>NC_090922.1:1188816195-1189441507 GCF_040938575.1 Ambystoma mexicanum
TCCACAGTCATCCGGGCATGATACGAGGGACCTACTCCTGAGAAACATTGAGAGGGATGTCGCCATAAGAAGTCCAAAAATACGGTTGCATTCCCATAGCAAATCTCAACACTCGTCACACAAGAAAAAAGAGACGCGTTTCCCACTAGTCGGACGAAAGGGTTAAGTCATACCCTGCGAAGGGTGCGTCTAGGGAGGAGTGGAGGACTTCTAAAACCAAATGCTCAAAGTTTTTCAAAAGGTCTTGGCTGGTACGACTTCGATGTCACAAGTCGGTACGGCTCCAACAGCACCCAGTCCGTCTGGCATGAAGGCAGCCATGGTGGATCGAACGCCCTTCAGTGAGACCCCTAAGGAGAAACCTCCTGTGCAGAGACTGGGCAAGAATCCCTTCGAAGTTCGCAAGATCGAAGATTTATACCATATACTTGATCAGTGTTCTTCGACTCATTGTGGTACATTTTTGATGAGCCGAGCTACCCATACCATTTGGGTTTGAACCGATTGGGGAGGGCGGCCTTGTATCTGTTGCCAGATTTTATGGCAGACCAGTCTGGGTTACTTCAGTTGGTGGACACATCTCCGGATGTGGAATTCCAGCAACTAAACCACTTGAACGCCCAATGTCGCAAGATGGTCAAAGTCGTTGTGGCTTTGGGACTCGGCGCACCATCAAAACTGATGTCACAGTACAACCTCACTGACATCCTCAACCGTAAGCCACAAACTGAACATGCTTTGCCAATCAATGCGACCATAATCGATCTGGTCTTAGCCTCGTGGCAGCGCCCGTGCTCAACACCAGCTGTTGACACAGTGCTTATGAAAAAAATAGCCGGTAAGAGGAGACCTTGCGTTTTTGATGACTCACCCGAACCCCAAAGCATTAGTGGTGCAGGATACAACGGTTATGTCCAGGGCATCGATGTCGAACCTGCCCACTGATAGGGAATTGAAATAAGTTGACACTTTGGCGACGATAGTTTTCGCCTCGAGAGCATGGCTCTCAAAACTGTGAATGCTCTGGTGTTTTTTCTAAATTCTCACATATCCTCTGAAGTACCATGTCAGAAGTATCTGACCACCTCCCAGAGGGAGAGGTCAAGAATGGCTTCTTAGACATAAAGTGGCTGATGGCAAAGAAATTGCCTATCTAGTGTTCCAAGGAGGGTACTTCAACAGTCTTGCAAAGGTCTGCTTATCTGAGGGGCTCAGATTTTCCCCCAAACATTTAATTGAAGCTGCTGGACCTTGCCTTCAATGGTCGACATCTCTTTGGCCCCAAAGCCAACGAGTCGCTAGAAAAAATCAAGAACTAAAAGATGACCGCTAAATTGTTGGGCTTAACAGTACAGCAACAGCCTACACAGCAGAATATTCCCATTGGGTCCAGTGGACGGGGTTACAGGAGGTTCTCCATCTTTCCCAGAAAGGTACTAGCGCCCCAGGCCAAACAGGTTCCCACGGCTAGGTAGAGGTAGGTGAAGGTTGAGACAGTAGACTACTGCTGTAGCATTGACAGCACCTCTGAGGTCTTGCACTATACTTCGCCGTTTGCAGGGAGAGTCTCTTGGTTCTTAGGCAAATGGAAGGAAATTACTTCCAACGCCTGGGTCCTTCAGTTTTTGAAGAGACCACTGGTCAGACCTCCATCTCCCTCCCAACTGCCGGAACGGGAGCTACATGAAGAGCTGCAGGACTTCCTTTTGAAGGGAGCAGCAGATGCAGTCCCAGTCGAGGAAGCAAGACCGGGTTGGTACTCCCGATATTTTCTGTCTCTGTCCCATCCTGGACTTCAGGGATTTGAACAAATTCCTGAGGAAGGGCAAATTCAGGATGGTGAAGTTAAGAGAAATTCTCCAGGTTATGCAATTCCAAGACTGGCTGGTGTCGCTGGCCCTTCAGGACTCCTATTATCATGTGCTTATCCACAGGAAGCACAGGTGTTTCCTAAGGTTTGTCATCAGGGACACGCATTGCCAATTCAAAGTGCTCACTTTTGGCTTAACCTGTGCCCCATGGTCTTTACTAAACTGATGGTACTAGTAGCGGCCCACTTCAGGAGAGCTGCAGTCTTTGTGTTTCCCTACTTGGACGATTGGCTGATCTGAGCATTGTCACCGGAACAGCTTTCAAGCCCTCTCGAGGACACCTGTTTGCTACTGCACGACTTTGCTTTCTCCCTGCAATTAAAGAAATCTCAGACTTTCAGTTCATTGGAGCAGTCTTCAGCACCCAGGAATGGAAGGCTTTTCCTCCCTAGGAGAGAGCCACCAAAGTGGCACACAGGGTCAGTAACTTCCAGCAGTTTCCCTGCATTAGCATTCTTGCGCCTACTGGGCCTCATGGCATCCTGTATTTTCCTATTGCTGCAGGCGGGGCTGCGGATGAGATCCCTTCAGTGGCTTCTCGGGAGCCAGTGGTCACGGTACTTCTGCGAGATGTCGCCTGTCCTCCAAGTGTCGAGGCCTGTGGTGAACGATTTGACCTGGTAGAGCAACATGGTGAACATTTTGGTGTGATAACCTTTCTGGGCGCCATAGGGTGGACTAGCAGGTTGTCACAGACATCTTGCTTAAGGGCTTGGGAGGGCCCCATTGCAGCACTTTCCAAATCGGTGGTCATTGGTCTCAGAAGGAGATAGGTTGCCACATCAATCTGCTGGAGCTGATGGTGTTTGCACCTTCTCTGCAGGGGAAACATGCCCTAGTGTAAACAGACAACAGAGTGACCATGCACTACCTCAACAAGCAGGGAGGCCTGAGATCACTTCCCCTGTTCAGGTAGGCCATGCAGCTATGGTTCTGGATGATGGAGAACAATATTGCAGCCTTGCTGCTCATCTGGTAGGGGTGGAGAATGGGTTGCAGACACTCTGAGCAGGCAAAGCTCTGTCTCCCACGAGTGGGAGCTATGCCCTTAGGACACCTTGGTGATCTTCACCCAGTGGGGTACCCTGACGGTGGATATGTTTGTGCCGGTGGACGACACTAAGTGCAAGCAGTTCTGCTCGAGGGAATTTCCCTCCAGGGGGATTTGGGAGACACATTTTTAGTGGCGTGGGTCTTCAACCACCATTATGCCTTCCTGCTGATACTAGTCATCCCTTGGGTTCTCAGAAGGCTGCAGAGATTTGGGGCTCAACTGATCGCCCTGGACTGGGTGAGGAGGACCTGGTACCTGGATCTGCTGGAACAGGCCATATGCCACCTTTCCGGCTTCCTTGGAGGCCGGACCTCTTGTTGCAGTCGGGAGGCAATGTGCTTCACCCATAGCCGGACCTTCTCATCCTTCATGCTTAACTCTGATGTTCGGAGACTGGGACTTTGACGAAGAGGTGCTGTTGGCTGCACATAGACCATCTACTAAGTTCCTGTGTGCGTGCAGATGGAGAATGTTTGTGACCTTGAGCAAGGCGAAAGGAGTGGACCCCATGTCGTGTCCCACTTCCCCAGTGTTGGAGTTTTTGTTGGCCCTAGCAAATCGGGGCCAGCAAGTGAGCACGGTGAAGGGTTATCTGGCGGCTCAGACCCTTTTTAAAAGGACCCCAGAGCAAGGTTCCTTCTTTACCATCCCTGTGGTGGCCCTGTTTTTGAACAGCCTGGTTAATCCTTTCCCCCTATAAACCTCTTGTAATCCCGGATTGGGATTTGAACTTGGTTCCCACCTTTCTGATGGCGACTCTGTTTGAGCCTTTGCATTCAGCTCCCATCAGACTTGTCGTATTGACTGCTTTTTTGGTGGCAACCATAACCACTAGAAGGGTTGGTTAATTGCGGGCACTCTAGCCCTCTTCCTGCGTTTTTTTTTTAAAGAGAAGGTTCCCCTGAAAGTGCACCCTAGGTGTTTGCCAATGGTGGTGTCAGAATTTCATTTGGGTCACAGCATAGACCTACCAGCATTTACCCTCCACCACCACCTTCAGAGGACGAAAAGTGGCTCCACAGATTTGATCCCAATATGGCGCTGAGTTTTTATCTGGCGAGAGCGGCCTCTTTCAAAAAGGATAACCAGTTGTTTGTTGCTTTTTAACAAACCAGGTTGGGGAGCAAACTATCTTGCGCTGTAGTGCTATGCATTTCTGAATGCTACCAGACCGCAGTTAATGTGGTTCCAGCAGGGTCACTCTACAGGTGGTGTGGCGGCCTCCTTGGTTCCTCAGAGGGGAGTGCCGGTTAGAGACATTTGTCGTGCAGTGACGTGGTCTTCTCTGCAAACGTTTGCCAGGCATTACAGCTTGGCTTTGACCTATGGGGTAGATGCATGCTTTGCTAGGGCGGTCCTCCAGAGTGTTTTGGTGTGACTTCCAACCCTCCTCCAGCATGGCTACTGCTTTGGAAGTTATCAAGATGAGGAATTTGTGGGAGAATGCAATCCATTGAAGGAAAAATGACTTACCAGTAATGTTCTTTCCATGAATTCTTCAACCACAGATTCCTCATCGCTGTTGTCTTAATCGCATTCTGCAGTCACTTTTCGATGTGCAATGACATGAGGAGCAGAGTGCTACGTTTGGGGCATCAGCAGTTGGCTGACAAGGCTGCCCTACTTTAAGAACTGAACATCCTTTGGTACTTTCGAGGTCAGGAAGCAAAGCTCCTGGGTACTGGAGAAAGGCAGTGAATGTACAGTCATTTTATAATTCGGCATATTAGTTTATGAAACTGGTCTACTGACGGTTTAAAAATGTCCCATGGCAGTTTCAAATTAGCACCAGGTATTTAGCACATCTCAGCCTGGGAAGTGGTTCGAAGAGTTCCTAAAATGCAACATTAAAACAGTAACTTGTCAATGGTTCAAGGCTCTTGCTTGTAGTGTCGTGATCGGTTGTATTCGCCTTGAAAACGGATGGAGATGACCGGCGGCAGATAATTAAAGATCTGCTGGTCATCTCAAATGTCTCCAAGTTTTGGCTCTATGATGTGTGAATTGTGGGTTGGTCTGTGATGTCACAGGGGTGGTAGAGGGTGGTGTGGCAAGATTTTCAGGACCCAATCATTTCAGGATAATGTATGTTTCACTATAGGGGAATGATGTCGCTCTACCAATTAGCCTCATATGGAGGACTAACCTAATGTTACAATGTGGTTTTATGCTAATTAGTTTGTATGATTTATAAAAATTCTCGCTTTAGGGGCATATCTTTGACAGGGCTTTTCATGCAGTTCTGTTCTGGATTCTGGATGAATTTTGCTTTCCCAGTTGTGACTGGATCCAGAATAAATTGCATTACTTCTTGCTGGGTGTACACTCCTTTTTGTATTACTTTTGTAATTTTTATTGGCGAGTTCTGAGGCAACCCTCTGTGCACCTTTACAAAAGGACGTCCTTACTCTAAGGAAGGTCTGGGAAAAACTGAGGGACTGATCTCAGCTTTCAATTCGCAATTGAAAAGACGTCAACAATAACAATGGAATGCCCAGTAATTTTGTACGTGGAACATGAATTGTTTGCAGTATTAGAAAGGTCCAAATCAATGTTGCCAACTCGGAGAGCATCAGGAATCGAAAGGAACCCTCTGGTAAAAGAAAAAGTAATTGAAAGAGGGGACATGATCTTAATTGATCGGTTCTCAAGTATTGACCCATATTCCGGACAAAGGCATTCTGGTTCGGCAGTAGTAGGACACAAATATGGAATACATAAGGAAGGGGTATTCACATTTTTCCCCCAAACACGACTGCCAGCACACTACTCCGCTCAAGCGGCAGAATTGGTGGAATTAATTGGGGCACTAAACATGTCAGAAGGGCATGTAGTAAATATCTTTCGAATGGATTGTGTCCTCCCATGTATTCCTTATCTTATGATACCTGTGTTTCCAACTTCAGCAACATTTTTCTTCTCTGCAGAGGGGGCTGTGTGTCGAGACAGTCGAACCGATGTCCCTTGAGGGCTTCCATCTCGGTTGACCTCATCGTCAAGTACATATGCCACGCGCAGTGCCCGTTTGTTTAAGTTCTGTTTTTCCGCTAATGCGATTGCTTTGAGAATTATGGTGCGCTTCAGTTCATAGATCACCTTCTCCTTCTTTTTCTTCCTCAGATGAAAGGAGTGTAGTCTGCCCGACTAAATCCTACTCCGTTGATGAGTGGGAACTTTTTAGAAAGAAAATGTGTAAAATCTTTGAGAAAACAAGCCCTGTCCTCCTCGAAAAACATTAGAAAAGTGGCCATGCTATTGTCGATGACAAGCATGAGGCCAAGGCAAAATCCTGCATGCCCTTGAGCCCGGGGTTTAAGCTTTAGACTACTCAAGAGTCTTCGAGTACTCAATGAGACAAGAAATCATCGAAGAACCAGTCAAGGGTCAAGTCCCTCGAAGTATAAGTCAAAGGACAAAGCATCGATACCATCAATGCCACGGACATCGACACAGTTGACGCTATCAACGCTGATGAAAGAAACATTGACGCTGACTGTGCATTCAACGACTTTGCCCCAAAAAAATCAGGAAAAAGAAAAGGTTTTTAATCCTCTAACAAAACTATACTTGGTCTTCAATTGGGTATTCATAAAGATACTAATGTCCCTGAATGCTTAATTTCAGAAGAGACCAGGGTTAAGGAGCTACATGACGCCCTACAGACAGCTAGTGGGGTAGACACATCTACCGAGTTAGATTCTGGGAAACCGAACCTGGCTGATCATACAGAAGCCTAATGTCCAGAATTGTCGAGTTCCTAGAATGGAGTAGGCCAGATCCTACATTTGAGCAAGACGACCTTACAGACATATTAGATAAAGGTCCTTAATATGACCCTATGCTACCATTTCATGTGACACTCCAAAAAGGGTTGTGGCAAACTGGGAGGCTCCAGAGTCCAACCCTGCATTAAATATAAATTGCTCCAAAAAATATAGGCCACCCAGTAGCGACCCTGGCTACCTGTCAATACACCCGACTCGGCAAAGTCTAGTAGTGCAAGCAGCTACATTGCCTCTAAGCAAGCTGCATATCCAACCATACTCCGATAGGGTTGATAAACATGTTGACTCATGGGCAAAGATGGTCTTTTCTGCTAGCACCATGGCTTTAAAGTCTGCTAACTCTACATGTGCTCTTGCAAAATTCACATTCACCCTGTGGGACAGCTTAGCTTTAGCTGATGATTACGTCCCTGAAGTTGAGGAAAGAGATGGCTTCATGAACCTTAGAGATGGAAAAGAGGACATGTGCGAGTCTCTGCAATCGGGTCTGGACACTGCTGACCGCATTGGCAGGGCCATGGCAGCAAGCACTGTCATATGCATGTTCGCATGGTTGAGGAAGTTGGAATTTGCACCTGGTGTACAATCTAGACTCCACCACATGCCCTTTAACGGCTTGCACTTATTTGGTAATAAGGCTGACATAAACCTTGCTAAGCTGCAGACCTCAAAGGTGGCAGCCAAGCCCCTAAGTGCTACTATTAGGCAGCCACAGTTTTTCCCCCCCAGCGGATAATCTTGGAGGGGGGTAGGTCCTTTCGCTGCTACTCAGTTGGAAGAGCGAGAGGACATGCTGATCAAAGGTGTTACAGAAGATTCCCTCGTGGTGGAAGAGGGAGAGGTGTAAAGCCCACCCGAGCAGCAACATTTTTATCATCAGCTGCTGCTTCAGCCACGGCAAAACCACTCTGAGGTCTTGACTCACGACACCCTGGTGGGAGGCAGACTGTCACAGCAGGTATTACTTCTAATGCATGGGCACTGGAAACAGTAGCCCAAGGTTACTGCCTCCCCTTCATACAGAGACCTCAAGATCATCCACCAGGAAGCCATTCACTAAATGTTCCAGACCTGTTCCTGTTGCAGGACATTTTAACCCTGCTAGAGAAAGGTGCTATAGAACCAGCACCTGTGATGGAGAGGAACAAAGGATGGTATTCTCCCTATTTCCTAATCCTCAAGAAGGACTGGAGACAGCGACATATCTTAGACTTGATTTACTTGAATAAGTTCTTCAGGAAGGACACGTTCAAGATGGTCACACTTTCACAGATCCTTCAGGCCCTCCAGCTCCAGGATTGGATGGTATCATTGGACCTTCAGTATGCTTACTTTCATGTGCTGATCCATCACAAGCACAGGAAGTATCTGAGGTTCGCCGTTTTTTGAGCGTTTTCACCAAGCTGATGGCGGTGGTGGCAGCGAGTCTCGGAAGACGGAAGAGGGGGGATTCACGTCTACCCCTACCTGGACGATTGGTTGATCTGGAACATCTCAGCGTAGCCTGCCACTCTCTCCACAGACTGGGCTTCTCTCTCAATTACAGGAAGTCCCACATGATACCATCTCAAAGACCCCAGTTCATTGGAGCAGTCCTATGAAAAGCCTCGCCACCAGAGGTGAGGGCTCAACACATTGTGCAGATGGTAACCAAATTCCAGTATGCACAGTGTCTTCTGTCCTTCGACTTTTTGAGGTTGCTCGGCCTCATGCCATCCTGCATTTTCCTGGTGCCAGAGGCTTGCCGGAGAATGAGATCCCTTCAATTGGCTCTCAGGACAGAGTGGTCTGAATTCTCAGGCAGGATGTCAGATCTACTTCAGGTTTCGAGCAGGGTCGCACAGGATCTTCTGTGGTGGACCTGCGAGGACAACATTCTCAAAGGAGAACCTTTTTGGCAACCCTGACCGGAGATAACAGTAGCAACGGACGCCTCACTCACAGGGTGGGGGGCACACACCAACAATCTGACAATCGGCAATCGTTGGTCTCCATCGGAGTCCAAACTACATATCAATCTTTTGGAGCTGAGGGCAATCAGACTGGCGCTGAACGCTTTTCTGCCCTCTGTACGGGGGAACAATGTAATGATAATGACGGACAACACAGTGGCCATGTACTACCTCAACAAGAGAGGTGGTGTAGGGTCACTACCACTGTGCAGAGAGGCAATACAGCTCTGGTTCTGGGCAATTCAAGAAGGAATCTCCTTGTCAGCATTTCACCTAGCCGGAGAGGAGCAGAGGTGTGAGCAGGCAGAGCACGGTCTTCCACTAGTGAGAACTTGCTCAGGAAGTCCTTCAAGAGATCTTCACCCTTTGGGGAACCCCTCAAGTGGATCTTTTTCGCGACCAGTGTCATCCGGAAGTGCAAACTGTTATGCTGCAGGGAATTCCCCCCAAGTGGAGCTCTATGAGACGTGTTCGTAGTGGACTGAGAGTTTCCACTCTTGTACGTGTTTCCTCCTGTCCCTGTCATTCCTCAAGTCATCAGGAGGTTGAAAAAGTTTGGAAACCCATGATCCTTATTGCCCCAGATTGGGCCAGGACGACGTGGTACCCAGATCTTCTGGACATGTCCATCTGCCCTCCAATACGTCTTCCACAAAGAGAAGACCTTATCTCATGAGAGGAGGGTTGGGTTCTCCATCTGGAGGTCAAGACACTCAGCCTTCACGCATGGTTTCTGAGAGGCTGAGGTACAAGGTTTTGGACCTCCAGATGACGTAATGGAGATTTTGCTTTCGGCCAGAAGACCAGCAACAAAATCTGTATACTGCTGCCGTTCGAACAAGTTTTGCAGCAGGTCTAGGGAGAAAGATGTGGACCCTTTTCAATGCGATACACCTACAGTGTTATCGTTTCTGCTGCATTTGGCAAATCTGGGGCTCCACATTGGAACAGTCCAGGATTATCTAGCAGCACTTACCATATTCAAGCGCACCTCGGAGTGGGCATCCTACTTCAAAATACCCTTAACGCAATTTCTTAAAGGACTGACAAATGTGTTTCCTCCTCCACCATTCCAAATTCCAACTTGGGGCCTTAATTTGGTTTTAAAGTATTTTACATGTGCTCCTTTCGAGCCACCCAATTCCTGACGGCAAGCTCTAGCCAACAAAGTCACTACCCTCCAAACAAAAATTGCCAAGAAAAAAGCCACACTCGCCGACAACAAACCCATTAGCGTCAACCTAGGGCAACCAAGTAACTCTACCAATCACCCCAGATTTAAGGTTTCCAAAGTCACCATAAAAGAAACAGAAAATTCCATACTATCTCTCAAACCCACCAACTGTCAAGGCGACCTATGTCCCGCTCAACTTCTAAAGTATGCAGCCAAAGATCTGGCCCCCTTTATCACAAAACCTATCAACTCATCCTTCTCCACCAATACCATCCCAACCAACCTCAAAGAATCATGGGTGCTTCCTCTACTGAAAAAGCAGTCCCTAGACCCACTAATACCCACCAATTACCGCCCGATCACTACAGTGCCTTTTATCTTAAAGATCTTAGATAAAATGGCATACTCCCAGATACAGAAATACTTGGAAACCAACTACTAGGAACTAGGCAATCAGGCTTCCGACCCACCCCAACATGGGACAGAAACAGTCCTCAAGTCACAGATAGATGAACTCCGTCCGGGATGAAGGGAAATCAGCCCTCCTTCTACTCCTGGATTTATCAGCTGCCTTCGACCTGGTCGACCACAGGGTCCTATGCAGCCACCAGGACTCAGCAGCGCACTTCTCCAAAGAAGCCATAGCATGGATACAATCATTCCTAACCAACAGGACTATGAGGGTCTTCTCTCCTATGTCAGCAGCCAACCCCATCCCCATAATGTGTGGAGTGCCCCAGGGATCTTGCGTCTCGCCCACCCTCTACAATATCTTTACCAAGCCCCTTTTTGATAATCTGGACCTTCTGGGTGTCTGTCATGATGCCTACCCCCGGTCTTCCGGATCAAGCCCATCAGCCCCGGGAGCAGGCATCCAGACATTTACAAAAACCCCAGCAGCCCCAGCTAGGGGCTGTCTGGGTTCAGTCCTGGCGCCGTAGGCACCAGGCTCATAATAAAAATCAGTCCTGGCACCATAGGTGCCAGGCTCATAGACATTACTTAACTTATGCAGACCATGCTGCAAATAAATCCAAGCCAACGTGAGGCCTGGATGGGACTATTTTACCACAGGAACTATTTATTACTCAAGTGTGGTCCTGGGGAACTTCTTTCCTGGGACTACTTTGGAGGCTATTTAAACCACGGCCGAACAGCAGCACATGCTTCGTGTTATTCTGCATCCAGCAGCGTGACTCTCACCGTGCCTGCAGCCAGCATCCAGTCTTCTGCCACGCCCGCGTGCCTGCAGCCAGCATCCAGTCTTCTGCCACGCCCGCCTCGAATCCGGAGCTCCTAGAATTAAGAGGAAGAAAAGGACAAGGTTAGAAAACAAACTTATTTCAAATTCCTCACCTGATTCCGGATCCATTTCATCTCCCGACCTGGAAAGTACATCAGTCCTGCACGCGCCGCTTCGCCAGCTCCAGCACGGCGCCATACTCACCAGTTCTCACAGCATCTTTCGATCCGTCACTGTCTCCATCATTTCTTCGCCGAACTCCGGCACCTAGGGGCACAAGAATAACAAGGTGAGCCAAGGGAATCAACAAATACCTCTTACCACCATAGACTTACCTGATTTACCAGCTGCGGTATTATTCTCCATATCTTCATATGCCACATCTGTAAAGAGGGAGAAAAACAACACGTTAACGCATGCAATAGTTACCAGACAGCGTTGGGTAACACAGACTCTTACCTGAACGCCAGCAGCAGCTACGAGACCTTCTCATGAATTCAGTTGCAACTTAAGGAAGGAAGGGGACTGAACGCCAGCAGCAGCTACGAGACCTTCTTCTCACGAATTCAGTTGCAACTTAAGGAAGGAAGGGGACAAGAGTGAACATTGGGCACATTGAACTCTTTGAACTTGATACTTACCAATCCCGCCTGGGACTTCAGAGTCAATGCTTACCGGAACTCTCCCAACGCCTTCAAACCAGTGAAGTAACTGGTATCTACGCGCGCCTGCAAGACACGCAGGATGGAGAGCTCATCTTTTACAAACATAAGGAAAATACTTCTTCGGGTCCAGCAGACGAGACTAGGCGGGCCAGTCGAGACAGTCATCTCTGCACTACGCATCACGTTGATGGAGACCGCAGCTGTCCGGGTCTGATCGACACCCCTGTGGGGTCTAGGTGAGCGTAACAGTGTCACCTACACTAACTATGCAGATGACACACAGATTCTCCTACCGCTTACAGGTGATTACGACAAGGATTTGCCCTTGGTGAACAGGATATATCTCATCATCCAGGCATGGATGGCCACCCATGGTCTATGCCTGAATGATGACAAAACAGAGATCATCATCCTAGGCACTCCCTCGACCCTCAAAAAACTCAGCCCCGAATACTCAGCATTCAACATAGACAATAATATCATTACTGTCGCCAAGGAGGTTAAAACTCTGGGCTTCTACCTGGACTCCACTCTCTCCTTCAACAAGCAGATCAATGCCCTGTCCTCGGCCACGGCAGATACATGCAAGTTGATTAGAGCGGGCAAAGCCTTCCTGTCACAGGACAGTTGCATCGCCCTAGCCAGAGCTCTCATCGTTTTCAGGCTGGACTACTGCAACGCTCTATACATAGGAGCCAATAAACAAACCATCAAAAAAAAAAAAAATCCAACTCCTACAAAATAATGCGCTGAGAGCAGCTCTAGGAATCCCCAAGAGAGGACATATTTCCAATACCAGAAGAGCCAACAACTGGCTCTCCACTCATGATAAAATAAAACTAAAAACTGCCTCCCTCACCCACAAATGCTTGAACAATGCAGCACCCTGTTACCTATCCAACAGATCAATCTTGAAGCCTACTACAAGAATCACCAGACTAGCTAACACCAACTACCTCTGGGTCCCAAGATACAAACGTGCCAAAATCGGAGGCAGCAGCTTCCAGGTCAAGGCAGCACTCCTATGGAACTCGCTACCATCCCCTCTAAGAATCGATCAAACCTATCACAAGTTCCGTCAGAGCATCACTAGATGGCTCAAAGATGCCGACATCTAGGCATATACCTTGCTGACTTTGCCCGGAACCTCCCTCTACACTGCACGCATCAATCACTTTGTAAAACTATGCATGCCTCAATGTACCTGCCTTTATTTATCGTTACCTATTGTGCCCACATGTAACCAATCGGTACCTGCACACAAATGTATTTTACATGCTGTTACCAAGGTTTGAATATCCTTGTGCCTTGCACCTGAATACCCTCGGGTCTGGAGCGCATTACAAATAATAAACTAAACTGACCTTTAAGGTTGCTAACTTACAACTTACCTGCCCTTTAAGGTTATAATTTACAAAACTATTTTGTTAGTAGCATTAACATCAGCCTGGATAAGGTTCTCCTTAAGGTCAAATCCTCTTTTCTACCTAAGATTGTATCGGATTACCATTTAGCACAGAAAATTACACTCCGAGTCTTCTATCCTCCACCTCATCCTGGCAAGGAAGAGGAAACATTTCATAAACTCGATCCAAGGAGAGCTCTAAGCTTTTATGTTTCAAGAATGGCAAAGTTGTGACTGCACAACCAACTGTTCATTGGTTAGACAGGACACAAACTAGGCCTGTCAGTTATCAAACAAACTCTATCCAGATGGATCATACTTGTTATTTCGGAGTGCTACAGGCTAGCTGGGAAAGATCCCCCGGAAGGCCTAAGGGCTCATTCCACTAGAGGCATGGCAACTTCCTCTGCCCTTCAGAGGGGAGTTCCGATAAAGAACATCTGCGAGGCAGCGACCTGGTCCACCATCCACATGTTTACAATATATTATTGTTTAGAGACCGCTTACAGTGAGGGAAGGTTTGGTAAGGCAGTTCTATGCTCCATTCTTGACACAGCTCTCAAATTCTTACTCCCTCCTCCAAAAGAACTTAATACTGCTTTGGGAGTTTATCATAAGATGAGGAATACATGGGAGGATACAATTCAATTCGAAGAACAATTCACTTAGCCTTGGTAACGTTCTTTCTACTGGATGTTCCTCCCACGTATTCCTCAGCGACCTCCCAGCCTACCCCACTGTAGGATTTGCGACCTTTAGACTTTAGGCTCTTTTAAAGTCTGATAATTAATGGCACTTGTCATTGGCGGTAATTCTGCATATGGGGTGAAAAAAACAGAACTGAAGCCAATGGGCGCTTTGCGTGGTACATGTACTCGACGGATTGGGGTTGGAAGCCGAGGGAGAAAAGATCGAAATTATTTTTCCCAAATAATGGGAAAACTTTCGGTCTTTTCTCCTCTGAACATTGCAGCCACTGGCTATGAGCCCCGCCCCCATCCCCCTACTTACCTTTAGCGGCATACTTTGCTGTGTGCCGCTGACTCGCTGTGTCCCTGCAACGCCTCTTTCCTTTCAACTTCTGTGATCGGGAACTGGTGCTGCAGGGTCTTTCCTTTTTAAAAAGAAATGTTTTTACCTCCATGTAGGATCGCTTCTATAGTGAACAAGGGTGCGGGGGACACCCCTGCAGCCCTTGCCACCGAATGGGGGATTCGGTCAAACTTGTCGGCCGTTCAGAATTTTCGAATGCCCGAAATTCGGCCAAATCTCCCATTCAGGCTTTTTTTTTTTACGGGCTTATTGGACGTTTCCTACTTGACGATGACATCAATCAAGATGGGACATCGGGTCGACCGTCTCCATGCACAGCCCCCTCTGCCGAGAAGAAAAGCTTTTCCGAAGTAGCTGAAACTGGAAACGAAGATATCATAAAATGAGGAATATGTGGGAGGAACATCCAGTCAAAAGAATGTTACCAGGGGTAAGTAACTTGTTCTTTCGGACTCTGCATATGTAACATCTACAGTATACCCAGAACTAGCAAGATGCAAAAGGAGACGGTACAGGAGAAGTGATGGTACACAGGTACAACATGCAGCACTTTTGAGTAAATTGTTGGAAATGCTACCACTTACGGCAGAATTGCAACAAAAAAAAAGTCCATACTGGGGGGCAAGATTTTATTTCTTTGGGTAATGAAAGAGCAGACAGAGCAGCAAAAGGAAGCATATTGGACCAAAGGGACACATGTGGTGTTGCCTGGCGAGAAGGAGAAAGTACCACCTAGATCATCGATGAAAACAACCAAAGAACAAAATGCACTGCCAGAGAGCTTTGATGAAACACCAATAGTGCAGATAATAGAATTAAAGGGAGAAGCACCGAATAATGAAAAAAGAGCTTTGGAGGAAAAGGGGGTGCTCTGTGTCGCCAACAGATTTAATATGACGGCTAGACCGCACCGGCAAGGTGCTAATGGCAAAAAAGTTGTTGAATGTGGCCCTGGAACAGCTTCACTACCCTGTCCACTTATCGAAAGATCATGTGGCTACAGGAATCATTGAGGATTGGTTTGTGCCAAATTTACATGAATGCATGTCTGAATTTGTGATTAATTGTATGGTATGTCAAAAGTTTTTATCTGGTCACGTCTTGAGAGCGATACAAGGAACATTACCACGACCGGAAGGGCTCTTCCGGCACTTTCATATATGCTATTCTAATATACAAGACAGATGTGCCTCTTATAGATACATGCTTACTGTTCCATGTCTTGATTTTTCGTTGGCTTGAGGCTGGTCCCTGTGCCCGTAATGATGCCCGCTCAGCTGCAACATTTTTGGTGAGGGAGAGATTTCTGAGGTGGGGGATCCCAGATGAAATTCGCTCTGACAATGGTCCGCATTTCGCAAATGATTTGATTGGGGAAATAACTGCCCTTCTGGGAATACGGCACAGGTTATGTCCCATTTACTGCATACAAGCCAACAGTGTGACTGAGAGAATTAATGACTTACTGAAAGAGTGCTTGGCTAAGCTAACACTGATGCTTGGCAAGACATGGTTGTACTGCCTGGCTCTTGCCCTCTTAGCTTTGCGCAATTCTCCTGCAGGAGATCATCATCTTACTCTACATATAATTGTTACTGGTCGGAGAATGCATGCACCTATCTCTCTGGCACATAAAATATCTGATGCTATTTCTTCTAACATCTTGGGGTAGGGGTTTCATATGTACCTCACAGAACTTAAGATTGCTTGCCTATATATCCCAACAGACAAATCCAAGGATATGGACAGTGCAAGCAGGTGAAATAAACGGTGGCAAGCAGGCAATGGAATTTCCACGAGCAGCACTTCTCTACTCCGGAGATAGTGTGTTAGGCAAAAACCTGTGCAGTTCCCTCTGGGACCACTGCAAAAGATTTAGGACTACAGGTGTTTGGCAGTAAACCCACTTGGTAGCAGTCTGTACCACACAGATTCACTTTGTAGCTGTGGCTGAGGAGTCAGACTTCCCTCAAGAAGACTTAGGCAGTATACAGAGTATTCACAATAGGTCACGACAACACAGTAGAACAAGTAAACACTGACCAGGGCTTGGTGTAAAAGAGATATAATTATTTATTTAAAACCACATCTAGAAAAACACACAGGCACTAATAGTAAGCAGTTCAAAAACACAGTCACTAAAAGATATACACTCCCTTAAAAGAATATTAGACAAGTCTTAAGTAAAGCCTCACATATTTTCAGACAGCAGTGAGCGCTTAACGTAGATGGCACTCTAATAGTTCGTTTTAAAAAGGGAGAGAAGAGCAGAGAACAAGTTGAAACAGATCCCAACACTTGTATCAGAACATAACAAGAGAGGAAGGCAAAGTAAAACCGTGAAGTGAGAGTTCAAGAGGCCGGATCCACTTTCAGAGGATCCAAACGAAATGTGTCCAAGGTCACACGGTTGCAGTGCACAAAAGTCTTGTAAAGGTTCAAAAAGGAGTTGGACCAAAGAAAGGGACCAGTTAGAGGGTCAAGGCGGCCAGCCCAGTCCATAAGGATAAGGGGTTATTATTACCTTGTAGCAATCTTTAGAAAGGGAGGCCTGGCGGACACGGTACCTTAATGTGGTAAGAACGCTCCAGCGAGGGCAGTTGTTCCTGGCAGCGGGTGCAAGGCGGTGCTTCGTCCGAGGGAAGAGAGGATCTCGTCGTGGAGGAAGACAGGAGTCTGTTGCACTGCCAGGGAAGAAACCAGCTGCAGAATTTCTCAGGTACAAGGAGTGGTCCGGTGATTCGCGGTTCAGTGGTGAGTGGCTATCCGGCTGCCGGGGTGCTTGGCACGGGCAGTTCGACCACAAACCGGGCTGGGGTGCGAAGAAAGAAAGGTAAACTGGTTGTGCCCACCAGTCAGGGGAAGAAGCCCCTCCAGCCGGGAGATCTTCTCTGTCGTCGGGAAGTGGTGAGTCGGTTCTGCAGGGCTCCACCGGTGGTCTCATCGTGGTGTCATCGTGGTAGGTCGGCTCAGCTTCTTCCTCGTTGGATTCTCGGGTCCTGTGGCGACCTCTGAAGTTCCAGTCCCCAAGGCCCTGCTTTTATGCAGAAAACCCCCATTCACTCAGCCTAGCTGTCACTCAAACATGCTAAGGGGTGAGCCGGCCGGCTCACCACTTGGGCCAATCACACAAGAGTGCGACTTGAGTTACCAAGGTAACTCAGTCCAGGGTGCCTAAACCCCCTCCCACACCCCCTGTGGTACCCAGACAGAGTGGCACCACTTTTGAAGGCTTCTGTGGAGAAGCCCGCCAAAAAGTGGAACAAAGGGCTCGACTTGGGTTGGAGTCATAGAGAATACAAACGCCATTTTAGAATCGAGTCTTGGCAGAAAATACCAACCTGAGAATTAATATTAATTAAATAAACCGGCGGTATGTTCGAGGCTATGAGAATTAAATAATTAAAGTTGGTAGCTCGAACAATGGGAAAATCCCATAGGAAAATATTTGCGGTCGAATATAAAAAGTAGTTTCCACTGCCACCAGCCAAAATTCGATCAGGGGGGACGGAGACGTGCCCCCTCGACTAACAGACCCCGGGGCAATCGAATTTTCTCGACCAGTACTTCCACAATATGATGGTTTGTACTGGTTTCTGTTAATAATTTGGGACTAGTAAAGCCAATGGTGACTTTACATGCCCTGGGAGACAGTAGTCAGTCCCAGGGTATGGAGTCTATGGTGGGGTGTCACTATGACACCCCTGTGTTACTGCACGGAGGGTGCTGTGTAACACACATAGGAAAAACACATGAGACCCTATGGAGTAAAGGACCCCATAGCCCATAAAACACATTACCAGTCAAAGGAATACCATAAATCATGTCCAAGAGTGGGAGAAAGAGTCTCACTCTTGGCAGGAGAAAAATAAAACTCCAGAAATCCAGCAAAGCTGCTGGGGGACTCACTAGGTTAGGAATTTCAGCCTAAAGAGAGAATTCTCCCTAACATAGTGTTTATAAAACAATTGTCAGAAAGTGGAAAGAAGAGCGCTTTACTGGTCCACATACTGTGATATACTCAACACCAACAGCGGTCAGAGTTGAAGGTCGCTGAGGATGGGTTCACATCACCGACGTGTGCAGGGACAAGAGCACCAGCTCACCAACAGAAGAGTGACAGAGCGCAATGCGGTGCAGAATGTACATCCGCTTTGATTCACTTTTTTCTCAGCAGTTAAGGTTTTATAAAAGACCAATAAGGGAAGCAGGCGAGGGTATTTTTCAGGACGTTGTCATTATAAACAGACGCCAAAAAGTTCTATTCTATTGAGTGTCATAATATTAGTGTGCATTAGTATAGGATTAATATCATGTTTTTTCTTTAAAGAAAGTAGTAGTATACGTTCAAACATTAGTGTGAAGACAACCAAAAGAAATGTGTTAAATGAAGAGGAATTCCATCATGACACTGAATGGGGCAGGAGACAACATCCAGAAATGTCTGTTATGATGAAATGCTACGTGTGGGAAGAAAAAGGGCGAATGGCACATGCTACGTCTACTAACTCATCTCACACGTAATAGGGGCACCCACGCTTTTCCTGCCTCAGACTGTATCATGTGAGGAAGCAGGATGCCTACTGCACCTATCCCTCTGCAAAACTAGAGGTCTCTTTCAAGGAACAAGTGTTTCTGTCCTGTAGGTGGATGAAGGGGAGGGGATTTACACAGATAATTACGTGCAACTTGACAGCATGGCTGAAAAAAGAGAAACAAAAAAATGATAGAATATATAACCCGAAGAGACTAAAAGGGGGGAGCAAATTATTAGTGAAGAAAAACGACTCCAGTTTCTAAATAGAGGGCGAAATAGCATTCCCTGGTGTCGCACAAGACCATTAATGAGAATAAGAGAGGTAGTGTGGTATGGTGGCCAATCGTATGTGGGAGTAAGGCAGTGCCTTGCTGAAGGGTTTGTGGGATTCAAACAAAGTGTGGTGTCCAAAGTAAACAATAGCTGCAAGACAATTTGGGGGAAATATGTACATGCATATGATAGGACATGGATAGGTGAAACTCATCAACCAGTTTACATTAAGAAAAAAAGAGGCATGGGCGCCCCTCTGCGAGAACGAACACGGCCAATTGACCTATTCTTTGGGAAGGTACCCACTTGAGAGTCCACAGCCACATTATAACTCACTGTACCTTTCACAGAGGAGAAATATCCATTTGCATATCCGTCTTTGTCCCGCCCACATGGGCAGTCAAGCCTAGCATTTCTATGCTGAACTGCCTTTGGGTGGGACGAAGACTGATATGCATATGGACATTTCTCCTCTGTGAAAAGCGCAGTGAGCTAAAGCGTGGTTGAGAGTCTCCCGGGGGCCAGCTACCCAAGAATGTTTGTGCTGGTAGAGGGACTCCCAGACCACCTTTTGCATACTTTGATGTACTTGGGGTCTCATCTTAAGTGCTCAGAGAGGCACAGCTCCACCTCACTTATGAGGCCCGACTAGGCCGAAAACACGTGTCTGGGGTTGCTGTTGGTACTCTTGTTCAGAGGAGATTTGCCTAGCATTTCGGTGCTGGACTGCCTTTGGGTGGGACAAAGACTGATATGCATATGGACATTTCTGCTCTGTGAAAAGCACAGTGAACAAAAGCGTGGTTGACTCTCCCGGGGGCCATCCACCCAAGAACAGGTAAATGGTCTGTGTTTGTGCCGGTAGAACTCCCAGACCTTCTTTTGAAAGTTTACATAAAGAGCTTTACATGATTCCCTCAGTGTTTCAGGTCCAGTGGGTCCTTTCATTTGGGAACTAACACTGGCTGTGCCATGGTGATGAGGAGTGGGGCACTGACGCAGGGGACAGCTGTCATTATGGACCTGTGGTAGGCATGTGGGTCGAAGGCCTATGCCCAGCTTCATCCTGATTGGAGTGTGGTTTGTGCGATTGTTATACTGCATAGCCCTGTCCTGGTAGTTCATCGAAGCAACAATAACATGGGGTTTTCGTTAAAGGAGCAGTCAATCGTACTGAAGGAAAAAGTGGTGCAGCAAAGCAAGGAGCAAACAATGCTAGGAGTACTAAACAGAAAAAGGAGAGCAAACAACTACTGATCCGAGAAGAGTGCAGAACACCTGGCAGCAATTCCTGCTGAGTTTTGACTGTTCTCTAAAGCAAACATTTTTTTCGTTTCTTTACTGCTACCAGGAGTGCAAACTGCGGCTAATGCCAAGTGGCTGCAAATAACCAGATAAGAGTTACTGCAACTGGCCAATTCAACAATAAAAGCCCTAAATGTGGTAAAGGAAGAGCTGAGAGCACTACGTTTGATGGCACTCCAGAATAGGTACATGATGGACCTTCTCACTGCCGTAGAGGGAGAGTTTGTGCCAAAATAGGGAGCAACTGTTGCATCGTGGTGCCCAATGGAGAAGCATCAAATGGTACATTGAGAGCAGCTATTAATGAAATACATACACTCCATGAGAAGATAACAAATTAAGCGAATGGAGTGCAATCAAACAATTTGCTAGATCCCCTTTTTGCCTGCGAGCCTGTTTGGCTGTCAGGGATATTTAAAGTGACTGTCCCCACGTTGGTCCTCATGCTTGTCACCTTCTCCATTGGCAAAACAATTTTGGGACTCAATACTAACAAACAGAGGAAAATGTATGTTGCCCTTGAATGTTGACAAGGTAAATGATAATAAAGTAACCAAGAGTGAAAAAATTGATGATAGTGTTGACTGGGTTACAACACAATCCGTAGATATAGAAAGCTATGACGCCTATCGGATTGTATGTGATAAGGATGGGCAAGGCTGTGTGTTGATAGATAGACCATTGGAAAACTAGGAAGAAGAAGGAGGTGACATGAGTAGACTAAAAAGCGTATGGATAACTAAACAAAGAGCAGCAGAGTGGGTGCTAGGGGGAGGAGAAGAGTTAGTTATTGATGGATCAATAAAAGGGGGAATATAATGGTAAAAATACTAGTTCAGCGTCGTAAAACTTATCAGCTGCGGGATTTGCACACAGGGAGGGGGCTTCGATAATAGCCACACAGTTCTATGCACTAGGCTGAGAATGCCCTAAATAATAGGTTCAAGCAGCAAATAACTTATAGGCAAAAAAGTCTGAGCTACAGTTAAGTATACAGACATAATATTAGACCGAGGCACTGTAAACAGGCCTCAGGGCATGCTTTTCACTAGAAACTAATTCACATTTTATTGTAGCAGCAGAGGCTGGCAGCACATTGCAAATTAGACGTTCCCAGGATCATACAGTAAGAACTGAAATGCCTTTGGTACTTTCGAGGTCAGAAATTGAAGCTCATTGGTGCCGGGCAAAGGCAGTGAATGCACAATCATTTTATAATTCGGCATATTAGTTTATGAAACTGGTCTACTGGCTGTTTCAAAATATCCCATGGCAGTTTCAAATTGCCCCTTACCACCTCTCAGCCTGGGAAGTGGTTCGAAAGTGTTCCTTAGATGCAACTTTAAAACGTTAACTTGTCTATGGTTCAAGGCTCTTGTAGTGTCATGATTGATTGTATTCCCATGAGAAACGGATGGAGATGACAAGCAGCATAAAGATCCGCCGGTCATCTCAAATGTCTCTATGTTTTGGTACTATGATGTGGGAAATGTGGGTTTGAACTGTGACGTCACAGAGGTGGTCGAGGGTGGTGTGGCAGAATTTGCAGGAACCACTTATTTCAGGATAATGCAGGTTTCACTATAGGGGCATGATGTAGCTCTACCAAATAACCTCACATGGAGGACTAACCTAATGTTGAAATGTGGTTTGATGCTAATTACTTTGTATGATTCATAAAAGATCTTGTTTTAGGGGCATTCCTTGGACAGCGCCTTTCATGCAGTTCTGTCCTGCATTCTGAATGCATTTTGCTTTCCCAGCTGTGACTGGACCCAGAATAAATTACTTCTTGCTTGGTGTACACTCCTTTCTTTGGATTACTTTGGTAATTTTATTGGCAAGTTCTAAGGCAACCCGCTGTACACCTTTAGAAAAGGAAGTCCTTACTCTAAGTAAGGTCTGGGTAAAAGTGAGGGACAGCTCTCAGCTGAACAAAAGATTTGATGGCCGCTTCAGATGGTGTAGGATGAACAGGCGCTGCTGGCAGTCCCCACCCCCTCCCCCCCAGCCTCACTCCTCAGTTGTGGTGGCACTATCTATGTATTCTAAACCTTCTAGGTCGTCTGCTAATGCGTCCACTGCCAGCTGCTTGTCCAAGAAGGAAGAGCTTCTCGAATCCTTTGGGAAGACGACCTACCTCAATGCGGCCATGCATCTCAGGCAGTCCAATGCTGACACCCTCCTCGCTACGGCAAATCAAAAGTTGTGGTGGGAAATTGGAGATGTCCTCCCCAGCTTGCCGATAGATAGCCAGGCCGCCTATAAGGCGGGTTTGGCAGAAGCGCAGACAGTTGCACAGGATGTCATGGAGTCCACAGTCTCACACATCGACACAGCTAACAAGGGCATGTGTCTTGACGTAGAAATGTGGCGAATCGCTTGGATGCACACAACCACGTGTTTGGCTGATGTGCAGGACAGGATCCACAACCTCCCTTTCGAGGGCTCTGAAATATTCCACTCGTCCACTGACAAGGAACTAACTAAAAAGAAAAGGTCCACACATACTGCTAAATCTCTGGCAATCCTTACCAAGCTGGGGGCCCAAACCTTTCCTCCAAGGTCAGTGTAGGTCTGACTCCAAACTACAAGGTCATTTGGCAGGTTCAAAGGGTTTCAGGACCGGAGAACTTGTCAATCGGACAGGTCACTGAGTGCGCACAGGAGGAATCAACAGCTCGCCACACAGGGATTCTTCCACTCCTCCTCCTCCATGACTGCCTCTGACATAAATCAATAAGGTTCACTTTGGGGACCACAGTTCTTCTGTGGAGGGAGCTGGCTGGCTCTGTTTGTGAGCAATTGGACGTGCTTTTTCTTGAATCCCTGGAATCTGTTGGTGGTGTCTTTTGGAGTTCAGTCTTCTCATTCCTTCCCCTCCTCCTTTTTCCCCACTGTTAATGATTAGAGGCCCCCCCCACCTTTGAGGGAGATTTTACAACTGTGGAGCATGCAGGCAGTGGAGCCAGTGCCTCCTCCAGACAGGGGCTCCAGATATTCTTCCAGAATTTTTGTAGTACCCAAGAACAACCAGGCGTGCATGAAAATAGTTCTGGATCTTTCCTTCCTCACTTTTGCTCCATCTGCAACGCTTCAAAATGATGATGCCAGCTCACACAGCATAGTCTCTGTGCGCAGGAGCTTGGATGTGTTCCATAGACCTAAAAGATGCATATTTTCATGTCCCCTTCTTCCAGCCACACCCGAAATTTCTGCATTTCACGATTTTCGCACCATTTCCAATACAAGGGGCTCCCATTTGGCCTCAATGCGTCCCTTTGTGTGTTCACCAAACTGATGAACGTGTTGGCTGGGCTTCTCCGATTGGATGGCCACCAGTAAAACCTGTATCTTGAGGACTTGCTGGTGAGCCCCAGCTCATCAGGAGGAGATGTCCGCTCCTGCCAGAGGTTGGCGGATGTGCTCCACCAGCTGGGGTTTTCAACCTACCAAAAGAAGTCGCAGCTGTACCGTTCGCAGGATCTCTTGTTTCTGGGGGTCAAGTGGGATACAGTGGCGCAGAAGGTCTTCCCCACAACCGACAGGTTGAAGTTTCTCAGGAAGGCTGCCATTTCCTGTTAAATGTTGCAACCTCAACATGGTGGTTTGAGCACTTGCTGGGGCTCATGGCTTCTTGTGTCCTCACAGTCCAACACGCCAGACTCTGAGGCACATTCAGCTTCATTTAGCGTCATCCTGGGACCAGGAAACAGTGCTGCTCATCCCGCTTACGCTTCACCAAAACCTGCATTGGTGGCTCCTCAACACCAATGTGTCAGGAGGAGCCCCTTTCTTGCCGCCGGAGCCCTCACTGGTGATGACAAAAGGTTTGTCCCACCAGAGTTTGGGGGTGACCCTGAACGGCTACTGCATTCATGGCTCATGGACCATGAACCACGGAGGAGGCCATTGCCCACATAAATCTCCTGGAGCTCAGGGCCGTGGGACAAGTGCTCAGCTTATCTGCCGTTGATCAGGCGCAAAGTGGTCTTGATCAGGACCGACAATTCAACAATGGTGTTCTACTTGAACAAGCAGGGAGAGACCAGGTTGGCGATGCTATGCATAGAACCAGTCTCAATCCGAGGATAGGCCTTGTCACAAGGGATCTAGATCAAAGCAGTACATCTCCTGGGAGACAGCAGTACAGAAGCAGACAGGTTGGTCTACAACACTTTTGAGTGGGAATTGCCCAACAGCTACTTGTCTGCTCTCTTCCAGAGGT
The DNA here is from genome assembly GCF_040938575.1 of Ambystoma mexicanum. Lineage (NCBI taxonomy): Eukaryota > Metazoa > Chordata > Amphibia > Caudata > Ambystomatidae > Ambystoma > Ambystoma mexicanum. The sequence continues at coordinate 1,188,840,741 of NC_090922.1, forward strand.
GGGCCACCCCAGAGCGTGTTCCGTTTGCCTCTCCAAAGAATTCCAAGTGCTGCCATTTTGCATCGTAGGCGAGGCATGTTCAGGGTTCTTTGGGGGACAGTTTTGGTAAAAACTGTTTTGGGACAGCTGCATTTGCTAAGCGTTTCCTCCCCCTCCGTAGCTCCAGAGGACCCTTTGTACATTTTGGGGCTCGGTGAGTCGCAGACTGATCTTGATAGCCCCTCAGTGGCTGTCAATGACGTGGTTTTCGGACCTCCTGCAGCTCAAGTCACAAGGCCCTATCCATCTTCTGGCCTTGGCTGGGGCTTCTTCACGCGACAGCACGGGGTAGTACAACACCCAGACCCCGGCAAGTTGCCACTCTCAGCCTGGCTCCTGATAAGCTGAGGCTACACCATGCGCAATTTTCAGTGACCAATTGGAGCATTATCCAGGAGGCCAGGAAGACTTCTACCCGTTCCCAATACAAACTTAAGTGGACTCAATTCTGCCATTTGGCTCTTGACATTGCCATGGACCTCCTTACTTTGCTACCTGGATGATGATCTCTGGTTTTCGGCACATCTGGCCCACTCGGGGGTCCAAGTGGATATTTACCACGCTTATTTATCGGCCATTGGGGCCTACAGACTTTCTCTTCAGCAAACCCGGTGGTCCAAGCACATCTCAAGGGCTTAGCAAGAATGTTTATGCCGTGTCAAGGCATCCTGAAGCAAGAAACAGACAACAGGTTCAGAATTCAAAACCAAATACTTTTATTAACTTATATATCAGGGTGGAAAAAGGCTTCACTTGCCCTATGCGAAGGTGGGATTTCCCGACCTAAATAAAACTAAGAAAAATCTGAGTCAAAGAGTTCAACTAAATAATCTGTCTGTGTCCAAAACATATACTTGCCCTCACAACTAATCTATACAATGTGCAGGGATGTCAGCAACCAAAAGAAACAGTGTCCAACATAAAGTTCTGTGTGTCTTCAGCTCCCTTCCACAAGTATAAAAAAGTTACAGAAAAGAGTCTCAAAATTACTTCTCGAGTTCAGGATGATAGTTTTAACCAGTACTCGGGGTTCCCTTCCCCAAGTTCCAAGTAACATAGTTCTATGCAAAAAAGAACCTTGAGACTCCGGTCCCAAGTCAATAAATGGTTCAAGTCTCAGGGTTTCCTTACCCAAGACTTAATTTTAGCAGCATAAAAATATCCTTTGTCTTTTTAAAGTTCTTTGTCACTCTTGTGCCTTCATGTTATAGTTAGTATTTCATGTACAAATTGTAGCTGTGTTGGAATAAACTTCAAAGTTTTAATTAATTCTGCTTTGAATGTAATGTTCTGTTATATGCAGTTTTCACATCATTCTTTTTAGAATACAGCATACACTGGTTTCACTTGGATTCGAACTTTCATTTAGAATTCAGCATCTAAAGGGGCGCTGTCGAGCAGCCAAGCAGGATGGCTGCCTGATTGAGGAGCTCCGGCCCCGCGTTATCCTGAATCTGAGTAAAACCCTTATTCACCCAGCATCCTACTGATCTGAAGACAGCTGAGGTTGCCGACAAAGACACAGCACCTAAGGTCCCAAAATGGTGCTGAATCGCTGTGGATACGAGGCGAAAGGGTCGCCTGAGGGGCACCGGCGGCGAATACCTCGCGGCCTGGACGGCCTATCGGATCCTGGGAAGCTACTGCTGCTGATGCTTGGTGAACCGTGCTGGAGGTGGCGCCTGGTGCCTCTCACGTTCTGGACACCTTGTTCGCGATGCCAGCAAAGTATTCCATTCTGTGAGGTCAGTGCAGGAGAGTGCCTGTGTGGCGGTGTGTCCACCCGCTGACCCTACTGGGAGGTCCCTGGTCGGGGGTAGCGGGTGAGGGCGCAGATCATGGTGCTGGAGTCCCTGAGGATCCAGCTGAGACAACGGCAGAGGTCGTCTGATTGGAGCGCAGCGTGTTGTTGACTGTCCGCCTGCAGCTGCGCCCCCGCCAAGAGGCTCCTACTAACCCGGTGAGCTGTGATCCTGGGACTCGGCCTGCCCGAGCACCTGGCTGTGACCAGGGGTGCTGTGGGGTAGGTTGTGCGCTGTCCTGGCTCAGGCGCACTGGATTCTTCGAACATTGCCTGGGGATTGTGGAGAGACGACGGTGTTGCGACGCGCAGCGCCGGCCGTGGGTCAGCTGCCTCCTGCTGCTGCCCATGGCAGGCTGTTCCTCTGACACAGGACCTGCTGGGCATTGGGCCTGATACTGTGCATTACGGTGCGGTCCTCTGGGACGCAGAGGCACAAGTTCATACTTTTTGCGGAATGGCCTGAAAGTGTTAAACATTTCTACTACAAGGTGGGCGCCTGTATTCCGCATTAACAGCAATATGCTGTCGGCAGCGCCTGGGCTGCTTCCGCTGTGCACTAACATCATGGGGACATAACCGAGCCGGCTGGACCTGTCGTCGCACCATCTCCCCCGCTGCATTTCATCTTCGTGGCTGGTGAGATGCTCATGCTGTGTTGCGGCTGTACAGGCAGTGAGTGTGGGGCTCTGTCTTACTCCCCCACCCCCACTGGTACTCACAATCTAGCCACAACACGTGCTGCGACTGCGGTGGTGGTGTGTCTGGGGCCCTGGTGACCAGTTCTCCAACTCCAAGCAACACATCCCCTGATGCACATTATTTACTAATTTACTACGAACAGAGCGTGCCCACAGCAGCCCCTGGTCGGCTGGCGATTTGGCAGGCGCTGAAGTGTCTGGGGGGGGCTTGGTGTTTGGCCACAAATCCTAATCCTCTGGAGGGGGTCACTGAATTGACACGCGTGAATCTCCACTGGGAGCACCGTTGAGATCCTGACTTCCGGGCCAAGCCGCTGAAGCGGCGGAACGTGGGGGCCTTGAGGGGCTGTGGGTTGGGACCCTGCGCTGACGACTCCTGAATCAAACGAGGATCTCCAGTGGCAGTGCTACACCACGAGGCCTACTAGACGGGGGGGGGGGTCACATCTGGTGACTTGCTGCTGAAAGAGATCCTGAATATCTCCCCTCTGGGTAAGGATCCTACAATGTGACATTTGTAAACCTGTTGAGGTTGCAATTCGTTGACTACATAACCTAGTCCCCATCCTTAAGACTGCCAACCGCATTTTATTTTGTAAGTGCTCCGGGGTCCTCGAGCCGCTCTATCAATGCCAATAGATGACCTAAAGGAATGCCAATAAGTTGCCCTACCCATAGGATTTGAACTGTGGCTTGAGGAGTTCTGCGTTAAAGGGACCAGACCCTACATTATACAGAGCCTAGGTGCAGCTGCCTGCAAGTATAGCCCGCTGGGCCTTTCTACTGGCGCTGTGGCGGCCAGGTTGCAGATAGGTTGACCTTTTGCTGGCAGATAACTGGCACAGCGCCCTCCCCTGGGCAGGGATCCACATTCTGGGTGTCTGAAAACCCATTGACTTCACTTTTAAGGAAATGTATCCTGCTCGTACTCGGGGATGAGGTAGCATGACGAACGGTTCGGGAGCCAAGAACAATGGCCCAATGGATTTGTTCACTAACACCCCCGCTAAGACCCCGGGGCCTTCTGAGCCACCATCCGTTGATGAACAGCCCTCCGCCTCCAACTCCACCAGGGATGACCACCTCCTTGCGGCCATGTAAAACAGCTTCATGGCAGTAAACCTGAAACTGGACGATATTGTGTCAACCATTGGCTCCCTGAAGGCCAAATTGGAAAAGGAGGGCTCTCGTATCACTGAGGCGGAGACCAGGATCGGAGAAACAGAGGACAAAGTTGATAAACATGACCGAGATTAGCGCATTTACAACAGGAGTTCAGCAAGATCTGTAATAAAGGTGAAGACTTTGAATCGTGCTGCCTGCGAAATAACATCTGCATCATCGGAATTCTGGAAGCGACCTGCAAGGGCCCAATGGAATGCTTCATTGAAAACATATTAAAATCGTTATTCGACTCATCTAAATTCTCACAGCATTTCCTGGTGGAGAGAGAGTATCGTGTCCTGGCTCCCTCCCCAAAGCCACGGGCACCGCCCCGCACCACCCTTGCCAAACATCTCAATTATCGAGACAGGGACCTCATTCTGCGCATGGCTAGAGAAAAAGGAACTTGTGTGATATGAATCCTCGGACATCCATATATATCCTGACTTCGCTGCCAACGTGCAGGCAAATCGTATGACTGTCAAAAAGCTGCTGTGCATGTGGCAAGTCCCATATGCACTACTATGTCCAGCGAAATTGCGCATACAACATGGTGGGCATGCGCATTTCTTCGAGAACCCATTGGAAGCAATGGCCTACATTGAATCCACCATTTCTATACCGCTACCAAGGCGGGACCGTGGTGCGGGATCAGCTCCGCCATGTGCAACGAGCCTGATAACATGGATAATTACTGAATATTGCACACTGTGCATTGTTGACCCCCCCCCTAATTAAATATGGGTGCTTAAAATGTTATGAAAACAGGTGGGCCACGCCAGTGCGGCTATCGACAAAGCACTGATCCCTGCTCACGGTGCCCCTCAGGTAGTGTCCAAGTATGTTTTGGATTATACAGGTTCCATCGTAAAGATGTGGGGGGGGTAGTGTCAAGTTTGGGATGGATGGCACTCAAGTAAAGTATGGATGTATTGCTGCTACAAATTCAGTGTTGATGTTGAATACGTAAGTGAAAATCGGTGCAGGCTACTCTCCAATAACACATTACTGCTTTACCCTTCGTTTTTCCCATTCAAACTCATGCCCTGATTTAACTCTGCTATGGTACAATAGATAATAGCATTTCATTTACGTCCTGGAATATTCATGGACTAAATCACTGTATGAAATCGTGCAAGGTTGTGGCATACATTAACCGTCTGGCCCCAAGGGTGGTGATGCTACAGGAGACGCATGTCCAAGTGGTACTCAACAAAGGGTGCCTGGGGACCACAACGGGGTTACGCTAACTTTTCATCGCAATTTTCGAGGAGTGATGACACTGATCCACCGCTCTATCCTTTTCCAAGAAACCAAATGCTGCATTGATCCATAAGAGAGATATGTTATTCTTTGGGGCGAATTGGCTGGAGTAGCCACAGCCTTGGTTAAAACATATGACCCTAATGTTGATGGCCCTGAGTTCTATGCACAAATGTTGGATATTCTATTAGGAAAGACCCATGCGCGTATTATTTGGGGTGATGACTTCAATCTAATACTAGATTGTGTAGTTGATCGGACTAGGTCCACTCAGCGTGAATTAACAAATGCAGGTCGTACTCTTTTGAATATAATGGAACACTTAGATTTGGTGGATGTATGGAGAGACCGCAACCCTGGGGTACAGGAATGCGCATTCTACTCCTCTGTCCATGACGCTTATTCCGGGATCGATTATTGACTGATTACGGCCAATCTGATGTCACAGGTAAAAGAAAGCAAAATCCTTCCACGAACAATTTCGGGCCACTCCCCCATCACTATCGATGCAATGGGATGGGCTTGCCAACACACGTCCCACATGGCGCATGCCTCCAGCATGCCTATCAGACTTGGTATTTGCAGAGATGCTTCCCACTGGGGTAGTCTATTTCTTTCATAGGAAATAAGGTACTGTGCAGCTCCACTGCACAGTCTGGGAGGCTTTCAAAGTCTGGGTTAAAGGGGAGGTAATTTCTATTTCATTGGGCGCTCTGAGGGATTCTAGACGGGAGCTGAACAGAGTTGAATCCGACCTTAAAAAGCTGGAAAACGAATACGGCAGCACGCAAGATTGCCCTCTACTTGGTCTCATAAATGGCAACTTCTTGAAAATTAATGGAACTGGCGGATAGGGAGGTCTGATTGTTGTATTTTCCTGTGCGAGCGAGACGGTACGGTGAGGCGGATAGACCGGGCCGACTCTTTCCTAATGCAATAAGATCCAAGAAGGGGGTGCAACATATCATGGGGATTAGAGGATCTTCTGGAGTTATACTTACGACCACTGAGGCAATAAATGGGGAATTACACAGGTTTTACGAATCCCTATATCCGAAATCTGATTGTTGTTCTGCTGAAGAGCTGGAGAACTATTTGGACGAAATACTGCTCTTGGTGCTGCCGTTAGAGGCGCAGCTAACACTGAACCAGCCACTGACTCGTGAGGAGATCACTGATGCCATCTTATCACTTCCATCCTGTAAGGCACCGGTACCAGACTGCTTGGGGACTGAATTCTACAAGGAGTTCCGTGACAGCCTTGTTCCCAACCTGATGCGACTATGGGAGGACTCGCTCCGTCTTGGTTGATTGCCCCCCTCGCGCTCTGAAGTAGTTATTACGATACTGCTGAAGCCAAAGAGACCTGGTGCTGAAATAGGCTCCTAGAGGCCACTATCCTTAATTCGTACAGAAAAGTTTTTCCTAAATTATTATCCACCCGTCTCCTCCCATATATGTTGCAGTTGGTCCACCGGACCAATCTGGGTTCATACCTGGACGCTCAATGGCGTTCATCCTGCGCATTGTATTCAGTATTATTTCCTTGCTCAACCCGCGAGCGCAGGCGGTTGTCGCCTCACTGGACGCCGAAAAGGCTTTTGATTCAGTCTCATGGCAATTTCTATTTGTGGTACTGCGGCGGATGGACTGGGGGATTTCTGCATCCAATGTGTCCGGTTGCTAAATGCTTCTCTGGCGTCAAGGGTTTGCACTGGTGGCACACTTTCCACCACATTCCTATTGGGGTGCTGCACGAGACAGGGTTGTCCGCTGATCCCAGTTACTGTTCGCACTCACAATTGAACCCCTTGCTTGCATAATGCGCCTAAAGCGCATACACCGGGGTCTGCACATAGCTGGTCCGTCACAAATGATCTCACTCTATGCTGATGACACCCTACTGTACATACGAAACCCAGCAGTGAACTTGGCCCTGTCCCTTGAAGAGGTAGGTAGATTCTCTACCCACTCAAGCTATCGTATTAATGAATCCAAGTCAGAGCTGTTCCCGCTGACCAGCATCTCCATTGCTCCGGCAGACCTGTATGGGATCCGATGGGTCACGGACGAATTTAAATAACTAGGCATAGTGGTCTCTCGAACGCATCAGTCCCTGCTGGCTGGCAATCATGAGAAATATTCACAGGCGCTAGCAGACAAATTGGGCTTCTGGACCAGACTTCCTATCTCTTTATATGGCAGGCTTTTGTTATTAAAAATGATCGTGGTCCCCAAATTATTGTATTACTTCACTAACATTCCGGTCTGGCCTGGCCACTCGTTCTTTGATAGGCTGCGATCCCTGGCAATTGGCTTTATTTGGGGCGCTGGAGCCCCGCAGATGAGATGGGAGGATATGACCAGGCCGTTTGAGCAAAGCGGCCTACAAGCCCCAGACTTTGAATTATATTACGAGGTGTCGCAGGCACAATTCGCTGGCTACTGGTATCCCTCACAAGAGCGGCCAATACACATGGCCCTTGAGAAGTACAGCGCCTCCCCTTCAAGCCTAAGCACTATCGTCCTTGTTAACCAACATTCAGATACATGCACATTTGACCCAATCCGCACAACTGTAAATGCATGGGCTAGAATATTAAAGAGAATAGGCACTCCCTCCCCGCCACCCCCCACCTCCGTGTGCTTTCACTATGGAACTGTCCCGGCTTCCCCCCTACATATGACAGGTACATGCAGAGGGGGTGGAACCCCGAGGGTACGCAGACGCTGCATGACCTCTTTCCGGATGGCTCCTTTGTGTCCCACGTGCACTTTTTAAAAAAACTGGGCAACAATCCAATGAAATCATTGCAATACTACAGAATGAGAGCGGCTGCCAGAAGTTGCTGGCCGTCGTTCCCTGTTGAGCCCAGTGAATGTGAAATCTTGGACTGTGGGAGCCGGGGGGGACCCCAGAGGGATGGTGCCCAGGCTTTATAGGGCGTGTCAAGCTACTCTGATACCGCCCATAAGGGCCAAGACAAGGTGGGAAACCGACTTTAACAGGCCAATAGACGATGCTCAGTGGCTCCGCTGGTGCCGGCTAATCAAGGCGGTATCCCTTAACGTCAGATACAGGTTCATACAATTCAAGATATTAAACCGCCTACATTACACCCCTGCAGGAATCACCAGGTTTACTCCCGAGGCTGCCGCCAGGTGCATCAAATGTGGCGCTGACGTGGCCGATTTATATGTATTGCGGCTGCCCTCGGGTAGCACAGTTCTGGCAATTGTCGTCAACAGCCTTCATGATTTCACTGATGTCCCTCCCACTCTTTCACCCCTCAATTGGCAAGGTGATATTGGCAAGGTAAAGATACAGCATTTGTTTAACTTGGCATGTCTGATTGCCAAACAATGCATACTAACCCACTGGAAGTCGAAGGTTGACACGCACTTTAAAATGTGGCTTAAAGAACTGAAGTATGCTAATGAGAGGGAGGAGGGCTATGTGGCCCTGGTGACTCACAGCTGTAGGCCAACGGAAATTTAGAAACCATTCTGAGAATATTTGCAGAAGCCGAGATCAGACCTGTAAAGGCAACGTGAAAGAAAGGTTGATATTTTCCAGGTGGCCCTAACATTGCTTGCTTGTATGTCCATCATAATACTCAAGTTTGATGGTACTGTACTGTAATCAATGTGTTTCTGGTGATGTATGTCTTTCACTGCACTAAATAAAGTTTTTAAAAAAATGAATTCAGCACCTAATGGTTTTACTCAAATTTAAATTTCTGTTTTACTTCTGAACTTAATATGCAACAGTTCTGCTCTTGTAAAGCGTATTATTAGTTTGCCACCCAATAGAAATTAGCTGTACTTTTTTCATTCAGTTCGGTATTCAATAGGCACTGGTTGCCCTCGGAACACACTTTCCATTCAACCCGCTGTGTAATATTTGCACTCTGATACAAAGTATTCCTAGTATTTCAACATTTGACAATGGATTGAATTGGAGACCTTTTGAAAACATGTATCCTCAATCACGTGACCACTCCGATACAAAGTATTCCTCGAACAGGAACGTTCAAACATTTGCGCACCTGGTTTCTCAGTTGCTAGAAACTCATTTAAGTTCTCGTTCACAGGCTTCCCATCAGCATGATATGATATATGATAGGTTATTTATAACGTGCTTAATACCCAGAGGTTTCTAAGCACGGACCCGGGGATTGAACCTGTGTTACTCCGTGCCGTCTTGTTTCCAAGGCGAGCACGTTGCCCCTGCGCTATCCTCCCAAGCATGGATCATATGGCCTTCTGCTCCTCACGTCAGGGGTCCAACTCCTGCCCCTTGGGCCCTCCTGTGTCGACCTCTTGTCACAGGGGAACAAGCATCTTGACCACAAGGAAAAGGGGCAGCCTCTGCACACGGCTCCTTTCCCAGTATTCGGTCTGTTCCATGGAGCCCCAGCTCCTAGGCCACGTTTCCATAGACCACCTCCATCAGCGTTTCAGCGTGGTTTCCAAGTAAGGTTCCCTGCTGCTTACACCAGCCTTCCTGCTGCTTCTCCTGTCGCTCTCTTTGCTGGTGGGCTGGGCTCCTTTATACACCTGCAGCCTTTTGACAGGCTGCAGGTGTGGATGTCTAATCAGCCCTACCTGCCCACAATTACAGGGACATGCCTGACCTTCAGTGCTCTTAACGGGCATCTTCCTCACCCGAGTACCAGAGTGGTAAGAGTGTAGTCTTCATTGCTCTTATTTGCCTCTTCTTCATCTAAGTACTGTCAGGCTTTACATGTGGGGAAACGAGGGGAGCTGACTTAAAATAAACTATAAAGGTTGGGTAGGCCATTGGTAGGGAAAGGGGATAATGTCTCGTCCAAGGGTTCCCCACTCCCAGTCCCCAAGGATTCTCCACCAAGGTGATCCTCCCTCGCTTTTCCGCCCCCAGTGTTGGGATCCATGAGCAATGGCCTGTCCCTGACCACCTTGCGCAGAGTATCCAAGGGGTTTAAGAGTGAGAATGCTCTCGGGTTTCTCACAGCCGTATACAGGCCCCATCCCATCTGGGACCTGAATGTGGTGTTAGCGGCCTTGCAGCGTAAGCCTTTTTTTATTTTTTATTCAAAGATAAACAAAAGATAACACAATGTTCACAACTCTGACTGTTCCAAAAGTCTGACCACACTGCCCAAAATCAAAGAACACAAATATTCATAACGGTGCATTCACATTAAAAAGCCCATTGTATCTCACCCATCAATGCAGTGTCAGCAAAAACTAATGTAAGCCTTTTGAGCCGATGACTTCAGTTGACATCAAGTGGGTAATGCTCAAGTCGGTCCTGCTGGTGGTGCTCACCTCGGCGCCTAGGGTTAGTGAGCTGTAGGCATTGTCGGTGTGCGGGACGTTCACTGTTTTTCACACCGATGGTGATTCTTCCAACTCATCCCAAATTCCTTCCCAAGGTGGTCTACCCCTTTCACCTGAATCAAGAGATCTGTCTGGCTGTGTTCTTCCCTAATCTACAGTCTGACACAGAAAGACATCTCTGTTCCTTGGATCTGCAGAGGGTGCGCCGGTTTTACTGCTCAAAGCAGTTCAGAAGGTCAGAAGCATTTTTAATCATGTATGGTGGCCATGGGTACCCAAGCGTCCAAGGCTTCCATCACTCGGATGGTCCTACCCATTTCAGAGGCCTATGCGGCCATGGGCAAAAAGGTGCCTCTGAATGTACATGTGCATGTGGTGTTGGCCAAGATGACTGCAGTAGCTTTCCGCACGCCTCCTGGGAGGTTATCAGCAAGGTGGCGACTGGAGTCATGCCATTGGCATTCTGCAAACACTATTCTCTAGACTCCAGTTCCATGAAGGACGCCGAGTTTGGGCAGGCAGTTCTGAGGAACTTCTTTGCCGCTAGCTAAATTTTGATCTCCACCCATTTGAGTTGTTTCAATGGAATCACCCACAAGGATGGAGGAAAGGGGATGGGGACGTACGAGTAATATGTTACTCATTGTAGTGACTACAGTACTCCTAGTCATCGGTCCCCTTTCTTCCATAAATCTCGCCCTCCTTCCCCAGCTAGTATGCCAGAAGCTAAAATAACAGCATAGCCAGGTTGATCAGCATCCAATGTGTCAAAAGGGGACTGAGGTGAGGCAACAGAAGGCGGCCTGAGGGTGGGCCTAAACCCAGGGCAGCGGCCCGCATGCTATACTAAATGTAATGGGGAAGCTCGCTTTTATTCGCTGCCAAAGGTTCGGGTACCGTCCCCATGCCTGGGGAAGCCCACAAGTATGGAGGACAGGGGACTTAGGACTATGAGTACTGTAGTCACTACAGTGAATAACATTTTTTTTTCAAGCTCTCTGTTCGCTTTAAGAGCCCCACTTTGAATGGATTGTGTCCTCCAACGTATTCCTCATCTTTGACATGTGTTGTCCAGCTTCGGCTGCTTCCGAAAACTTTTTTGGTAGAGGGCACCCTGTGTCGATGGCATCGAGTCAATGTTCCTCGTAGGCCTCCATCGAGAGGTGACGCATCGGATGTTCTATATAGCATGCATGGCGCCTATTGGACTCAGTTTCATTTTTCCGCCAACGCATTTGCTTCGCGTGAGACTGGGCGCGCCTCGTACTTCAAAGTATATTTCTGTGTGTTTTACGAAAACCTTCCGAGATGTCTTCATCTTCTACTCCATCGACTCCTCAGTCTAGTTTAAAAAAAATGTAAGGACTGCAGTTCAAAAATGTCCATCACCGACCCGCATCAGATCTGTCTGTGGTGCCTCGGAGAGGGCAACGATACGACTTTCTGTTCCAAGTGCCAGGCCATGACAGGAAAAGCCTTGAGGGAACGAAAGGGGAAACTTCAGGTAGGCAGAGTTTCCAAAGTCCCGACTGGCCTTTCGACATATGAGTCGCGAGATGTCTTGCCTCAGAGGAAGAAGGCCATGCGGTCTCGGTCTAGGAGCGGGTCACGCCACTCTTCGTCTTTTTCGAGGAGGTTGCGGCGTAGACACCGCTGGTCGCCTTTCCCAACGTCTTCATCAGGCGACTCCCCCGCAAGGGTGGCATGCCCGTCCAAGAAGTCGACTCCTGCAGGGTGGGGAAGGTTTCCGGGTGGAAATGCTCAAAATCTTTGAAAAGCAGGGTTGTGCTCCGGCCGTGCCTTCTGTGGAAGCCGGGAAGGAGAGGTCTCGGCTGAAAACCTGCGCGCCCTCGAGCCCGGGTGAATGGCGTGATCCTTGTTAAGAGTCCTCAAGGCCTTGATCGGAGAAAAAAAATCTAAGGATCACTCGCGAAGGGGAGAGAGATTGAGGTTATCAACGCCTTGGAAACCCTTGAAGTCCTTAAGGCTGTTGATACCTATGAAGCCCATCGGGTCATCGACTCCCCTTAGGCCATCGAGACCTTCGACGCCAGGGTCGACTTTGACATCGACATGGTCGACTCCTACTGTGCCAAATTTGCCAGCTCAGCCACTGGAGACCAATGTTCCTTCGAGAAAGGCACTGGCTAAAACCAGTATGGTACCCCAAATGTGCCTGAGTGTCTTATTTCTGAGGAGCGTCGGATGCAAAATCTTTGATACTTAGCACAATGCTAGTGGCATTGACACCTCTCTTGAATTGGAGTTTGGTAGGCCAGAACCCGGGGAGCATGAAGACTCCTCATACAGACAACTGATGTCTAAAGTTGTGGAATACTTGGGTTGGTCTAGACCTTCAGTGCCTTATGATCTGGATGATCTTACAGACATTCTGGACAAGGGTCAAGCAGCAGATCCAGTTTTACCTTTCCATGTGGCACTTCAGAAAGGGTGGCAAGGAATTGGGAATCTCCAGAATCAAATCCGGCAGTTGACAAAAGTCTCACAACTACCTGTCCAAAAACCCCACTCCTGAGAGTCTGGTGGTGCAGGCAGCCACAGCTACCTCGAAACAGGCAGCGTACCCTACCATACCTCCTGATAGGGACGAAAAGTGTGATGGATGGGCGAGAAATTTTCCAACTACATGTGTGCCTTTGCAAAATGTTCATACACTCTGTGGGAGTGTGTTTCTATGGCGGCAGAGCATATTCCCGAAGGGGAGGAAAGGAACGGCTTCCTGGCTATAGTTAAGGATGGCAAGGAAGCCATGTGCGAGTCCCTTCAGTCTTGGACTCTGCAGATCGCATCAGCAGGTCCATGGCTACCAGCACCGTGATGCTCAGGTTTGCGTGGTTGCAAAAGTCAGGTTTTGCACCTGATGTGCAGGCTCTGCTTCTCAACACGCCTTTTGACAGGGCTCATCTTTTTGGCAACAAGGCGGATGAGAGCCTTGAGAAATTTCAGACCTTGAAGGTGGCCGCCAAATCTTTAGGTGCTGTTGTTGGGAAACCTCAGCCTTTTCATGCTAGCGGACGACCTTGGAGGGGTAGATCTTTTCACTTCTACTACTCATTTGGAAGGGTGAGAGGAATGGCCAGTCAGAGGCCAAAGGAAATGTCCTCATGGTGGACGAGGTTGAGGTGCCAAGCCAGCTCACGCAGCAGCCTCTGTTCCATCGGCTGCTGCAAATGCTACTTCAAAACCACTCTGAGGGCTTGAGTCACTTGTCACCAGTGGGGGCAGGCTGTCTCAGCATCTGGAAGAATGGTAAGACATTGCTTGGGCTCTGGAAACAATAGCCCACGGTTACTGCCTTGCCTTTCTTCAGAAGCCCCAGGACAATCCACCAGGGAAACGCTCTTTGAAGATTCCGGATCCGCTCCTTGTGCGGGAGATTTTAACCCTGCTAAAGAATAGCGCTATAGAACCAGTGCCTGTGGTGGAGAGGAGCAAGGGTTGGTATTCCTCACATTTTTTGATTCCCAAAAAGGACAGAGGCCTGAGACCCATCTTAGACTTGAGATACTTGAAGTTCCTCAGGAAAGACAAATTCAAGATTGTCACTTTGTCAGATCCTTCAGGCTCTCCAATTGCAGGATTGGTTGGTGTCATTGGACCTTCAGGATGCTTATATTCATGTGCCAATCCATCTCAAGCAAAGGAAATACCGGAGGTTCGCAGTTGGCGGCTCGCGCTTTCTGGTTTGAGTCCTACCATTCGGGTTGACCTCCACCCAAGGGTTTTCACCAAAATGATGGCGGTGGTGGCAGCGAGTCTCAGGAGGGGGGGGATTCACGTCTACCCCTACCTGGACAATTGGCTGATCAGGGTGCGTTCTCCCGAAAAAGTTCTGGATCATCTCAATGTTACCTGCCACTTTTTTCAGAGACTGGGCTTCTCCCTCAATTACAAGAAGTCCCATATGACACCTTCCCAGAAGCTCCAATACATCGGAGCGGTATTGGATACATCCTTGGGGGAAACAGCTTGCCACCTGAGGTGAGGGCTTCAGACATTCTTCATATGTTAACACAATGTCAGAGTGCTCAGAGTCTTCCGGCATATTTCTGGTGCCAGAATTCGGAGGTGGGAGGCTCTGTAGTATTCGAAGAAATCCGGGTATCCCATCCCTGCCGTATCCTTTGGCAGGATGAGTGTTGTATATGGTATTCTAGACTTGGAGTTTGCCCACAGGAAGGCCAATAAGGAGCGTTTGACCTCTACTAAAGAAGGTTCAGGGACTACTACTGGGTGGGATTGGAAGAGGACAAGTGTGATGTAATCTCTACCCCCAGATATCGGATGGTGTTTGTTGCTGAAAACCCCATTCCGCTATAAGTTGAGGCGGAAGACAGCAGGGGTAGTGCAATTGTTTTATTTAGGGTAGCTCGGAAACCCGAAAGAGCTCTGTAATCCTCCATGGCCTTGAAAAGGGCAGAGATTGAGTTCAGGGAACGGGTGAGGTATGTCAGAATGTCATCTGCAAACATGGCAGTGTATGTACCATGTATGTGGGGGCTGGATCTTACTTTCTGTGCAAAGGGCTCAATAACTAAGGCATACAGTAAGGGGGAAGAGTGCGCAGCCCTGTCATGTGCCTCGGGTTAGATCAAACAAACCTGAGGGAATGCCATTGACGAAGACTTTAGCTGTTGCATTGCGATACAGTGCTCGCGCACCCCTATCGCACATCTCGCCCAGGCCCACCCATCTGATGACTGCGTTCAGAAAAGGCTGTTCAACGCAGTCGAATGCCTTTTCGGCATCTATGGACATTAAGATGGGACAATCTTCATTCTTGTCAGGGTATGCCATAAGGTCCAGAGTCTTTCGTATATTATCTGCCCCTTGCGTGCGTATTATGTAGCCAACCTGGTCTGTGTGTATTTGTTGGGGAAGAATCCGGGATAGGTGAGAGACCAAGACACTGGCATAGAGTTTTGCGTCCACATTTATTAACGAATAATGCACAATCTTGGGCATCTTTTCCTTCTTTGAGGATAACTACTATTCCAGATTCATAGAATGACGGGGGGCTTGGCCCGATTCCAATATTCAGTTAAGTTTGGTCAGGAAGGGGGCCAGGGCATTGCTGTTCACTTTATAGAAGGCTGGTGTGTAGCCATCCTGTCCTGGTGCGAGCCTGTCTTAAGATGGGAAAGGGCACTTTGAACCTCTTCGATCGATATTGGGCTATTAAGCATGTCTTAGTGGTCTTGTGCTATTAAAGGCTGAGGTAGGTCGGACAGATACCTCTCAATATCGGAGTCAGAACTGCTTTTTTCAGCAGTATATAATACAGTATAGAATCTCAAGAATCGGTCTGTGATCTCCTGAGGGTCTGTCAGCACAGTTCCCTGTTCATTTTTGATTTTGTAAACTGATCGATCTGCTCTTTGTTTACGTAGGCAATTGGCCAACATGGTGTGTGGGCCTTATCACTTTTCTCATAAAATGTCTGTTTTAAGTATCTCAATTGTGTCAAGGCTCTTCCCTGCCAGATACTACTCAGTTCTTCCTGACGTACTTTGATTTGGTCTAGGAGTTGGTCAGCCTCAGGTGGATGTGCGCAGAGCTTTTGTTCTCTCTGCGCAATTTCAGTTTTAAGTTCTTCCTCCCTTCTTAGTCGAATTCTCTTTCTTTATGCCCCTTCTGATATCAGGACACCCCCCCCTTATTGTAGCTTTACCCGCTTCCCAGACTGTGCCCAGTGTTAGATCGCCTGTGTTGTTCGCGCTGAAGTATTCAGTGAGTGTTTCTTTAAATATAGGACCTCTACAGAGGTAGTCGTTACAGACCCATCTTCGTTCTGTGGATTGTGAGGACCCAGATACAAGCCAAGCTTGCAGAGGTCATGGTCTGACCACGCCACTATATCTATGGTTGCATTGATCAGCGAGTGCTTGCTTTCCGGCCCCACCAGCAAGTAGTCAATTTGCGGGTAGGTGTGATGTGGGGGAGAGTAGAAGGTGAAAGCTTTGTACCCTGACTGTTTTGTCCACCACAAATCTATCAACTGATGCTCCCGCAGTTGGCGCAGAAATCTCTCCCCTTGAAGAGGGTTCGGAGGATGGGCGCCCGGTCATTGAATCCCAGTCCCAATCGGGATCTGCCACTAGATTGAAGTCCCCCCTGCACACCAGCGTTCCCTCCCGCCAACTTTCTGGAAAATCAAACAGACTAGCTAAATTGAGCTTGGTTTTGGTTGGGGGCGTAAGCAGACCATTGCATGACCGTAGTGTTCCCTTCAAGGCTATAAATCTACCTTGCTTCTGTCTATAAATGTGTTTTATCTGGAGGCCTAAGGATTTCCTATATAGGATGCCGACCCCGCCTTTCTTGGCATCGCTAGAAGCCCACATTGTGTCCCATATGTCTTTGCCCAGTATTTTGCGTTCTCCCCCTTATGCATATTTCGTTTCCTGAACAAACAGGGTATCCAATTTTGATAGTTTAAATTGGTGCGCTAGCACCAAACGTTTAGCCAGCGAATTTAGGCCCTTGACATTTAACGATCTGAATGTTATGCCCTCAGGTAATGTCGTGGTGATGGATTTGTCGATGCTGTATTGCCCTGCCAAGGCGTGCTAATTGTAGGTGAATGGTTGACCCATGTGTATGGCGTGGCTGGACTGGTGGTGTAAAAGATTGTGAGGGTGAAATCTGTGCGACGTGGAATTGCGCTCTTCCCTTTTGATGAGTGTTTCCCTCACCCCTCCCTACCTCCCCCTGAAATAGGCTGTGACCGGCATGTTCCCACGATAGAGACGCCCTCTAGGAAAAAAGAAGGGCCACGCTACAGTGGCCCCTCTCCAAGCCAATATTCGGAACAATTGAGATAACAATAACTTTGCGGCAGAAAACTCCAAACAACGAAACTTACTGAACGTATTGTCGCAATATTTTCTACGGTCACATTTTAAACATCTAGTTGAGCTATCGTAGGGGGCGACAACCACCTCTCGCATCAAGGTGGCTGCTCACCCATTCTGTTGTGTTCCCAAAAATGTATGAAACAAAAGAGAGGGCTGGAGCAATAGTTTGTGTCAAGGTGTGTTGAGTTGCTTAAACCTCCATTTTCCGGGTGCTCGGCTCCTTCTAGAGGTCATGGGAGAGTTCATTGGCTGAGGCCTTTTGGGTTTTCTGGATGGGTTTGTGTGAGGATTTGTTGTGCCTGATTGCAGGTGTCCCAGGGCTCTTTTGGCTTCGGCCTCCGAAGTCAATCTGTAACTTTCTCCTTCATGCTTGAAATTCAAAGAGAAGGGGTGTTGCCATTGGTAACGTATCTGTCGTTTCCGCAACCAAGCTGGTAAGGGGCGGCAGCCCCTTCTCATACATATTTAGTGTAGCGGCGGAGAGATCCTGAAAAGGTTTGACATTGGACCCCTCAAACTGTATGGGCTCCTTTTCCCTTGCTCTCTGTAGAATATCTTGCCTTTGCCTATAATAGTGCTACTTTGAGGACAGATCTCGGCCCTTTCTGGGGGCCTCCTGCTCTGTGAACTCTGTCAAATTCCAGATTAGGAGGTGTCACATTGTCAAATAGGGACAGCACCAACGTTCTCACTCTTGTTTCTAATGCAGCTGGTGTTTCACCATGTTTTTCGATTAGGCCCAGAATGCGAATGTTCGTTCTCCTTTGTCGGTTTTCCATATCATCCAGTCTTGGCTCCACATCCTGCTCCTTCTGTTCCAGGTCTTGAATTCTGGCTTCGTAGTTCATTGTTGTTATGTCACTGGACTGTTGGTTGTTTTCTACTGCTTCCATGCGATCTTCTACTTTAGCCATTCTTGCTTGCCGGTCGGAGACTGTTTTCGTGAGGTTTGACTTGATGGAGCGGATCTCGCCAAGCAATAGACGGATGTCTGACTTGGTGTCGCGGTCGTTGCCGGGAATTTCTGAAGAACTCTGGACCTCATCCTGTTCCATGTTCCTTGGGACGTGAGAGAAGGATCGTAATCTGGTGAGGGTATGAGGGTCCAGTTGTTCAATTGGGGGTGGGGGGGTTTGGGACCAGTGATTAATTGAATGGAAGGTCCAAGTTTCTGCAACATTGGCTGGTGAGACTGCCCAGACTTCCCCCAGTGCCCGGTGGAGTTCCTTCTGATGAGGTGACTGTACTCTTGTATTGTTTGTTCCGCAGTTCTGCTAATGCACTCTTCAAAATCGCTACCACAATTGCTCTCTTCCATAATCTCAGTAAAACTCCACTCTTTCAGATCTCATTGAACAATGCTAACACCTCCAACTTACATTCCACCGACAACTTCTCAAAAAATACATACATGACTCCATCCACCCCTGCACTTGACCACTTCCCCTTCCGAATCGCCCTATCCAACTCCGCCATAGAAAAAAGAGCCTCATACTGCTCTTCCCAAGGCCCAACATTCGCCAACAACTCCCGCATCTCCTCAACCACTCCCATACTCACTGCCTCCGGGAAGTTCTCTGAACTGTGCACTCCCGCAAAATGTTCCCCCAGCAAATTCGCCTTCTCCCCATCTTCACTGACCACCTTCACCCCTTTCAACAACACAGACATGCCACCCTGCGACTTCATTACCCGGACATCTGCTTGAACTGCTTCCAAACCTCACCCACATCAGAATTACTCCCCAGAGACCCACAATAGCTCCTCCAATATCCGCGCTTTCTTTCCCTAATCACCCTCTGCACCACCGCCTTCGCCTTCTTATATGCCAACAAATCCTCCAACATTCCTGTTCTCACCGCCCTGGCCCTCGCCTTCTTACCCGCTGCCACAGCCCGTGAACATTCCACCGACCACCAAGGAACCTCAACCTTCCCCGTCTTTCCCTTTCTCTACCTCTGGAACTGCCGCTACCGACGCCGCTCTCATTCCCTGCACCAAATGCTCATTCCATTCATCCACCCCCCATCTCTATCCCGAGAAATAATCAATTCCTGACACAATTTCTTATACAACTCCAATCAGCCTTCCTAAAATTCAACCGACTTCCAAGCATCCGGGACCTGAACCCTACCTCACCCCTCACAGTCACTAAAATGCCAGAGTGATCACTCCCCATATCCCCATCCTCATGCACCATCCAGTCACATTCACCCGCAATCGCAGCAGACACCCAGGTCAGATCCAAACACGACAACTTCCCAGTCCTCCCATCCAATCGGGTGCCCGAACCGTCATTCAGCAAAAACAGACTCAATTCATCCGCCATACCCTCCAACAGTTCCCCATTTGCATCCGTCCGATCACTGCCCCACAACGTATTGGCACTGTTAAAATCACCACATAAAACACAAGGTCCCACGTGTCCCCTTATCACTTCAGATGGCACATCCACCTCCTCACACAGATTATAATAATTCAACACTAAGACTTCTGATCCTCCTACCTGAATCCCTGCCCGATAACCTCCACTGCTCCATCTACCACAATCTCCCTTGCAACCAACCCCTTCCGAACTGCCACAGCTACACCCCCCTCTCCCCTCCGTCCTATCCTTACGAAACAACTCAAAACCCAGAATCACAAACCTCAGATCACCCCTTAACCACGTTTGCTGAATACAAACCACATCAACATTCAATTCCCCACACAACACCGCTTTCAACTCTTGCCCATTCCTCAACAAGCTCCTCCCATTCCACTGCAAAATTCTCAGGCCAACGCCCCACTCTGTTTCCGCACTTTAGTAACCTTCTTGAACACATCTTCTTCTGACACATCTACAACATTCAAAAACCTCCTCCCTCCTTCCACCACTCCTTTCGTAAGATTCGACACACTGACTGACAAATTCCCCTGAACCAGCTCCAGCACATTTATTATAAAACACATTAACTCAGTTTACGGGACAACCACCATTTCTACGCCTTTCACCTCTCTCACCACTCCCTTCCTTCCCGCAGCCTCATCCACCACCGGCTCTCTCCTACACATTTCACTCACTACTCGAACCGGTTTCACCTTAGCCACAGCCTCCGCATAAGATAAACCTTCCGCAGCCCTCACCTGCACCACCTTTCTCGCCACTCTTTGACTCTCACACCCTCTAAACGCAGTAGAGTGCGCCCCCCCTCAATTCACACACTTCTCTGGAGTTTCCACCTTACATTCTTTAATATCATGATCTCCACCACACCTCCCACAGTGCCTCTCATTCCTGCATACTCTCGCCACATGTCCAAACTGCTGACACTTTTAACATCTCAAAGGCAATGCTACATAAGCTTTCACACGAAACCTCCGATATCCCAAATTCACCACCTCCGGACACTCTGCTCTCGCAAACCTCACTGCCACAGTTGTAGACACCACATTCCCATGTGTATCTCTCCTCCCCAGCCTCCACTACCCCCACCTCTGACAGCTGCCCCTCCACCTCAGACATATTCACAGTCAACGGTACCCCATACAACACCCCCTTACACGACACACCACTCTGATCAAACACGCGCACTGCGCGCCTACCCAGACAACCTACCTCCAGTATCTTAGCCTTACTATCAGCACCCAGCCCCTCCACCAACAACCGACCCCCAGACACCACTTGCACCCGAGTGACATTCCCCACAGCCTCTTTCAACCACCCAGCAATCACCATCGGATTCTCCCCCTGAAACGTTTTCCCACGACTATTCAGCTTCAACACCACCTTCCACAGACTGTCATACTGCATCTGCTCCTCCCCAGGCGCATTGCATCCTGAGGCCCCCAGCCCCTCCAAAATACTTTTTTCCTGGGTCCCCGACCCTGAGATATCCCTAACCGTCCCCCCACCATCATTCTTTTGTGGAGACCTGCTTCGATGCTGCCCCTCATTTCCCCGCTTCCCCCCCTCCACAGATGTAGACTTCACAGTCAGTGTCCTCCCCCTTTTCTCCCCTTCCTCCACCCCTCCCTTCATTTCAGCCTTCCCACCCCCCTTTTCCATTCTTACCACTTCCTCCGAGCACGCTCTCCCCCTGCACCCTCCTAGAGAGTCCGCTCTATTTCCTTAATCCCAGCTCCCCCCACACAGACACCGCTCCGCCATGCCTGGGTCCGCCCACTTCCAGAGTGCCAAAGCGTTTATCTCCTTGCACGCCTTCTGACGCGCCTCTTTCCCGCCCACCGCGACCGTTACTGGTGCTCCGCCATCTTTTTAACCGTATTCCTGGTTGTTGCCATGGTGACTGTCTGACTACAATCGACGCCAGCGGCCGGCTCTTTCCCAACATAGAGGCATGGCTGCCACCTGATCCGTCATGTCTCATGTGACCTACAGCCACGGCAACCCCGATGTGGAGAACTGTACTATTTAAAGCACTGGCAATAGGCTTCTACACTTCTCAGCTGTTTCAGCATTTGGCTACTGCGTTTGCTGTTTCTTCTTGCTTCCTGGATTTTGAGACTCATCACGGCTCCTACTGGGACTCATTCCATCAATCCCTAGTTTTGCACCCTTGTGCCACCCAGGATAGGTTATCTTGCCCCTCCTGACGTCCTCGTGCTGTCGGGTTACCCTTCCCATCTTCATCAAACTAGTCTCTCTTCAGGTATGTTACGTTCATCATGGGTGGGCTCGGATTGTTGATTCTGCTGTATCTGCAACTGATCTTGTATTATGTATTTACAGCTGCCGAGTGCCCCTGCCATGCCGATCCTGCCTCATCTGCTGCCCTATAAGCAAACTTACTCTCTGGCTGGTCTATGGGGAAAAAGGACTACTTTCTCTTGTCACCTCTGTACATAAAATCACAAAAGAATGTACAATAGATTCAAAATCAGATTTGATGGGAAGCAGTGAGCTTCTTACAGTGGGGTGATTTTGAGTGACATTCTGACCAGGTTGTGGAGCGGGGGTGTAAATGGAACAGTCACTGGGGACAATAAGTTCCCCAGCCGTACATGCTCACTGAGCCATGCAAGGCTGGGGGCGTTTTGCTTTGTCAGCCTTGCATAGCCCATTGGAAATGCTGGCTGGGGCACTGCATGTCTGTATGTGCGAGCGGGAGCTCCTATGCCTCCTCGCACATACAGACTGAGCAGCCTGGAGCAGGGCATTTCAGCACCCACACGCAGGCCCCAGCAGAAGGTACGTTTATGTTAATTTCTTTTTTATTTAAACCTGTGTATGGATGCATGTATGCTTGTGATGAGTTAGTGTATGGTGATGGATGCTCATGTCAATTCTAGAATGATTGCTGTATGAATGTATGTGCGTTAGTTTGTTTTGGTCTGTTAATCTGATTTTGGCAAGTGGTGGAGAGAGGGGGAACGAGGGTTGTACAACAAAGGCATTTTAAAAATGCCTAAATGCCTTTGTTGCACAAACCCCCTACCCACCTGCCAAAATCGGCTCTCCTTCTGAGGCTCTGTGGAGCCCAGGGGATGGTATCTTTTTTAGTCAAATACCATACTTTACCCCTTGGCACCCCAGCGTCTTGCATACACACATAATCATGTTGATTGTGTTAGGCCCAGTGGGGCCCAGGGGGCAGGGATGGTATCTTTTTACTGGACATCAATCATAGATGTCCAGTAATAAATGTCATGCCTGACCCCTTGGCCCCCCAGCCCCAATTGCAAACTGTTTGGCTATTTACCTATTTTTTTGTTTTAAGTATGCTCTACAATGCAGCATTTTAACCCATTATTTAAAAGAAAATTCACGGGGGGAAACCCCCGTCTCTCCCTCCCTGTTTGGTTTGGGCGCACTCGCGATGCTCGGTCACTATGGCATTTTTGGGGTAAATATTTATGCCCCTCCACTTAAATAATTCACCAGCCGCCACTGGCCCTCGGACTGTGTTGGGAACGGGGTGGGGGGAGCCCAGGGACTGTAGTGGGAGCAGGATGGGTGGGAGCCATGGGATAGTGGTGGGAGCAGACTGGGGAGAGCCCAGGGTCTGTGATGGTGTCGGGAGAGCCCAGGGACTGGGTAGGAGTGGGTAGAGGGAGCCCAGCGACTGTGATGGGAGAAGGTGGAACCGACTATACTGGGAGTA
This sequence comes from Ambystoma mexicanum, assembly GCF_040938575.1. Lineage (NCBI taxonomy): Eukaryota > Metazoa > Chordata > Amphibia > Caudata > Ambystomatidae > Ambystoma > Ambystoma mexicanum. The sequence continues at coordinate 1,188,864,016 of NC_090922.1, forward strand.
GAGTGCGGTGGTGGAGCGCAATAGTTCATAGCTATTTGTACATACTGTCCATTTGGCATTTTTGGGAGGGCCCGGTCTGCCCACATTTTGCACAGGGGGAGGCAGGCCAAAAGACCAGGTCTAGTGGGACCAGGAAGGAACTGAGTGAGGGGAGCAATAGTAGAGATGGTGAATTGAAAAGAGGTAGGAGAATAGTGGCATTGGAGATTTGTGAGGCATTGAAGCGTAAAGAGAGTAGGTGTCCGACGCCTACACCTCTGCTAGTCAGATGAAGAGAGTATATGAAGGACACTTTGGTGTCATGTAGGGCCGCCATGGTGGCAGTGTCTGATGGAGAAATCCAGGTATTAGTGACAGCAAGGTCATCTAGGGGAGGAAAACTGGTGTGAAAGTAGTTGGTGATAAAGGAAGTTTTGTTGCATACAGGCCAAGCATTCCATAGTGCAATGTTCAGTTGATGCAGTAAGGAAGAGTAGAGAAGTTGGGTCTCAGATGAAGAGGCCAGGTGGATATGTGTTAGGGGAGGTATGGTTACATCGTCGGCTTTTCATTTTGGAAATATGAGCTGCAAGAGAGATGGAGCAGTGGGAGTTTCAAGATGTGAGTTTTATGATAAGGATAGGAAAGGAGGAAGTTGTAGCATGATTGGAGAAAGCATAGGGCTAAGTGAGTAGGAAGAGCAGCAGGAGCGAATACATTGGAGGTGAGTACTGCACTGTGAAGAGACAGCACAGTAATTAGCAACCTAGGAGTACTCGCAGGTGCAGCAGGAAGCAATGTAAAGGCTCATAGGCGAAGAGGCCAAGTGGCTAGTCAGCTGCTCTTCTTCACCCTTCACTGTTCCACCCTTGAGGCTGGTCAACAGGTGGTCTTTTGCTCCACCCTTCACTGGGACGCCCCTTTGGGAGTCCTGAAGTAATGAGACACGCTCTTGTCACTCGATGATTGCTCTCTGATTTGTTTTGTTCCTGGTGTTGCTGCAATGAGGCAATTTCTTCTTGATTGGTCTTCCCAGAGGAGTCTCTTGTGGCCTTCAGTTGGAGTGTGGGCAGACAGATTTAAATCTGCTAAGGGCGAAGTTAGTATTGATCATTTCAGTGCATGGAGAGTTGCAAGAGACAGACAACAGATTCACCTTTCTTAAAAATAGAACTTTATTTTATATGTCACAATGGAGTAAGGCCTAACTTACCCTATGCTAAGGTGGGATTTCCCTACTCTGAGAAACCTGAGGGTTTTCTCACTCCTAACACCCTTGGATCTGCTGTGCAGGTGCCCAGGGGAAGCACATTGCTATTGGTTCCCGTCCCTGGGGGGTAGAGAAGCGAGGGAGTATTACCTGGGTGGAGGGCCTTTGGGGACAGAGAGTGGGGTGCCCTTGGGCGAGACATGGTATCTAAGTTTCCTTATTGACAACACAACCATTCCCCAACCTTCATGGGCTGTTATTAGCCAGTTTTGCTTATTTCTCCACAGTTGACACTTCACAGCACTGGGACGAAGAAGAGGCAACGAAGAGCAATGAAGACTGCCCTTTTACCACTCTCGTACTAGGACGAGGAAGATGCCTGCTAAGAGCTTTGAGGGTCAGGCATGTCCCTTTGATTGTGGTCAGGCAGGGCTAATTGTACATTCACACCCGCAGTCTGTCAAGGGGCTGCAGGAGTATACAAGGACACCAGCCCAGCAGGGAAACGGGTGACGGGATATGCAGCAAGGAGGCCGTTGCAAGCAGCAGAAAACCTTATTGCGGCAGTATTCCGAGATGCTCGGGACTGCAGAGAGGCGGTCCATGCAAGCTTGGCGTGGGATCTGGGACTCCCTAGAGCAGGCTGAATGGGGTGAAGGGAGCTGTGTGGGAAGGATGACCCTTTCCCTTTTGCTCAAAGTGCTTGTTCTCCTGTGTTTAATGGGCAGGAGCTGGAGCCCTAACAATAAAAGCTGAAGACTGTTATCCATGCTGCAACAAGAACTGTTACAGTGACCAGTGAGTTTCTGATGAAATAGAAATCCTATGTGCAAGTTTATTATTCAGAATACTTTGTATCACTGTGGTTGTGTGTCTCAAATGAGCAGCAAACTGCTGGCAATACTTTGTATCGGAGAAGTCGCGTGTGGAGAAACATGTTTTCGAAGGTCACCGAACACTGGGCAATTCAATTAAAGCGAAACAAGTGACTATTGAACAGCAGCTGAAGCGAAAATTAGCCATAGACCAAACGCATAATTATTGAAACCGAACTGAATCAAAACTTTGCTAACCAACATAATTAAGACTTTTGGAATCCATAAACCATTGTATGTTGAAGCTCTGAAATGAATATAACTTTAAAGAATAAGCAAAGCACTGTATGCTAAGTTCTAAAGTGAATGTAACTTTAAAGAACATGCAAACAAAAGATACTGAAGCTTGATTTACAGTTTAACTTTAAAAGTTAAAGGAGTATTGATCCCAAATTGTGTGAAAGCTACTGACTACAGAAACAAATATTTGAAAACAATAACGGAACTTCGGAAATTAAAATTAAGAAGATAAGAATAATTTTCTTTTGAACTGGCGCTCAACAAAACTAAATCTTGTGGAAGGGTACCCTTGAGATTTGAGACATTTGCTGAAGTGAGAACTGAGTCTCAAGGTTACCGTGTGTTTGAACTGTGTTGCTTAGAAGTTGGGGAAGGAAACAAAATTCTTGATTAAGACTTTTTAATCTCTAGTCCAAGGAAGGTAATTTTGAGACTTTTTGTGGAACTGTTTTACACTTGAGGAAGGGAGCTGAAAGGAAGCTGCGAGCTGGAAGAAGCTCTGAACTTTGTGTTGAACATTGTTTTCCTTTGGTTGCTGACGTCCCTACACACTGTACAGTTTTATTTGTGTGGGCAAGTATAGGTTTTGGACACAGACAGATTCTTAAGTTTAACTCTTTGACTCCAACTCTCCATAGTTTTATTTAGGCAGGGAAATCCCACCTTAACATAGGACAAGTTAGGCCTTTTTTCATACTGACCTACAAGTTAATAAAGTATTTGGTTTTGAAATATGCATCCGTTGTCTGTGTCTTGTTTCATGATGCCTTGACACTACCTAAAGAAACTAAGGACAGTCTGTGTCAAAAATGTCAACTTAAAATTATGTCTGTGTCCAAAACCTATACCTGCCATCACAACTAAAGATATAAAATGTGTAGGGATGTCAGCACCAAAAGAAACAGTTTTCAAAATAAAGTTCTGAGCTTCTTCTAGCTCAGGTTTGTTTTAACTTCCCCAAGTTCATATAGTTCCACCAAGTGGCTCGGGGTTCCCATCACCAGGTTCAACACAGTTCAAGTCTCTTGACTTTCCACAATGCTTTCAGCTTCACTTTATAATCCCTTCGGTTCTGTATCAGCTAGCACAGATGCTTTCTTTCACTTCAACACTTACACCACACAGCCTTTGACTTTTGCCTTCTCATGGCTCTTTCTCAAGTTGGGTTACTCGATCTGGGCGGAGTTGTCGGACCACACGGTCCACCCATCACAGGTCACGCAACAGATAACCCTGGACATTTTGTGATGCTCTTGGTTGTCTTTGACGTGTTCCAAAATATGAGAGCGGGTCACTTGGTGTAGGTGCAGTTGTTGAACAACACGTTTCACCCATTACAGGTCATGCGACCGATGACCCAGGATACTTAGTCCTTAACTTGGATATCTTCTCTGTCAACCTGTATCATGTGTCGCCACTTAATGTCACTTTTCTTTATCAGTCTCCTTCTGTGACCTTGATAGAATTCGTATTTCAGACCCTCTGTCAAGCATTTGTTCAGCACAGGCCCGTCCCTTTGAACCTGTGCCAGTAGTGAATGTTGGTGGTATTATTCTCTTTTGAAGTCTCTTGGCTTTGCTACAACTTGGTCACAACTTGTATTCCCTTTATTCTGTGGTGTATTTCCCCTTGCACCACCTTTCTTACACTTTGTCTATTCAAATTCAGCAACGTGTCTTTTCAATTAGTTCATAAGTATTCATTACAGGCTTTCACTTCGTTCATCTATGTGTTTTTGCAGATTTCACAACTTTCACAATAGCTTTCCAGTTGTGCTGTAAATTCACAATATCTTCTCTTTAGTTCGGTTTTCAATATGCGCCGGTGTATATCCCAAAATACTTGGCCACTTCATTATTCAGTGTTCTTTCATTCGGGTTCCAAACCCTATTCTCATAAATTTCTGCTTGATCATTAACTTTAAATTAGTGATTTTTGTGGAAAACGTGGCCCCAAGGAAAGGGTTTGTGGGTGCGCCCCACTGAAGTAACAAGAGCTACCTTTAATTTTGAAGTGATCGGGATGGCTGCAGCCGTGTGGTTAGACTGGTATTTTCCACTATCACCTGTATAAAAGTAAAGCTTGAGACGATGCTAACCTCATAGACTGCGCTCAAACATACATATACCTCATCTATGTGGCATTAGTTTGATAGAGTTTGAGGTTTAGAAATAAGTAAATATGAGAGACACCTGGTAAGTGTTTAGAGAATAAGGTTCCTGTATTTCAAATTCAACATAAAGGCAAAGGTATTATTTGCATACATTACAATATTGAACCAAAGAAAAGGGTGAAGAACCACGTTTTGGTAATCAATAAATCATACATAAAATGAACTTGGTCACACTTTACATATGTGCTAGATATGCATTCAAAAAGAAGAAATTTGTTTTCACCTCGCCAACACGTGTTTCAACCTATCTAGGTCGTCATCGGGGTGTAAAGTTAATAATGGTTGATACTGATTGATACAATTAACATATTCAATCGACAATCTTTGTTGGCAGAGAGAGTCTGAAAGGTCAGTAATTTTGTTGCACGTAATTACAAATGTCCAACTTGGTTTCCCATTATATATTCATGCCGTATTCGGCCGGATTACAATCTTCCGAGTGTTCTCTTGCGCCGTCGGGCCTTTTTATCTACTCAGCTGAACGGTCTTCGTCTGCTTAGCTGAATGTGCTTCTACTGTTCAGCTGAATGTGCTTCCTCTGCTTTGCTGAATGTGCTTCTACTGCTCAGCTAAATATGTACTTCTACTTTCCTTCGCCATCTCCCTTTTGATCGCGTAGGACTGTGGTCATTTTCCTTCTGTGCTGTGTTTTCATCCTGTTTGAGACACGATAAACATTTTGCTGCACTACACTAATCTAGCCTACCCCTGATTTTCTAGAATCTGACACTGATCCTTACTACGTGCCTTCACATTTTAACATAAGACACTCATTGTTTGCCTATTCTAAACATTTGCTATATGTTTGCCAAATCTACCCTTTCTGGCTTCCTGCCAACTTTCAAAAATGTAAAAAGGTTACCCTTGACTCTAACATTCCCTCTGTCCTTATCTTACTTGATCTCTCCTCTGCTTTCAACACGGTCAACCATACCACCCTGCTCAACCGTCTCCGTGACAACCTGGGCATCACCGATCAGGCTCTGGCCTGGCTGACCTCTTTCCTCTCTGATCGACCCTCCCAGGTTCAGCTTGGGTCTTTCCTATCTTCGATCTCCCTTTCAACCTGTGGTGTTCCCCAGGGGTCTAACCTCTCACCTTGGCTTTTCAATCAATACCTGGCAACTCTCGCCTACTGCATATCCTTGTTCTGCTCTAACTTCCAGTGCTATGCTGATGACACCCAACTCATTTTCAGGCTTCCTTCAGCCACCTCCTCTCCTACCCTCATCGCTGACTGCCTAATCGCCATTCAAAATTGGTGTGCTGCCAACGACCTTTGTCTAAATGCCAACAAGACCGAGATCCTCCTCATTGGTACACCTGAACCAAACTTTCCCCTCACTATCTGGCCAGCCTCCCTTGGCCCCCCTCCTACCCTTACTTGCGAGGCCATGAACCTTGGTGTCATCTTTGATTCCACACACTCCTTCTCTGCACACATCTGACATCTCTAAAAAATCTAACTTCTTACTACACCTCCTCAGAGGTACTCTGCCTTTCCTCTCCTTCCCTCAGAAGCTTATTGTCTCTCAAGCTCTGGTTCTCTCTAGGTTGGACCACTGGAACAGCCTCTTTCTAAACCTTCCTGCCTCAACTCTCTGCCCTCTTCAACTAATCCAGAACAGGACTGCGATACTTGTCCTTGGCCTCAAGCCCTGGGATCATATCTCTCCAGCTCTGAATTCCCTTCATTGGCTCCCAGTGGATGCAAGGATTACATTTAAAACCCTCTGCATTGTCCACAATGCTTTCTGGGGCCTGGGTCCAAAATGCCTTCAACTATCCCTCCATAAATACCTCCCCTCTCGAGCCCATCACTCCGCTACCTCTAACTCCCTCAGGGTCAGTTGTTTCTCAAAGAAACGCGCTGGGGGTAGATCTGTCTTTGGCTGGGGCCTCCCTTTGGAACAGCCTCCCTGCCACCTTGAAACTTGAGGAGAACCACCTCCGGTTCCGGAAGTACCTCAAGACCTTCCTCTTCACTTCTTCCTTTTCCCCTCCTCTCCCCTGCTGATCTGTTTGCTCTCTCGGCATTGTTCACCTGGCCACCCTCTGCACCGTTCACCCGGACACCCTCTGTCCTCCAGGCACAGGTACCTGCTCACCCTGTCACGCCCGTGCACTGCCTCCTGGCCACCCCCTGCACTGTGGTCTGTATCTGTACCCATACAGTCCCTCACCCACTTCTCTTCTGCGCTATCGGATATACCCTATCTACTTAACCTAGCACTTGCCACTTGCTGGCTGCACTACCACCTTTAATTATTTATTTTTATTTATTTTCTTCAGTTCTGCACTTTCCACTTTCCCTTCCAAGTATTTACCCCTTTTCCCTTTCCCATGCACTTGCGCGTTCTCAATGTCACTGGGCCCAGTAAGATCGTTTTTTTTGTTCTCCCCTGTTCCCCTCCCTTTTGCCTGGTCGTGCTCAAAAACTTGTGTTCGAGCGCGATATATATAAATAGCAATATCATCTTTTATTTGACGTCTTCTATGTCCTGCGCTGTCTGAGGTGGTCATGCTTGCATCTATATGCTACACTTATCACACCTGTTTGCACCTATCTTGGGGAAACAGGCTACAAAATTGAAATACTGTATCTCTAACTGCCTTTTTTCTTTCTGTACTTACCTGGGTCTCCTGACTCCTACCAATGATCAACAGTGTGTCCACATCCTGTTGTGTGAACCCGTACTCGTCTCTTTTGTTCCTCTCCCTATTCACTGGTACACACCTCTGTGGTATAATGTCTCCTCCCCCATTAAGGCCATGCAGACATTCCTCCTATGTTCACTAAAGGTCCATGATCTTCATCTATAAAATACAAACCAACACCATTAAATACATTCAAATAATGTTATTTTACTTACCCTTGTATGTTATCTTGAATTGGCTCTGTACAAAATTCTTTGTACAGTTAACTAAATTTTGGTCAACCAAATCTCTTTCGTCCTTTCTTAATCCCATCATTCTTTTTTTATTAAAATGCACAACTTTTTTCAATTTTGGCCATCAACCTCATTGGTGCCATTTATTTTTCAAATTTTTATTTTTTGCTTATTTTACTTTAATTTCCATTCACTCATTCATTCCAATCATTTCTTCATTCATTTTGCCGTTCATTTTTTTTATTTCATCCAAATGACGTCAATTTTTTAAAGTGAGCTCTTTATTCCTATACTGTTTAAAATTAATTATTTATTACCTAATTCATGTTTCTGGACCCATGCAAAAAAGGCCCATAGTACACCTGACATTTTTGGCACTGTCTCCAAGTCTTCCTAAATTTATACTGAATGCTGCTATATTATTGCCATATGCAATAAAATGTTTCATTTTTTTTCTTTTATAGTGTGTGATGTTCCCAAAGAAACACCACTTCATCCTTCTTTAAGCCCTACCTAGATGTCAGATGTGATGGGCTTCTCAGCAATGGAATCCTCTAAATCCGTTAAATCCCCCTCTTCCTTCTCCTCACCTGTTCCATCCGAAGTGAACTTGGCCCTCTTGTCTCTTTTCCTTCTGCAGGTCTTCTTTTTCTGGTAGAGATACGGCCTTCCTCGGAATGAAGCCACTTTGTCTCCGGACAATGTCGGAGAACACAGGACACCCTTTCAGAGAATGCCAGAAACGAGAGGAAAAAAGCCAGCGGCTAAAAAAATCCTCTTGTATGAAGACTTTAGTAGTTCCGCTGTGGACCGCGGTAGGAACGATGTGACGATACCAACAGAGCCTTCGTGAACTAGGCGGAGTGACAAGGAACAGCAGGAGAGCTTCACAAGGTAAGTGTCCGAAAATAACAAACCCAGATCCGCTGGGGCACAGAAGGAGCAGAGCGCCGTTAGAAACGGAGCACAAAGGGCAGAGTCAGAGACTAAAATAACACAGGAGAGAAAAGCACAATGAGAGAGACCAGAAACAACCGATAGGGAAGGGCGGAAAGCAAAACGAAAACAAGGGCACCGTAGCAGGGTTGCCGACAGGAAAGAATAACCCAGAAGTGGGCCAGGTACTGAAAAGGACAGAAGAGCCAGAAAGGAAATAAAGCGCAAGAAAGCAGGCAGCTGCAGCAGCTGCAAGCGGAAAACTAAGGAGCGTTAACCCAAAGTGAAAGCGAACACAAGGGGTTGCAACGTGCAGTCGAAAGAAAGGTCGGAGCTAAAGTAGGAAGCAGTGAGAGAGAGGACAGAAAAGTAGACCGTCAAGATGACGGCGTAGGAAACGTGCCGGGTAACTCAATGGCGGTGCAAATGCCATGAAGACCACAAGCCCCAGGAAGGCATCCGCGTGACACTAGATATGTCGTCATTAGTGAGGTTAAATCAACCTAGACCTTTCTCTTGAGAACCATCACTGTGCTCTGTGGTCCATTTTTCTTATTTATTCCTTGATCTATTGCCATTTTTCTTATACTATGGCTGTTTATAATTTTATGGGCAGTAGTCTGTCCCTCCCACCCCATATTCGTTCATAAATATCCGTGGTCTGAGTCTAAATCCATCAAATATTGTCACCACTTTTCCACTAGGTCACATAGACACCTGTTAACAATGTGCTTTCATCACAACAATAAAAAACCTCTGGTTCTATCAGAAACATCTCGTAGGGCCTCTTGCCCTGTGCATGCCACTATGAATTCACCCATATTCAAATGGTGCATTCCCAAAGTGAAACTCACTTTCTCTTAATCACCTAAATAAAATCATCATGTTTAGGCTTTGTCACTCACTCCCTTCTCAAAACATTGGCAGGTGTCTTTCGCAAATATAACAAATTTGTCATAAAACACTCTCCTGCAGAGACTACTAATTCATTACTAGGCAAAAAACTGCATTTATAGTCTTCTACAAAACAACAAACCTCAATCTTTTAATAATCATTCACCATCTTTCTGTCTTCACTGCATGGATAATACAGTCCCTAATGTCTACCACTAGAACAAAACTTTTTCTCCCTTTGCCATATTCATTTTTCGGCACTCCTTGAGGCTTAGTGCCACTAACAAGTTTGAGCACATCAAGTCACCCTGTGAGGTTGTTCCACTGTGGGTGCATGCCTACCCTTATTCTTGTGAAAGCATTTCTTCCTTTCATAATGACGCCTTCACTTCGGTGTATCACTATTTATTCCATGTTTGCATATTGCTTAACCTGCATGTGGGCTCACTGTACTTTCCCTCTGCAGTAAATCCGTTTTGCGCCTTATCTAAACTTCTGTACCTGTTGCACTCCCAGCGCTCATGTCTGGTATGTCTGATCTTGGGCAACCCCCTCTCCGCTTTGTGTATTCAGGTGGGTATGTGGTTCCCCCCTCTTGAGAAGGCCTCCTGATTTGCCCCTCCTGCATGCCTTGACTATCTGCATTCTTTGAACCCCACCCCGGTTACTCTGGAAATGTCCCTGATTATTCTGGAAGCCTCTACCTCAGAGGCCTCACCTACCCCGTGGTATGAATCCATTATTACCTTGACCGTACTGTCTCTGGTTAGTCACCTGTGGCATGCCTGTTACTTGCTGCAAACCTGACCCATCTCCAATAGTCAACATCGCCCCTTAAATGCCGTATTTTGACACTTTTTTCTGCACTAATTTTGCCTCTTCACCTTCTCTAGCATCATCTTTCATTTGATTGTTCTCTTGCAGTAATCTGCAATAATGCCAGATGGTCAGCTGTATTTCTGACCATGGCTTTGCTTCCATGCACACAAATTTCTTGATTTGCTTCTGTACAGGCTCTCGCAACCCTTGACATAATGTATGTTAAAATACAGGTATAGATTTTCCCCAAGGCTTGCGAGTCTCCAAGCTCCATTCCTCCTGAAAATTCTGAATGTAAACAAGAGGATTATCCCCTTCCTGCATCCTTTTTTGTCATTATAGCTCCCTTATCTGACGTGTCCGGATACAGCACTCTAAGTGCTTTCCAGACTCCCGCCCTGCAGTTGTTAAATGGTGCTCCATCATGAGCAGTGCTCCATCATGAGCAGTGCTCAACGCGGTAACACTCGAATATCCTGTCCTTGACCAAAAATCTTTAGCTCTCTCCCCGAGGGTAGCGTCTAGAAGACCTTTATTGTCCCCTACAGCGAACGTGTTTCCTCCCGTCGTTTTCTCTAACTTATGTATCCATTTCCCAGCACCAGAAATTAAACTCAGGAGTTTACACCTTAAATTATCCTTATCCATCTGTGGGCAAGGTATATACTGCAGTCTAGCTCCTCCTTTCTGTAACAAGGGAAACTGTGAGATCCTAAACTCACATTTGTCCCCTATCGTCTGTCTGTCCATAGCAGGGACAATGGTTCTGCACCGCCTTTTTCCAGGTAGAAGATCTTATCCTGCTTACATAAGGTGGTGATTCCCCCCCTCTCAGTATGGGACTGCTCTCTAGGTCGATCTAGTTGTGCCATAGACTGACGCTCTCGATTTGGGTAGATCTAGATCTGACCATCTCACTTCTTTGTCTAAGAACGCTCCTCCTCTCGGGATTACATTCATTAGCACCCTGCTTCCCTTGAAAGGGGTCCCCTTCTTGGTCTGCCATGTCTTTGTCCCCAACTGGTGTGGCTCTCACCTTTCTAGTCTGTTTTAAATCAACCTATCCACAGACAAGAGACTATGCTTGAGGCAGAACAAGCCTTTTATGTTTAGATCTGTCTGTCCTGCATATTCTTGGCTTTCATGTGTGTGTGTACAATGTGCGCTCTGTCGTATCTGCATGAGTGCAGGCTGCTAATTGCAAAGCCTGCCGTGTTTGCGGTACTTGTGTCTGATGCACGGTCCTTAGCATGGCAAGCCTGAATATTTTTTTTGTTTAAGCCAGCCTTCACTTTCACAGACTTTCCTGGTCTGCTCAGAATATGCAATAACTGCTGCATTCTTCTCTGGGGATCTCACTGGTACTCCCCCTTGCTCTCAAAATGCTTTCATATCTACTTTGAACAGTTTATTGCTATAAACCACAGTAAAATATAATTACTGTTCTCACTCTCGCGTTTCGTTTTTTACAAAACATCTTAATATTTAAAAACATGCACATTTCTGCTCTTCCTATTTTTCTCTAAACATTACTGGCTGTGTTTTCCTCATCAGCTATCATGCTAACTGTAAAAATAAAGTGTGTGTGTGTGTGTAGATGCATTGTCTGTAGTGTACTGATTGCCTATACTTCCATAAATCACATGTGCACGCACTTACATGTGTACATGAGTGTGTGTGCATGCATTCTCTCTCATGTCAATGCATCTACTTGAATGCTTTCCCATGTCGGTATGGCTTGGGAGCACTTCCTTCAATGCTTACTGCCTCTTTTATGCTAAAATATAAACATTTCATTTTCACATATATTCATCTTGTTTTTGTCAGCAAACAAAAAATTGCCTTTTAATTCATTTATCCTTTTCCTCACTGGTAGATATTTTCTGTACCTAATTCAAAAAACATTCAATAGCACATTGGTCTGTTTTTTTGCCACAATTTGCACTCCAAATCTTTTTTTAATTTATTTTTATTTTTACGGTTTATTCAAACCTTTAAATAAGTAAAACAACATACAAAAATCCAAAAATCCATAAATTACATTTTGAATCTCGGCTACACTTCTCCCAACCTGTGTGATCCTAGACACATTATTTCCGCTTTTGTCTCCAATTGTCTTCAAATTTTACAGACATACTATACAGCACGGGAAACATTGTCTACTGTATTCTCAACTCCCAGTCTTCTCCTCATTCTGGTTGGCTAAAGCTCCCTCCTGTTTCCTTTTGGCAATCTATCTCCTGTCCTCTTCATGGCGCAAAAAAAAATCATTTTAATATCTCATTCCCTTCTCATTGGCACAGTCAACCTGTGCATGACTCAATAACTCATGGACATTTCTAAATGTCCCCTTTTCTTTTACAAAAAAGGACCACTGTCTGCCACACATAAAATCAATAACTTAGGTGCACCCATCAAAAAGCATTCATTGCCACCCAGCTAATATGACCAAAAGACTTCCCCCATAATGGGACACAGGCCATGCAATCCGGAAAAGTGTTCCAATAATACAAAACGTTCAACCCTTCAATTTAAAACATCATCTTCTTCAGCATACCAATCACTAATGGGTTAATTAGTTTAGTTCAATTCACAGCCAAGGGCTTCCCTCACATCTGTTTTTTATCATCATTCATTGTCATTCCTTCCGTGCAACCTGGAAGCTTCACCTGTGAATTAACCTCTGGAATGTATCCTCTTATCTTCTGATTCCTTTAAACAGTACACCGTAGCCCTATTCAGACCAATGCTTCAAAACGTGTATCTACTGCGCTACGTTCTCTTGGCTCACTGCCAAACTACGCACTTCAATTTTAAAAAACATATATTTATTCTGCAACATTCTCATGTGCTGCGATTTTATTATCTCTACTTTTTTAAACAAGAAAGGAATGTATTGGCAGAATATGACTCTCTCCACTGCAGACTACGCAGTCAGCTGTAAACAGCCTCAGTCCTTTTTCAACTCTTGTCAACTCTTATCTCGGCTTCGTTAGCACCAAAACTAGTGCAGTTTTCTATCGTATAAAGAGATTAACCCTTTGACTCCTGGCGTCTTCCTGCTGCAGAAGTTTAAAGTGTCTGCGCACTTGTAAAACATGAATAATTTTTTCCTCTCAAAGCATACTTTGTGTTCTTCGTTCCTGACAAGCGAAGTGTTATTGTTCAAAAATATTTGGCTAAGCAGGAATGTGTTCTGTTCATGAATATAAGAATTAACTCTGTCTGCCAAATCTGGCTACTACATAGATTCAAAGTGACTACGTTTTCTGACTGTTGCTTGCATTATCTTGCCTATTATTTCATTTAGCATAATTTAAACGATGCACACATGTGTGTTGTGATTAACTTTGCATTCATCTGGTGCAAGTGACTAGAATCTTGAGATGGAATGCAGGGCTTACAATGTTTATCTATGAGTGTGTTCCAGGTTTCTCAGTTGCAAGGATGTAAGCCCTGAGAGAGGATGCCGGTGGGTGTCCTATGTCCCCTTTTACTTACCTGACTCTAAGAACTGTATTTGGTGTACCTAAACTTAAGTAAATAAGTCAACAGTTCACTGGAGTGTCAGAGTCATTTGTGGCCAAACCCTGAACACAACACTGGCGACGAGGATGGGATCTGGCTGTGCTGGGGGGACAGCACCAAAGGGAGACACCCACCGCCCCCCCTCTGAGAAGTGATCCTCTCTCAGGTAAGAGCGCTGGATGGCTGTGAGGCACTGCAAGTGCAGTGAGGGCAATTGAGGCCCAGACAGAGGTGCTACAGAGGCAGAGGGGGCAAGAAAGGCCCAGACATAGGCGCTATGAAGGCACTGGAATAACAGAGCAGCTATGGATGTAAAGGTGCTGCATGAGGCAGTGGAGAGGTTCTGCCAGGGCAGTGAGGCGCTACAATGGGCAATGAGATGTTGCAGAGGCAGTGAGGTGCTGCATGAAGAGGTGCTGCGAGGGCAGTTAGGCGCTGCAACAGGCAGTGAAGAGGCGCTGCAGAGACAGTGAAGCGCTGCTAGGGGCAGTGAGATGCTACAGAGGCAGTGAGGCGCTGCATGAAGAAGTGCTGCAAGGGCAGTGAGGTGCTGCGTTAGGCAGTGAAGAGATGCTGCGTCAGGCAGTGAAGAGGCGCTGCACAGGCAGTGAGATGATCTATGAGGCAGTGAAGAGGTGCTGCGAGGGCACTGAGGCACTGCATGGGGCAGTGAAGGAGCACTGCATGAGGCAGTGAAGAGGTGCTGCATGGGGCAGTGAAGGAGCGCTGCATGAGGCAGTGAAGAGGTGCTGCGAGGGCAGTGAAGTGCTGCTGCAAGGGCAGTGAGGTGCTGCAAGATGCACTGAAGAGTCGCTGCATAAGGGGTGCTGCAGAGGCAGAAAAGCGCTGTATGGCACAGTGAGGTGCTGCAAATGTGAAGAGGCACTGCAGATGTGAAGAGGTGTGAAGAGGCGCATTAATGAAGTGTTGCACTTTGCTGAAGTGAAGAGGCACTTTAGTAATGGCAAGTGAGCCCCTATGTGATGTGCTGCAGTGTGCAGTGAGGCGCTGCAAGAGGCTGTCAAGCGGCGTTGCAGAGTAAAAGTAGTTGGACAGGAGGTCCAAGGGAGCTGCTTAAAAGTGCCAGTGGAAAGTCAAGAGGTCCATTGGTTAGAAATGGCAGAGGCTGGAGTCTCAAGGAAGTGCTACAGGGAGCTGTGAGGAGCTGCAGTGGCCTGGAGCCCAGAGGAGCTGAAAATTGAAGTGACTTTGGTTAAAGTTTAAATGAGAAAATGCTGTGTCAGGAAGTCACATAGATGAACATTGCGGCGGTTGATGGGAGAAAGGTGCAATGGAAGTACCTTTGTTATGTGGCTGGATTACAGAAGGGGCTGGTACAGAAATCCGTTCCTGAAGATTTTTGCTGCAGATGCCAAGGGATTTGTTTCATGGAAAGGGGGTGCACAATTTAATTTTGATGGAAATGTTGTCACACTATTGATGTTTGGAGTTAACATCCAATAATGCACATCTGTGATGATGAGGCCTATTAATGTTTTCTTATTTGGTGGTTGGATTTCTGTTTTGGGAACCTCAAAGAACCGACCAGGAGGGTGATGTATGGTGAAGGATTTTAATGTTCATCTCTTGGAAGGTTTTAATGTTCATTGTGGTTGGGCCCCAGTTCAAGTTTGGTGAGTCATGCTATTGCCATATGGATGAAATTCGCTAAAGAAGTTCAATACATGTGTTTGAGTAACTTAACCATGCATTTCGCCACAGGATCTTACAATTAAGACTCTGCAGGCTTAAAGTATGGTATCGTGATGCAATGTTTAGTTGTTATTTTAAACAATTTTTAATGCTCAATTCGTCATTTTGGTATGTTTGTGGGGACTGGTGGTTGTTGACTCAGGTGCAATGTCAACGTTATAGTGTTTAGCTTTTGCAAGAACAGTGTGGTTTAAAATTTAGCTAGAACAATGTGATAAATATGGCAATGCAAATGTAAACTACTTACTGGTGATGTAGCAGGAGTAGGGAGTGGTGCTGTGTGTGGATTTTTAGATCTAAGTGTATGAGTTGTAGCTTCAGTGGATGTGGTGTGAAGGCAGTGAGATGAGATATTAGTGTTACGAGTGTTGATTATGTCTTCATTAGAGTTATTAAGTTGATAAGAGTGTTCATCATTAGCTGTTCCATGTAGGTAGATCAATATCTCCACAAGTGGATTTTTTAATTTTATTCCACAGATAGACATTAATGTTAATAGATTTTTGAAGTGATGACAAGGTCTAAACTTTTTGGAGTTGTTTTTGGTTATTGTGAAATGCTTTCTTTAATCTTTTGCTTTTCAGGTGGGACTTTACCAGACTATTTTTTTTGATGAAATATTGTTCTTGTCACTCATATTTTACTGCTGTTGTTGTTGTCTCTATGGGGGGAAGATGTGTTGTGATTAACTTTGCATTCATCTGGTGCAAGTGACTAGAATCTTGAGATGGAATGCAGGGCTTACAATGTTTATCTATGAGTGTGTTCCAGGTTTCTCAGTTGCAAGGATGTAAGCCCTGAGAGAGGATGCCGGTGGGTGTCCTATGTCCCCTTTTACTTACCTGACTCTAAGAACTGTATTTGGTGTACCTAAACTTAAGTAAATAAGTCAACAGTTCACTGGAGTGTCAGAGTCATTTGTGGCCAAACCCTGAACACAACAATGTGCATTCTCTTCCTTAGCTCATTTTTATATCCCCCTTTTTCCACTATTGATCACTTTATTTTTTGGGATTGGTGCCAATTTTTCCTCAACTAAATAAAAACATTTCTTTTCTTAATTTGTTATCATAAAAACTTCATACAAATGCATAACACATAAAACACAATACAATTTGACAAACTTGATAGGCAGGCCGGCCACATGAAGTCTACGTTGCTAGAGACTATCCTTGCCCCTAATAAATACCCAGATTGGGATGTGAATCGATATCTTTAGACAAGTCTCTAAATGAGTCTGTAGTCTACGTCATCCACTAATGGGACTCTAGATACAATTCCTTCTGTTACGTACTATGATGCAGGACACTGGGCTTACTGTACTGTGACGTTCTTCGTCTCACAGTTTCTCACATTGAAACCTGGAATCTGTGAAGTAGCCAATTTTCCCAGAACCAATGCCATCTCGCCCAAATATTTTCCTCAATACCCCTTCACTTCTCTACTTCTTATAGCATTGTTTTGACCAGTAGCTAAAGTGCCAAAACACATAACATTATTTGTTCATGGACTTTTACTTACGACATGCACTCATAAACATCACATTTTTTTTCACCTGTCTGCTAAAAGGTGATCCTGGGATGTGAGGGCTGTTTGCAGGGGGCCACAAAGTAACTGTTTTTGAGTTGGTGCTGTGTACATCTACATAGATGATTAAAGGGGTGTGGCCACACATCATCTTGGATGTAGTTGTTGGAAATGTGTTGTTGAAAACAAAATCCTGATTTTATAAAGTGGACTTGAAAAGTGCAAAATAACCTGCCAAGTATATAAATCTATAAAAGAACA
Organism: Ambystoma mexicanum; assembly: GCF_040938575.1. NCBI lineage: Eukaryota > Metazoa > Chordata > Amphibia > Caudata > Ambystomatidae > Ambystoma > Ambystoma mexicanum. The sequence continues at coordinate 1,188,881,062 of NC_090922.1, forward strand.
TGTTAAGCAAAGCAATTGCAGCTTAATTTCCCCTCATCTTGAATGGAAAAATACAACTACCTGAATGCAAAGTAACTAAGCCCACTACTAAGTTGGGTGATGAATGGGAATGTTTAACAGTTTGGGCTTTTGTGTAGACATTTGCCAGGCACCTCTTTGGCGGTATTAACTGGCCATTGATTTTAGCATGTGCAAACTGGTGTGAATACTTGGTATCTAATAGCAGTGCCTGGCAAATGCCTTCTACTTGTACACAAGCCAAAACTGTTGGCTTTGCCAATTCTTGTTTTGTGTTCAAATAATGGAACGTTAATTAACAGACAGTGATTTTCTAAGGTGTCTTTATATATTCCAACATTATTGTATTAGATAGGAAAAGCTAGTTTTCTGGTACAACGTCTGATAATTGAGCAGGCTGCACTACCAAATGTCGGCTGTTAAACGGCAAACAGTCTTGATAAAAGTGCTTTCTGGCCTTCGGCTCTCTACTGTCTCTGGTATCCGTTCTTCAAACTTTCTGCCATTTGCTTAACCTGAACGCTACTGGAAATGGCAGGATGCTGTTAATAGGGTGCCCCTTTTCACTCCCCATCATGTTAACAGTATGTTAATTCAAAGCAAATCTGACTCTGAGATTATATTGCGTAGGCTTGCATCGGTAAATGTAAGTAAATGCTCTTATTTTCGTACTCTTCATGTTCTGTGTGTTATAGATATGCCTTTACAACATTAGAAAACATGTACAAAGTAATGTAAACATGTAAAAAATGGTTGCTTTATGTGTCGTGTGCATTGATTGATACGATTTATGTTCTTCCTTCAGAAACAACGCTCTGACATCACTGCCATCGGAAATGGAAGCATTGCCGAAACTACAAATAATAATCCTATCTTTTAACAGGTAACTAACAGATCCGTCAGACCGTCAGATACAATTTGAGCTCTTTTTCTTTTTAATAAGCCGTTCAAAAGTCAATTACAAGTTGCTGATGGGTTGTATCACATAAAACGGGTACCGTTATTTATTTGGTTGCTAGGTACTCTGTGTGTTGAATTGGCAGTATTCTTTGTGTTGGTCCTTGTCGCCACTAAAACAAATGATGACGTGAAATGGTGAATGCTCGCAGTGACACTGGCTGCTTTTCATTTGGAACAGCCATTTATTCTGCTCCACATCCATACACCCCTGCGCAATCACCACTGCTCTGCCTGTGTGCCCCACTGACATACGGAGCCGTGCAAAAAATCTGTATATTACATATATACTGCAGACAGAGCAAATACTAGTAAGGCTGATATGCTCAGTGCTTGGCTCCACTGTGCATAAGGGTGCAGTTCACAGACATGTAAACATTTTGTACCTTGTTTACAGGGCCTGCAGCAGGATTGCCCTGCATGTACTGCTCATAGGGGCACTGCCCACAGGCATGTCAGGAGACCATGTCCACAGGCCACTGCAGGTAGGGGCAGTGTGTACAATGTATTGCCTAATCTGGGCTCAGAGTAGGAGCATCCCATTTATTTTCCCATAAGCAAAAAGGTCAGTTTTTGCCAGACCGCATCACAGCCGTACCGCTGGACGGAATTGGACCAGGTCCGAACAACTTGAGCATGAAGCGTTGACTTGAGGCCTTTTTGTAGTTTTGGGTTATTATATCCAGTAGTTATCTTAAAATATTTGATGGAGAACGGGGTGCACCCTTCTCCAAAATAGATAGCCATATCTTGGGTAAATTGCAGAGAAGCCAGGTGTTTATAAATGAAACATCTGCCATCTTTGTTTTTGCTTGATGTGAGAGATAGCTGCGGCTATAGCGGAGGGTATAGGAAAATGAAACGCAAGTCAAAAAACATGCAAATACCTTCAGTCTAGAGGTGGGAGGGTGGTAAGAGGACAAGTGATTTTTGGAGTTGGAGGGGGTTAGGGACTGAGTGCGCAACACAAAGCTTTACTTTAGCCTCGGGTATGGACCGAATAGCTGCAAGTAGCCGATATTTGAAAGCAAACTGCGTCAGGGAAACAGCATGCGTTGTGGGGAGAATGGGAGAGGGCCTGGGGGGTAGGAAAGTATTTTTTTCTGGCAGTTTTTCCGATGTTCACGGCTATAATATGACTACAGATAGCAGAGGGTATCTATAGTTCTGTACACACCGCAATAGAGAGAAATTATATTTTATAAAATGCATATTTTTACAGTTAGTGATGTTGGGGGTGAAAAATAGGCAATAAACAGTCTCATCCATGAAGTAACTGGGACCGACCCTGCTTAGCTTCAAAGCGAGGAAGGGGCAACCCTCCTCAGGCCATGTTGCCTAATAAATGAGCCCACGTTACAAGACCACTTAGAGTAACATGGCCTGAAGGGGATGGCCCCTTCCTCGCTTTGAAGATAAGCAGGGTTGGTCGCGATTACTGCATGGATCGGAGACAGTCCTCAGTCCCGGATGCTGTGTGCTTTCTTAGTTTTAAATATCTTATAACACACTAAGAAAACACATGGCATCCACATTTTTTTGTTTTTTAAACAGTGCTACTGTCAGTCCTTGAAAGTATTACATTACATTACAATATTTGTAATGCACACTATGGACCCTGAGGCATAAAGGCGCAGACAATTGAAACAAACAGTTACAAAGAACATTTATCTCTCAGAAAATCAGGGCTCAAGGGAGCTGGTAACTGGAAGGAGCAATGCTAAGGTTATGAAAACAGATGCGTTTTTAATTCTTTCTTAAAAACCGACAAAGCACTTTGGCACCTTTAGTGTAGTCGGTAGCTGATACCAAAGCTTTGGTGCTACCAAGTGGAATGCCCCCTTCTCAGCTTTTGAAGTTCTACACAGAGGAAGAAACAAACTGTCAACAAGACCTCAACTCACTGCCATTGACTTTGTCAATGATAGTCCTGCAGGTATGATGGCATTAGGCCTGGTTTACATTTGACTGTTATGGCTAGTATCCTATACTTGGCGTGTACTTCAATTGGTAACCAATTTAGAGAACGCCTAGAATCCGTTACGTGATCTCTTCGGGTCAGACCCAACACTACTCTTACTGCCCTGTTTTGAATGCTCTGGAGCCTGTGAACATCTTGCTTGCAAAGACTGACCAGTAGACTACCACAATAATCAATCTTGACCCGTATGATGGCTCTGGCGATTGTTTCTTCACTAGCCTGTGTAATGAGGGGCCTAAAATGATAAAGCAGTTTAACGTAGTACGCTGAGGCAGAAACTACACTGGTTAGATGAGCACTCATAGATAAAGACTGACCGAGGATCACCCCCAAAATCGTAAGTTTGGGAACAGGAATAATGTGATCAACCCCTAGCCTGAAGGAGCCGAATTTCCTATCCAGCTTATTTTTTTTAAAACTCTTTTTATTGAATTTTACTGAATTTTACAACAAGTCAAAAGCAAAGAAAACACTCCCTCCCACCCCTCTTTCCCCCCAAAGTGATGAGCATTCAAAACCCACATCTTCTTTCTTCCAGACAGTCCCTCCACCTTATTGTAACTCAAGTAGTCTGAGGCGCTGCAGGCACCACATCTCTCTGTAGTCATCTTTGAGAAAAGTCATAATCTCCCCCCAATCCGCAGCAAAGTTTTGCACTTTATCCTCCATGGCGTAAGTTGCACACTCCATGGCCACTATGTCCCAAATTTTCCGTAGCCAATCCTGTTTCATTGGGATCTCGGGGCTCTTCCATCTTGGAGCTATCAACAACAAAGATGCAAGAGTCAGGATCACTTTTGCTTTCTCCCTTCCTCTTTCTCCCTACTTCGGAGGCTCCACGGATGCCCAAGCGGATCTGTATTGGAGTTTGTACATCCCCCGGGCAAAAAGCCTGTTCCTGCGCCCTTTGTACCTCTCCCCAAAAGGATGCAATCTTAGGGCACTTCCACCAAATATGTTCTGCTGTTCCTGCCGAACCACAGCCCCTCCAACAACTACCCGATCTTGTGGGAAACATCTTGTGAAGCCAGGCAGGAGTATAGTGCCACCCGAATAAAATCTTATAAAATCTTCCTGGAGCTGGGACGCTCTAGCAAATTTAGGTATCCTCCTCCACAATCTTTCCCACTCGGCCCTACTGATTTCTCTCCCTAGAGCCTTTTCTCCATGTAAGCCCACTGAGGATCCGAATGCGAGCTATCTAAAATCTTATTGATATTAGAAATGAGGCCTTTCGTACCGTCATTGGTTAGTAGGAATCTTTCAAACTGTGTTGGTTCCCTAGTTGCTGCCATCCTAACTCCCGGGTGAAGTACCCAGTGTCTTATCTGTGCGTTTCTCAATCTTTCCTTCTCTTGTATTGCGAATTCTCGTTTACATTCTTCAAACGACACCAATTCTCCTCCTCGAAACATGTCACATAGCTTCCCACAGCCTCCCTCCTGCCACCTCTCAAAAGCTCCTTTCTCCAGGCCCGGGGTGAAGTCTCCATTACCAAAGAGGGGGGTAAATGGGGATGGGTACGAAGATCCCACCAACTTATCCCAAGTATCTGTCATTAACTTAGGTATAGTGCTTTTATAAAGGTGTCGAGGTCTATGCTCTTTGGGGAGCCAAAGCACTTCTGATAGATTGTGGTGGGCCACCGCTCTATCCATTCTCACCCAGAGTTTCTCTTGCTGACTTCCTTCCCCCTTCAACCATTCCCTAATGATTCGTAGCCGAGTTGCCTCATAATACCACTGAAAGTTTGGTAAAGATAAGCCTCCTTCTCTCTTGGGAGCCATCAGTAAACTACCACTCACCCTTGGTCTCGTCCCTTCCCATACAAATACTTTAGTCAGGGTCCCCAATTCCTTAAAAAAGCTTGAGGTAATGGCTGCCTGAACGCTGTGCTCCTGCCGAAGCTGGCCCGTCAGAAGGGATTGAGCCCCCCCCCGGATCCTCCAGGCGGACTCACGAGGCCGGCTCTACTTTGTGACCCCCCCCCCCCCCCGGGCCTCACCCGCTCGAAAGAGCGATCCTCGAGGCCCCCGAGGGGACGGAGTACGGCCCTCGCGGCCCATGAAGGCAGAGCAGCAGGGAGATCCAGCGGCCGCGGCACAAGCAGAGGAGGCATTGCCCAGCATAGCGCGAGAACCTCGCCGGAGAGCTCAGCCCCCTTCACCGTCCCGCTCCCTGCCCTCGCGGGTGAAGCACACAGACAGGGGACAGAGGCACCACAGTGGGAGGTGGGCTTTCGCCGCCTCCCTCCCCCCGAATCGGAGAGCGCGTCCGGCGGAGTCGGGCGGCAGGAAGGAGACCTCATGTAACCCCGGACCCGGCATCCAGGACTTGAAAATGCGGTTACCGGGGCCTAGCACCCCCGGGCACCTGTGGGAGCGATCGGGCTGTGGTGGGGTAGGCCCGGGAGCAGAGGCCCCCATGACATACCCCGAAATAGACCTGGGGAGACCCCTCCCCAAGTGGGCCCAACGAAAAACTCGCAAGCTGGCCGCGGGCCTCCATAACGCGGCCGGACCCCCGGCACATCAGCCGCTGCGGAAGGAGCGCAGGCCCCCTCACCCGAAGGACCTTAGAGCTTTCCCAACCCGCAGCTACAGAGGAGACAGGGGGAGATTCGGTGGTCAACTTCTCCAGACTACAGTAGGTGGTGGCCCCCGGGCTCTCTCACAGGGTGTGTGCTTGCCTACTACCACCCAGGAGGGGAGAGGGAGCAACGGAATCGAGAGGAGGAACGGTGTTGGCAGCCCCCTCACCCGGGGTGGGTGCCCCGGAGATTTGCCCACTTGAGCCCCCGAAAAACTCTTCCCCCTCCCCTGCAGACAGAAGGAACGCATCTCCAACCTCGGGGAGCGACCCAGGTGCGTGGACCCCACCCGGATCCAGTGGGGCGTGTGCCCACCTGGAGGAAACCTCCCCACAGAAGAGTTGCACCCCCCTACGGGCTCACTCGAGACACCCCATTCTGGACACTGCTGAGGGGGTCCTGGAGGAGACCCCAACACCCCGGACTACGGTGGTCCCCGCAGTGGGCACACCAGGTGACTGAATGAACTGGCTGGAGGCCCTGCAGGCTTATCGCTATAAGGAGACCGGGTGCGATTCCAAAGACCCTAACCACACTGGGAACATGGCCCAGCCGGAAGTCCTGATGCAGTCCACAACAGCAATGGAAAGGGGCTTCGCCTCTATCCTACAGGAAATCAGGGACATGTGATCAGACATTGCGCAGGAATTTGAGAAAATGGACCACAGGGTGTACAAGGTCAAGGACAGGCTTCTGCAATTGGAGACCAACCAGTCGACCTCGGCAACCCTGGAGGTGCAAATGGGTATGCGGCTGGCGGCCCTGGTGAAGAGGGACGAGGAGAGGGCCAGGCTGATGGATGACTATGAAAACAGGGAAAGGAGGAACAATCTTAAATTTTTTGGGATCCCTGAAGCGGAGGGAGAAACGGAGAGAGACTTAACCCGATTGGTGAGAGACATCATCACCCTCCTGTTCGCTGAAGAGATGACTACAGAACTAACATTCGACCGGGTGCACAGGGCTGGTGGAAAGGCCGGGAGCCCTTGGTCAGTCCTGGCCCGGTTCCACTACTATACAGAAAAGGCAAAATTGCTGGAAGAAGCGAGGAAGGTGGGTGTGATCACCTACAACAACACCGAGATCTCAATCTTTCAAGACCTTTCTGCCTACACGTTGGCGAAACGCAGTATGTGCCGCCCTCTAGCGCAACTACTAAAGGATAAGGGCGTGTGCTACAGGTGGGGGTACCCCTTCTCACTGGCAGTCAAATATATGGGCCAACAGACAATTCTGATTACGGAAGAAGATATAAGGGGAGCCATTCAGGATTATGTGACGGAGGTGACCCCCCCGGAGGGGCCCAGTGGGCCCAGCGGCGATTGGTGAGGGCGTTTCTGGCCTGTCAGGTGCCAGGAGAAGGAAAACCAGTTTGAGGAAGTATAGAAAATTGAACACCCCGCCGTCTGCAAGGGAAGAAGAGCATAATGACTCGGAGGGCTGACGATCGGGGTGACCCGACCACTGGCAGATCGGAAATGGAAGTACTGGAGGTTATGCCGGAAGCAGAATCCCTGTGAACAGCAAGTAAAGCAGGGGCTACTGAGGGGACGAAGCAGAGGGGGGCTCATAAAAATTAGCTTTTCACTGAATGCCTGGCCGAGGAGGGTAGGCTGGTGGTCCAGCCAAATGCCAGCAATGGCGGAACTGGCTGGACGCCTGGTAGGGCAGTGGGGGTTCACGAGTTAGTTGGGGTTGTTCCGTTAGGGATGGGGCTTGGGGGGTAGTTGGGGAAATGTTTAAAACCCACCCGGGGAGGTGGTAAGGGGAACAAAAGTGTCCAAGAGGCGAGACTAAGGAAGCGGGAAGGGAGCAACAATGTGATGCAGTTGACCAAAAGGGAGGGAAACCTAGATTATGGCTGATAGCCTGCCAGCCCTGGGTGTGGGTACCCTAAACGTGCGGGGTCTGAACACCCCCACTAAGAGGTCTCTGGTTTGTAGAGAATTCAGGAGGGCGAAACTTAACCTGCTTTTCTTGCAAGAGACACACTGGGCGCAGGGAAGGAACCCGAATTGCGAAGGGGGGGGGGGGAATCGGAGATGTTCTCTGCGCATCCCATAAGGTAAAAAATAGGGGGGGTGGCCATTTTGATAGCAAGGGACGTAGGCTTCGCTGAGGCCATACTGAAGGACCCCGAGCGCCGCTACCTGTTGGTAAGGGGCTCCCTACAAGGCTCCCCCCTAACCCTTGCAGTAGTATACGGCCCGAATGAAGGTTAGGTAAGGTCAGGCCTAATTCTGGGAGGAAGTGAGGGAGAAACTCAAGCTATTTGTACAAGGCACGGTGGTGGTGGGGGGGGGGGATTTCAACATGGTTCTGGACCCATCCACGGACAGAAAGCGGGTGGGCCCCCAAAGCACAAGGCCCGCGGACGAAGCCATTGCGCAAAACTTCCAGAGGGTGAACGCGGAACCGGGCCTGGTGGATACTATCCCGACCCCCGGGACAGACGACCCCTTGTTTATGTACTATTCAGCCATCCACACCTCGTTCTCTAGGATAGATTATATTCTGGTGGACGAGACCCTCCGTCCATATGTCACGGGCCATAGGGTACACCCTGTCCCCTGGTCGGACCATGACATGGTCCGAGTCACCATAGCGGAGGGATGGCGTAAGGAACGCAGAGTATGCTGGAAATGTAATGATGCCCTATTGAAGGACGAGGTCCACCCCTAGGAAGTCTTAGATGCTATAACAGCATTCTTTGAGCTAAATGATAATGGGGAGGTGGGCACACACACACTGTGGGACGCCTTCAAGGCAACCTTACGAGGAGTCCTCATCAAAATAGGAGCTCAGAAAAAGGGTGAGGGAGGCCCAGGAGAAGACCCTGCGAGAAAAAATAGCCTGTCTCCAGCCAGGGGGGCCCCCGGATCAGGGCCTCGAGCGCGACTGGGTGGCCAAAACACAAAACAGAGAGGAGTCTCCAGATGGTCAAGCAAAAATACTATGATAAAGGGCACAAAGCGGACAGGATCCTAGCCTGGAAGTTGAGGGAGGTCCAGAGAAGTAGAATGGTGAAGGTCAGGAATGCCCAGGGGTCACTTGGCTATGACTCTCCCCATATTGGAGAGGCTTTTCGCCAATATTATGAGAAACTATATTCGTCAGAATACGACGGGGGCGACGCTCCGATAGAAAACTTCCTGAACTCCATCCAAGTCCCGTCCCTGTCGAGGGAGATGGCGGAGGGGTTGGAGGGCCCGGTGACCGAAGAGGAGGTAGATAAGGTGATTAGTGGGATGAAGGTGGGAATTTCCCCCGGGGAAGACTGCTTTACTGTATACTTTTACAAAAGATTCCGCTCTTCCCTAGCACCGCATCTAGTGAGGGTTTTCAACTCCGTGCTGGAGGGGGGGCATTCTCCCCAACTCCATGATGGGGGCTATAGTAGCAGTGCTGCCCAAGGAAGGGAAGGACCCCGCATAATGTTCCTCCTACCGCCCTATATCGCTGTTAAACATAGATGTAAAGATCCTGGCTAAGGTGGTGGGGAGGCGGATGGAGGGGATAATGCCAAATCTAGTCCATGGGGACCAGGTGGGCTTCATTAGGGGAAAGCGGGGGTCAGATAACATCCGCAAAACAATAGATCTGTTTCATCTTGCCCAAAACTCAGAGCTCAATGCATGTGTCCTCTCCTTAGACTCGGAGAAAGCCTTCAACAGGGTCAAATGGAGATACATGGAACTCCTCCTGCAAAAAATGGACTTCGGGGCCCACATAATGAGCTAGGTAACCGCGCTCTATAGAGCCCCCACAGCAAGGGTTCAAGTGAACGGGAATCTGTCCGAACCATTCCCACACCCCCGAGGGACGAGGCAGGGTTGCCCACTCTCCCCCCTGATTTATGTCCTTACGATGGAACCATTAGCTATAACGATCAGAGCGCACCCGGACAATGGGGGGGATTAGTAGAGGTGAGGTTGAATTCAAGCTTTCCCTGTTTGCGGATGACATTTTAGCCTACATGGTGGATCCGGGCTCCTCGCTCTCCCCTTCTTGTCCGTGGTACCGCGTTCCGGCGTTTCTCGGGCCTGAAAATTAACACGACAAAATCAGTCTTGCTCCCAATGAGAACACGAGACTCGGAGCTGGACCCCCTAGACAGGTTTCATGGGATCGCAGTGGGGAAGGACGCTATACGATACCTGGGCGCTCTTCTTACCAGGGACCTATCAAAACTTGCCACCACTAACTATGACCCCATAATGGCCAGGATCACATCTGATTTGAGGAGATGGGGTAAGATGATTCTTTCCTGGTATGGCCGGATGACAGCAGTAAAGATGAATGTATTCCAACGGCTTCTGTACCTCTTCACAGCGCTCCCAACCAGCGTCCCCGAACAGACTTTTAGAGACCTACAGAATGCAGTACGAGACTTTGTATGGCAAGGGAAAACCCTGAGGACCGGGAGGGCAACCCTGACTCTACCAAGGGATGAGGGAGGGTTTGGATTACCGGATTTCCACCTTTATTTCCACGCTGCCCAGCTATGCGTCCTCCTGGAACACATGAAAGAAGGAATGGGGACGTATTGGTCATATTTAGAAGACATGGACGCCCACCCTCTAAAGGGCCGTGACCGCTTATGTGCCCCGCGCAAGATGATCCCGAGACACTTGGAAACTCACCCGACCTTGGGTGTTCTCTGGTCAGACATGGGAATGGAATGGGCAGGGCAGATGTCCAGGGAGGGTGAATTCCTAATGTACGAGGAACTGAGGGATGCTCTCGGACAAGGGTCTCTTTCCATCTTCGAATACCTCCGCCTTAAGGGCATACTCTGCGACCAGTCATGTGGTCAAAACCTGCAGAGACAATTGACCCCCTTCGAGAAGTTCCTAGACACGGCCACTTCGAGGAAGGGAGCGGTATCTAGAATGTACAAAATTTTAAACACCTATGACCTTCAGGGAAGGAGGAGTTTCCGCACATTCTGGAACGACCTGGCAGGAGAGGATATTTCAGAGGATGCCTGGTCAAGAATATTCAAAATAGCATTCCATGGGAACTTATTCACCGCGGACATGGAGCATAACTTCAAGATTCTGAGGGGTGGCATAAGGACCCAGTAAAATTGTCGAAGATGTTCCCAGGGGTGTCCCCAAGATGCCCAAGGGGATGTGGTCAGGCAGGCTCCAGGAGCCACATGTGGTGGCACTGCCCGAAAGTCCAGGTCTTTTGGGGGAAAGTGAGGGGCTGGATTGCGGAAGTATCAGACGAACTTCTCCCACTAAATCCTCTAACGATGCTGCTGGGGCTCCCCTCGGAGGAAACGGAATTATACCGATACCCAAGGATGTGGGAAACAATGTTGAGGGCGGGCAGAGTAGCCCTGGCGCAGAAATGGAAGAGCCCGGAAACCCCTTCCAAGGAAGATTGGCTGAAAAAGGTGAAAAACATGTTTTTGATGGACAAACTGACTGCTATGGTGAAGAATGATACTGGTTCATTCCTTGCGAACTGGTATGGAGTGCAACAGTCCTGGGGATGGGGCGTTCACTGACTCCGAGACAGGGCCCTGGTCTGTGTGGGGCGGGACTAGCCCTGAGATGTTTGGTAATCGATCTGGGGAACCACGACCCAGAGAATGGCGGCCTCAAGTCAGCCGGAGATATGGTCACCAATCGCATCATCTCCTAAGTACAAGATACGGAAAGATCATTCAGAGTCTCCCTAGATGAAAGCTCTGGTCTGGACACGGGGATAGGGCAGAGGGTCGGTGTTGGGGCGGGGCGATGGGGGGAGGCGGGGTAAGGGGTTATAACAGTTTTGCATTGAACCGGTTTGTATTATTAAAAAATGCTAATAAAAACCAAAGTGTAAAAAAAAAAAAAAGCTTGAGGGAACAGGCTGCGGGATTGTCTGGAATAAGTACAACAGCTGTGGGAGTGTTACCATCTTTACCGCTGCAATCCGCCCTAACCAAGATACCCTAAGGCCTCTCCACCTTTGATAATCCCTCTTGATTGCCTTAAGGAGAGGGGGAAAATTTGCTGAGTACCACCCGGCCAGAGTTTCTGTGATTCTCACCCCTAAATATCTAATCCCTCCCAGGCTCCATAGGAGATGAATGCCCCCCTTTAACTCGTCCCGTTCCATTCCCTAAGCGATAGGATTAGGACCTCCGATTTGTTAGCATTAACCTTTAGCACTGAGGCCTCCCCAAACTTTTCCAACAGGGACAAGCTAACTTGGATTGATTCTCTCAGCACCGTCAACATAAGCAACATGTCATCAGCAAAGGCTGCGACTTTCTGTTGTCCCCCCCCCAAATTGGATGCCGCTTATTTCCGGCACCACCCGACTTATTTGTAACAGTGCTTCCAAATAAATTGCGTAAAGGATTGGGGATAGCGGGCAGCCCTGTTTTGTTCCCCTTTGTAGATTAACCCATCTGGTAGCTGTCCCATTCACCATTATTCTAATTGACGGGGCTTGGTAATTGGCCTGAACCATTGTCAGAAATTCTCCCCTACTGCCCATCTTTTCCATTACTAGGAACAGAAAGGACCACTCCACGCGGTCCAAAGCTTTTTCCGCGGGAGTGTTTGTTCGCTGGACCTTTTTGACTAAATGGGCCACCCACCTGATATTGTCTGCGGTTTGCTGGCCTTTGATGAAACCTGCTTGGTCGGGGTGTATCAAAAAAGGGAGAATGGCATCCAGCCTGTTAGCCAGAATTCTTGTATATATCTTGGCATAGATATTGATCAATGCAATGGGGCGATAGGCTGCTCTCTCTTCTGGGTCTTTATGCGGTTTAAGAACAAGGGCCACTTTTGCTTCCTCCATGGATGGGGCAATTCTACCTGTCTGCCGAAACAAATTGAATAGAGAGGTCAGTTGCGGGGCCAGCTGCGTCATAAACAGTTTATAAAAGGCTGCGGTGTAACCATCAGGCCCTGGAGCTTTGTTCTTAGGGAGGGTTCTAATCACCCCACGAACTTCCTCTTCCGGGATTTCTCGATTTAGGGCTTCCCTCGTCTCCCTATCAATTTCCCATAGCTGTACCGATTGTAAAAACATTTCTTGCGCATTGCTAAGGGGGTTTTGGGATGACTAAAGGGAGTCATAGTCCCTGCTATAGCCTCCTGCATTTCTTCCCGCTTTGTGACCCTTTCCCCAGTGCCCAATTTCAACGCAGTAATAACATTTTTCGCCCTTTTCCCCCTGAGTAGCCATGCTAAAAGCGTATCGGCCTTATTTGCCTTCACATAATATTTTTGTCTCACAGCTAATAGTGCACCCTCTGCCTTTTTGGTACGCAGTTCTAACTGCCCCAACAGTTTCCTGTATTCCCGCATGGCTACCCGGAATGGGGCCATACCCACTGCCTGTCTAGCCGCTTCCACCTCAGACTCTAATTGGGCCTCCAAAGCCTTCAATTGTTTCACGCGAAAAGAAGTTGCTGCAATTAGGTCCCCCCTGATAGCCTTAAATGCGTCCCACCGTACCTCCTCTCCCGTATCCTTCTTCCTATTAACAGCGAAGAAGGCCCTAATCTTCTCTTTGATGTCCCCCCGAACTTCCGGGTCTCTCAGGACCACCCTTGGAAACTTCCAGCCCCATACTCCCCTCACCCTTCTACCCAGGTCCAGAACCGCTGAGACTATCTTATAGTCCGCTATCCCTACCGGTCCCGCTTGCACCTCACAAATGCCTCCCACTAATCCTACCGAGACCCATATATAATCTATTCTGTATTGCGATCCATGAACCCCAGATAAGGTGTAACCCTCCTCTTCCCCCTTTAATTCTCTCCATACATCCCTCAATCCCAGCCTACCGATCTTTTCCTTCAATTCAGCCGACATCACCGCCCCCCCCACCTCATTTGTTTACCATTTCTGTCCCGCTCCCTATCCCAAGCAATATTCAGGTCTCCCATCAAAACAATCTGCCCCCAGGAATGTTCCTCTAATACTTTCAGTACCCACAGCAAAAACTGCTCCTGACCGGAGTTAGGGCCATATACAACTGCAATTGTGTAAGGGGCATCCTGATATTTCCCCCTGACCACAATATATCTCCCCTCTTTATCTCTCATCACTGCTTCAACTCTGAAGTCAACCGTGTTCCTAAAGGCTAGAGCTACCCCCCCTTGTTTTACTTTGCTCTGAGGCATGAAATATCTGATCGAATCCCCGCAGCTTCAACCTTCCCTGGTCCTTGAATACAAGATGCATTTCCTGGAGCCCCATAATATCGGGTCTTTCCTTTCTCGCAAAGTGCTCCAGCTTTTTCCTATTTAGTGGGGAGTTCAGCCCTCTCACATTATGCGTTAACCACTTAAGGAGTTAGAACTTGAGACTTGAGCCTTTCTATGAGCTACTGCCCTCTCTCCCCTCCCCTCTTTGAATGACTCGTCCGCCCCCTCCCCTTGTCCCATCCCCTCCTCCATCCCTGTACCCCCCTCGCCTCCCTCCCTGGAAGGTCACCCCCTTCCTGCTGGCTCACCACTCCTAACTCGGGCATCTCTGCCCTTTCCGTACCCAAAATGGTTGCTCCTCCTGTGGCTCATAGCTTCAGCTCTCCTTTTAGAGACCCACCACCCCTTTTACCGCCTTCGTAATTCAGGAGTTAATTGATGTCCCGTTTCTCTCTTCACTTGAATTTTCTTTTCGCTGCTTCTTGCCCTCCTTGCCACCTCTTCTCCTTTTCTCTCCCACTGTCGTCCATCCCCAGGGTTTCAACCTGGTGCGCACCGTAGCGCCCTGTGAACCTGAGCTCGGCGGAGTTTCCTCAAACTCTTTGCGAAGGAGATCAGCCCCTTCCTGTAGGGACGTAATACGCTTCTGAGCTCCCTCCCATTCAAAAAGCAAGCCAAACGGGAATGTCCATTTGTACCATATGTCCTTCTCATTTAAAACCTTTAACAGTGGGCCCATTTGTCTCCTTTTCATGAGCGTGCTACTCGCCAAGTCCTGAAATAATGCGATCATCTGCCCTTTGAACATAATGGGTTCCTGCTTGCCGTGCCGCTCGAAGAACTGCCTCCTTCTGGGCGGTTCTAGCAAAAGCTGGCAGGACGTCTCTAGGTCTCGCCATCTGGCCTTTGGTGATCCGCCCAGTTCTGTGTACTCGGTCCAGCTCGACCTTCTCTGGGTTCCCTTCATCCAGGATGACGGCAAAAATGTCTTGAAGCACCGTTTTCAAGTCCTTGTCTAACACCGACTCTGGCAGCAATTTTCACTCTGATATTGATCTTTCGAGATCTATTCTCCAAATCCTCCATTTGGACTTAAAGATTTATTGTAGCCATGTCCAACCTCTCTATAGCTTCACTATTAGCTGTAGTTTCATCCTCTATTTCTTGGAGGCCTTTTTCCAGAGTGTCTGTCCTTTCCCCCAGTTGCCGCGTCTATTGTCTTATCTCTCCTAGGGCTTCATTCAGGTCTGCTCTCATTAGTTGAAACTGGTCCTGGAAAGTCTTTACCAAGTTCAGTTGTAAGGTGTGCAGCTCCCCCAGGAATTCCTGTCTGGACATCGCAGTTTGTTCCTCCAAAACCCCCTGATCAGAATCCTCCCCGAGCTTCTCACAAGATGACCCAGGGCCTTCTCTCGGGGTATGCACTGGCCAGATTGCAGGGAGCATGCCAACCGTGTCACCCATGGCTTGAGCGCCCTTTCCCCCTTTACTTTTGGTGGTCATGTTGCTCACTTCCCTAAATCTTATGCCCTTATAACGCTCCTGTTATAGGTCTAAGCTTTCAGTCACCGCAATCCTCTTTAGGTGTTTAGGCCGCTGAGCTTTGGCAAGGAGGGGTGAAGAACTGCTTCTCTTGCACCCTCAGCTGAGGCTTCCTAGATTGCGCCAGTCCTTGCTTTTCCCCTAGGCAGTTCCGCTCTGTCCCCTTACTCAGATCCTCTTAAAACACCATGAGGGTATCCCGCTCCCATGCAACTCTCGAGCTGGGTTCTTCTCCACTCCAGTGGGGGGCCGGGACAAGCTGTTCGGGCCTGACCCCGTAACCACCTCTGGGCCGCACTGCTCGGCTGTCAGCACCCCGTTGCCTCACCGCGTGGCCTTCGACCTCTCCTCCAACTGTGGCGGGACTCTCCAATGCTCCTGCCTCTCTGAGGGCACTAAATGGGGGTCGGCTCTCCCCCCTGCCTGGGGCAACTTCCCTTCCCTCCGCTCACTTTCCGGATCTCGAATTAGCCGCTGGCAGTCTCCCCCTCCTCACCAGCTTTCCCGCCGCTGCTCCTACTCACTTGGAATGGGGACGCGGGATGTCTCGGTGCGTAGGCCTCTCAATCATGCAGTGCCGCCATGTCCGGAGGGGCGGGCGTGTCTTTGTATCGCCTTCACCAGCTCTCCCGCTCCCGCTTAGCCCCTCCGGTGCCCCGCCGCACCAGTACCTCCACGGGGCTCCTTCACCTTCCTGCACGCCACGGCACTTCTCGGATCAGCACTGCACCGCCACGGCCCCTCCAAGCGTTTCTCTCCCTTTCGCCACAGGGGGGGGCGGACCGTTGCGAAAGGCCAAGTGCCGATGGCCATCTTGGAATCCCCTATCCAGTTTATTAAGCGCGGCAGAACTGCCCACTATCTTAAGTTCAGTTCTGGTTTTGTTTAAAGCCAGATTAGCATCCAGTTCTCTATGAGATCAAATACTCTATTTAGCTCGAATTCGTCCCGAGAGTGACCGCCTGCGAGCGGGATGATACATTGTGTGTTTTCCGTGTAGTTCGAAAACATGATATCCTCTTCCTCTAAATCTGAAAAGGGGCCATGAAAATGTTGTACAGGCACAGGAACGTACTGGCACCCTGAAAAAAACCGGGACGGATGAGAGCTCTGCTATTTCTGAGCAAACTCTGCTTTACCTGTTCTCCAAAAAGGATGCAATCTGCGAAACTGCCAGAGGTGAGAAGTTGGCCACCTCAGACAGTCTAGACATCAATATGGAATATTAGACCAAGACAAACGCCACAGACTGGTTGAGCGAAATTAACAGAGAGACGGACCACTCTGAGACAATTTCTTTGCCTTTTGCTGAATTGTATTCTGGCATTTGGAGTCTCCCGGTCAAGAGGGGGGGAGGAACGGGAAATAATGGCACAATTGTACATTTTTTGCCTAAGACAGAATTTATGTTTTAGTGACATTATGGTATGTGCACTTTTTAAGTTACCTTTATAAAGCAGAGTATTGTTGAAAGCCAGCCATGGGGGTGAGGAGGGCAAATGATGAGAGGCCAAGTAAGTCATGAATATTTGCCCAGAAGGTGGCAAGAGAGTTTGCAATCCTGAACACTGGTGAAGTTATTTGTGCCTGATTGTGGCTGCTTTTCAGCGCACCAGTAAAGGACACATGGGTGGAAGAGGGCGGATGCAATCCCTTCGTTTAATTTGGGGTTGGCAATCATGCACAAATATTTGGCTACCAGGATTTTACTCAGGTTGTGATGTTCCCAGTGCAGACGCTTAGCCACAATACCACAAGCACTTGTTTCGTATTGGGATTTTGTTTTCCAGGGAACTTCTCATAACTGATTCCTGGGTTTAAAAGGTGAACACCTTTTATACTTTGCCAGAATATGTTTTTGGAACATTTCCTCTCTCAGGCTATTTTTCTGGAGTTCATCATTTTTGTCTTGCACACTTTCTTCTAACCGGAAGGACAATTGAACTACATTTTTATACTTCACTTGATGCACGTATATTTATGGGTGCCAGCATTTGATTTTCGCTATGGTGGCAAAAGTACCTGGGCATATGTTTTTCTTGTAGCCAGTCATTTTTTCCTGTAGCCAGTCATTTGTATCCCTTTTCCATGCTGCTTAAATGTGGTTAGTTGGGGTTGTGTGATGTATCACAACAGCCACCAAGAGACCAGCCATTAAACAAGGGGCTTGCAGCCTGCTGCTTAACCAAAGTGTGTGGTCCATGGAAAATAATTTAACCTCACTTTGCATTGCCTAAAAACATTGTGAGTTCTCAAAATCTGCACTCTTTTATCCATAACAATTCAAAACAGGTTAAAATCTGTTTGTGATTGATGAATGTCTTTGAACGATGGGTTGCAAGTGTTTTAAAATAGTGGCCATGGCTATTGATCTGATAGTGTTAAAAAATGGACGCTGTGCCCACCATCCATGGCCAATGACCATGGGTGGTGTTTTAAAATATGCACTGGTCAAGTGCAGAAAAAATGTATGGAATAACAAAACCCTTGAAATTCAAGTAACAAATATTTAGTTGCCGGGAAGTTAAGGTGATGTAACGCTCACCTGATTCCCACAGAGGCGCGGGTCTTGGCATGAAGGTGTCTGTAACACGAAACGTGATGTGCAGGATTCGGTTGGCTTCTGGGGTCGAACCTCTCCGTACTGTGTGTCGGACTCGAAGGGTGAGGTTTCTGCAGGTGAAATAATATGGGGGTTAAAGGTCTGGGTTGTGAATGTCCTTATCTCTCTCCTCCCAGCCTGACTGTTGAGCCCCCCTCCCAGGTCAGCGTGCTCACCTTAGATAGGTGAATGCTGGGCTCTCCATCTGCGTCTAGTGCAGGGGGCCGTTGCCAGTTCCTTCACTGGTGAAACGTTGGCCTCTTGACTTCAGAGGATGGGTACCGTCGTTGTCTGCACGACCGGTAAGTTTCTGGACACCTTTACTCTTTATAGTCTTTTTATGCGTGGCGGAGAAGCGCCTGGAATTGCGTAAGTATGGCAAGAGCTCTTACTGTCTCTTTCTTTGTCTTTGCAGGCGACGATGCAGAATGAAGAAATCCGGAATTCGCCGCGTGCCGGTAAGTGTAACACTGCTGTTTATCTTTGCAGGTGAAGATGCAGCGTGAAGAATCCGGACTGCACAGCGTGCCGGTAAGTAGAATAATGCTGTTTATCTTTGCAGGTGAAGATGCAGCGTGAAGAAGCCGGAATGCACAGCGTGCCAGTAAGTATGATAATGCTGTTTATCTTTGCAGGTGAAGATGCAGCGTGAAGAAGCCGGAATGCACAGCGTGCCAGTAAGTATGATAATGCTGTTTATCTTTGCAGGTGAAGATGCAGCGTGAAGAAGCCGGAATGCACAGCGTGCCAGTAAGTATGATAATGCTGTTTATCTTTGCAGGCGGAGGTGCAGCGTGAGACACGGCCGCTGCCGATGGATCAGGTAAGTAAACACTGCGTGTTAAAGTTCGTTCTGCTAACCTGTTGTTTCTGGTCTTTTGCAGGTGCTGATGTTGATCGGGTACAGGAATGGTAAGTATAATTCTTGCAGGTTCAGGATCCAAAGAAGAAAGGCTGGAACAGACTCGGTGAGCGTTCTGCTGCTGATGCAGAATAACGCGAAGCACATTTCATCAATCGGGTGTGGTTTAAATAGCCTAGGAGTGATGAGGCGTCTCCTTCCACGGCCCCGCCTAGGTAAGAAAAGAGTTCCTGCTTCCAGAAGAGTTCCAGTGCTGTATCCAGGGAGTGGAGCTGCCCCACCCAGGTAAGAAAGTAGTCCCAGTTCACCGAGGACTTCTAAGAGTCTGGTAAGTAAGCAGCATGGTCTGCCACAGGTAAGTCCACCCAAGCACCTTCACACCAATGATGAGCCTGGCGCTTCCAGTGCCGGGACCGATGCTTCTGATGAGCCTGGTGCCACCGGCGCCAGGACAAGGTCCAAAAGGTCCCTGTGGGGACCGGCTGGTGCCTAGGATCAGGGTTAGGGGCCTGCTTCCAAGGACGTTGGGCTGGTCCTGACTCTTTGGAAGCAGTGATCATGACAGTATCCCCCCTCAAGGCCCCTCCTAAGTGTGTCTTTCCCGGGGGCTTTGGCTTGTCGGGGTGATTCAGATGGAATCTCTTGACCAGACGAGGTGCGTGGACATGTTCTGAGGGTTCCCAAGACCTTTCCTGGGGACCATATCCTTTCCAATCAACCAGATAGTATAATTTAGACCTGGAAATTTTGGAGTCTAGGATGTTCTTCACTTCGAATTCGAGTTCTCCGTCTACCAAAACGGGTTCTGGGAGTTTAGTCAATCGGGTTTCTGGTTGTACTGGTTTTAATAAGGAGACATGGAATACTGGATGTATTTTCATATGCGTAGGTAATTCCAATTTGGCAGCCACCGGATTAATTATGGCAGATATGAGGTAGGGCCCAAGGTATCTCGGGATGAAAGTGCGGGGTCCTTTTAAAGGCAGGTGCTTAGTGGATAACCAGACTTGATCTCCTACAGCGTAGTGAGGGGCCTCTTTACGGTGCCGATCGGCTGCCTTTTTGAATTGAGCTTTAGCTCTTTGCAGATGGGCATTGGCTTCCTTAAAGGCACAGGTGATCTCCGAATGCAAGTGATGCACAGCAGGTGCTTCAATTTCTTGGGGGAGGATCCAGGTTGGAGGTTCTAGGATGGTGTCCATATAATAGGAAAAAAGGAGTCTTCCCGGTTCCAGAATGAGTCGAATTGTTGTAAGCGTATTCAGCGATCCAAAGAATGTCCTTCCAGGGTTTTTCTGTTTGTTGGGGCATGCAGCGTAGATATTGTTCTAATGTCTGGTTTGTCCTTTCGGTTTGTCCGTCAGTTTGGGGATGGTGACTGGTCGAAAGTCTTACATCAACTTGGGCTAGACGACAGCAACTGCGCCAGAAGTGGGAGATGAATTGACTTCCCCTATCGGAGACTAAAACCGAAGGAAAACCGTGTAAGTGAACGATGTTTACCAATAATTCCCGGGCCAATACTGAGGCTGAAGGCAGACCCTTCAAGGGTATGAAGTGAGCCATTTTCGAGAATAGATCCACGACTACTAAGATGGTAGTATATCCCAAGCATGGAGGTAAGTCCGTGATAAAATAGAAACCAGGGTCTTCGATATTGGGGCCATAGGTATTAACAAGGCCAACTGCGTTGCCATATAGCTTACCCCACACTATCCCATAACAGCCCATTGGGGTCAATCACACTGCTCACAACCTAACATGGGATTGAACTATGCACCAGGGTGAGTGCGCCCCTAGCCGGTGAGAAGTAATTAGTGTAGTATCTTTGGCTACCCCATCTCGGGGCAAACCCCGCATGCACATTCTCCAAAACATGCGTCTCTTGCAAAGGAAGCACCTTTGGTTGATGTCTAGCAATATAGGCCAGTATCTTCCATGCCTTATTTGGGTTATTCACCCTGCACACATTCCACGACAAAAAGGTACCTGGCTCCCCCCCTCCATTGTCATCGGGACAAGCCATGTTCACGGTCCTCGCCACATCTCAATCCCAACACCCCATTGCGCCACAATATCATTGCTGCTCTGTCAAACCTTTTACTTTAACATCCCCACACCTCACCCCCTCCCACACAGTCAAACCCAACTCGACAGTGTCACCCCATGTTGATTGAACCTTCAAGGAAAACGGTGAAAGCAGCAACTCAACAGACTATGGCTGCCCGAACTTGAATTAATGCGCATTCATATGCCTTCAAACAATGTATGAAACAAGACTGCAGTATGCATTATAGGAAAACTTGCTCACACCCCAACCAGCCATGTCAGTAGTGGCCAGGGACCTGTAGTTTCTGGAGACCACTTCGTCCAAAACAATTATCAACCGAGGATTAATGCACAGTGAAGTATTGGTTGAGGACTTCTGCCCCGGGAGGATGAATAGACGCTGTGTCCTGCCCCCATGTAAAATACAGAGCCTTGATGGGAAACGGATCCCATACTGGACCTGCTGTTCTCTCAACAAATGCTTGACAGGGTTGTATGATCGTATGATCGTCTGGCCACCTTGACCCGAGCCGAGAATTCCGGATACACATGTATTGTACTGGCCTCAAATTGGAGCGAGCCCCTTTCTCTGGACAAATGCAGGATATAGTCTCTATTGTGTGATAATTGAACAGTCAAGCTATGATCGTTCACAGAGGCGCACTAGGCTTAAGAGCAGGAACCAGGGCACGGTGTGCACGTTCCATCAAAAAGTGTGCTGAAAAGGTAACGCCCTCAAAAAGTCAGTTCAGGAGACCCTCCACAAATTGCTCCATAGGCCCCTTCACTGCCTCCTCCAGCACTCCCACTATATGTATATTATTTCGATGGGAGTACAACGCGAGGGCTTGAGGTTCCATCCCGGCAGACGCCATCGCCGCCCCCACCACGGTAGTCTCTGCAGCCGGGGCAGAACTTAGTGCTCTGTGAGCAGTAGCGAAGGACTCCATCAAGCCACGCTTCTTGGCTGCCCATTTAGTCATTCCTGATGCCTACAATGTCCCAGCAGGTGTATCACCTCCAGGCTAGCCAGCCGTGAGAGCCTCACAAATAATAGATGTAGGCTTTCATTTGTACCATTTGGTAAAAGCTATACATTAAAATATACATATGTATTTTATGAATGTCTACTTTTATTAAATAGCAAGCAAATAAAATTGTCCTTTATATAGCATGCACCTGATTAGGGCAAATATATGTAAGACATTTGTAAGATAATATATGTTTATACAGTAGTTACATAATAATAGAAATAAACATATTGAAACCCGAATGTTTCCTACATCTTAAATGTACAGATTTAAATGTTTAGTTGTATTTATTATAAAAATAGTATGTACACGTATTCTTTTGTAAATGAGAAGAGAAGTGTTATAAATGCAAAGAAAGTGTATGTATTGGGATATATTATAGAAATTCTAAGCATGTTTTTAAAAATGTATTACTGCAATATTAAATGTATATACACAAAAGAAATGAAGTTTACACATTCTATGTTTAAATCTTCTCTAAATTAATTATAACTGCAAAAGGAGAAGAATCTTTAAATACTGTCATATTTTTTTTCCCTATCGCTGTCATATTTTTTTAATCTATTCAGTTTTATACATACTTCAAGCTGTGAAGCCCACACATTTAAAGAAATTACAGCTGAATAAATTGTGCCTTTTAATGACAGTAGAAAATAATGTACCTTAATAATATGTTTATGTATTTTATGTGCAATAAAACAAAGCTTTCATTAACTAGGTCATATGATATGTCTGATGTCATCATTCATGTAATCAGTGATGTCATGTAGATTGTAATTGGTAATGTCATCCGTGATGCCAACTGTGACGTAATCAGTGATGATGTCGTTGTGGTCATATGCTGTGCTACACGGAGCAGCAAGTTAAGATGGCTTTGCCTGAATTGGTTGCTGAAATTCCATGGGTTTTGTTGCATTACATTTTCACCTTAACATCCCTGCAACTAAAGTGTTTTCCCTGAATAATAATGTAATTGTATATTATAGTGTGACTGGCCAAACTATAATATACAAAGAAGAATACGATGCAAGTATTTATGTACTGTTATACTGGTCATCTGTTATTTTGGAATAAACTTTCATAATTTATTTTCAAAAGAAATCACTAAAAATATAAATACCATTGCTATGTCTTTAATTAAATATTGACTTTCTAATCTTCATTTCTTTTCTAACTGATTTGTTTGTGTGCATATTAACAAAAATTCAAATTCGTAGACTATAAATTATCACAATGCACAATGGCACATACTTTCTTTGTATGTGATTATTTTTTATGAAAACTTGTCATTTAGAAAATGTGTTCATGTAATGTTACCACAGTAAGGAGAATTGTAAATTTAAATGTGAACATTGACTATTTTCATAACACTTACTATTAAACATGTTTTACTTCTGTCCTTATTTTATTTTAACTACAACATATACTTATTATATTATGTTTGTAATAACCAAAATAGATTTACCGCAATTGGGTACTTTCTCTGCAATGAAGTATTGTAATTATTTACTAATACATAAAATTCTATGTGTTTAACGTTACATATTTCTATTTTAAACTGTATAAGTTGAAGTACTACAAATGAATGCTCCACGTGTAATTGTATCATACTTCTGTACCAGTGTATTGTTCCATGTAATGTTATTATTTTAAATGTAATAAAACAGAATATGTACCAAAAGAGGTCAACACAAATATTCTAGCTTATTTAATCAGTAATGTCACATTTGATTGATCTCATCAGTGATGTCATCTGTTTTATCAAGGTGACTCACGCTCAGACTGTTGTCGTTTCTAAAATGTATACATAGTGCTGCAAATAAGCATGTAGACAACAGGGGATTCAATAAAATATAGGGTGTATTCCATTTGATGTACATCCGACACGTGTTTCGACCACCTGGTCGTTCTGAAGGCTGTAGATTGTCATGAGCAAAGCATCATCTATGATGCAAAGTCCAAACATTAATTAGGCAACCAATTGGTGCATTGGAACAATACAAAATCATATACACGTGCATAGTGATATAAAAATAAAATCTAAAACAAACACAACATACCACATTTCAGGTCAGAGGCGGGGAGTGGAATTAAATGGTCATGTTTGAGAAAAATAAAATTAAGACAATGAAAGGAGAGTATAATATGTATAGAAGTTAGATATGAGCATCTAGTTCAACTTTAGATAGTATAGTGTCATATCTGAACATAATACAGTTGAAGAGTTAATTGGGAAAGACGCGAGATGTGAAACCAGCTGTCTCGCCACCTTAATTGTCGTTATAACTGCCATTATATAACCCTTGTGTTCATGCTACATAGTGCCCATATTGCTGGATGCAAATCGCCCTTACATATGAACTAGTTCTTAGTAAATTGGTGTTCTGTGGGGATTATTAATGTTGGTGATCATTCCAAGTTGGTATGTTAAAGTGGTTGGACTTAAAATAGTGATAGTAGTATGAGCATTATTATTTAGAAATGGGGCTTACCCTATTGACGAATCATGCGATTAATTCAAATGAAAACATAACAAGATTATTCAGAGGACTGGACAATTGTTACAAATTGAATATTAAATGTCAAATTTAAGTGAGTAAGTGGCAATAAGTAGGAGACGTACCTGGAAGGACTGACCAGTCCTAAATGTATGAATATTGTATCGAGCAATTTAATGCAAATCGGGTTGCAAGTACCCCTTGGTCAATATCTACCTCATCTGCAATATAACCATTAAGCAAAGTAAGGATCAATTATGTCACCAATCGGAGTCATGTAGTAATGTCATTGACTGGATCAAAAGACACACCTGAGATCAGGTTAAAATCTTATAGTCACAAAAGGAGGCCTTTGGTAAACCGCCTCATATGAATGGCACCCTCTCCTACGCGGACCATCACGCACGGTGATGACCGAGCGCAGTGACGTTATGCGTATTTGAACGCATGATGTCACGTGTAAACATTGGACGCGTCACATCCGTTATAATCTGATAATGATATTCGACTGTGGTGTTAAGGTAGAACTGTTATTACCTGCGATAAATGATAAATATAGATTTACAATCCATCCTGGAATGGAAGTCCTTAGTTTGTAAACCAACCGATAATTCCCCTAAAATATTTCCTAACGTTATGATACCATGTGCCAATGCAATTACCCTTCATGGTCTGATCAGTAATAATCCTATGGATTATTATGTTTAATTGTCATATTTCATGCTATGACCATACACCTGGAAGAGAAATTATCTCAATAATGGATCCCTATGGTTGAAATTGCAGGCTGAATTCAAATGTGGTCAGAGTTAAATTCAAAGACCTTCCCTAATATGGTTAGTTATGAAATGTGGTTAGTACTGATTGAATGACTACAGGGGTGTCATGTATAATGATAGTTGTTAATATGAAGTATTGGTGTGAAAGTCAGTGTGGCCTCACATCTTCACAACTTTCAATTAGTATTAACAGCATTTTGTCACATATAACAGACATATTGCCTAAATATGAGCATTAGTAAACTGACATATTTGTTCAATAATTACAAAAAGACATTCATTTCATGGTCATTATTAAGACTATTAATAGTGCATCGTAGGAAAACATTAATTTAAATTCTAATTGCCTCAATTAGAGCTGTATGTTCCTGCCTCTCTTCCCCCTCTTAACTTTCATGAGACCAATGTATCGTAGATCTCCTTTGTTGGCCAACTGATGTTCTTGTTGCCAATGTATGGCAAAAGGTAATTTGTGGTCAGTACTTCTCAGACTTGCTAGATGTTCCCTAATCCGTACTCTCAGCTGTCTGATGGTACTGCCCACATACAGAGAGGGCAAAGCCCCAATGACAAAACTAGACTTTCGGGGGAAATGTAAACGCTGAAAACCATCCTAGCTAAAACCTTCAGGACCAGTTCCAGCTGATAATGGACCTAAATTCAGCACTAGGTGAAATGAGCCACGAGATGGGCCAATTTGGAGAACAAACTGACCTGATAGAGAGGGGGCTCTGGGCAGTAGACAGTGAGTCCATAGAATGCCTCAATGTAGCCACGCAGAACCTGGAGCTCCAGCTGGCGGATACAGAGAACCGGTCGAGGAGAATTAACATCTGAATAAAGCTACTCCTGCAATCAGTATTGGAATCAGACCTTAAAGGGACAACACAGAAGATCTTTGCGGGCCTGCTTGGGGAGGGGGGGTGAACCCAGATGAGATCGAGCTGGATCGGATACACAGGGTTGGATGGCTGAACAAGGGCTCGAATGCCAGGCCTCGATGTCTTGTTGGCTTTCTTGACATACAGACAAAAAGAGCCGGTCCTCAGAGTGGCCAGGCAACAAGAACCGCTAAGCTTCCAGGGCCAAGAAATAGCGTTGTGCCAGGATCAAGCAAGCAGCACACTAAAGAGGAGACGGATGAACCCAATAGTAAAGGAATTGGCCAAGAAGAACATTAAATATAAGTGGACCTTCCCGTTTGGACTGACGTTCGAGTGGGAGGGATCCCAAAAGAGGATAACTTCACTCCATGAGGCGGCTGATATGTTACGCCTGGACTTGGACGAGGGCTCTGTGAGTGCGGGGCCCCCATCATTGGGAACCAAAGGAAGGCCCAGACCATGGGAGTGGTAGCTGGCGGGGGTAAGTCGCAGAAGGAAGGCATCCCTGAGGGGTCCTCATCCAAAAAGGGGGGGTGAGGAGGACCTGAAGAAACGGGCAGCAAGCAAGGGTGAAAGGGATGTAAAATAACACCCACCAGTTGATTTAACAAGGGGTGGTGGTTGAACAGGCTTAACAAAGGGCAAGTGGACAGGGAGTATTAAACATGATGGAACTAGTAAGGGTGGAGAAACCTGGGGAAGAAGGGGAGGGAGGTCTGGAAGACGAGGGGGAAGACTGTCTCATACCGTAGTTGGGGTTGGGGATGAGGTGGGAGGGGGGAGGGGAAGGCAACAGGAGGGCAGCAGAGTCGGCAAGAGAGGTTGGGGTGGGGTGCCAGGGAAAGGGGTGGTAGCAGACCATGATGAAAATATGGGAGAAGGGGGCACAAAACCAGGAAGGACAGTTAGGGAGGAAGGAACATGAGAGGGAAGGGGTAGACCTGCAAGAGGGTAATGAAAAGCATTGTAGGGGCTGCAGAAGGATCAAGTGGATGACGCACAATGTGAGGGGGCTTAACACCCCACGCAAACGAAAGAAGCTGGAGAGATTCACAAAGGCAACAGGCCCGGACATCCTAGCACTACAGGAGACCCATCTCCTGGAAAAGGACCAGGGGGCGACTTAGGATCAGGGGTTAGCATTTGCAATGCTGGCTTGTTCGGCTATACACCTGGTGGCTAATATTACACAGTTTATTACAGCATTTGTTAATAAGTCATTGCTGGAGGGCAAGGTCCCAAAGGCTCTGAAGGAAGCATGGGTGAAACCCTTGTTGAAAAAACCCAACTTAGACCCTGGAATCCTGAAAAAGTACCTCCTGGTAGCTACCCTGATTTGGCCAACAAGATTTTTGGAGGAGGTGGTGTGTGCACAATTCCAGGCGTTTGTGTATAGGGAGAGCCTGCTAGATGAATTTCAATCTGGGTTTCGACCCAGTTATGGAACAGAGTCAGCAGTGCTGACGGTGCACGACGACCTGTTGGAGGCTGTGGACAATGGGGGCTCTACGATACTTTTGATGTTGGACCTGTCTGCGGCATTTGCAACTGTGGATCTTCGGATTATGTTGCAACTCATTAGAAATATAGGGAAGGCATCGGAACTAGTAATTAAGTGGTTCGGATCGTTCCTGAAGGACAGGACGCAAAGGGTCATGTTGGAGGGGTTTATCTAAGATATTGTATTCCTAGAGTGTGGGGTACCACAGGGCTCATCTTTGTCCCCATTGATCTTCAACTTATACATCCGTCCATTACTCAGTATCTTGAAGAGGCATGGTTTGAGGTTTCACTCTTATGCCGATGAGAGACAGATTTATATTTAGACAAAAAACATTGAGGATGCTTTTGAGAAACTCAATTTATGCATAAATGATATCAACAGATGGATGGCATGTAATCAGCTTCAGCTGAATGCAGCCAAGACTGAGGCCCCAAGGGAAAAATGACAGTCGAAAGACAGATGGTACCTCCTTTGATTTTGGGTGAGCAACTCCAGTATGCCGAGAAAAAAAATCTTGGCTGCATATGGTACGAGAATCTTGGCAGTGAAGCACAGGTGGGGGCCAAGGTTAAGGCAGTATACCATGCACTACGAACACTGAGGGGTGTACTTCCATTTATTCCGGAGGAAGACCATGCTGTAGTGGTGGTGGCCATGACTAATACCCACCTTGACTACTGCAATAGTTTAATGGCAGGGATCCCAGCGAAACAAGTGCGGCAGTCAGGTTGATTGGACACCTCAGAAAGAGGGATCATGTATCCGCTCTACGAAAATCCGTTCATTGGTTAATGGTAGAAGACAGGATAAAATTCAAAGTGTCATGTCTGACCTATAAGTACCTGAACGGACTTGCTCCGGAGTAGCTTCGTGATAATATTGTTCTGTTCTATCCAAATAGAGATCTGCGCTCTGGAGACAAACTGTTTGTGTGTGTACCCCACTCCAATCTGGTCTCTAGGGGGGGGGACAGGCGATTTGGAGTGTTTAGTCCCAGCCTTTGGAATCAGCTTCCCCGAGAGATCAGGGACAGGCTAATCGAGGAGGGAGCAGTGAGGTGAGCAGTAGCGTCCCCCCAACTGAGGGACACAATGGAGAGCGTGGGACTGAAGGACACCTGGAGAGCAGTAGAGGGGCAAAAGGAGGGGTACACATTCCTTTCAGGAGTGCATTGTACGCAATCCACCAGCGATTATATATGGGTGTCGGTGCGTTTAGTGGGGAGGATAGAGGAGGTTGAAGTGGGCCCCCTGGGGATAGTGAACCACAAGGTAGTGTCAATGCAACTAAATGGGAAGACGTGCAACCCAGGGTTTTGGAAATGGAAGCTCCCAGGGGAACTACTGTGGGACACAGCGGTGGGGAGGAAATGGAGGGGGAAGATCAAAGCGTTCTTTGAACTCAATAAGAGCTCGGAAACAGGTGGGATGCCTTCAAGGCAACCTTGAGGTGGGAGTTCATAGCTTTAAAGGCACGAAAGAGAGAAGGAGCTGAAGTCCCTACAGGCGCAACTTTTGGGAGAAGTGGAGGAGGCATGCCGGAAGGCAGCGGTCGCTCCCTCAAGGAAAACGATTAGAGCATACAGAAGCGTGGTGGGGCAGCTAGAGGTCCTTAGATCTTAGAAAGCTGAAAGCGCGCTGTTGTTTGTGAGCAGAAATATTACGCCAAAGTGAACCAAGCAGACATACTTCTGATGCGTCTCCTCAGAGAGTTGCAGGGCCAGACCACAATAGTAGCCATAAAGGACGAAGGGGGTGAGCGCCTCACCCGCATGGGAGCTATACAGGACCGGGTGGCCAGATTCTATAGTGCCCTCTACACAACACAAAATCCACAGACCCAGAAGCAAATCGACTTCCTCACTAACAGTGGAGGTGAGGAGCAGAATTGGGCAGATGCCCCCGAATAAGGCCCCCGGATGGGTATATGGCCACCTTCTATAAAAGGTATGCCTACATCCCTAGCCCCAACATGGCACACCTATTTGACACTTATGGGACACATCATAACATCCATGGAGGAAGCGAAAATTACCCTTATACCCAAGCCCAACAAGGATCCCACGGACTGTACGTCATATAGGCCCATCACCCTTATAAATATAGATGTCAAAATATTCACTAAAATATTAGCGAAAAAGATTGGAAGGCGATCTCCCTAGTTTGATCCAACAAGACCAGGCAGGTTTCGTTTTGGGCAAGACAAATCGCAGATAACATTAGAAGAGTCGCACACCTGGTAGAGAAGGCACGGAAAAAATCCACTTGGGTGGTCCTATTAGCGCTGGGTGCCGAGAAGGCTTTTGACCGGGTGGAGTGGCCGTTTCTGTTTAGGGTGAGTGAGAGGATGGGCCTGGGAGGAGACTTCCTCAAAATGGTCCAAGCAAATTTATAAGAACCCCAGTATACGTCTCTTGGTAAATGGAATCATGTCCCGTCCCGTCGCCCTGGGTAGAGAGACCAAGCAGGGGTGCCTGCTCTCGCCCCTTCTGTATGCAGTGTATTTGGAGCCCCTTTTACAGACTTATTTAGGGAACTAGGGAAGTCAACCAGGGAGTTTATTTGGGAAGGAAGGAGGCCACGTCTCAGCCGCCACCTGCTGATGGCACCACTAAAGCAGAGCAGACTAGCTCTTCCCAACTTTCAGCGATATTATGAGGCGGCACAGCTGAGGGGGATACGTGAATGGTTTACGCAGAACGATGGGAAACAGTGGACCCAAACGGACAGGGCAGTAGTTCAACATGATCTGAGGGAGGTCCTGTGGCTTCTGCATCACCTAAGGCCAAAACATATATACCTGAGTGTGCTCAGTAAGACATAGCAGATACATGGGACAAAGTGGTAAAAAAGCAGGGGATCACAACGTTCCCATCACCCTTCATCCCAATTTTTCACAACAAGGAGTGTACACCAGGCTAGAAAGGGGAGCCTTTGATAGGTGGAGAGGAGGGGCTGCAGGACGATCAGGGACATCTTCCAGGAGAATAGAGTAAAAACCTTTCAAATGGACTGTGTCCTCCAATGTGTTCCTCATCTTTGACATATAGTGTCCACAGCTCGGCTGCTTCGGAAGGGCGCCCTGCGTTGATGGCATTGGGTCGATGTCCCTTGAAGGCCTCCAACGAGGGTGCGTCCTCAGATGTTATAAAATGCCTGCACGGCGCCCGTAGCCTCACTTCCGTTTTTTCCACAAACGTGTTTGCTTCGTGAAGCTCAGAGCACCTCGTACTTCTAGTGTTTGCTGTGAAGATTTTCTTCGATATGTCTTCGTCTTCTACTCCGACACCTCGGTCCAGGTTCAAGAAATGCCAGGCCTGCAGATACAAGATGTTAGAATCCTTCAGATCCAGTGAGAGCCTAGTTCCAGTGGAGTGGCTAGAGTGTAGGCCTTGGTCCAAACAGCAGTTAATTCCCAATGTTTGCTGGGTTAAGGGGCAGAGCTAGCCTCTGCCTTGGAATCACTATCTTCACCTCCCAAATGGGGGACTTTCGAATGGACTGTACTCCCAATAGAGGCCCAACAAATTCTGCTTGTCTTGATGCAAGTCAAAAATAAATCATGGAAGGAGTGAGTGACCCCTTCCTTATAAAGGTGCAAGACTACAGGGTATTGGAGAAAAGCAAGCCTGTGGTAAGGGGGTCCAATCCCTGTCGCTGGTGACAAGTGACCCTTGCCTTCTTGCATCATAGCTAGAGTACGTTGTTCTGCAGGAAGTGTAGGGGACATGAATCAAAGAGAGCCCCACTGAAAAGCAAGATTGGAAACCTTTTCTCAGTTCCTTTCTGCCCTTTCTGGCTACTCTAACGCTAGCAACTGTCAAATTCTGCAGCTTCAAATGCCCTCTGGGATGCAACTCCCTGGTGTGACCCTGGCCTTTATTATAGGTATGCCTCTTTAATGTATGGTTTGTTCAAGACTCTTTCTGAGAGTTCCTGTGCTCAGGGAGGTGTTACCCATTCTCCTATAGTATCAAAAGAGAGGGCCTTCCTGCCTTTTGTCTCGCATGTTGAAGCAAAGACAGTCAGTCTAGCAATGAATCCACATAGCCTTTCCATAGCTGGCCTGAGCTCACAGAGTTGACATGAGTATGATACCAATTTGACATGGCTTTAATAATAGCACGCACTATCAGTCTCCATACCATAAAAGGGTATGGCTTATTCTAAAAGGTTACCCTGCCACTACACGAATAGGGCCACAATTATCCAGTTTTTTTTGTTGGATTTGCATTGTTAAATGCAACCTCTTCAGGGGCTTTGGGTCACAGGAGCTAACAAGAAAGTGCATGCAACCTTTGAAATTACCCTGTGTTACTGAAGGGCAGGTTCTGCAGAACAAGAGTTTGATGCAGCATGCACATGAGTGTGCTATGCTTTTTGACATGGATTTAGCAAAGGGGGTTCTGATTAGTCAATCACCTTTTCTAATATGGATTACCCACTTCATTTTATCATTCAAAACAAATCAAAATAGTTAGGGCTAACCTCACCAGATGGCAATCCTTTACATTTGTACGCAAACCTATGGTGACACACAGCACACAGTTTAGTTTAAATCACTGAGAAGCAGTTTACAGTACCACTATTGTATGACCAGACTCCCCACACTTTGTGAATATGAAAGAAACACACTTTAGGAGTAGCTGAGTTACCATGACCCCTACTGTATGCTGCTTAATATTTTAAACTTTATATTTGCTATAAGATGGAACGTTGTCACTGGTGCAAGGCCACTTATGCTTATGTAACTAATTTGATTGTTCAGGCCCCAGTCTTTACAAATAATTGTTTGTCTTTATGAATACTTTTAATGAGAGAATGTTTTCTTTTTTTAAGATTTAAAACTTTTCCTGACGTGCTCTATCGGATCTCTACTCTTGATACCATCCTAGCCAGCAGCAATCAGATTGGATTTGTGGATCCTTTGCAACTGAAAAGTATGCTGAAACTTACCACTTTGGATCTACAAAATAATGACCTCCTTCAGGTTCCCCCAGAACTTGGCAATTGCGAGAACCTCAGGTATCTAAAAGCTTCTATTTTGTTTGTTTGGTTTGTTGTTTTAGTTAAAAAAATAAAAATTATAAAACTGTTGGATGCCACTCTTTAAATATTTGAAACCATCTTTGTGAAACCTACATGCCTGTAATGAGGAGGCAGAACATAAGGACCTTATACGTTATTTCAAATGGATTTGTTCCTCCCACAGATTTCTTATGCTAGACATATTTTTTTCCTTGCGTCAGCCTGGCTTCAGAAACATTGTGGTTTCGTTCTGCCTTGTTGGCATCCATCACTCCAGATGTGATGTCATGGGTACAATTTAAAGAGCTGGCTATGCACAATGATCACTGTTCCTTTGGGGAAGACTCTGAAGAAACCAGGAGAGTTGGAGGATGACCATAGAGGGTTAGCAGAGATGTTTATTGACGTTTTTAGTGAAGAGAAGGACTATGACTGCCAGGAAGAATTGGTTGGGTAGGATTCGGCAAATGTTCGATGATGTCAAGACTTATGAGGAGAGTGGCGGTGCAAGGAGTGGTTTAATGTTAGTCCAACAGAAGGGGTTGAAGAGAACAGAGAAATGTCAGTGATGTCGGTCAAGAGTGGGGTGAGGACAGCCTGTCATGAAGAGTTTGGAAACTAACAGGAGGCGATGGGAAGGAAGTGGAGAGTTTGACCGATGTTGGTAAGCAAAATCTAGAAAGGAGAGTGGCAATGAGCATGGGACGATGGAGTTCAGGAGACAGTAGGAAAGTCCCCAGAAATCAGTGTTAGAAGTATGGAGGAGGTTAAATCAGGAACCCACCATCTAATCCGATCATGAAAGTAACTGCACGCCCAGTTGGACTTTAAGTAGGTGTTCGAGGCTGCAGGAGGATTGACTGCACTCAGCAGGGAGATAAATATAGCTCTAGAGAGCTGGTCTGGCTTTTGGACCCAGGCAGAAAGTCTTTTCGAGTTCAAGAGACCCACCTGGTAGAATGCAAAAGGGACCTCTAGATCACTTTGTGTCTTTGACACACTCACTTTTGGTAGGTCTAGTTCTCTTTATACTACCAGACGCTGCTGCAGCTCCTAGTTATTTCAATATCTGCAGCGTTGTTGCTGCTTTTGGAGTCATGCAAGTAGGGAAAAAGCTACTTGGGACAGTGATTACACAAATATTTAAAGCAGTTCTTTGAGTGGAATGCAAATTTTAGAGTGTTGAGGCTCTAACAAGGGTGTGTGGCCTAAACAGACAAGTGTGTCACGTGCAGTTGACTGCAGGAGATCTTCATGGCTGAGAAGCAGTGAATCCACTGTGGGTGTGTACTCCAGTAGAGGCTGAACAGGAGTCAGAATGAGAATAAAAACCAGCTTCTGGCACAGTGCCCCATGGACAAGTGTGGCAATTGCAGTTGACTCCAGTTATGTGCCGGGGCACAAGAGGGAGCCTTACAGAAAGATAAGTGGCACTTAGGTCGAGGTTCCTTTTTATAATTTCCATTTTTTTAATCATTTGGCTATTTTGGAAATTTTAGACCCAGCGTACCCCATTTACAAATTAAGGAGGAAGGTAAACAATTCACTGAAGAACAAAAGCCTTAAATGTCAGACAGTCATTCTGACTGCAGTTTCTAATACCTTGGTCTACCATGGTATACCCAGTGACACCTAGCCATAGCCCCAGCTCCTGTTCCATTTCCCTGTGCTCTATTGCAGTAAATGTTGCAGGAACCTAATCACTGCCTATTTTTTCAGAAAGGCAATTCATAGAAATTTGGTGCAAGCTGATACGTTAACCCAACTAGATGGTACCTTTCGAGCTGCCTCACCAAAAAGACTTTCTCTTCGCCTCATTTTTGTCAGTTATGCACAAATGTGTGTTTGAAGCAACTCACAATGATCTACATTAGATAATTCATGTGCCCTTCCTCCATGTCATGTTGGAGTGTTACACACTCAGACGACAGTGTCTGTTTGGACAAAGCACAATGTAAATGATGTGAACATACTCCTCACTGACTTATTGGGATGCGTTTGCTAAGATGCAGACAGAAGTTGTTTTATGCTCATCTTCATTGGCCCCCTAAATCGGTCCCTAAAATCCCTGAGGTAAGGCTTCCTAATATAAATGCCATTCAAATGTTCTAATGCCTCTAAATGGTAATATGATTGACCTGACAAATCTTCATTCTGCTAATGACTTTATAGAGAAGTGTTCGATTGGACACAACTGTGAAATATTGTCATCTCTGGTTATTCTACTCTCACCAATATCTTCCCTCCAATGGTGGACGAAGACAGCGTTTTACCAAATGTATGTTATTTCACAAAGCAATCATGCTATAAGTATTATAGCTCAAAGACGTCTACTAAATCTAAAAATAACAATAACATATCTACAAATGTGAAAAATGTAAATATGAACAAAAATCGGTCCCCTCGAAAATGTTTGCTCTCCCCAACTTTGGAAGAGCATGCTACTGTCCGATTGGTAACAGCGACAATATTAACAAACTAAAAAGTCCAGGAAAAAAAATAATGCAAGCGCTGGGGCAACGTGGTTGATGAAGTCTATTGCCAGCTATATTATGCAACACAACTTGATTATCTCTAGTGAAGGTAGCGTATATAGGTGTGTCAGAAGGGCGCATGACATCTCGTGATATTTCTGACCACACTGAGTGTAACTGGGCGAAAATAGCTAAAAGCCCACAAAATCAGCATCTAGTGACATTCTTGGTCCACTGAAGCAAGAAAAGGGCAAATTCCAACCTGGCATTCAGGTAATTATCCTGGTTCAACTTAGTGTGGCTGCCGTTTGGGTACTTTTTGTTGACCAGATTTTATCCCACTGTGGGATATAGTGACCCAATCAGATGTGTTTTACCACATCACTTTGCTGCATTCGTGCAAGAAACAGCAACATGGCTGCGCTAACTCCTGTGCGTGCCAGGATCTCAAAATTTCATTTTTTACAACTACCAAAGAAAATGGCTGTATCACCCTGCCACACACATTTCAGTAGGGGAGGATCAGAGTACACGCCGCAGGAGTGTGCCAGTGTGCTCCGCAACGTTTAACATTGAATTAAGTGAAATAGGCAACATTGCCTTGCTGAAAACCCCAAAATTCCCTTTAAAATGACACTTTTTCCAACCTTTAAAAATGCTGTTTTGAGGCTAAATACATCCATGTACTATGAAACTGATGTGATTGAAAAGGCCCGGCCATGCCGAGGAGAAGTCATTGTCCATTAGCAAAACCATGTCTAGTTCCTGAATGACCGGCCCAGTCATCTTAGCTTGGAAAGAAATCAACCAGGGGCTTTGTTTTCAGTTTACATGGGAAACATGTCTATTTGCTTTGCAAAAGTATTTAAAAATCAGCTGTTCAGAGAAAGACTCTAAATAGCTGAGCCATGCCGGTTTAAATATATCTATGCTGCAGAACAACTCCAGCATTCAAGAGAATAACCATAGCTGCATGTCAGTGTGTGAATTTGCTGGAGATGAAAATCAAATTTAGAAGAAAGAAATGTTAGCCGTTTTTAAACACATGTGGTAAAATGGGATTTGCTGACTGAAGAAAAATGGCCTATTTCAAAGTAAATTGTTGAGTGAAGGCTTGCTTACTTAGCAATGTAAAGGGAATATGTGGCTGATGATAATACATGCATAGGCTATTTTATTCCACAGGTTTGTTAAATCAAGACTCAGAAATCAGGAAATAAAGACTTTTAAATCAACTGAGCTGAGTTGGCAAGCTCTAAAAAGACCTGGTCTTCCAGTTGTTCAAGTTCCAGCCCTGTAACTTCCTTTAGGAAGTGAGGCACACCATAAACTTCCAGGACACCAAAAGTGCTATTTGTCAGCTTGAAAAACCTTGTATGTGACAGGACAATGTGAGTTCACAAGCTCATTAGACATTCGTCTGTGCTCCAGGCTGGGACAATAGCAGTCTTGGGACACTCACCTGTCAAGTGTGGTGGGCAATAAAACCTTCACTTAAGAGAGAGGCCCCCCATTCTGCTGGGAAGAAACTGCCAGTTGGTGTTAGCTGGGAAGAAAAAAATGACAGACAATGACTCCTAATTGTCTTAAGACTATTTTATAAAGAACTTTAAAAAGACTTCCATCTCAGCTGTCAAAATTGGTAAAAATGTGGAATTTTCACAGCGTAAAAGTGGAATTGTGGGCTGTGTTTGGAAACTTGGTAGAATGTCGTGACACACTCTGGACAGAAATGGTGATATATGTTTTATTACCAGAAAAGCATCCATGTTGAAAATGTCAAATTTTGTACATACATCCCTGGGGACAATTCACATCTGTGTATACAATTGTGGAATTTTAGGCCAAATCTTTAATGTGTAAAATTACCAAAATGTGTCAGAAAGGCATAACAAGGTCGCACAGACTGGAGGTTTGCACTAAGATGTCCTGCACAACATGTGTAACCTGTGCATCTGACTTATTAAGAGGTTGCAACTGCAGAAGTATGTGTTTTTGGCAAAATCAGATTTTCACTAAAGTAAATGTGGGAGTTTCTAGATACAGTAAAAATCACCTCATAAACATGACATCACTTTTCTGATATCCAACCAATTGTGAGCAAGGCAGAGACTATGCCCTTGCCCAATCCTATTTTTAGGGGCGTGGGCACTGAATCCTGCCCCTGTCATATACTGTAATGATGTCATCTGGCATTATAAATAAGGGCCTCTGACTAGCACTCAGGACACACTGATTCCCGATTTGCTACGCTGGCGGCCTGTTCCTGTCTTCATCTTACATTTAGTCATCTAGACTCCAGATCCCAACCACAAGGCCAAACCTTGCTTATCTTGCCTCAGCTAGGCCTCAATTCTAAAATTATCTCAATAACCAAAGGGAAGCTGTGGTGTTTTGGGAAAGCATCCTGAATTTAACCTGGCTTGCCACTCACTGCATGCTGCTGCCGCCATCCTGCTCTCCAGACACCCTGTCTTATCCAGTAACCAGAAGTGTTACCCAGAGATGTTTTTATGGGAGGGCAAAAGGGGCACTTGCCCAGGACCTCCACCTTCGAGGGGGGTCCCACGAGGCTAGCTGATCTGAAGAAGTAAGATTCCATTGTTCACCAGTCTTAAATAGCACATGTTAGGATATTTTATGGGTTGCTGCTGAGGCTCTAAACCGATTGCCTTTTTCGGTTTTGGCAAGTGCATTCTGCCTTGATCAATTCACCATGTATTGCTTTCTTTGTTCACTGTGGTATACATCGTTTCTGTGTTCCTTATAGCACAACTCTGTAGCATTCTTTCCTTCCCGTGGGAATTATGTTGATCATGTGCAATAGGCAATGGTGAAATGCATATTGATAAATTGAGTGCCACAATGGTTCAGACGTTAGCTCAGTGTGTGAAGCACCCATTGCAGAGATATGTGTTCATATGCAAAATTAGAATATCACATTCCAGCAAGGCTGTCTGAGCCTTTCCTATGTCTGCAGTTTATAAACCTGCCTGCATATGTACTTGGTTTTGCAGAACAACATCTGCTATTATCAGCAATGTACCTGTACCAGATAGGGGTTGCTATAAAAACTTAACATATCATCCGTATGGTGAAGGTCTAGAAATAGGTTTGTTCAGATGGGGTGTTGTAAAACCTAGGCAATCTCCTCCAACAATGGCATAAACTGTTAGTCCAAGAGGTGAATAAGTATTCAAATTCAACACTATGCAACGACAGCATTCATGTTTGTATCCTGGATTTGCCAACAGACGATACAGTGATCTTGGTCATGTGTAGCATTCTCCTTCCTTCCAATTGGTGGTCTCTATCCATCTACGAGTACTTTTGCATTGTGTGAGGCAGCTAGTGTGAATTCTGTCTATTATGGGTTACATGTACCTTTTACATATGGTCCTGCATTAATACTACATCTACCTTCCTTAGTGTTATTAATAAAAAGTATCCTGTATGTACTAGAACGAAAACCCATTTGTAGACTGCTTATGTTGGTCTCAAAATGCTACTTGTTTATCATTCTGATTAGAGCAAGAATGAAGAGGGCAAGGGGACTTAAAGGGAGTAAACGTGCTTATTATGCTGCGAGACAGCATATCAACCTATAGGATGTGAGCGTGACGGGTGGGGGCGCAACCAGTATTCTTGATCCCTTAATTCCTTTGGTTTGGTGGAGGGGGGCCCCCCTAAGATGTCCATGCCCAGTATCCCAAAACTGCTTAGGATGGCCCTGGTGCTACCTGGTATCCAGTCCATGCCCGCTGATTTTGTCCGGTTGTCCTGTGTTAGACCAGATCCGTGTGGTGATCCAGAGCGCTGACTGTCCAAAATCCAAATTAAAAGTGGACTGTGAGTATCAATAGGAACAATAGAACCATAGCATAACTTGCCTTGCCTTATCCCAATCTGTAAACCATCCTATCCTTACCTTAATAACTTAAGGTAAGGTAAATCCTAAGCTATCAATCCTATTTCGAGTGATCGGATTGGTTCCGCCAGGGCGGGCGCTGGGGATCTAGGGTTGAACTGATGAATCAACCCTGGAGCTTACTGTGTCCCTCTTTGGTATTCTAGCCTGAATGCTCTAGAGTAAAACTATTCTTGTCCAAATTGATTTTCTTTTCTGTTTTCACTACCCGATTTTTCTAAAAATGCACCTCATACTACCTTGCATATCTCCCTCATTTTAATATCTAGAGACTTAGTTTCACCTCCTGATGGTACCTAAGATCTATAGCTACACCCAAACCAAAAACCTGCACTCCAAATCAGTGAAGTTCACCCATTTCTTTTATCAAAAACAGTTTAGTTCATTTCAGGCGGGAATTAGCATTTTTGCAAAGTTTTATACGTGTTAGTTTTATCAATTGTTTTAAACCTTCCATTCGTTTTCGTATTGTATGCTTTTGCTCAATCTATTGCTTATGATTGCTTGTAACTTTCCAGTGTTGCTTCCATAGAGAATTGTACTTATTTAAGGATTTTTGCACACATTCATTGTTTTATTCCTCTATTTCTGAGTGTCATTTTAACATTGCAAGGGTTTCAAATCCGTTTTTCTCTCGTTTGGGGATGGAAGGTTGGATTTGAATTTTGTTTCTTATTCCTCATTCCTGATTACCTGCTTCTTCCTTATATCTGTTTAGAATTGCTTATTTGTGGGTTGAGGAATATTGCGGGGGTAAATCCTAACTTCAGTGCTATCTTTCCCAAAATTCAATAGTGTCTATATTCTCTGTTTTTTTCTATCTGTGTTGCTAAAGAGTTAATTTAAGTGCATTGCCTACATTTCTATTGCATTATCATCACATTGGTGATTGCTGCCCAATATTAAAAAGTGTATGATTTCTTTGAATGTTAAATAAATAAATATTGCCTTTACAAACCAGCCTGGTTCCTGCTCCATCGTGACCCGGGGTATTTGAAAATTGGGTGTGATATGAGTGGTGTAGCTCTCAATTATTGAATCCATACATATAACAAAATAAGCATTTCAGTTGTGCGCTGCATACTAGGCTGAGACCAGGGTGTATTGCCTGATTGAAATACTTAACACCACTAAATCATAATATGTTGCTTGCTATCTTTGCAACAATTCCAGCCTTAACTCATATAGCATCTGACATTAGCACGTTGGGAGGCGCCCGTAGCCAATGAAAAGGCTCGGAACGCAGGCTGTATTCACAAAGAAACACCCACGATCCGAGCACTTTCATTAGTGTTGGGCGC
The DNA here is from genome assembly GCF_040938575.1 of Ambystoma mexicanum. Taxonomy (NCBI): domain Eukaryota; kingdom Metazoa; phylum Chordata; class Amphibia; order Caudata; family Ambystomatidae; genus Ambystoma; species Ambystoma mexicanum. The sequence goes on from NC_090922.1 coordinate 1,188,921,253, forward strand.
TACCTCATCCCATTAGCACGCGTGTAGATGCCTACACGGGTGCTAATGTTTTTATTTTTCTGAATGAAACTAAAACTTTCCTTTATCTCAATGCCAGTCTCCACGCAGTGCCTTCAGCCAGGCAGTCCCTTCTTCAATGTTTATGACATCAGTCATCAACATTGAAAACTGACTTCCTGGCTCAAGGCTCTGTGCAGCGGCGAGATATAGGTACGTTTTTTTCTTACTTTTCACAAAATAAAAAATAACATTAGCACCCGTGTAGACATCTACACGGGTGCCAATGGCGATATGCCCCTCGGTGGTTGCGCCCACCCTGGCGGCCTACAGGGTGCCCCGCCACCACAATGTATATTGCCTCCATAATGCAAGTGGAATTTCCACTGGAAAGGCTTGATTATGTTTTAATGCATACACATTCCTAACTTGTATATAATCCAATCCTTTGGGAAATTTAAGCCTTTTTAGCTATGGGGCTAGATCTATTTCCTTATCAGAACTCTCAAATTCAAACAAGACTCTTTAATTGCAGGCTTTTCAATAAATCTATTTGCTAAACAATTGGAAGCCTTAAAGGTCAAATGTCTGAGAGACCATTTGGGGAAAAATAAAGTATTACTGGAAAAACATCCTCCAGTGATACTATAATGGATTGGTCCTGGCTACCGGCCACTTTAGCTAAATCTAATCTCAGAAAAAAGTAACACATGTTGTCTTTAGTATACAAAGTAGTTTGTTTCTATCCTGGAATTGTGGGTCTAACGGAACATCCTGTACATTCTGCCTTCCTGTATATCGAGAATTATGAAATGATATTCCTGCAAGAAATTTGGTTAGTAATAGATGAGTACCCACCTGACAATGCCCTTGAGGGCAGCCAGCAGGAGGCCTGGCCATAGCTGGTGACATTTCTATAGATCTTTGATAAATGATATTCCCACTCCAACCGATAGTGTGTTGGCTGTCAAGTTATCATGGAGTCACAAGGGCTGTCAGGGTGATCTGCTTCTAATGTATATTGGGATCCTGGGAAATCTAAGGTCAGCACCATTCTGGGGGAATTAAAGGATAGTCTTGCAACCTGGTATATTGAATGGAAGCCTGACATTATTTTGCTGGCTGGGGACTTTAACTGCTTTTGTCCTGCTTATTCCACATCTACTTCTGTATTGGCTGCAAATAGCGTTACTCGTGTAAGGGGGTTGGGAATCTGTTGGTCTACATTTTATACGACTGGAACTTGCTGAAGTTAAATTGTAACATTAAAGATTTTGCCTCCATCCTATGTGGCATAGAGGGTTCTCCCTTTCTCACATAATGTTTTTCTATCCGGAACTATATATAATCGATGTGAGTCACTTAAATGTTCAGTTTTCAAAATGTAGTGATCAGAATTTAAAGCAATACAAAAACTGGGTAATAACGCAGAAATACCCAATGTAATTACACGATAGTCACCCATTGTTAGAAGCCTTGACATCTAAACAGTCTGCTAAATTCTGGAGACTAGCTAACAGTACTGTGAATTCTTTTTCACCTGCACTGGTTAATCCTATTCCTGAAGAGACCTGATATGGCTTTTATTTGAGGTCATACACCTGTCAATCCACACAGCATTGTGATGCTGATTGGAGAAAATTTGTTCCTGAGATAGAGAACTTGAGGTCAAAAAATGTGAGCGCACCATGTGCATTTGGTTTGGATAACATTTAAGGTTGGGATATGGGCAGACATATATATATATTACTAAATGATGCAATATGTTGTAAAATAATGCAAAGTTCATGGATTTCATCCTTTCTGGTACCCACTATAAAAAGAGGGCCAGAGATGATCCAAGTAATCGACCCCCCCAATCGCTCTGCTACATATTTGTAGTAAGATCTTTGCCACCCTTCATTTCAAGAGATCTATAGGCAGGGGCTGTTCTCTCAGGAAGATTATCTAAGTTCTAGATGGGATTTAGGAAATAAATGGGTACTACATTAAGCTGCATTTTTTGTCCTTTCTGCAGAACAGGGTTATAAAAGACAGTCACCAATTTACAAGATCTACTTAGATCTGACTGCAGCATTTGATTATGTAGTCGGAGCTAAATCATGGAATAAATTGATGAAATTATTTCCCAAAGGCATCTTAAAAATCTTAATGATGCGTCACGAGGATACCGCAATTAAAAGTAAGAATACATTGGAATGGTGATGTATCTATGGACATTCCCACCTCACTTGGGCTACATCAAAGGTGTGTTTTATCGCCCAATGTATTTCATTTACATATCTTGGACATTAATTACCTATTAGATGGAAGCCAGACATTTTCTGTAAAAATGGGCCATGTAAGACTGTCTTGGTTGGGTTACGCAGATGACCTCATACTTTTCGATGTAACCCGAATGGGCTACAGCATAAGCTGCAATTGTTTGTCATATGCTGAAATACATATTTACAAAATATTGCTCACATCAAACATATTAAGATTCACTATCTCCAGGAGAACGCATATGTTTGTTTGGTCCATTGGGAATGTCGAGCTAGAATGGGCTAACAAGTTCATTTACCTGGGATGTCCATTCTTTGCCAAAAACAATGGGAAGAGATGTTTTGAAAACTTAAGAACGGAAATAATGCCATCGCCCAAATTAAAATTTCACGTATATATTGATGATCAAAATTTATTAATTGGAAGCAGTTCCTGCCCTAATTTATGGTATTGAACTTCGTGATTATAAAATGTAATTGGAATTCATTCGGGTGGAGAACTACATATGGAAAAAGGTTTTGGGTCTTCCAAATGCATTATCTATGGCCCTGCTCCACTCAGTTTTGTTTCATTTCACTTAAAGCCCAATTCCTCTGAAAGAATGTACATGTTATTTTAATGTTTTAATTTCAGCTAATAACTCATTATACAAGGACCTACAGTGTATGGTGCAAGGAGAAACTATGATGCCTCCCAGCCTACCTGCAGTAGAATTTCGATGTTATTGCCGCTTACGCTGCTTCAGATTCCAGTATGGTCTAATCCGCGTTAATGTGGGTAGTTCTACTTAAGAATGACACAAAAAAACAGCACTGAAGCCAACAGTCGCTGCACATGCTATATATACCTTTGATGACATCATCCTCAAGACGGAGGCCCTCGAGGGAAATCGAGTCAACTGCATCGACGCACAGCGCCCTCTGCCAAAAATCTTTTCTGAAGCAGCTGAAGCTGGATATTGGAGCTATCAAAAGATGAGGAATACATGAGAGGAACATCCAGTCGAAAGAACGTTACCAGGGGTAACTAACTTGTTCATCTGAGGAATCTGTGGGAGAAGAATCCAGAGAAAGAATAGTACTGGCAAGTAATTTCTCCTTCTGTTGCATTGTGCGCTAAGGTAAGGTGGGGATCAGCACCAGGATTACGATACATATTTATGAGGAAATGATGCTATGGAAAATGGTTGGATATCAAACGCCTCCTGTGGAATCCACGTTGTGAGCCTGTTGCCTTCTTATAACTTCATTCATAGGATTGAGCATATGGCCCTTTGGGTATCGTGCATACAATGGATGGGGATGCAGAATAACCCCGACACCAAATAATCGAGCCAACTCAGGAAGATGGCAACAGTGCTGTTTTATTAACAATGATCTAAAACAGGGAGTTACAACAGACATTAACGGACGTTCACCTGAGTTCTCAGTGGATTTTCTCATAAAAACATCCTTAGATGGAAAAAATATGTCAGACGTGATGTCATACTACGTGGCAAATAATAGAAAACTTATAAGGGATTGTGATAGGCTCAGGGGGAACATCTAAGTATACCTTCTATAATGTCTGGGATTGTGATTGGCTGTCTTCTGTCAGGTGGACAACTTATGCCCACCTTTAAAGACATGTAATCTTTAACACCATTAAGTACACGGTTTATCATTGGCTCTCAAACTATGAGGCCCTTCATTATACTGCCCTCTACAATTGGTTGGCACGCTCATGCCATGTCTGGAACATTCAGTTCACTTAGCACGTAAGCTCATACTCGGGTGCCAGGAGGGGGACTTGACTTTACCTCCCCACCCAGTTAGCCCAACATCTCTCATCACCCATGCTTTCTGCCATGAAGATTGTCTTTGAACTTGGCCTTGCAAAGTATCCTTTTCTGTGGGAATATATAGGAGTACAGGCTTTCACTATCGTTGTTCTAGGACTCCAAGCTCCATTCCATTTCCATCTTCTGATCACGTGACAGGAGACCACGATTCACGTCCATTCTGCAGCATTTAAATGTCTTAAATGAATAAAACCTGGCACTCTTGGTGTGCTTTCCATGCCCTTCAATAAGGGATGATTCATCCTTCTAACGTTTATTGCTTTCAAGAATAGATAACCGACCTTGACTACTTCTGTTTTGATGCCAGGCCAGGCAGCCTCACAAGGCTCTTCCACGATCTCAGCTTATTTTTGCTTCGACACAATTCTTGGCCTTTCCTCTGCTAGGGTTCTGGCTTACTAAATTTCATGACACCGATGTCTAGCTTCTATACAATGGCGGCTTCACCTGCAGTCTATTCTCTATGTATAGCCAGCTTCTATGATCACTTAGTCTACTTGCGTTTCTGCGTCTGTACACTTATTGAATGGTTGCATTTCTGTAGCACTTCGCATGCATGCAGTCTTCTTTTCGCACATGAAAGTTTACTCTATTCTTAACTTCATCATCAGTTTCTGTAAAATCCATGCATTCTCTTCAGCCAGTATTTTCAGTGTGTCACACTGCAGGTCATGTAGTTGCGCTGTCCATTTGGATTACAATAGAGCCATTGTCCCACGTACTTGTGATTTTAGGCATACAGGAACTTCATACCCTCGGGTGCTACAATGCTGGCATCTATGTATTTTCTGACATCTTTATCTGTCAATTCCTTGCGTCCAAACCCTGATTCGACATCGATCATGATGTTCATTCCTACTGCATTCTTTGCTGTCTTCTTACATTGTGCAATTATTCTCCTGATCGCACAGAATCCAAACATCACCATGACCAATATTGCTCAAAGGATCTTCAATATGTTTGCCAACCACTGCGGAATCCATTAGAATATGCAGGCAAACCAACTGTCATCCGTAATGTCCTCTGTCTCGTCTTCCATCTTGTTATGCAGATTCATTAGCAACATTATGGCCTCTGTCACGGTGCTATTCTCGTCATCGCGAGAAGGTATGAATGTGCAACATGATGGCCCGATTATAGCGCAAACTCCTTCCTTCCTTCGCTGTGATCATATCAAGGACATATCTGTTCTGCAGGGTCATTAGTCATATGGCCCTTAGCGCTTCCTTGATAGCATTGAATCCCTTTGATTGTCTGCAGAAGCTCCCATCTCGTAATCTGCAACCACTTGGCATTGGCCATCGTCTGGATCCCAGGCATGAATGCATTTGTAAATATTGAAGCAGTCTTGCTGAACAACCTATGTTCATAAGGAATGGAGTCATATGCTTCTATTGACTTGGCTGAGAAGTAGTTCTCTCTTCAGGTTCGATTCAGATATTCAAGCGATCTTCTTTTTCTCAAATGGGCGTCTACTTTGGGAAATTCTCCAATGTTCAGGTCACTCTGCACCAAGGAGCATACTCCACCCCAATCCTTGGCCAACTTCATGGAAGCCCTAGACCCTCAAACCCAATATCGATCCATCAGAACTGCTCCCATCCTAGAATCGTCAACTATAGTTTTGCAGTCTGTTATCTCCCACACGCTTCTTTCCGTGTCTTCGGAAACACAATGTCCGATTCGCCAATGGGATCACAACCATTGGACCCGATTAATCTTCTACCTATGTCAGTAGTTTGGCATGTTTAGCCCATGACTTCAAACATCCATTGTTCACTCTCTGCACTTCACTCGTCCATAGACTAAGGCTTTAGTTTGTTTCCAACATCCAGGTGATCTAGCTATTTCTGATATATAAGGCAATCCATTATCTTCATGTCTTCAATGACTACCTCTTCCTGTCCTGCTGCAGGTTACACACGCATCTTGCTCTCCCATCCAGGTTCCCTTTTCATCTGTGTAGTCGTGATATAATCATCCTGGAATAGAACTGACCATTTCGATCTCCATTGTAAAGGGGCCCAACTTCCCTGAAATTATCCTCTGGTCATACATGCTGCAGGATGAATGAGGCACCTGGCATTGTGTTCTGGGACTGCTCTGGAAATAAATGTTCGCGCTGTATTCATGGCATAGGGGATGAGAGTGCAGGCTTAGCAACTCTCCTTAGATGTTTTTTTCCCCTACTTCCCTCGTGTGCTGGTACCACATGTTATTTATTACCCATGTGTGCTGCATTATCTAGATAGGTATGTATCCCCTCATTATCTTCCTCTGCATCTCTCCTGCATCTTTTAGAAGCCTTGTACCATTCATGAAGTATAGCAAAGGAAGTTCCCATAGTAGGAAGAACCATAGGGACCTCTTCCTCGGTGGAAGTACTAACATGATAGACTGTGCAAAATGAGGAACAGAAAGACAAAGAGAATAATCGTACACGTACAGGCAAATATTATGCACAAAAACATAGGCATCCTTTTCTCGCACCATCCTGGTACTTGTTGCACTTGTTCATTCTCTAGAACGGTGCTGGCTTCTTCATTTCTCCTCCTTAATACAATCATCACATTTCTTTACACTTGTAACTGTAAAATCTGTTCATTTATTGCGATGAGAAGCCTTCTGATCACTGGGCCATTTTTAGGATCCTGTAAAAAAGTGCAAATATCAGTGTCACTTCAAACAACAGTAGGATAAGCTTGAAGTATAAACACAAAGACAGCCAGCGCAAGACGATGAACATCGCTGTCGTAAATACCATATGCTTAACTGCTTAGAACAGGTATTCACTACAAAATGAATCTGGATACTGATCTTTTACAATTCCTGATCAAGAACTGACGTTTAGGCATAACTTTGATACTTGTATTTCTAAAAGTTAATTTTCAAAATTCATGATATTCTCAGCAAGTTTTTGAACTCCTGCTCAAATATCTATAAGGAGTGTCCACTGAATCTCAGTTCAATACAAAATCTGTATTAACCGCTGGTTGCTTCATCGTCCTGATTCTTCATCATCGATAGTCTGCACATGCTGAAATTCGTATTCTTGCCTTGCTTCTGGATCAGCAACAGTGGGAGGGCGGATCTCACCTTTATAGGCTTTCATGTCTCCCAGGTGAAGCCAAGCTCGTATTCCTTGGACCTTTACAGCCAAAGGGATAATATTCTCAACGCAAAAGGGACCATTGAATCATGGCTCATGCCATTTTCTAGTAAAGTTTTTAATGAGAACTAGGTCTCCAACATATAACTTAGGTGCTGATAGTAGTTGAATTGGGTTGGTTGTTGAATTGTCTTCTCCTGTGTTCTGAGACCAACCCCCCCTTGCGCTTGACTTGATCTGAAATGAAGAAATGCTGGAGGTCAGACATGTCAAATAGTCATGCATCTCATCACCTAAGGTGTTAGCTACACTTTGGGCATCACTTCTACTCCTAGATGGGCATATATTCTACTCTCATACACCGCCCTGTCACTAGTTCATGCGGGGTGAGGTGGTGGTCTGATCCTGGCTGATTCCGAAGGGCATATAAAGCTAGGGGTAGGTAATATAGCCATCCCTTATTCAAAGTGAATTTAATCTTGGTTCAATCCTTTCTTTAAGGAGGCTGTTGAGTCGCTCACATATCCTGTTCACTTGTGGGTGATAAGCAGAAGAACACGTATGCTTAAAGGAGAGTTCCGGGACTTTTTTTTTATTGTCCCTACGGTTCGGCCATGTGTTTTTAAGCATAACTCGGTAGATTGTAGAAAACTTTCCTATGGACCTTACCCGACTTTTCGTCCATTAACGCACTCGAAATCAGCCGCCATTTTCTGATAATCCTATCACTTGCCGCATCGCCCTGGCTCACCTGCTTTTGCGGCACTAAATCAAATCCCCCGCCCCTGAAACAGATTTATCAAAACATTCATATTCCCCGCCTCTATCCGTGACGTGACTGTGCTGCGTAGGCAAACGCGCCCAGGCGTCTTCTACGCGACTCCACACAGAACCCGGAAATCAACACAGATCAGCTCACACAACACAGCGCGCCACAATTCGCAATATGAAACTGTACTTTTAAATCAAACCGCAAGATTGTAAATTTGGTAAAGTACATTTATTTGACATCAAATGTTTAGAGAATATTCAGCGATTTTCTTTTTTATTTGCTCACGTTCCAAAAAGTTTGTTTTGAGGCACGCGGTGTTCCTTTGCTGTACACAGGGTCTTAGATCATCTCACAATACAGCGCCACAATTCGGAATATGAAACTGTGGTTTAAAAGCAAACTGCAAGATTGTACATTTGGCAAAGTACATTTATTGGACATCAAATGTTTAGAGAATATTCAGCGATTTTCATTTTTATTTGCTCTCGATCCAAAATTGTTCGTCTTAAGGCAAGCGATGTTCGTGTGCAGTAAACAGGGTGTTGGTTTACGATAAAATAAGCTCTTCGGCCGCACTGATAATCGCATGGCTGTTCCAACAACGCGGCACTAGGCCACCACAACGGTCTGTATGTTGCATCTAGCCGTTAGTACCGCGTAAGGGCATACTTGTACTTGGCGATCGTCCCATAAAATGGTCAGGGTGGTAACGTTGTTCACGCGGAGAAGCAACTGGCGGTTAAAAAAGCCGTCCGCCGGTGTCTGGTACTCGTGACACATGCAGTAATGCATGATGTACCTGTTTGAAAAACATAAACAATGAAATTAGTCTCACCATCAGATCTTTATTAAAATTATTCATTTTATATATTCGGTCGGGAAATTATTTCATAGCTAGGACAGTGCAACTGGGTTTTATACGTCAAGGGGGGGCTGTAGGATACTGAGACAGTCCCTCAGTGCAGGGGTTGACAGGGAGTGCAGGTGGGGAGTGGAAGGGCCCAGGACCGAGATCGCAGACAGTGGACCAGTTGTAGCAGGGGAGAGGGAGAGAGAAAGCAGAAGCAAAGGTTTTGAGGTGCTTCCGTAAAAGTAGACGGTTCTCCCCAAGATAGTGCGCGGTACAAAACAATATGCCACATAGAACGAACAAGTACAACTTAACCCGTCTTTAAAGCTACTGTATAGTAATTAAATTGCGGTATAAACTCATCTAAAGAGTTACTTACATTATATTTGCATTTTCCATTGTGTCTGTGCGTAGGGCAGCCCCGAAATACCACTCCTTCTATGCCGACGTTATTTCTTCTAATGAACGAACATGAAATGGCTTTCGTTTCTGAAATTATATTCATTATCGTTTCTTACGTGGTCCCGGCCTGTCAAGGTCAAAATACAATAGAACCTTATACTGAGTCGTGGGCCATTCTGGCACCCGAGAAAAAATCAAAGCAGCTGACCTTCACTTTGAACGAGCACACATTCCTAGTTAGCTACATTCAGTGTAAGGCATTCTCACAGGACTTGAAATTTACACTCCATCTTTGCATTTTGTCTGCGTGCTTTGCAGCCCCACAGAACCATAAATACGGAGACATTCTATATTTTTTGAAAAATGATTTATATTACTGTTTGGTTTAATTTAATGCGCAAATGAACAAGGTTGGATAGATACACATATTCAATGGGCCTGCGACATGAGGAGACTCGAGAGAACAGACAATCAAATTACAATCATTTAAACCGTGATGTGTATTTCTCAATGAGTTCTTCTTTAGGTGGACATGGAACAGAGGCAATGTTGGGTGGCAATGCAGTTGTCCCCTGCACAGGTTCGTTCACAACTCCATTTATGTGCCTATCTAGGACGTCAACAATAAGTTTCTCAATAAACTCATATTGCATATCCTCAAACACTGGTTTGATCACCCATTGTTTACTTCTTTTAGTGAAGGCCTTATTGTAGCGAAGCGTCCCTAAAGTTCCGGTCGTCCTACTTTGTTGACGGCCAACATTATGGTTATGTGCCAAGACCGCTAAAAGAGTCCGATTTATCATGCCCTCCATGCCAAAATGCAATCGTTTTGGCCTGTACTTGAGGCACATATTGTGGAACACCTCCAAATCTCCTGTGTGGCAGAATTCCGTGAGTCCCCTCAAAGCTTTTGTTATAGTTTTATCAAATACAATCTTTTCAATGGCTTTGTGAGTGGGTGATGAAGGAATCAACCACTTCTTCTTCCGTGCCTCCTCTGTGGACAAATGGCCATGTTCACAATTGTGGAAATGTTGGTTCGTGTTCCATCGGTGAACGTTTGTACAGTGTGGCATTACTGACCGCCATTTTTCCAGTAGAATTTCCAACGACCCTCCACATGTTTTTGAGCTCCACCAAAGATGGTTGCTGATTGACTTGGACCAATGTGAAATACCTTGCAATTCTTTTTTTTTACCTGCAGCCGACAATTTTTTATTGATTGATTTTGCAAGATGCCAAACGTCAAATTGGTGATTTATATTTTTGTACTGTTCTCTCATTGTCTTGGCAATTGAAACGTGTCTGTCCGTGGCTATCAGGTCGATCACCATTCCCCGCGATTGTAGTTCTTGCAATGATGCTACAAAGCCAACTTTCTCCATGGCCACTGAGGATGTACTTTGTGACACCTGCACGACCACCGAACTCACAATTTTCTTACTTTCCATGTCCTGAAAGTGGTAGGTGCAGTACTTGGCTGAAAATCCTGGGCTGTCGCACTGTCCATCACCGGCTAGCCTGAACCGTTTGCCCGCGAATGTACTATCAATAGACATTTTTTCCATTCTCCAAGCTTCGCTAATGGCTGGAAATAGATAATCGGTTTGGTATTTGTAGAACTGAGTTTTCGCAATGAAATGGATTCCCACAAACTGAAAGAAAGACTCTAATTTTTTAAAACTTGAACCACTAAAAAGTGCAGCCGCTGCACAAAGTAGATTGCCTGCTGGCAGTTGTCCCAGCATAGGTTGTGCAGACCATGTGAAAGGATGATATTTTGTACAGGTGGCATGTATTTTAAGGTTAGTGCCTCGAATTGCACGAGTCACATTAATCAATGGCTCCCCACATACTTCCCCACCTACCAAATGCCCACATTTAATCCGAATAATAATATCAATCAAACAACTATCGAATACAATGAATTTGGCCTCTTTCCTTATACTGTCACTCTGCATCCCAGCTGGTTCGGCCTGTAACGTTGAGGACATGTCACTCACATGAAAGGTAGAATCTCTGATATCGTCTTCCGCTATGTTCAGTGATATTGATGGTGTTTCATTGTCGTCTACTTCATTCTCTTCCATTGCAACATCTGTTCCTTCTCCGGCGATGGGTGAATAAAACAATTTCTTCAACTTTCTCGCGGTCTTAGTTTTTGCGGGTGTGGATTCTGTGAATTGATCTCCGAATGCATCCGAACTACCAGGAGGACATTCACTATCAATGGCTGGTGGTGGTATAGCTCCGTTGTCAATCACTTCATATTCTTCCCATTGGCACGATGCTTCTCCAGTCTCAAGTCCCTGCCAAAAGGTTTGACAAGCAACATCTCTCGTTCGCTTCACTGTCTGTGTAGATCTAGTTCGTACACCCACTCGCAACTAGAGGACAGATTGGAAAAGGGGTGTTCAGTTTAAACACAACTTACAGTATTGAACTATTAACAGTGAAAAACAACATAATATAGTGACCAGGACACTAACCTTCTTTTGCTTTCTTTTCTTTGAAACTTTCTTGCCTCGAACTTCAACATCAGGACGCTGTTGCTCCGACTCGTGTGTGCATGTCTCCACTTCCTCTTGCGCTGCAACGACTATGTTTTCCTGATAAGCACATCCATCACGCACTGACGCTCCATGGACTCCCTGAAACATAGAACTTTCATTAGTATGTATAATAATATCGAAAACACAAAATGTACTTGGGGACCAATACCCACGTACATCTCAATAGCAAAACACGAATGAACGCTTTGTGTAGAACATTCAAACGACAATTATTCACGCATTGTTGATCTAGTTAGATGGAACTGTCAAGATCCATACCTCGTGCTCCTCATAGACTTCCATTGATGATATTATTGAAGATGATGCTTCAGTGACTCCCTGAAACACAGTAATTGCATTAGTATGGTTTTCTATTTTGATAAAAAGAACAGAAAGTTTGTGTTTAAATAAATAATGGATATCTAAATATGATTCGATTTGCTCGATCGTTGGAAGTGTCACCACCCAGAAATCTGCATCAACTACTAGGGGTGATGTTCTTGTAGAAGAAGCTCCGTCATCTCCCTGAAACATAGTACTTGCGTTAATAAAGAAGGAAGTATAGCGGATGTAATCACGTCATATGATTTCGCTTCATCGAACTGTCAGTATCCATACCTCGAAATGCATAAGAACATCAAGGGACGATGTAACTGCGGTGCACACTTCTGCAAGCTGTTGCGCCGACCCGTAACTGCACGCTCCCCCTTCTTCTTGGACTAATGCTCCATCGACTCCCTGAAACATAGGACTTTCATTAGTAATGAACACAATATTGAAAAAAGAAGACACATAGGAGGGCGACGACAGAAGGACATATCAATGGCTAAAAACGAAAGCAACATTGTGTGTAACAATCACGCTACAAGAATGCAAGATCTGATGGTCTCCATCGATGGAACTGTCCTGAAACGTACCTCGAGCATCTGAGTGACATCAACGGTAGTCGTCAATACGTTGGACTCCTCAGCATCTCCCTGAAAGACAGTACTTGAATTATTTTGGATAACAATAATTATAACTGAAAACAAAGACTAGAGGACGAGTACAAGGGTGTACCATTAGGTAAAATAATTACACGATAATTACATGCCTAAAACAAGTCAGTGGCAGAATAGCCAAGTAAGATTACCCGATAGGCGCTTGAAGTGGCTGATGACTGCAATAACGACACGGATGGAGAATCTTCCGCCTTCATATTGAGTGGATACATAAATGGGGAAATTATTGTTAGCTAATGCTACACACTACCGCAAGGCCGAGAGATAAATACGTAAACTTGACTCACCAGTGGAGGGATGTGGATGAATAGAGTGGGAATAGCGGTTGAGAGCAATTTTCGCCTCGCTCGCGGTGTGTTCTTCTTTATTAGCAATGATGTGGAGTACATGTCAGAGGTAAAGTGCCTGCTGCAGATGCGGTATCGATCACCCCTCTTGTCCGCAAAGACTTCTAGGACTCTATTTTCAAGCTCAGAGGGTGGATATCCGCAATATCGGACCCATTCTCTTATCTGATCTATTGTCTTAGGGAAAACATGCATTATAGTACCTTCAGATTTATTATGGGTCTTCGAAGGGCAACCGCCAATAGAACAGGCAGGCATTGTGGAAAGTTCTGAAAAGTAAAGATCAACAATTCTCTATGAATACCAATGTGTTAAAAAATTAAATGACACATAAAAGGTTCAATGCAAGGTATGTTTTGGTTCTTGGAACTATACACGTTATTCACATGCGGATAAGTATTTGAATAACTTTAAAAAAATAGAAAAATAATTTGACTAAACTCAGAACATGTGACTAGTTCCTTGCATGTACTGTCTTGAACGAAAAGAAATTGGACGCAAAATGAGTATGGTACATGGCCTTACCTTGACGAGCAAACAGTTAGATGCAGGGATCAGAGTAGTTTCTTGTCGTTCACAGGTTGCAAACTGACGAGTTTCCTCGAAGTGGTCACGGAAGTTCACAGAGACGAAGAGCAGATAACCAGCACCTTCACGGGTTGACTAGCAAAGTGCAAAGAAGTTCTCATTAGAAATATGAAGTGGGTTATAAAGAATTCGAAACAGGGGTGTGTTTGTGAATGAATGACGTGTATATGTCGTGGCATTATGCGGTTTGCAGGGGGCCGTCCAGCGTGAGGGGGGATGCTTGGCAGGAGACACGGGGTCTGGCGGTAGACATGGGAACAACAACCCATGCTCTATAGACCACTTTGAAGTGTACATGGTCTTTGGCACCTCTTGGCCTTTATCGCTCCCTGACAGCTCCACTTGGCAGCACAAGTACCCCGGTGCGAACTGCCTTTGATAGGGCGGGGGATGGATTGGGGCGCTGGTCGTGCAGACAAGACACAGGAAGACTCGTGAATGGAGACACACTTATGTGGATTGCAGGGGGCCGTCCAGCGTGAGGGGGGATGCTTGGCAGGAGACACAGGGTCTGGCGGTAGACATGGGAACAACAACCCATGCTCTATAGACCACTTTGAAGTGTACATGGTCTTTGGCACCTCTTGGCCTTTATCGCTCCCTGACAGCTCCACTTGGCAGCACAAGTACCCCGGTGCGAACTGCCTTTGATAGGGCGGGGGATGGATTGGGGCGCTGGTCGTGCAGACAAGACACAGGAAGACTCGTGAATGGAGACACACTTATGTGGATTGCAGGGGGCCGTCCAGCGTGAGGGGGGATGCTTGGCAGGAGACACGGGGTCTGGCGGTAGACATGGGAACAACAACCCATGCTCTATAGACCACTTTGAAGTGTACATGGTCTTTGGCACCTCTTGGCCTTTATCGCTCCCTGACAGCTCCACTTGGCAGCACAAGTACCCCGGTGCGAACTGCCTTTGATAGGGCGGGGGATGGATTGGGGCGCTGGTCGTGCAGACAAGACACAGGAAGACTCGTGAATGGAGACACACTTATGTGGATTGCAGGGGGCCGTCCAGCGTGAGGGGGGATGCTTGGCAGGAGACACAGGGTCTGGCGGTAGACATGGGAACAACAACCCATGCTCTATAGACCACTTTGAAGTGTACATGGTCTTTGGCACCTCTTGGCCTTGACTCGTTTGCCGCAGGGCCTCACCAAGGAGAGGCCATCTAACTACATGTAAGAGGCAGGCTGAAGGATCTAGTACATGGAAGGCAGGGGGGTGAGTTTATAAATACCTCAGCCTCCCAGGAGAATATATGGGTGCAGTTCACCCTGGAGACCCTGGATGCCTAGGCAGTTAGTCAGCAGCAGGCTGGCCTGTGGTGGCAAGGCGGCACGGGCCAGAGGGGGTCATCTCTGTACCCGGTGCCCAAAAGGATGATTTATTATGATCAACCATATTGATTATTTACCTATAACCATGTTTTGTATCAATAAAATCCAACGGCCTTCCTTTTATTGCCAACGCTTGAACAAAGTGGTGTGGTAAGTATTTTTGGGGGAGGAGGCAAGGCCGGGAGGCTTGATGCCAACCCGCAAAATAACATATGTATGTCTGCTGCATATGGGTTCAACGGTTATGTGGATTGAAGGTGGGCGGCCAGCGTGAGGGAGGATGCTGGCCGGAGACATGTGGTGTGACAAGACAAGGCACAGGAAGACTATTCAATGGAGAAACACTAGATTCATTTAAAAAATCAAAACAACCATTGTTAAAATATATGTTGGGTTTTATTTTAGATCTTAATTTCAATTGAACATAAATAATAAACATTACACATTGTAAAGTTGCGGTTGCAGCACATCCAGGGAAAATCCGCGGTATTGTCCACTGTCGCTGGGGAAATGTTGTCTAATGGCAAGTACCGCACAGGCAGGTATTACTCTCCGAACGCGGTGTCCGAGCCTCCCGTGAAGCCACCAAGTGAAGCAACGATAGGCCACCAGCCTGTACCACCTGTGAAAATGAAAGATGCAAACTGTATTAAAATGACAACTTTATTATCACTGTCGATTCAGGTAAAAAATGTCATTCTGCTTTGAAAAAAATTCTATCTAGAAAATGCACAACATGGAACCAATTTACATGCATTCGAATGATGAGACGACCATGAAATAGTAGTGGCATCACTGACATCACAACCAGAGTATACTTACTCGTTACTCGGATTACGCGGACGAACAGTGCCGCAAAGTTCATGCATAAGCACCATCATCATCCTCAACACGGTCCGTGAGAGGCAGGCTTCCCTGAACTCTGGCAGCTCGGTGATGCATTGCGGACTTGGCTCGCCTTCCGAAATGTAGGCCAAGCACCCGGAATTTTCACGGCAGCAGCAGTTCTCCTCCTCAGTTGGCATTAGCTCGCACCGATTGCACGTGCACCAGGTGGAGACGCCGTCCATGCGACATGGTCCAGGCTCTTCATCCGTTGACTGGTCCTCCCAACTGCCGTCCGAATCCCCATCGTTTTCGCGTGCTTGCCTTTCCAGTAGTTCTTCCTCGGTGTACTCGGGCTCGTACATATACGGCATTATTGTAGCCATTGTGTGGTAAAGAAAGTAAAATAATTTATAGCGGTGGTACTGGTATCTGTTCACACGGGCTACAATCAACGAAGGTAGCTGACCAGAGCACAGAAACGAGTCACAGAATACTCAAAGTAACACACAGAGCGTAATGGAATCGAAAATCTGCTGCTGTGTGTTGTGAAACGGTGTGTTTATACTTATTGAGGAAAGAGGCGTCCTGCCATTTCCATGGCGACAGTTCATTAGCTGAGGCGCAGCGATTGTTGACACGAAACGTGCTTTGGCGTTGGGAAATGGGCGGTACGCGTCTGCTGATGTCAGGCTCAGGGGCGGGGGATTTGATTTAGTGCCGCAAAAGCAGGTGAGCCAGGGCGATGGGGGGAAATGATAGGATTATCAGAAAATGGCGGCTGATTTCGAGTGCGTTAATGGACGAAAAGTCGGGTAAGGTCCATAGGAAAGTTTTCTACGATCTACCGAGTTATGCTTAAAAACACATGGCCGAACCGTAGGGACAATAAAAAAAAAGTCCCGGAACTCTCCTTTAATACGCAATAGAGACCCTATTTGTTCAAATAGCTCATTAACAAAATGTGGCCCATTGTCGGATTTCAGCACTTCACACACACCCCATCTCGGGAAGACTTTGCGCACTAAAAACTTTGCTGCGCAAGTGGCACCAGTGTCATGATCTCTGCTTCCAAAAGGTCAGGGTTTTCCCAACTCCCTTGGAAGCAGATCCATAACCCAGGTTCCGAGGGCCAACCAGTCCCAATTGGGACCTTTTGGACCCAGTCCTGGCGCCAGTGGCACCAGGCTCATAAATGTGCCCAGTCCCAGCGCTGGAAGCGCGGGGCTCATAATGCTTGGGTGGACTTACCTGCAGCAGACCATGCTGCTTACTTGCCTGCCAGCTGAGCCTCTGATCCTCTTCTGTTTGGAACTACTTTTCCTGTTGGGTGGGGCAGGAGCCACTCCCTAGATTCAGAACACTGGAACTCTTCTGGAAAGCAGGAACTCTTTTCTTACCTAGGCGTGGCTGTGGAAGGAGACACCTAAGCACTACAGAAGGCTATTTAAACCACACCCGGTGGATGAATCTTGCTTTGCGTTATTCTGCATCCTCTGCAGCAGGACGCTCATCGTGTCTTCTGCATCGGATCCTGGGCCTAAAGAAAAAGGCTTACCATCCTGAATCCAGTCTTCAGCAACACCTATAAAGACAAGAAAGAACAGGTTAGCATTCCGGCATCTGAAAGACAAAGGCTTACCTACTCTTCGTGCGCTCCGGAGGTCTTCACACTGCATTCCGGCATCTGAAAGACAAAAGCTTACCGACTCTTCGCACGCTCCGGAGGCCTTCGGCGCTGCATCCTGCATCTGAAAGACAAAACAAGGTGCGTTTAAAGACATTGGGGAACTTTAATACTCACGTGCCATTACTCCTTTCCACATCAACCCCAGTGGGTATTCCGGCACCCTGCAGCCGCTCCGAACTCGTACCTGCAAAATAAAAGACAGTTAGAGCGCATCGTGAAGCAGGCAACAAGCGCTTACTTACGTGCTTCCAGGCGCTTCTATTCATCATACGGACTCCATCTTCAACTCACTTCAGCCCGTCATCCGCCATCGCCGGAACCTGCAAAACAAGAGACATCATTGCTAAAGACTTTAAAGACAATAGAATTACTCGAAACTTACCGTTCGTGCAGTAAACGACGGACAGCAGTCCTCTGAAGTCAAGAGGCCTGCGCTACCGATCCAGTGAAGAAACTGGTTACAGCACCCTGCCCCGAGGCAGATGGAGAGCTCGGCATTCACTTACCTAAGGTGAGAGCGTTAACCTTTGGGGGTCTACAGGAGAGCAAAAAAGGGAAGAGATAGGGACACCCCAATAACCCCAGTTCATTAATCCCATATTTTCTGTCTGCAGACATCTTACTCTTGAAGTCAGGCATACAGTGCACAGAGGTCCAGCCCAAAGAGCCAACCGGGTGCTACACATCACCTTTGAAGATACGGTAGTCGCCCAGGCAAGACCGGCGCCTCTGCGAGAATCAGGTGAGCGTTACAGAACGCAAAGCCTACCGCAAAACTCTCGCCCAGGCGCTATGGAAACCTCGGATACTGACCACCTAGCCCGGTTACTTGGGGAACTAAGGGAAGAAGTGCATGCAGCTCGTCAGGAAACGAATGCTCTAAGAAGGGAACTAATTATTTCCAAGGAGAGAACAGACAGTCTTGCTAGACAATTGCTACAGTCACAAGCCGGACAAACCCCGTTACCCGCATCAGGGGCAAATCTTCCTTCAACATCCTCTATGAATCCAGTGCAGATCAACCTACCTGGGAATGTACCTCTGGCTCCGCCCGAACGATTTTCTGGTGACCCAAAGAGGTTTGCAGTATTTATCAATCAGTGCCGGTTGCACTTCTTATGCCGGCCAGCAGCCTTTCCAACTGATCAAGCTAAAGTAGCTTTTGTACTTTCGTACCTTAGTGGCAATGCGGCAGACTGGTCGATCCCTCTAGTTAATCAAGATGATCCGGTTCTCCATGATTTTCAAGCCTTTCAGATTAGTATGGAAAAACTGTTCGCAAGACATTCACAGGGGCAGGCCTTGGACAATGAGCTTCTTTCGTTGCGACAGGGTAATCAAGACCTTTTGGCTTATATTGCATCTTTCAATAGACTAATAGTGCAAACTCAATGGCCTGAGGACAAAAGGATTACGCTGTTTTACAGAGGTCTACGTGGAGAGCTCAAAGACGTTTTAGCCCAAGTAGTGAATCCCCCACAAGACTGTTCGGATTATATAGACTTGGTCGTTCAAATAGATCATAGACTGCAGAACAGGAAGGCCGACCGTTCCAAGTTTGATGCTCGAGTATTTTCCAAACCGCCAACTCCTTCCAAAGGAGTAGACTCCGGGGAACCCATGCAAATTGGGGTCTGAAAGGTCCTCCAACACAAAAGGAGCGGGAAAGGAGAAAACAGTTGCAATTATGCCTATATTGCGGAAACTCAGGGCACTTTCTTCGAGACTGTCCGGTGAAACCTGCCTAGAAGGCAGTAGGAGCTGCAGTTACCAAAGTTACAAACTCTGAGCAGGGAAACGACCTCGCCCGACAAGAATAGAGGTCCTATTGCCGAGCGTGAAAACCAGTTCCGTGACCTCGCATTTTGTGATACCTATGGTCCTCATTAGCCCTGATAATCCGGATCGATTACATGCAATTGAAGCTTACGTCGACAGCGGTGCCATCGGCAATTATGTGGATCATGAAATGGTTTTGAGGATGAATCTAACTCTTTGTCCCAAGGCTGTAAAGGACGTCATTACTACAGTGGATGGTACGGAGATAGCCTCCGGGCCAGTAACGCATACCACTCAAGAGGTGACGCTAGTAAGTCAAGATGGACACCATGAGAAGATCGTGTTCGATGTGATCAAGGCCCCTCAGTTTCAGATTATTCTAGGAATACCTTGGTTAGAGAAACACAATCCTCTGATCGATTGGCGAGCAAGAACGGTCCAGTTTCCAGAATGTGTCTCTACTTGTCACCCTCCACCTGGTGTTGCACTGGCAGCAATTTCTTCAGAGACTCCCCAGTTACCTCCCGAATACCTTGAATACCAAGATGTTTTCCGGAAGGATCAGGCTAACACTCTACCTCCTCATAGGTCTTATGACTGCCAGATAGACCTGATACCTGGATCTACTCCTCCTTGTAGTAGAATTTATGCCCTCACCGAGCCTGAGAACCTTCACCTTCGACAATACCTGGATCAATACCTGGCGAATGGGTTTATTCGTCCTTCCAAGTCCCCTGCTTCTTCAGCTTTGTTCTTCGTTCCAAAAAAGGAAGGAGACCTTAGAACTTGTATCGATTATCGCTCCCTGAACCAGATCACCGTTAAGAATAGATATCCGTTACCTTTGATCCCTGAACTCCTGGACCAAGTCAGAAAAGCATGCATATATACAAAGCTGGATCTTAGAGGAGCTTACCACTTGGTACGAGTAAAAGAGGGTGATGAATGGAAGACTGCCTTCCGCACCAAGTATGGGCTATTTGAATATCAGGTCATGCCCTTCGGACTTTGCAATGCCCCGGCCGCCTTTCAATATTTTATGAACGATGTCCTCAGAGAGCTCATAGATGTGTGTGTTGTTGTTTACATTGACATCCTCGTTTATTCTTCATCGGAATCTGAACATCAGAAACACGTGAAAATGGTCCTCGAAAGATTTCGTCAACACAAACTTTTCGCTAAGTTGGAAAAATGTGTTTTCAACGTGACTGAAGTTGAATTCTTGGGATTCATATTATCACCTGGCGGAGTACGTATGGATTCAAAGAAGGTCGATGCAGTTCTCAAATGGCCATCACCATCCTCCGTAAAAGGTGTGCAAAGCATGTTAGGCTTCGCTAACTTTTACCGCAGGTTTATCCCCGAATTCTCTCGAATAGTCCAGCCCATCACTGCCTTGTTAAAGAAAAACAAACGATTTGAATGGTCTACCGAGGCGGAACAAGCTTTCCAGGATTTGAAGACTAAATTTATCTCTGCACCAATCTTAAAACACCCTCGCCCCGAACTCCCGTACATCGTGGAAACTGATGCTTCAAGCCTTGCCATGGGGGAAGTTCTATCACAAAAGGACCCGGTAACCAATCAGTTGCATCCCGTGGCATTTTGGTCCCGCAAATTCTCGCCTCCTGAAATCAATTACACGATTACTGACAAGGAACTTCTGGCTATCAAGTCTGCCTTTAAGGCTTGGCGGCATTACCTGCTGGGGGCCCGACACACCGTTACTGTGATTACGGATCACCGAAACCTGCAATATTTGAAAACCGCAAAAGCCCAATCCTCTAGACAACTCCGTTGGGCATTATTCTTTGCCGAGTTTGACTTCATAATTACCTATCGACCTGGTACAAAGAACGGTAAAGCTGATGCCCTTTCTCGGATGGGAGTGGAAGAACACTTGATCAACCCTAAACCTGTACCAATCATTCCCGAACAAAGAATTCTGGGTGTAATCGCCACAGAATCCATAGAGGAAGTTAAGGATAAAGCCAGGCAACTTGTAACTCCAGCAGACATACAGAATTGGCATCTGCAGGGAAAGGACTTTGCAGTAAAGGACAACCTATTGTATTTCCAAGAACGATTATACCTACCCAGCACAGATTTACAGAAAAAAGTAATCTCCTGTTATCACGATTCTTTAATGGAAGGTCATCCCGGTATGGCCAAGACATCAGAAAAGATCAAGCGCTACTACTGGTGGCCGTCTTGGAAAAAAGATATCAGAGACTTTATAATGTCTTGTGGAGTATGCGCCCAAAACAAGAGTCAAAAGGAAAGACCAGCAGGCCTCTTACGCCCTATTGACATCCCACCTCGCCCTTGGCATACGCTTTCTATGGACTTCATCACCGATCTACCTCCATGCTCCGGATACAATACGATTCTAGTAATCGTGGACTTATTCTCCAAGATGGCGCATTTCATTCCGCTCAAAGGCTTGCCAACAGCAGCAACTCTGGCCCGAGAATTTCTCGAAAACATCGTCCGACTACACGGTTTTCCTTCGGTTCTAATTTCGGATCGAGGTAGTCAATTTATTTCTCATTTTTGGCGAAGTTGCTGTCGGTCGGCTCAAATTGATGTGAGACTATCGACCAGTCACCACCCTCAGACCGACGGACAAACCGAGAGGACCAATCAAACTCTGGAACAGTATTTACGCTGCATGCTGCAACAAACTGAAAAAACTTGGAAAGACATCCTTTGGATAGCCGAATATGCCTACAATAACTCTGCCCATTCGGGAACTGGGAAAACACTGTTTTTTCTTTTGTACGGCAGTCACCCTCGAACCTCCGAGTTGGATCCCTTCCAAGATCTTGAAACACCAGCAGTAGACTACCTGCATTCTACAATCACCCAAGCCTTTAAGGAAGCTGTTTCTCACCTTCAAAGGGCTAAAGAACAATACAAGAAAGGAGCAGATCAACATCGGAAGGAAGCCCCTCAATATCAAGTAGGGGACCAAGTCTGGTTATCCACCAAATATCTACCTCTAAAAGGGCCACGCACATTCAACCCAAGATACCTTGGTCCCTATTCCATCACTACCATAGTAAACCCAGTAGCGGTCAAGTTGGACTTGCCCCCTCACATGAAGATACATCCGGTCTTCCACGTCTCTCTATTAAAACCCGTGCAACCTCAAACCCGACTAACTAAATCTCCAAAACCCATCCTAGTTGATGGAGAACTCGAGTTTGAAGTCAAAAGCATTCTGGACTCCAAGATCTCCAAATCTAAACTATTTTACCTAATTGACTGGAAAGGCTACGGCCCCCAAGAGAGATCCTGGGAACCTGCTGAATATGTCCACGCTCCTCGCCTAATCAAAAGATTTCACCGAACATTTCCTGACAAGCCAAAACCCCCGGAGAAGGCCGGTTTGGGAGGGGCCTTGAGGGGGGGTACTGTCATGATCTCTGCTTCCAAAAGGTCAGGGTTTTCCCAACTCCCTTGGAAGCAGATCCATAACCCAGGTTCCGAGGGCCAACCAGTCCCAATTGGGACCTTTTAGACCCAGTCCTGGCGCCAGTGGCACCAGGCTCATAAATGTGCCCAGTCCCAGCGCTGGAAGCGCGGGGCTCATAATGCTTGGGTGGACTTACCTGCAGCAGACCATGCTGCTTACTTGCCTGCCAGCTGAGCCTCTGATCCTCTTCTGTTTGGAACTACCTTTCCTGTTGGGTGGGGCAGAAGCCACTCCCTAGATTCAGAACACTGGAACTCTTCTGGAAAGCAGGAACTCTTTTCTTACCTAGGCGTGGCTGTGGAAGGAGACACCTGAGCACTACAGAAGGCTATTTAAACCACACCCGGTGGATGAATCTTGCTTTGCGTTATTCTGCATCCTCTGCAGCAGGACGCTCATTGTGTCTTCTGCATCGGATCCTGGGCCTAAGGAAAAAGGCTTACCATCCTGAATCCAGTCTTCAGCAACACCTATAAAGACAAGAAAGAACAGGTTAGCATTCCGGCATCTGAAAGACAAAGGCTTACCTACTCTTCGTGCGCTCCGGAGATCTTCACACTGCATTCCGGCATCTGAAAGACAAAAGCTTACCGACTCTTCGCACGCTCCGGAGGCCTTTGGCGCTGCATCCTGCATCTGAAAGACAAAACAAGGTCCGTTTAAAGATATTGGGGAACTTTAATACTCACGTGCCATTACTCCTTTCCACATCAACCCCAGTGGGTATTCCGGCACCCTGCAGCCGCTCCGAACTCGTACCTGCAAAATAAAAGACAGTTAGAGCGCATCGTGAAGCAGGCAACAAGCGCTTACTTACGTGCTTCCAGGCGCTTCTATTCATCATACGGACTCCATCTTCAACTCACTTCAGCCCGTCATCCGCCATCGCCGGAACCTGCAAAACAAGAGACATCATTGCTAAAGACTTTAAAGACAATAGAATTACTCGAAACTTACCGTTCGTGCAGTAAACGACGGACAGCAGTCCTCTGAAGTCAAGAGGCCTGCGCTACCGATCCAGTGAAGAAACTGGTTACAGCACCCTGCCCCGAGGCAGATGGAGAGCTCGGCATTCACTTACCTAAGGTGAGAGCGTTAACCTTTGGGGGTCTACAGGAGAGCAAAAAAGGGAAGAGATAGGGACACCCCAATAACCCCAGTTCATTAATCCCATATTTTTCTGTCTGCAGACATCTTACTCTTGAAGTCAGGCATACAGTGCACAGAGGTCCAGCCCAAAGAGCCAACCGGGTGCTACACATCACCTTTGAAGATGCGGTAGTCGCCCAGTCAAGACCGGCGCCTCTGCGAGAATCAGGTGAGCATTACAATCAGGGTGTGTTCACAGACCTGCCTCGATCCAACTAGAGAATGGACACACCACCACTAATAGACCTATATCCATTATATACTTACAGCATATCGGTCAATATGTAAATGCTGAAACGGACCATTCGGTCGAGGTTTTACCCCTCTAATTGCTCTGTGTATGCCCAGCAGTACAATTTTGACGCACAATACAGTTTACCATAAATAGTGCAACATGCTACAACAAATTCGTAATGAACCAGTCTTCCGCAATTGTAGCAGGAAGACTCTCCCTAGTTACATTCACAGGGCAATGCAGCTGTTCAAGCGCGACCTTCAATAATGCTACTTGCATCACCGGCTTTCCAGTGCTGTCTTGTCGCCATGTTTCTATGGGGGATAAAGAACACCCCATTCGTTTCCAGAATTCCTGCTCTTCCTGTGGTGCACTCCCTTGAATCTCCTTGGGTTATCGACAATGTATTAAACCCTTCCTGCACGAACATGGTTCTATCTACTTTTTCTTTAATACGCTCAGTATCAAAACTCAACATATCTGGGGAATATGCAACCCTTTTGGCTTCTGCGGCTTCTGTCCCGCAAGAGTTAAAATCTGTTCACTTGGTATGTACTGTGCATTTAATGACTGCTATGGCCAGTGGGAGTTGTAGTGCCTTAATAAGCCTGTCCAATAAGGATACATGCGCACTGGAGTGCCATCCGCACGGAGCTAGCCCCTCCATTTTTCAACGTGCTAATCCTTTGTGTACGGTTAACGTCACATAGGCGGAGTCACTGTACGCCATCACTTCCTGCATTTCGTGTTTCTCGAGCGCGACAATAAGCGCTACTGATTCTGCTGCTTGCGCTGAAAAGTGAGACGGTAGCCTTGCACTTGCTACAACTTCAAATTCTCCATTTAACCTGTGTCTCACTACCGCAGCACATGAATTCCTTTCCCCACTAGTCGATCAATTTTCACAGCACCATCAATAAAGAGAATTTCCCCTCCCACCAAAGCATTCTCCTTCACACAACATATATCATCATAAAATTCAACATAATTAGCACAGGCATGCACATGGTAGCCTTCTTCTATTGGCTCAGCTATAAACATGGCAGGATTCACTATTTTACAATCTTAATCATTGGATTAGAAATCACTACCTCATAAACTGAAACTCTTTGGGATGTCAATGTGCCTTTGGGCTTCTCTAAAATTGCGAACGCGGCAACAGTCAAAGATTGTTCGCAAGGAAAGTGTCCTCTGATAATGGGGTCTAAAATCCCACTATAATACGCTAAATGCTTGTACCCCAATGTGGTTCTCTGCGTAAGCACTGCTATCATCACTGTCCCATTTGTGTGTGAAAACAAATACAATTCCTCAGCATAATTGGGATTTCCTAAAACGGGGGCTGTACAAATTGCTTTTTTAGCTCCTCAAACCCTTCCTCCATTTCTTCAGTCCATTCTATTTTTACTTTATCCACTTGTGCTTTCTTTAAATCTTGCAAAAGGGTCTTGTGTATGTACTCTAATCAAACACCCAGGCTCTAGCATAGTTGCATAACCCCAAAAACTGTTGCATCTGTTTCACTGTATTTGGCTTTGAGGTTTTCATAATTGCCTCCGCTCTTTCAGGTGTTACCTTCTTTCCCTCATGTGAAATCAGCTGCTCTATGTATAACACCTCTTCTTGGCAGTATTGTAACTTCGAATGGATTGTGTCCTCCAACGTATTCCACATCTTTGAAGTGTAATGTCCACAGCTGTGCACTTCGGAAACTTTTTCGGCAGAGGGCGTCCTGTGTCGATGACATCGGGTCGATATCCCTCGAAGGCCTCCGTCCAGGGCAACGTCACTGGATGTTATAAATAGGACTCATGGCATCCGTAGCCTCAGTTCTGTTTTTTTCCACAAACGGGTTTGCTTCAGAGACTCAGCACGCCTCATGATATTCCTCATGAAGAGGTCTTCTTCTTCGACCCCTCCGACTCTGCGGTCTTGCTTCAAGACTTGCCAGGACTGTAAGTCTAAAATATCGATCACCGACCCGCATCGCATTTGTTTGTGGTGCTTGGGCGAGAGTCACGACACCAGCGACTGTACCAAATGCCAGTCGCTGACTGCTAAGGCCTTGCGTGATTGTAAGGGGAAGCTTCATGTAGGTAGGGGCTCTAAACCGAGTAAGTCCCGTAAATGCAAGAAATCCAAAGGGCTGTCCGCCGACGACTCGAGAGGCGATTCTCTGCGTCAGGAGGAGTCCCAGGGATCTCGGTCCCCGAGTGGTTCTCGCCATTCGTCTTCCTCGTCCTGGCATTCTAGAAACCCCCTTCACCGGTTGCATTCCCCGTCCTCCACGGACGATGGAGCCGCAAGGAAAGTGGCATGCCCAACAAACTCCTGGACTCCGGAGGAATGGGCTGCCTTTAGGGAGCAGATGTTTATTTTTCAATCGAAGGGCACAGTTCCGTCCACGCCTTCTGTTGAAGCCGGCAAGGACGGTCTCATACCGTGGCTCGCACACCTTCGGGCTCGGGTCCTCGACACAATGAGCATCGGGACCTTTGAGGTCCCGTTCAGGCAAAAGCTCAAGATAGTCACAAGAGACATGCTTCCAGATCTCGGTCCTTATCCCCAGCGAGACCGCAGCAACCTGCTAAGTGAACAAGGTCGGCATCGACTATGTCGGCACTGTGTCGGTCGGATTTGGACATCGAGGCTTTGCCTTCTTATCAGCGCTTGGCGCCGTCGGCACCATTGTCGAAGCCAAAGCCTTTGTCACTCTCGGCATCGAAGCCTTCCCCACCCTCGACGCCTTTTGGGGATTTTTGCCTGCAATTTACCGTTGTAGATCCCTGATACTGTGGATCCTCCAAGGAAGTCTACTGCTAAGTCTGTGAGGCCAGGGGTGGACTCCAGGCCCTCTTCTGTCCCGAGGCAAGGGTTTTACCTCCCTCTGGATGACATCTATGAGGAGGAGGAAAGGTCTGACATATATGAGGGGGAGGAAAGGTCTGACTTTGACGACCCTGTTGAGCCTGATGGGGCTCCTGTCTTTTCTGGAGACATTCAATTGGAGGAGTTGAGGCAGACATTCAATTGGAGGAGTTGAGGCAAACCCTTCATGATGCCAGTGGGTTCGACAATTCTCTGGAAGTGGAATTTGGCAGGCCTGAGCCTGGGGTTCAGAGTCGTGCTATAGGAGGCTCATGGCTAGGGTCACAGAGTATCTGGGCTGGTCCTGTCCTCCGGAAGCTTTTGTGAAAGATGATCTAACAGACATTTTAGATCAAGGTCCGTCCTCTGACCTGGTGTTACTTTTTCTTCTTACCTTACAGAAAAGGGTGGCGGCTGCTTGGCAGTCACCGGAATCTCTTCCGGCTGTTAACAAATCATTGGCAAAGTATTACTGCCCTTCTGTTAGTGACCCCAGCTACTTATCCACTCACCCCACTCCAGAGAGTTTGGTGGTGCAGGCGGCTACGGCCACCTCGAGGCAGGCGGCGTACCCTACCCTACCCTCCCTCCTGATAGGGATGACAAACGCTTTGACGGTTGGGCTCGCAAGGTATTTTCTGCGGGGGGTATGGTATTGAAATCAACCAAATTCACTTTGTCCTTGGTAAGGTTTTCACACACTCTGTGGAACTGTTTCTCTAGCGGCTGAGCATATTCCCGAAGGGGAAGAAAGGGATGGGTTCCTTGCTCTTGTGCAGGATGGCAAGGATGCCATGTGTGAATCCCTTCAGTTGGGTTTGGACACTGCCGACAGTATTAGCCGGTCCATGGCTGCGAGCACCGTTATATGCAGGTTTGCGTGGTTGCGGAAGTCTGGTTTTGCTCCAGATGTGCAAGCCCGTCTTTTGAACATGCCCTTTGATGGCGTACATTTGTTTGGCAGCAAGGCTGACAAGAGCCTTGGAGGTTGCAGACCTCAAAAGCTGTGGCAAAATCTTTGCGCGCCGCAGTGCGTCAACCTCTGCCTTTTCATCCTAGGGGACAGCAGTGGAGGGGAGGTTCTTTTCGTTACTACTCCTCCTTTGGTAGAATGAGAGGAGCTGTCACTCAAAGGGTTGTCAACATAAAAGTACCTGTGGTGGTTGGGGAAATAGAGGTGCCAATGCCGCTCAGGCAGCTGCCTCGTTGCCTTCAGGCGCTGCTGCAGCTGCTCCTAAACAAGCGTGAGGCCATGTCCCATTGTTCGGCGGTTGGGGGCAGACTGTCTCAGCATCTCGAAGAATGGTGAGCCATTACTTCAGATGCGTGAGTTTTGGATACAATAGCCCAAGGCTACTGCCTTCCCTTCCTAAAGCGGCCTCCTGACAATCCACCGGGGAATCTGTCTTTGAGGCTTTCGGATCTGCTCCTTCTGCAGGAAATCCTAACCCTACTGGAGAATGGCGCTGTAGAACTGGTGCCTGTGGTAGAGAGGAACAAGGGTTGGTATTCCCCATATTTTTTGATCCACAGAAAGACTGGGAATTGGAACCCATCCTGGACTTGCTGTTATGCTCACCTGGTCTCTGCGGGGACGTTGGGGCACGGTTGTAGCCCTCCCTGGACTTGGCTCCCCTGGATCAGACTTCTTCCCCTGCTTCTGTAGTGTGGGCTGCTCTGGTTGCTTGCACTGCCCCTGAGAGAATACGAGAGGAAGTTAGAATGCTGTGGTTGGACTGTGGTTTCCTTCGAACCTTTTGTTCCAGAATGGGGTTAGCATGCATTTACCCATATAGTCTCACCTGTTTTCTTATGAGGATGAGCTCCCCGCCCTGCTTCTCAACTGCAGGGGCACCTTTGACAAACTTAGTTGGTTCACTGGTCCATGTGCGTGGCAGCCCAGACTTGCTGTGGCTGAACCACTTTGAAGGTAAGTGTTCTTAACAATGATTATTGTCCGTATCCTTTTGCAATGTCTTTTTTTCCGTGATTATTGTCTGTAACCCTTATAATGTCTTTCCTCTCCCCAATAGGTGTGAAGAAGGCCACGCGGAGTCAGTGTTTGGAGCGAGACCCAACGAGTGCCAGAGGGGTTTACGAGGTTCCCAAATAGAAGGTAAGTTGGGGTTTCAAGGTCGAGGGTAAGGATTATGAGTGGCGCGACCAAGCGTAAGATATTTATGTAGTCTCTAACCTTGTGTGTCCTTTTCTCTTGCGGGGATGGCCTGGCGGCGTCAGACGGGAGGCTGTTATCCGAAGAACTGCCAGCGGTTACTGGATGGATGGATCCGTGAGGATGCTGGGCGAGAAGAAGAGCTCCTGCGTAGTTGGACGCCCGGAACAGGTGAGGATGCGCCTCGACTCCGATGACAATGGGAATCAGGTAAGATGCGATGCGCTGCAGGCGATGAGATTGCAGGAGTCAGGTAAGTTGCGCTTCAAGCGATGGTGTGGCTGGTGTCAGTTAAGATGCACACCGAAGATGATGAACTGGAATCAGGTAAGAGCGCTTCAGGTGGCGGTAAGCGTTACGCTGCAGGAAGCCGACTAATGCGAAGCGCTTGCATGCGGGTGGGGCAGACTTAAATAGCCTGGTACCCGACACGCCCCTTTGTCTCCAGCTTGTGGACCCACCTTGCCACTCCCAGAGACTACTGCACGTGCACCCCAATGTTTCCCAATGGCCATGCCCGGCCTGGATGCGCGTGGGGAGCCTGCTGGGGAGGAAGTAAAATGTGCCCCAGACACAAAGTGTGCAGATCACACTTTCTTATGAGCCTGGCGCCAAAGGCGCTAGGACTGGGTCCCTTTAGATGATAAAGATAGTGGTCCTTGCCCTGTGACCATGACACTCGCGTTGGTTGAACAAACTTATCAGGAAGGTCAAGTTCAAGATGGTAACTCTTTCTCAAGTCCTCAACTTCTGGATTGGTTGGTGTCTCTTGACCTACAGGATGCTTACTTTCATGTGCCGATTCCTCCCAAGCACAGAAAGTACCTGAGATTTGTGGCTGGCGACTCGCACTTTCAGTTTCGGGTCCTGCCGTTCGGATTGACCTCTGCCCTGAGGGTCTTCACCAAGCTAGTGGATAAGACCCTTATAAGGATTGGGACCTCCCGGATGATGTGCTGGAGGTGTTGCTTTCCGCTAGAAGGCCAGCAACAAAATCCCTGTAGCGTTGGCGTAGGTTTTGTGACTGCTGCAGAGGACATGTTGATCCTTTTTCAGTGTTCCATTCCCATGGTTTTGTCTTTCTTACTTTCTTTGGTCCACAGGGGCCTTCAAGTAGGTACCTTTTAAAGGTTACCTGGCGGCGCTGTCTATATTTAAGCGCTCGTCTGAAGAATGTTCTTACTTTAATATTCCTTTGATTTCTCAATTTCTTTAAGGACTGACTATTCCGTTCCCGCCGTCCCCTTCCAGGTGCCGGTTTCGGATTAGATTTTGGTTTTGAAATTTCTAATGGGTGCTCCATTTGAACATTTTCACTCTTGTCCTTTGAGATTATTGTCCTTCAAGACAGTGTTCTTGGTTGCGGTTACTTACGCTCGCAGAGTGAGTGATTTGCAGGCACTTTCATGTAAGCCGCCCTTTACTATGTTCCACAAGGACAGGGTTGTACAAAGGGTGCATCCTTCCTTTCTACCTAAGGTAGTATCTGAATTTCATTTGAGCCAGGTTCCCCCTCCTTTCTATCCTCCTCCTCATCCTGGTAAGGAAGAGGAGCGTCTCCATAGGTTGGATCCTAGGAGAGCTCTGAGCTTTTATTTTTCTAGGATGTTCAGGGTCAGAGTGGACAATCAACTCTTTGTGGGATATGCTGGAAACCGATTGGTACTGTTACCAAACAGACCCTATCCAGGTGGATTATCCTCACCATTACCGAGTGTTACCGATTGGCGGGTAAGGACTCTCCTGAAGGGTTGCGAGCTTGTTCCACTAGGGACGTGGCTATTTCCACAGCCCTCCAACGCAGAGTTCCTATTAGGAATATTTGTGATGCAGCCACATGGGCTTCTATCCACACCTTTGTTAAACATTACTCCCTGGATACGATTCATGGTCAGGATATGGCCTTTGGTAAGGCGGTTCTTTATTCCGCCTTCTGATTGGGTACTCTAAATTCTTTTCCCTCCTCCGTTTTCTGGTACTGCTTTGGGAGTCTGTCAAAGATGTGGAATACGTTGAAGGAACATCCAGTCGAAGGAACGTTACCAGTTGCTAACTAACTTGTTCTTCTGCTTGTCTACCTTATATCCCGTATCTGCTAGAATAGTCATCAACTAAATAGAATCTTGTCTGCACTCATCTTCCGTGGTGCTACAAATTAAAATGTCATTGACACATTGTATCACTGCACTCTTAAGATCAATATTGCCTAAATCCATCTGTAGGACTCTGTTAAAGATTTATGGGGACTGACAATACCCCTGGGGCAGCTTAATATGTTTCAGTCGAGTTTGGTGGAACGTAAAGGAAGTCAAGTCTTGAGTCCTTGTGCAACGGGATCGAGAAAAACAAATTTTTCAAATCGATCACCGTTAAATATCGAGCTTCCACCGGATTAGGAACTAGAGGAAACTCTGCATCTATAATCTGGTTAATCAGTCTCATATCGTGTATAAATCTCCCTCCTATAGATTTTTTGATAGGATACACTGCGATATTACACAATGATTACGATGGCACCAGAGTCCCTTGTTTCATCAGTGCTGAAATGGTCTGAAATATACCTTCATCAGCCCTTCGAGACATGGGGTACTGTTTTGCTTGAGGTAAAATCGCTCCTGGCTTAAGCTTTATTTTAACTTCCCCTATTCACTTTAATAAATATACATCATAAGGGCCTGTGGTCCAAAGGACGCTTGGCACCTTCTCCAAGTCTTCCAGAAAAAATGCTGGACGCTTCCGCGTTATCGCCATTCGCTGTGGGACTTCACTCTCTTCTATCCTTATCCAGTATGTGATTCTCATAAAGAACACCACTTCATCATCTGTTCGGTCTTCCCTGAACATGTCGTCATCAGTTATGTCAGTCTATCTGTACCCTTCCTCGAGAGCTATTACTGTTCTCCATGGTCTACCCTCATCGTCTACTCCTTCGAGCATTGCCATTACCATTTGTACTATGGCTGCTTCTAATTCTATAGGGATAGTCTGTCCCCCCTCTTGAAAATTGGCCATTTTGCACATTTCCTTGGCTTACACATACACTGTCAATATGTTGTCATCCCACTAGTACAACATACTGGGGGTGCCCATCTGACAAGTCCCCCTTGGTTATATCCTCCCTGGGTACTTTGATTCTCATTCTGTGTATTCTGAAACCCACCTTGATTATTTTGGAATCCACCTTCTCTTCCTCTATAGCCCATACCTCTGCCGAGTGGCACAAACCCATATTCACCTTCATCCATTGGGCGCTGATTACTCGCCTGTGATGCACACATTGCTTCCTGCATTACAAATCCTTCTCCACTTGTCAATACCGCCCCTTCTATGGCAAATTTAGAAAAATATTTCTGAACTAACTTGGCATCCTCGATTTTCCTAGTCTCATCTTTCTTCCCATTTTTCTCTTGTAGTAACCGACAACGGTGTACTATCATCAGCTGTATCTCAGCCCATGGTTTCACTTCCATCCCTACTTGTTTTTTCATCTCCATCTGCACTGGCTCAGGCAACCCCTTGCATAAAATGTGGTAAAATATTGCCACTGTCTTTTCCCATGGCTCGCCATTACTCCTGAATATCCTGAATGTAAGCAGTAGGGTCTTCATCTTCCTTCATCTTCCGTGTCATAATTGCACCCATATCTGATGTATCGGGGTACTGTGTACCCTGAGAGCCCTCCACATGTTTGCTCTGCAATTAATGCACGGCTCTCCGTCATGCGCTGTGTTTTGTGCAGTCACACTTGAATATCCTGCTCTCCTCCATATGTCATCAGCCCTTTCCCCAAGAATATCTGCTAGGAGACCCTTAATATCCCCTATGCCAATGTGTTTCCACTGGTCGTTTTTTCTAATCCATATATCCATTTCCCAGCACCCCCAAAGTAGGGAGCTTACACCTTACAAATTATCCTTGTCCATCTGCGCCCATAGGATATACTGCACTCTTGCTCCCCCTTTTTCCAATAAGGGAAACTGTGTGAACCCCAACCCAGATTCGGCTCCCATCATTAGTCTATCCATGGCAGGGGCGATCGTCCCTGTCTGTCTCCTTGTTGATAACAACCTTAACCTGCTCACTTATGGCAGTGATTCTCCGTTCGCATGATACGATTGTCCTCGGGGACGCTCTGGATATGCTATGGGATCTGACGTCCTATCCTTAGGTTGTTCCAGATCCGACCATCTTACTAATTTATCCATTTGCAGGCTTTCTTCAGGGGCACACGCGCTCCCTCCTTCTACCCCAACACTGGATTATCTTTACTCATCTGACATATCTTGTCCCCAACTAGTGACTATTATCTTACTCACCTTTGTCTAGGTTCAGTTTAAAGACAATGCTCTACGTCCGTGACTGAAGGGAATTTCTTGACTGCTTCGTGATTGAAATGCTAGGGATTGATCCCTCTTCCCTCGAATTCCATACTTGCTACCTTCCTTTAATTCATGACAAGACTTTTTTTTTATTAAATAATTATTGATTTTGATTTTATCAACAAAACAACCACAAGTCAAACAATAACAACAAAACTCCCCCCTCCCTCCCGAGCTTACTCTACACCAACCTCCGTCACATCTTCTAAGGGTATACCCACTTCTGCGTCAGTGGAGGAGTCTTCTACCTCAGTCATTCTGCGCTGACTCAAACAGTGTGGCCAGTAATTGTCTCCAAGCCATCAATGACTCTCCCAAGTCATCCCCCCTCTATTAACTGCTTCACCCCAAACCACAGTCTCCGCTTCTACCCATTTCTGAAGGTCACACCTCAACTTTCGGTCTGTTGATGGCTTTCCAGCCCATGACGATCCTACGCTTGGCCAGAATATAGGCCAAGTATTTTAGTTTACTCACATGTTTCATCTTGCGTGGCCTGGGAAACCCCCCCACTATGCACACCCACAGGGTCTCAACTTCTAGTTGAATGCCTTTCTCATTCAAGTGTATCATGCCGGCATTTACTTCACCACATTTAGGACATTTCTACGTCCCTGCATTCTTAAATTGCGCAATCCTCTGAGGAGTCATGTACACCTTGTGGGTGATATACAACTGAATTTGTTGCAATCTCACATTTCTAGACACTTTCTTATGGTATCTCTGGGCATGCACCCACAACCCATCTCCCATAGGTTCTCCTACTTCTTCTTCCCAATCCTGCCTCCGCTGGATCACTTCTTTCCCAACCTTAGACATTAATAGTTCATAGATCCGGGAGACCTCATGGCCCCCTTCCGACATGTCATAGATTGTTTCTATGACCGTGTCAGGCTGACCCTCCAGTATTGTATCTTCCCATGTATCTTTTACCATCCGAACCAACCTAGTGTAAGCAATATATTGTCCCGACACAGATAGTTACTTTGACTTTCCCGTCTTGCCATACATCCCCTAATGTCACAACACAATTCGGTTCCCAGTATCTACGGATCACCTTCCGCAGTTGCTCTTCCACCCCAGCCAGTGCAACCAACAGTATTTGAGGGGAACACAGGCCAGGATCTCGATACCCTGGCAAGCTCTCTGACAGACTCTCCTTCCCTGTTCCAAAATCCTCTTACGTTCCCTCTGCTTTGATTTCGGCAGCCAGATCCATTCCTTCAGGAAGAACGGGGTGCATTCTGCTTTCAATAACTTAGACTCCGGTGTTGGGTCATCCGATAACCACCTGGTCACATACTGTAACTGACTAGCCAGGAATTAAATCTCGAAGTTTGGGAACTTGATGCACCCCTATCATGTGTTTTGCAATTTCCACAGTGCTATCCTATTCCTTGTATTGTGCCATATAAACCCCCTGCATAAGCTTTGGAGCTTAACAAAGAATCTCTTGGGTATCAAGTAAGGTATGTTCCCAAAGAAGTGTAACAACCTGGTCAACACCACCATCTTTAACA
This sequence comes from Ambystoma mexicanum, assembly GCF_040938575.1. Classification (NCBI taxonomy): domain Eukaryota; kingdom Metazoa; phylum Chordata; class Amphibia; order Caudata; family Ambystomatidae; genus Ambystoma; species Ambystoma mexicanum. The sequence goes on from NC_090922.1 coordinate 1,188,956,418, forward strand.
GCGCCACCCTCCCCATCATAGCTAAGGGGAGCTTGGCCCAAAACTTCATGCTGCGTTCAATATTCGTCACCGACTTCACCGTGTTATGTTTATCGGCCTCAGTCGTATGATAGACATCTATCCCCAGGTACCTAAAGGTCACAGTTTCCCACGGTATTTGGAGTATCAGTAGCTTCTATCCCTTTATACCTACTTAGGGGAAATATAAAAGACTTCTTGGGGTTCACTGTTATCCCGGAAAATGTGGCATATCTGTCCATCACTTCCAATACGTATTCTAAATTCTCCTCAGGGTACCTTAGATACAATAGCATATCATCAGCATACAACAATATCAAATGCCGCTCTCCTCCCGTGGGAATTCCCACTTCTCCGTATTGTTGTCTCAAATAAATTGCTAGGGGCTCCAAGGAAAGGGTAAATACCATCGGGGACCACGGGCATCCCTGTCTGGTGCCCCTGCCGAGTAGCCACCTATCAGAAATAATCGCGCCCGTCTTGACCCGTGCCAGTGGCGCGCTGTATAACAGGTGCACCCATCTCAAATACGCTGGCCCCATCCGGTAGCCCTTTAAAATCGCCATCATCCAAGGCCATTTGACAGAGTCAAAGGCCTTCACCGCATCCAGTGATATGATTGCTACCTCCTGTGGGTCCTCATCTACTTGTTCCATGATGTAATGGAACCTCCTAAGGTTATCTTTTATGTTCCTATGCAGGACATGCCCAGTTTGGTTGGGATGTACTAGTCTATTAATGACTGGATTCAGCCTGTTCACCAACACTGCAGTAAGTATTTTGCTGTCTTGGTTAAGCATGGACAGAGGTCTATACGACCCGCAATCCATGCTTGGTTTGCCAGGTTTAAGGAGCGGGATAATAATCGCCTCTCTCATGGATTCTGGCAATACCCATTCTCCAGTGCCTCATTGAACATTGCCAGCAGCGGGGGAAGTAATTCCGCCCTGTATGCTTTATAAAACTCATTAGGGAGCCCATACACCCCCGGTGTCTTATTAGTAGGTAGGAGTTTGATCACCTCTTCCAAATCCTCTAAAGTATTTGGGACTTCCAGGGTATCTCTATCTGACGCCTCTATTTGGGGAGGCCAATTTCTTCCAGTGTGTCAATTATGTCAGTTTCCGTCTCCCCACCGGCATCAGCATACAATCGCTGATAGAACTCTACAAAGCCCTCGAATTCTAGATAAGACTTATCAATCTTCTGCGATGCTCACTGACATTGCTTTCTTCATCAGAGGAATATCATATTTCTGGGTGTGGCCCTACTGGTTCCTTATGAATGAGACTGGTATCAAGACCCCGCTGTCGTCTTCGTTCTATTTATTCATCTAGTTTTCTTCGCTTTTTCGCATTCCTTATAATTCTTTCTTCCTCTTCCTTCGTTCTTCTCTCCTTACTATTTCCCTCCTCTTCCCTTCATCTCTGTAATATTTTGTCTTAGTCTTTGTGCTTCCTCCTCCTCTCGCTTCCTTTCTCTTCTTTCCCTATCTTCTATCCCTGTCTATTTTCATACTTTCTTTGTTCTTTTCTCTTTCTCCTCCTGATATATCATCTTGTTGCTCCCTGCTCTTCCTTTTCTGCTTGTCTTCTTTCAAGCTCTTCTCTCGTTCTTTCTTTTCTTTCTTGCTCGTCCTGATCTTCGTTGCCTAACTTCCTCAATGCTTTTCCCATCTAATTTAAGTAATATCGGTCCTCCCATCCTTTCGTTCTGCACGAGCGCTATCTCATCAGCTTTATCCTTCTGTCCTTTCCATCTCTTAATCTTCCTATCTATTTCTATCGACTGATTCGACCGCTCATTCCTTTCTTCTTTGCCTTAAAGATCTCTTCTTTTCTCTTATTCTCCTCTGGGCTATAATCGATATTATATGTGGGGGCTTCATATATTGGATTACTATACCCTTTCGCCGCCTTATACTCCTTTAAAGAATATAACCCTATTTCTTCCATACTAGCATCTTTTACTTCGGTTGAGGTAAGGGGAGCTGAAGGCTCAACACCTTTCTCCTTAAGCTGACTAAGCATCCACTCCTCAGGTGGTGGATCTTCCCTTTCTTCTTGATACATTTTCCAGAGCTCTAGAATCGCTAATCTTTTCTCTAATTTCTTCCCCGTGTACGCAGCGTGGAAGTATGTAGTCATGTGTTGCAATGCCGCTTTTGATAATGATTCACCTTGTGGCCACGGCATGAACATTTTATCTGCCGTGCCTTTCACCCATTCCGCACTATACTGTTTGAGCTTGGGCATATGCTTTGGTAACGTTTTACACAAGTGCATGAGAGGAGTAAATCTCATAATGACAAGTCTCAATTGACTGTCAATACTTAACAGACTTATGAAATGACCTTTATACTTTTGCTTAGATCACCACTTTTTCAATGTCTTTAAAACAACAATTATGAGCATGCACCATCAATCGCTGCTCAAGCCTCTTAATTGGCTATCTCTACCTTTTGATTGGTACCAATCACTTTGCTATGCTTAATCACTATTGCTCCTCAACTTTTTTAATTACTTCACAACTTCTATCGCTCTTCGATATTTTTACTAAACATACAGATTAGTCAACATTTACACATTAATAAACACTGTGATCACCTCTTTCTCTCACGCCTTTACTATGTACCCTATGCAGGGTTTGAGACGTCACCTTAATTAAACCTGTTTGTTTTATATGTTTCTGCTTTACCCCGTTGGGATTTGAAACGTCTCCTTCTGTAGCTCCCTTGAGCTAGAACTTCTAGGTGCTACCTTTTCTTCACACAATATTTCCCATTACTTGAAAAATTATCACAATCCCATCCCCTTCATTTGCCATTCCCCTTAGTCTCCCCATTCATTAGTTTGACTCGAGGCCTTCAGTATCGACTCCTCCTCCAATCGGACCACTATGCCTTTCGTCCGCAGAGCACCTGTGGAAACCGGGCAGGGATTTCGTGAAAGGGAGACCTGCCTACCGTCGTGCTTTTTTTTTTTTTGTTGCAGTTTATTTCTATTGGCCGCTCTCCACAGGAAACTCTGCGATCTTCCGGCTAATGGCGGAAGATGCCCAGTAGTCCGAAACTTTGTGTTGACAGGTGTGAACCCGAAGGAGGGAAGCTGTAAATTGAAAAGGGGTTTGAATCCGAAGGAGGGAGATCCAGGGGTGAAAGTCATCACCCAAAGTTTGTTGAGAAAGGAACTGTTTAATTGAGTTGAGTTCATTGGCATGGCCAGATCCAGAATTGGCTGCCAAGAAGAATGAGATCTTGACAGTCACCCAGTGGAAAGTTTCTCAGTTTGACCATGACATCTCTTTCAAAACGTCCATCACCAAGAAGACCCAAGCAGCATGGTTTCAGCTTATGCTCCTCTACGAAGACCAGCATTTCAGCCCTGTTTTGAGTTTTAGAACAGTTGTCCAAGCCTTGCTCATCTCGCACCTTGACGGTGGCAACACCTTACTTTCAGGACTCCCATATGCCACCTCGGCCTCTATGCAAGCCGCCTTGAACTCTGCAGCACGCCTCGTCATAAGACCTAGTAAATTCAACCACATCCCCCTCATCCTAATGGAGCTGTACTGCCTACCCACTCAAGCATGCATAATGTTTAGGGCAGCCTGAATCGCCTATAAAGCAGCCACAACCAAAACACCACTCTACCAAGCAGAGAAACTCGCCACCTCTAGAGGCACCACAAGAAGCCACAACATTGCCAGGCTGGAAACAAAGAACCGCAAGGGGAAAAAAACCAGAAAACAGACCCTTTCCTGTTTCGCACCTTGTCTCTGGAGCAAGTTAACAATGCAGATCAGACTTTCCCCCTCCTCCCTACACTTAGGGAAGGACCTGAAGACCCGTCTCTCAAATGAACATCTTGCTAATCACGGATTGCTCCACTCAACCCTAACTCTCCTCCTCTGGAGGCCCTGTCTCCTCTAGCCTTGCTCTCCTTATTCATCCCAGCTCTTCCCCTGCAACCTTCCTTATAAACCTCTCTGGGTGTGTATAGTGCTTTGTTGCTTCACAGCTAGGTATGGTGTTTTTAAATCCCATATATACAGAGTGTAAAGCTGTCCAGGTGCAGTTGTGTTTCTGTGCAAATTGAAACTACATTTTGCAGTCTGTGATCTTGAAAATGTGTGTGGGAATTACTCTTTATATAGGTATGGTTGCATACTGGACTGTGTAAAATATAATTACTAGGATAGCTTTATTATTCTAGTAAGACTGAAGCCTTCATGACTTTAAATGACACACTACTTTAGAGAACAAACCTGTAATGATTTGTTCTTTTTTTTTGTTTTTTTACACAGGTCCCTTAATTTGGATGGAAATCCATTCCGCAATCCCCGTGCAGCAATTCTAGCAAAAGGAACTGCTGCGGTATTAGAATATCTAAGGAGTCGTATCCCAACTTGAGACTCGTGCAAAATCATTTGTAAAGTTTTGAGTTCACAGTGAAGCACTTACAAAATGAAAACAGAATTCATCAGGCATATAAATCTTTCATGAGAGCATCCTGCAATTATGATGTTAAAAACCTGTAATTGATAGTACCACTGTGTTCAGTTTATGCTGACCGTAATCATATTAGTTTCATAAATAGTCGCTATTTGCCAATGTTTCATTCATAGCCAAAGATGTGCCTATGTATTGTCTGCATCTTTTGCATTAAATTCATTTGAAGAAATGTTTTATATGTCAGACTGAAATGGGAGTGAATGCTTGACTGGCAAAATTACTGGACTGGTTTCTTAATGTTTTGGCTTGAAATATATTTAGGTTTTAGGGAAATTTTCATTAACATTCAGTAGGGCACCGGCCAAGTGAGGGGTCGGCCAATTTCCGTACCAGCCAGTCATCCTCTAAGAATGAATTCATTGAAATGTTGACACATGAAGAGCTTTGTTAACGTCCTACGGGCTTTAGCTCGCAGAACACATTCTGTAAGGGGAAAGTGATTCATATTGTCTATCAAAGAAGTACCTACCCATATTTGAAGAGAACTCCTGTTATCTGCAAAGGACCTGAGATGTGGTGTATCCTTCCTCAGGTACGTGAAGGGGAAGGGGGCCATGCAGGCACCAGCCTGGACATGTAGTGTAGAAAAGGAATCCTCTTTCAGTTACAGGTCATAGGCTGGTCGCAGATTAAAACACCCTGTGGAGTGCCACTGCTGGAAGCTCCCTTCCTGTCCACCCAACAGTCGCCCTCTGAATAATCACATGCAGGCCTTTCCACAAGGAAGATCCCACTAACATACCATGCATACACATGCATTTCCAGTTACAGGTTTTTAGAGACTCCACTGGCTCCAAGCTCCCATCCCAAGAGTAGAGCATTCATGCCAACAAGAGAAGGCAGAGTATACAACTCTGCAGCTATAAAAGCACAGACCAGTGGCGGCTGGTGAGTTTAAAAGTTGGTGGGGCGTACATTTCCCTGGGGTACTTTTTGAGCGAGTGCGCGAACCTACACAACCCAAGGAGGATCCGGGGGGGGGGGTTCTCCCCCATGACATTTTTGGAAAAAATGGCCTCCAATATGTGCAGTACTGTCCAAAAAACCCACCGAAATATGACAAAAAGCATTAGGTTTTACATACTAATGGTGGTACATTATTCTTACGTGTGCACGTGTGATGGTGTATTTTACAGCAGCTTGTATTGAGAATAGCTGGTACTATGGTGTATGCATAAAGAAATTCATTATATAGTCAGTAATAATGGGAACATATATGACATTTCATATTTGCAAATATCAATCTGTAGGAGTGCGGGGGATTGATGTCTAGGTGTTATAAATGCACATCCAAACTCACATATAACAAGCACAATTGCTATTGAGCAAGTTGGTTGAATAAATTACTGATGGACAGAAATTCACAAACCTGAAACACGCACCAGAACCAGGTGCTAAATTAGGGTGAGATTTTAGCTACTGGTTATTTAAGTCTACTTTGCGTGTTCCATTTCAATCCTTTCTCTAGATCACATTCCTGTTTGCTGTGGGTGTCCTAAAGTTACTATTATCATCCTGTCAAAACGGAAAAGCTACTGACACAGGATGCTGAGCACTGATCAGAGCAGCTGCTTTTCAAGTGACTGCTCAGGGCCTGCCAGATCTGTTGACATACCAAGTATGGAAACAAGTGCATATAATTTCTTCAACTTTGCATGTTGAAAAGCCACCTAAACCGAACACATGTGGCCCCCTAGAACAAACAGAAAAATATTCTGATTGCTCCTATAGCATCATTTGAGGCAGCAGCCAATGGTATGAGAAACTGCACAAACGCTCGGACATCTTGAAATTAACATTGCTTTGATGTTACCAGAATCAACAAAACTGAACTCGGTGGATGCAACAATGCTGTCATCGCCAAAGCCTCCCCAATTTCAATACTGAAGCCTTTTAAAGAACTAAAAGTTACGTCTGCTTCAAAAACGTGTGATGTACCTTACATACTGGACTCGCCCAAAATAAGTGCCTGAGGCTGCAGTGTTGTTATTGCGGCTCCCCACAACATCAAAAGACACTTATTTTGCACTTTATTGTGCATTTCTTATTGGCCAGCTCTTTCCTGCTACATCGCAAAAGAGAAGAGGAAAAATCGAACCCGCACAACAAAATATTTGTACATTGCCGGCCCGTGACCGTCTTCAAGAATGCCACACTATGCATTTTCTAGTGATACCTGACGGTTCGTAGCACTATATAAATGCTAAATTATTATGCCGCCCCATTCCCCGCCTTATCCGAGCATTGTCCCGGTGGTGGAGGATTTGAGGGCAGAAAACATTGCAGGGCCAGCCAGGGCAGTGCTACGTCCACCTCAGCCAAGCCGAGCGCCAATCGTGCTGCGTGGCTACTAGTCCCTGCTGCATCGATGCCTGGGCCACGCAGCATGGACAGTGCAACTACTAGGCCCTGCATTCCAGGCCCAGGGCTGTCCTAGGTCCTCCTCGGCCTGGAGCACTGTCCTGGCCTGGGCTCCTGCTGGGGGATTGGGAAATGATGAAAGTTTAGCACACAAGTAAAATTACACTTACCGGCTAACTGGTGGTGACTGGCCTGGTCTTTGGAGGTACGGCTCACGATGTGAGAAGTCAAACACTCACCGCACGATTGTGACGCACCCTGAGTCACCGTCCACCCCACTTGGCCACTCACACACTCAAATGTCATTGGCTGGGATGACATTCTGTATCTACGCACCAAGTGCTAGAGATACAGCCTGACTGTCAAAGGGAAATCTCTTGCGCTGTTTGCGTTTATATTATTGCTGGCGGGGCCAGAACTCAAGCGCCCCGCCAGCATCCTAGATTAAATGTGCTTACGTAAAGTGCGTGGAGCCATGAGCTCCACGCACTTTACTATAGGAAAAAGCTGCGTAAAACGGGACGCGCCCCGCTGTTGCAGCCTGCCCTGACGGTGACAAGTTAAGTACACAGCTCAAGCTGCTCACAGCTGACTGAGCCTCACACGACGAGTCACGACTGTATTTGGTACCGTATTTCATTTTTATTGGGATCATTGGAATCGGATTTACTTCCACTGTTACAACTTAAAATATTATTTATGCATTTGCCTTGGTGGGGGCCCTGGGGAGAGGGGGCGGCGCCCCCCCGCCCTATGAAAGCGGCCGCCACTGGCACAGATCCACCATAAATGGAGACTGTGGACCATCAATCCTTGCACAGACAACAGAAAAGGTATGAACGGGATAGGAATAATTGTAACTGGATAACACATGGCATTCAAGACTGACATAATTGTAAGTGAGATAAGTGTCTGAAAATCATGCAGACTTGGGGATTATTTCCATGCCCTCATGAGGATTGATGTAAGTAACCAAAAATGTCCATCTAGAAAGTAGTAAGAATACTTACCATTCTCCAGCATGGGGTCTGGCATGGATTCACATGCTCATGAATATTCCCTGTTGTCAGGCTGGAAATCCTCTGTAAAAGAAAAACAGTTTCACTTTCACTTACAAACTGTGTTTCTCCTCTAAACCAATTGCTGTCCTCTGGGTCATACTGCCCCCATCAAATGACATTCCACTCCCTAAGCCTCTCCTCTGGCAGCCATCTTCAGATTTTTACTGCACGCTTCAGTGCTGAGAGTCCTCAAGTTTGCTCTGCGAGCTACTTCTGCGTTTTCCGCAGAAAAATATTCTATTTTTGTTCTGAAAGGGCCAGTGTGCTCTTCTCTCTATCTGCCGACAGCAGGGATCCGTCGTTGAAGTTCAGCGCCCATCAAGGGCAAAGATGGCCGAAGTTTCCAGAAGGCCATCTGGCCTACTTCGCGCCCTCCGACCATGACGGAGGAGAAGGAAGGTCCCTCTTCAAGTCCTGCACCAAGTGCAGGTTTAGAAATTTGTGGAGGACAAGCACCTGCAATGCCTCTACTGCCTGCATCCGGACCACAAGGAAGGAGATTGCGAGATATGCTGCGGCTTCTCCAAGAAGACGACAAAGGACAGGCTCTGTAGACTGGCGACGTGGCTGAACGCCAAGGCCGCCGCCCCATGCTCCGAGCATGGGCATGCCTCTCCCAAGGCCGGTCAGTCCGAGGAGTGGTCTTCTAAGTCCTGTGAGGGCGCTGTCATGGTCATGAAGTCAGGGGCACAGGCATGGAGGGGTCGCATGCACAGGAGATCCGGGTGGACACTGTCCTGGCGCCTTTGGCACCAGGCTCATGAACAAAAGTGAACAAGAACATCCATTTAACACCAAAAAGCTTTTATTATAGACATAGCACTTCAGATGCATTAACCCTGAACATGCCATCCATTAAGCAGGATGCATTAATCTTGAACATTCCATCCATTAAACAGCCCCAAGTGTATTCTTGGGTGTGGCTGCTAATGGATTGCCTTTGCACGTGCTAACTCTCTAGAAGTGGCAGGGTGTGGCTGGTAAGCCGGCCCTAATGGGCGTGCCCACGATCTCAGCTATATAAGCTTCCCCGATCCTCAAGACAGACGCTTCGCATTATTCTGCACTTGCAAGCAGCGTAACGCTCACTGTCGCCTGAGTTCAGACTTACCTTTGAAGATCCTGCTCCCTGGACATCCTGCTTCCTGCCAGCATACTTACCAACTGGGGGAAGCTGTTCTTACCTGTACATCTCTTCGCGAACCAAGTATTTATCTTTACACTTTCCAGAACGAGGAAATCTTCATCTTGGCACTGCAGCACGACACGCTCCATCGTCGACCGCTGCGCCTGCAAGGAAAAACACAAAACAAGGTTTGACATCGAAAAAACTGTCAGTTTAAGGTTGCGCTTCGCCATACTTCGCGCTTTTCCTTAAACCATCACTTACCTGCTGTCGAACATTGCGGTAGCATCCATCTTCCATCCGGCCGCGTCTCGCGTCTCACAGCTGCATTGAGGCCACATTTCCATCTAAGGGAAGAAAACAGAAGAGAGACATTATTGCGGGCATAAATAGGAGCAACATATAAAGACATTAAACAGAACGAACAGCATCACAAGAGCTCAAGAAAGACTTACCAATCATAAGGAGAAGCATCACAGTTGGACTGGACTAATCCTTCTCAGGGATCAGTGAAGGAACTAGATCCCATTCGACGCGCCCCTGCCAGAAGTAGCAGGACGGAGAGCTTACCTTCCATAATTCACCGGTGAGCTTTATGGGCTGGCGTATGCTCACAGAAACTGTACTTTAAGGTGAAGGGTGCGAGAGGTACAACAATCACAGATTGGCGCACTCACAGTGATCTCCACGCAGGAGCAGTATCACCACGTACCACCGCTCACAGCTTTTCTACTGAGGGATAGGCCTGAAGGGGGTGATTCAAGTTCAGGGAGGGCTGCAACCATGCCCCAACACCTCCGCAGAGACCAGGTGAGCGTAACAGGTGCCTCATCCATGGGGGCCCAAGATAAGGCCTAGAACCACAAGTACGGGCGCACTGGGGTCGCCGCAGAAGCGGGTCCCACAGCAGACCAGGCGCGATCATCATCACCTTCAGCCTCCATGGCCAGCCGGCAATCAAACTCCTCCTCAAAGAGAAAATTGTTCAACCTGGCTGAATTGCGAGAGAAGCCGCAGACGGAGGAGAAGGCAGAGCTGTCCAAAGGAGGCCAGGTGGCACCGGATAAGTCGTCGTTCATGATAGAGCTAGTGGCAGCTGCTCTCTCGAAAGCTAAGGGGGCTGACCCTGAGAAGATAGCCCCCACAGTGCTGAAGGGTATCCCTCCCTCTGAGGCACAAAGCCACTGTCGTAACATTGGCAAGGTCTGCAGGCATGCCGGAGAAAGGGACACCGTCTCAAAACCCGTTCCAGCCCCTCAGGGTGGAAAAAGGGCGGGACAAGGAGGCCCCCGGATCAGTCCCAGGCTGTGGCCCAAGCCATGGAAATTTCCACGGATGACAAAGACCTGAGTCCTTACAGATCGTTCATGGGGACGTGGAAGAGAACGGCAGCAACGGCGCGAGGCATAGTGTTCCGATCAGGCCAGTTCCACCGAGGAGTATGTCTCTGGACATCCTATCAACCCTCCATACCTTGGTGTCGGAGATTCAGAAGAGAATGCCGCAAGGGCCAGTTCCAATGATCCACCAGGCCCCCGACTGGCTGCCAGCGGAGAAGAGAAAATGCCATCCAACGCCCCCATTTCAGCCTCCACATCCGTGTCCTGCCCCCTCCCCCCCACCATACCCAGACACTGGTACGGGGATGGATACAGCCACGATGACGGACGAGGACGATATCGTCGCAGCGGGTCCCTGCAGCCTAGGGCATCCCCACCGGACGAGGAGGGGTTGTTTCATTCCATTATCACCAGAGCCTCTTAGCTGTTACAAATTGTGCCCAAAGAAACCAAGGTTTCCTGTACCAGATGTGCAATGCCAAGAGGAAGACAATCATGGTGATGCCCCTTCTGGACGACGTGTGGGAGGAGGGCCTGGCCCTCTTGAAAGAAGCCTTGCACGGCTCCAGCCAAGCAGGATAGGCTGGAGATGAAGTACCTGATACCGTAATCTGCACCCAAGTGCCTGAGGTTGCAGCCATCACCGGATTCAGTGGTTTTAGCGGCCGCGAGGAAAGGGTCAGTTAACCCGTCCTCATCGTTTTGAGTCCCTCCAAACAGCGAGGGTAAGAAGATGGACATCATGGGGTGGAAGGTGGAAGCCCAGGAGTGGTCTCCCATACCTGCAGTTGAAGCGGTATTGCGCCAGAAAAAAGCGAAAATGCTTTTTTTCATCTTGCATTCATTGCTAATATCATTCCGATGCCTACTTTGCTATATAGCACCCAGCTACCAGCCTCCAGGACCCAGCTTCTTTGTGTGCTACATCTTGGTTAATTTGCACCTCAGCCTCCATTGCCTACCATGAGGGAGGTACCACCTTCCAAGATGGCCGCCCTCCGCATGGTCTTGGCATCCTATGCCTAAACCCAGCCCAGTCCACACTGCTGGGCTCTGATTGGCTATCGTGCCATTTACCTTGCCCTAGTACGCGCCAGCAGGAGAAGCCGGCCCACATCAGCAAGGCCCAAGGAGTCAAGGCCGTACACGCCGTCAGCCAGACCCCCTGCCCAGATCATCCCGGTCTTAGCTGCATCTATCGGGTATGACCTACCCTTCAATATACTTTTACTCTGTGCTCACATTTTCTGGCACATGCACCGCCGGAGGTGCTAAATATAACTTTTGCATCCCTCACCACCAAGTGCACTCCAAAACCCAGGCGTACCAAACATTCTACTTCTATTTTAATGACTAACATTCTACGCGCCATCTGAAATCCTTTACCTCACTTATCATTGTTACATGAACTCTGGGCCGCCTGCAAGTGATCTCTCACGCCGCTCTTCTCTCCATAAATAACCTGTGCCTATTGTACGACTACTCATTGCACCTCATTGTAGCCAGGAAAGTCATTTAGAAATGTTGCATTTTGCACTGGTGTATGTCATATGTACAATCTTGAGTTTTCATGCCTCTATTGGTATCCCTCCAACGTGCTGTATACATGTCATGCCATTTGTCGTTTGAATGCTGAACTTACTGCATTTTCTTGCACCCTTACTCACGTATACTTGCACCCTAAACTGAACTAGTCTATCTGAATTGCGCTGTTATTCCATGCCTAGGTATTGATATATTGCTGAAATTAGCTTATTGTGCTGCCATGCACATTTGAATTGTTCTGTTACTACATGTTTAGATATTGGCCTACTGCTGAAATTAGCTTACTGTGCTGCCATGCACATTTGAATTGTGCTGTTACTACATGTTTAGATATTGGCCTACTGCTGAAATTACCTTATTGTGCTGCCTTGCAATTTGAATTGCGCTGTTATTCCATGCCTAGATATTGATATATTGCTGAAATTAGCTTACTGTGCTGCCATGCACATTTGAATTGCCCTGTTATGCCATGCCTAGACATTGACATATTTCTGAAATTAGCTTACAGTGCTGCCACGTACATTTGAATTGTGCTGTTACTACATGTTTAGCTATTAGCCTACTGCTGAAATTAGCTTATTGTGCTGCCTTGCACATTTGAATTGCGCTGTTATTGCATGCCTAGATATTGACATATTGCTGAAACTAGTGTATTGTGCCGCCATGCACATTTGAATTGTGCTGTTACTACATACTTAGATATTGCCTAACATGTACACCATTACTCATAGCCTATGCGTAACCAGTTTACTCTTCATAACCAGCCTCCTTGTTGCCACGCAAGCCTTACCCAAGCCGACTATGTCAGTAAATAACCCTCCTCATCAGTCAACCTGACCATCTAACCACCTTAAGAACTTACAGAAGTAATCCTTGCACCGTAATCGACAGAAACCTTAGACTCTGAGCCAGACTAACTAAACTGCACGAACCACTCATGAGATCATTACCCCCAACAAACAAGAAAACCAACCTCCCGTCCAACACTACCAAACACACCACTACCTTGCCTCTTCTAAGCAGCAGTCTGGGCATATACCAAAGATAGTTGATTGCATACCACCAACTCTCAGCCATGCCACAGCCTTATTGGAAACACACCCTCTTAAAGGAGCCCTCATAAACGCTAGATCCCTGGTTGCCCACGAAACAGATATCTCTGACCGGATACTAGCAGACAATTTAGATTTCCTTGCTATAAAGGAATCCTGGTTACATGATGCTGCAGGACCATTGCCATCGTTAGCCATCCCAGACGGCTACACAATACTGAAACGGGACAGAGATGAAACCTGAGGTAGTGGCATCGGCATCATATCAAGATCAAACCTCTCTCTGAAACCGACCCCTCCACTAATCTTACAATCCTGCAAAGTCCTTACAGTTAAACTCCCCCTTATCAACTCCCAGACCCTTACCATCCACTTAATCTATTGAGGAGGACATCCATACCCTTCTTTCCAATAACCTCAAAACCACCACCCAACTACTTTTACTAGGTGACTTCAATCTAGGTTTCAATGACCCAGCAGACAAAAGTGCTACTACTAAAGCCAATATCTTATCAGAATTAGGCCTCTCCCAAAAAATCAACAGACCCACCCATAATAAAGGGAGAACCCTAGACTGGGTGGCTGATCATAACTGCTCTGCCACCATCACTTCTATCTTTCCGCAACTGTGGACAGACTATTTCCTTGTGTCTTTCACAATAGCTACAACTAGACCACTCCAGATGGTCTCACCTACCGTCCCACCTTGCCTAACAAGGAATAAAAAGAATATTACAGTGGATAAAGTGATCCCTGCTATTCTCCCCACTCTTAACTCGCTGGCTGACAACCTAGACCCAGGTGCACTGGTCCACGAGTACAACAAAATTATGCTTACTATGCTTGATAAAATTGCTCTACTCAAACTCAGCAAACCTAAATCTCATCTAAATAAGTGGTTCACCCCCCTGTTAAAGCACCTACGACTCCTGAAAAGGAAATGTGAAACCACCTGGAGACTACTCCCATCAGATGACAACAAAACCAAGTTAACTAAAATCTCACAATATAAAACTTAAATCTGCCTGGCTAAACGTAATTCATACAACGAACGTATTTCCAACGCCAATTCCAGTATGAGGGAATTAATCACAATATTAAGAGATAGTCACCTAATCCCACAGCAGATATTTGTACCAAAAATAAAACATGGTGCTCTGACATTCAGCAGGTATTATCCAATAAAGTAACTACCCTCCAGAACAAAAAAGCCCTAAAAAAAAAGCCGCCCTCAATACGCCACAACAATCTCACAACCTCACACCTTCAACTAGTGAAATACTATCTGACCGTCCCAAGAGATTCCATTTTACCAAAACAACTACATTAAAGGTAGAAAAAGTGATTCTTTCACTTAAACAGTCCAACTGCCAAGGCAACCTTTTCCCAGCTCAGATTATAAAAGATGCTGCAAGAGACCTTGCCCCTTCTATCTCTAAATTGATCAATGCCTCCTTTTCAACTGGCACCATTCCCACCAACCTGAAGCAATCTTGGGTACTCCCACTGCTAAAGAAAAAAATGCTCGACCCTCTTATCCCCACTAACTATCGTCCCATCACGATGGTACCATTTTTGCTCAAGATACTTGACAAGGTTGCCTACACCCAGATCCAAAAATATCTGGAACTCCACAAGCTCCTGGGAGCAAGACAATCTAGATTCTGGCACCGTCATGGGACGGAAACTGCTCACATCCACTTAAAAACTCAAGTCGATGAGCTAAAAGACAAAGGTAAAACGGCCCTCCTCCTACTGTTGGACCTCTCAGCCGCATTTGACCTGGTGGATCACAAGGTCTTCTGCAGCCACCTGGACTCAGCAGCCCACTTTTCTACATAGGCTATCAGATGGATGGATAGAATCATTTTTGAGTGATAGAACCATGAGGGTCTTCTCCCCCTCAGCAGCTGCCGACTCTGGCCCTATCACGTGTGGTGTCCCCCAGGGTTCCTGTGTCTCCCCGACACTTTACAATATATTCACCTAGCCCCTGTTCGACGATCTGGACCTTCTGGGTATCAACTACACTAACTATGCAGATGATACTCTGATTCTCCTCCCACTTTCTGGGCATTACAACAAGGATTTGGCACTGGTAAATAGAGTGCATCTCATCATCCAGGCATGGATGGCTACTCATGGTCTATGCCTGAAGGATGACAAGACAGAGCTCATCGTCTTGGGCACCCACCTCAACCTCAAGAAATTAGGCCAGGAATATTCTTCATTTTGCATTGATGTGAACCTCATTAAAGTGGACAAGGAAGTAAAAAACACTTGTTTTCTATCTTGACTCCACCCTCTCCTTTGATAAATAAGTGAAATCCATGGCCTCTACCACTGCCTACACGTGCAAGCTTATTAGGACCGGCAAACCATTCCTATCAAACGACAGCTGCATGATCTTGGCCAGAGCTCTTATACTCTATAGGCTTGATTACTGTAACGATCTTTACATTGGCGCCAACAAAGACATTATCCCAAGGATCCAAATCCTCCAAAATAATGCATTAAGATCCGCTTTAGGTATTAATAAGCGAGTACATATCTCTGTGACAAAACAACTGGCTCTCGACTCACAACAAAATCCTTCTAAAAACGGCATCCCTGACCCATAAAGCATTAAATAACGCTGTCCCTAGCTATCTTGTAGATAGATTACACAGAAGAACATCCATCAGAGCCATGAGAACGAGAACCAACAATGCCAATTGCCTCACTGTACCAAGATTCAGACTCACCAAGGCTGGTGGTAGCAGCTTTCCCATGAAAGCAGCCAAACGTTGGAACTCCCTGCCACACCACCTTAGAGAAGATCAACCCTACCTGAACTTTAGACAAAATTACACTAACCTACTTAAATCTATTTACCCTTAGGATTGATTTCTGCACACTATACTTAGAATGTATAAATATATTGTATTACCCGTTTACTATGCTTATGTACCCTGCCTGTTTACAATCTGTATTTATGTATTACCTTGACCTTACCCTGTAATATGTAACACTGTAAGCTTTGCACTGTCTTGCTGCTGCGCCCTGATACCCTCGGTTCTGGTGCGCATTCGAAATAAATGAATGAACCAACAACAAAACAAACAAGGTTATTTACTCTGCACCGTCCACCATCAAGGCGGCCAATGCACTGGCGATCCTAGCCAGGTATGACACGGAGCTGTGGTACAAGCTGGGTCCGATTTTGGAGTTCCTCCCGGACGACAAAAGAATGGAGGTAATCGCCCTGTTCCAGGAGGGAGAGGTAGCGTTCGATCATCACATCACAGTGGTGCTGGACGTGGCCGACACAGGGTTCTGGCAGATGGAGAACGGTGTCTGCCTTTGTCGCCAAGGCTGGATAAAGGCCACGAATTTCCGCCAGGAGGTCCAAACGAAGGTACCCGACATTCCTTTCGACAGAGAGCACCTTTTCGGGAAAGTAGTTGACGAGTCCCTACAGGCTATCAAGGTGGATACGGAGACGGCCCGCTCACTGGGCACACTTCAGCAACACCGCTTCTTTTTTTCGCTCCTCCAGTGGAATGTCGGGCAGGTCGTCAAAAGGTTTCTCCGCCCGCCAGCCCTCCCGAACAATGACTCAGCAAGTCCTACAGAGGACGTGCCCAGGCCTATGGTGGCAGAGGACGGCGTCGCCATTGCCGGCGACAAAGCAAGCCAGAACCGACCAGGACGTCGGGCCTCCTCCCATGCACCCTAGTGGGAGTCCGGGTGACTAGGTTCATCAGCGAGTAGGAAAAGATCGCCACTGACAGATGGGTGCTGGACGCTCTGGCCCAAGGACATACCCTGGAATTTCGCCACAGGTGTCCGTGGAGCTCTCCGGTGGCCCGTGAGAAGCAGCACATCCCTCAGTTCTTAGAGGCGGTATGGGCCATGCAATGAAAAGGGGCGAAAGAGCTGGATCCCGGAGTATATTCCAGATACTTTTTGGTCAAAAACCTTATGGCACCCATGGGTGGGAGTACAACCCTGTACTCCTAGTGTATGTTTTTGGGCACCTGTGTGTGGCCCACAGAGCAGGGTATGGGCTGGTGGCAGCTCCATGCTGAATCTGACAGGTGCTCTGAGTATCCTCCATTTTGGGATACCCAGTCCCTGCCATTGGAATCAGTTGATTCCTGAAAGAAAACAAGATGGCCCCTGTGGCCTCTTGCTTTCTATCGCCTGTTACCTTATTTTTCCCGAAGTCCTGGGAAGCCCTGACTCTGTCCCTTCCCCCTGACTGGCTGTTGGGTGGAAGTTCCATATATGGTGGTGTGGGGGAAGTCCAGGCCAGACTGGCTGAAGCCTTCCCAATGACTGTATGTTGTGGGTATGCCCATGGGGTGGGACCTGGGTGAATGGAGTGTGACAAATACACATTTCATGTTATCGGTGTCTAATATCTGGTGGTTGACACAATAACTGAGACAGCCCTGCCCGAAACTGGTATGAATGCATTTTGCAGTGCTGAATGGCACGGTGCTTTTCCGAATCCACATTCCATGTTGTGAGTGTCTGGATGGAGAAGAATGGCCTGAATGCAGTGTGAACCTGATTGGCTGCCTGACTGCCTGAATGTCCTTCTGAATGTTTGGTTGCCTGAGTGTGACCTAGCAGAGTGAATGGGAGATCAACAGTATATCTGGGGGCCTCTCACTGATGGAAATTGTTCAGAAGCTGAAGTTGATACTTGATGCTTGACCTTGAAGCCCACTGGAAGAAGAAAAATTGCTGCTGCTGTCCTTAGCCAATCTGAAAGCTGCTGTGCCTTCAAGGGAACGGATCCAAGAGAGGACCTGGCTAGGAGACCTCTCCCCGAGCTACAAGGGATCATCGTGCACCATCTGATCTTTGCCAAAACTCCCTGGACGTCAGACCCTCGAAAGGCTTCCGACCGGAGACGGGGACTGCCGCGGAATAACAAAACGAAGCGCCCAGACATTGAAATTGCTGTCGCCGACCGGAGCCGCAGTGCTCCTTTGCTTAAGAACACTTTGAACAAACGACTTCCTTGCTCATCACAGTCGACCGCTTTCGTCCTGCCGGAGAAAGTCAAGGCTGCCAACGACCAAGGAGAATCCGCCGGTGGGTTTCCTGCCACCCGAAGACCACAGAGACGCTGACAACCCGACACCCTTGCTAGTCCAAAGTTCTTCATTACCTCTCTGTGGCAACAAACACTTGTCGAGGTGCACTGCACACCTCAGCTTGCAGGACATTTTCGACCAATCGTCAATGAGCACCGCAAGAACCGAAGCTGCTGCTGCAACAACAGTGTTCACCCTTTTTCTTCACCGACTCTCGACGACCCGTGGCTCCTGCCTTAAAGGGAGTGCACTCAAGAAGGGCCTGTCGACATCTCACCAAAGAACTCTATGAAACTAGGTTCTTTGGGGTCGTAGAACCTTTTAGAAAGGACTTGAGACTATATTGATCATAATTGGACTGGGCTTGTCAAATACGCTTTATTTACAGGTTGCCCAGGTGGTGGGGAACCTCACACAGAACTGTCTCTAGGTAGACGGGGGACTGTGCTGCCAATGCTTGATTTAACCTTTCTTTCTGTTTCTATCGTTGATTCATCTTATAATCTGATTCGTATGCCATATGAACTGTTAACAGTTCATGCAGTTCAAAGGAATCGATTGTTAAGAGTGGTCCCATATAGGCCTTTATATATTTGCCATTATAGTATTGCCAGAGTACAAAGTGTGTTATTGTGATTGTGTATATAACGTGAACCTTATTTATATAAAGACTGTTTTCACTAACAAATCGTGTCAACATTCCTTTGTGGGCGCTTAAGTTTAAGAGGATAGCTCAGGTGCAATGTGGTCGCCTTGGAAGCAAGATGACACGCAGCAACTCGGGTTCGATCCCCGGGTCCGCGCTTAGAAACCTCTGGGTATTAAGTCCGTTATAAATAACCTATCATATCATAACCAGCCCGCATCACCTCCTGAGAGCTTAAGCCTCGATTGCTTGACCATAGCTACCGCATAGAGAATCTTGGCTGGAGTGCACTGTGCCTCTCCTCTGTCATATAGAGAGCAGGAGTACAGACACCCCTCCCCCTCCGGTGCTTTACACTTGGATTCTCCATCAATTATCCAAAGCACTGTTGGACACCATCGCAGAACGCGCTGTTCCTGGGAGCCAGACTCTATACAATGTCCTGCCTAGCATCATCCTCATAGGAGAGGATAGCGGCCATTGAGGGGAAGGTGCAGCGGCTGTTGTCGATGAAGAGGCCATGGTGTGGACTATCAAGTCCTTGCTTGGCATGATGTCGTCATGCATCTATCTCTTCCGGCTCTGCATGTTACAGGTGCAACCTCTTCCGGAGTTCCTGGACGCTCGCTGGATACAAGTGTCCGGACACTTCGCTGACAAGATCACTCTGGACGAGTTCCGTTGGGCGTTAAGGTGGTGGGGCTTCCACTCCCACATCACCCGGGCCACAGGTCTCAGGACCCTCCATTGCAGGAAATGGTCACCACAGACTCTTCCCTGGAAGGCTGGGGAGCCCACTCCGGGCGTCTGCATGCCTGAGGCTTGTGGCTGCCAGAAGTGAAGGATCTCCATAGCAACATCTTGGAGCTACGGGCAGTGTTCTGGGCCCCCCAGTCATTCCTTCAGTCTCTGAAGGGCAAGATGGTGAGGATCTTCACGGACAACACCTCCACGATGTTCTACATCAGGAAACAAGGGGACACTCGATCCGTGCCACTCTGCAGGGAAGCGCAGGACTTGTGGCGCTGAGCCATTGGACAGGAAATGTTCCTTGTCCCCCTTCATCTAGCAGAAGTCAAGAACACCATTTCAGACTCCCTCAGCAGGGAGTTGTGCTCTTGAGTGGGAACTTCCGCAGGACCAGGTGGACTGCATCTTCGCCAAGTGGGGCATGCCCCAGATCGATCTGTTTGCGAGGGTGGTGAACTCCAAATGCCAGAAGTTTGCCAGCAGATTCCACCATCCGAGGAGCCTGGGGGACGCGTTCTCCTTCCCTTGGGAAGGAATGTTTCGGGAAGCGTTTCCTCTGTTGCCTCTCTTGCAATGAGTCATTAACACACTCACAGTGTCAGTGCAGGATGATACTTGTCACTCTGGCGTGGCAGAGGCAGATTTGGTATCCGGACATTCTCAGCCTGTCATCGCCTCCCGTCAAGCTACCGGCAGTACTCGATCTTCTCACCAGAGAAGGAGGCACAATCCTGTATCACGACTCAGGATCGCTCAACCTGAGGGCATGGCTCCTGCAGTCCTAGAGTTTGGAGGATATGAGTTGCCTGCAGACTACAGGGCGGTCCTCGCAAGGGCGTCATCGACTGAAATGCTGCGGACACAAGTGGAAGCGTTTCGTTATGTGGTGCCGGTCGCAGAAATGACCTCTCTCAGGGTCACGGCACTGCAGATTCATTCATACTTGCTAGCCTTGGCCAAGGTCGGACTGGTGCATGCCTCGAACAAGGTACATCTAGCGACTATCTCTTGCAACAATGGGTCTCCAGGAAGGTCTTTGCTTTAGTCTCTTCGACAAGTCAAGGAGTTCCTCAAAGGACTTTTTTGATCTTTCCCACCGGTGAAGGCTCCTGCCCTGGCGTGGGAACACAAAGTGGTTCTGACAAGGCTCATGGGTCTCCCTTCGAGCCTATGCATCAGGCCCCTATTTAGTTCCTCTCGTGGAAAACTGCTTTCCTCCTGGCCATCACCTCTGCCAGGAGGGTGGGTGAGATACAGGCCTTATCCTGCAAACAGCCAAATCTGACTTTCCACGAATTGAGGGTATGGCTGTGGATGCACCCCTCTTTCATGCTGTCACCAACTGAAAGGGCCTTGCAGTCGCTGGACATTATTTGTGCGCTGAAGTTCTACATGGCACGTGCAAAGAGTTTCACGAAGACTTCACAGCTGTTTGTGAAGTTTGGTCCTGTAAACCATGAGAAGGCCATGTCCAAGACTTCCATTTCAAGGTGGCTCTCCGGCTGCATCATGCACTGTCATCGGTTGGTGAACCGACCGCTGCCCGGACCGGCTGAGAGCCCACTTCACCAGAGCGGTTGATGCAATGGTGTTCCAGCCTGGTGTGCCCCTGCTGGACATCTGCAGGGCTGCTACGTGGAGGTCCATGCACACCTTCACAAATTTCTACTGTGTCTACAGGGATTCTAGGGAGGAGTCCACTGTCGGCCAAGCAGTGCTGCGCGACCTGTTCGCTTGAGGTGAGTCTGTTCCAGAGGTAAGAGTTAATTGCTTCTGTTGAGCCTTGGGCTTGCTGCCCCCCCATGGTTGTGGAATTTTGTACTGCTGTATATTCATTGTTCAGGACCATGTGAATCCGTGCCAGACCCCATGCTGGAGAAGGAACAAGTAACTTACCTGTAACTATTGTTCTCCAGCATGGCTCTGGCATGGATTCACATGCGACCCTCCCTCAGTCCCCTCTGAGGCTCTTCTTGGTCATACTGCCACTTTACGTGCTTCCCAAATCTGAAGATGGCTGCCAGAGGAGGGGCTTAGGGAGAGGACTGTCATTGGGTGGGGGCAGTATGACCCAGAGGATAGTGATTGGTTTAGAGGAGAAATACAGACAGTGAAACTGTTTTTCTTTTACTGAGGATTCCCAGCCTGAGGACGGGGAATATTCATGAGCATGCAAATCCATGCCAGGCCCATGCTGTAGAACAATGGTTAACGGTAAGTAACTTGTTCCATACGTACACCTTAAAAACAAGCTTACATGCATGTGCTCAGCCCACCGTAGGAAACACTAGGCATACATATTGCATCCACAACAAGCAAGCAACATTTCCACATACATAAATATGCAGTGACCCAATTTTGATACGATTTGAAGACATGGAACGTTCTAGAATATTATATAACATGAACGAATACAGCACAAACGCATCTTGCCCTCAGTGAATAGCGTATCATTACTAGTAATGCAAAAGGAGGCCAGATGAATGAATAATCAATAAACCCAAACACTGTTGGAAAATACCACCATGATACGAGAGCATGGATAAGCCTTGAACACATGAATACCTTCTTATTTATTTTTCTAGCATAGATTCCAGGTAGTAAGTAAAATTAGGATTCCTGTAAGTAGAAACATTGATTATGAGGGTAAGTCCCGCGATACTACGCCTTTAAATAAAGCCCTTCCTGGCAAAGTGACCATGCTTGAGACAACAATGTGGTTGGCAACAACCAATTTGCCATGCCCCTAATACAAATTTGGAACAAAAGCAGGCTATCTGGAACTTATTGCTGTGGAATAATTTTATCCATGCCAATGCACCCTACTACACCCCTCTGCCAATGGGGAAACACAACTGCCAAAAATGGAGGCGATAACTCCTGTGCACGCCAAATCTGCAAATCTGTGCATGGTTCATAAACCACAAAAGAGCTGCACACCCTGCCACACACAGGCAAAGTTGGTGGAAAAACAGGAATCACTGAAGCAAGGCGACAGAAGGGCTAAAATCCAAAAACGCCCTTAAATACAGCTTAATGGCAACCTCCAAAGTGCTGTTTTGGTGCTAAATTCAATCATTTTCCCAGTGAATTATTGGAAGGAAAAGTGTGGTGAAATCATAGATTCTCCAGGCAGTCAGAGGAATCCAGGCCTCACTGCCTGACCGCTGCTTAAGGAAATTCTTTTTCTGGAAGAAATTGCAAATGTGCCTATTTAAAGCATGATTGTGAAGGGCTTAATTCTTTTAAATGTCCAAATCCCTTATAAACTATTGTTAATTTTATGTGTTAAAGAAAAGACTTTATTGTGAATCTTACAGTAACCCAGTGGAAGTAACTGCTTAATTCTGATTGGGCAGTGCCTGGCCTGGGAAAGTTGACACCTCAGCTTGACACTCCCTTGAAAACAGGAGGCCTTAATGGTTCCCGCATATTGACCACAAAGAAAGCATCAGACATTCCTGTCTGGCTGAGCCAAGAACAAAGGACAAGCTGAGCATTGACCTCTGCCAGGAGGGGCAGGATGCTTCCCTCTCCAGGAAGCGGGCACACCTCCCTGATCAAAGGACTGGACAGCTGTTGCCTTGAAGGGGGGAGGCACAAAGAAAAAAACTAAAAACTGTTGTGACATTTTAAATCCTTATTTGTGATTAAAGTTGAAACTCTTTAACTGAGCAACCTAAAGAGGGATAAATCTGAAAATTGGTAGACATTAACCTAATTTCAGGCTTTTGATTGAAGACATTGATGAAACCTGCACCATTTAAGGAACCAAAATTCTCATTGTAGCAGAACGATTAATGTTGCAAACCTAAGATTGTATGTACACGATCCACTGATAAGTGCCCAGAGATGTACCGAATTAGAAATGATGAATCCAAACTGTTATGGCTAAAATTGATAAAAATCCGTAGAATGACAGACCGCTCTCACAAAGATGGGGATTGAATGTTAATATAGACAATCAAATATGAAATGTATGTGTCCGATTTTATTAGGGTACCTAATTTTAGAAACGTACATGTGTGCAAAAATTATGTTTTGGTAAAAATCAATGTGGGAGTTCCTAAATCCCATCATAAAGATGACGGCTCTGTTCTGACTGCCAACCAAAACAAAGCACGCGCCTGCAGCCGCTCACAGCCGTGGGGGTGTGTTTTGAAATTCTGCCCACACCATAAAACTTGGAGATGACATTTGATAGTATGAATATAGGAACTTCACTCCACATAGGGACTCTTTCCAGAACCCCTCCAGATTTCCATGTAGCACCTTGTTCCAGAACTCTTCATCTTGTAGCTGACTCCAGACTTCTTTGAAGATCCCGATTTCCTTGCAGAATCCTGAGGTGCAGTCCAAAATTGACCAGAACCGCGCCGCTGATCCAATCCCTCCAGAAATGCCCTGCTGCCGGTAGACCTGACCCGATCCAATGACCAGAGCTGACGGTCCAATTTAATTACAAAGGACTGTAGTATTAATAGGAAGAACAGTGACCCATACTATTTCTGCATTGTATCATCCCGATCTCAGCCCATCCCATCTTTAAATTCAGAACCCTAGCATTGTTAGAATCCTTCTTGCGCTGATTTTTCTCATCTGTGTTACAAAACCATAACTCCTTAGTGATTTTGAGTAACTAAAGTAAACCCCAGAAAGAAATTGTATCCACCACGTGAATGGTTGCGCTGGCCATGTAACTCTGAAGATTCATGTGTGGTCTCCTCTTTTTCATAGTCATTAATATAGTGTAATAAAACCTATCTGTCACTTTCAAAACCGAACTTCTGCTTCATTTTCACGCCTATTGTGCAAAACCGCCTCTCACTAAAACCTCTAACTTCTTCAATTTTATAGATAGAAAAGAAATTTCAACTCTCACTGATACCAAAGACCCTTCGCTACATCCACAACTAGAAACCGGAACAGTGTATTTGACCCGTTTTTTCTCAAATATCGCATAGTAAAAGTTTGCCGTGAATTTGCAGTTTTCAAAAGTTTACACATGTTTTATTCCCATTTCAAAGTGCTTCTTCCATCCCACCCTGATCTAAAGTGTGTACTGTTGTTTCTATTATAGCTCATGTGTGTTAGGACCTATTTAGTGTTGCTTTCCTTAGAATTTTTCTCCATTTTAGCGTTTTGCACCCTTTTGCATTATTTTACAAAGCAATTGTCACCTGTCAGTTTAAAAGTGTCATTTTCCAAAAACGGTTTTCTCTCTTGTTTGGGGAGGGAAGATTGCATTTAAACTCTGGACGTTGTCTTTAATTCCTGAATACCTGCTGATTACTTACATCTGTGTAGGATTGCTCATTTGTATTTCAAAAAACTTTACAGGGGGAACTATTAACCTAAATGCTATCTGTTTACAAACCAAAACTGTTATTTTTCCTGCGTTTTCTGTGTTTCATCATTATAAGTGAATTCAATTGCTTTGCTTATTTTCTGAATTGTATTGTCACTATTAGGTGATTTCTGTCCCATATATATGTATATTAAAGTTGTGTGATTTGAATATTTACCTTTACAAACTAGCCTGATTCCTGGTTGTGTGACCTTGGGGGTATTTTGAGAAGGGTGTGATATGAGTGGTATATCATTCAGAATATTGAACTTATAGACACAAATAAAATAAGGGTTTGATTACGCACTACATGCTGGGCGAGACCTGGGTGTGTGCCTGATGGAAATCGTTAACAGCTTGGGGGCTCGTGCAGTGATTCTGAATTTGAAATATCACCTGTGACAGTCTAACACAGCATACTAGCCTGCAGGGTACAGACACCTTGCTGGGTTGGGGCACTGTGCTACGCTGTACAAGCACCTCTCAAAAAAAATGCTCCAAAAACCAGGCCTGTTTGCAAAAGTAAATTAACCCTGAAATAAGTTAGAAGGAAATTGATATTTCTGAAATGGCGATCCCAGTAGAGATTAATATTGCTAGTGGACACTTCCTGCACAAACTGTCAGGGGTGAGTGGCCAGAACAGGATGATCAGGTATGGCTTCAGGAAATAAAAGAACAAGTCACTACCATAAGAGGAGCAGTGTAAAATTGCCAAAATGGCGGATTACCTGTACCTCCACATAGGAATAATACAGGAAAAGCATGCAGACAGCATAGATCTCGCAAAGAAGCAAGGGGAAACACTGCAGAAAATCCAAAATAATCTGGACTCTGCAGAACAAAGGCTCCAGAAGAGCTAAGAATCCGAAACGGAGGCTAGGCAGTATATCACCAAACTAAAAGAAGATCAAGGTCTCTTACAGCAAAAGAATGCAGAGCAAGATACCAAATTACAGACCCTGCAAGATGGATGAGTATCAGGAAAGAGTTGACTCTCTACAACACAGTCAACAGAAACTGGAGAATCAATTGAATTATAATAGTCTATGCAGAACAGATAGTCACCTTACAAAACCACATAGAATCCTTGAAAGAGGAAAATAATACATTCATTATCTAAGACATCCACTCTCAAGAGCAATTTGATGAGGAGCGCCAGGAATCTAGTGCATTTAAATTTATTTATTAATGTGTTTGTTTATAAATAAACTTTTCACATCTTACATATATATATATATATATATATATATCATTCACTAAATAAAAGCCAAATTACAAATGCATAGTTAATTCACATAAAAACATGCTAAGAACCATATCTAAATGCCTAAAATGCAATCAATAAAATCAATTCTAAAACATTCTTTTATATACATCCATGAATAACCAATCTGCATATCTACCTCTAAGTATATACACAAATTATGCCATTACCTTACATTACGCTTAGCTCAGATGGAGATATCCAGTCTTTTCTCGATCTCTAAGCAGACATTGTACATTGCTATTAAACCTTTCAGTTTTGTGTAATTCAAGATACATGTAACGCTCACCTGGCTCCCACGGAGGAGCTGACCTGGTCTGGATTGCTGTGACCGCTTCAAGCGTGATGCGCAGGATTTTGAAACACCGACTGAACTGGACCCCCAAATCTGGCTTGTCTGGCCCGTAGAAAAATCTTTCTGTAGGTGGAGAAAGGGGATTAACTGACTGCAGAGTATTGTGATTGCTTCCCACCTCCCCTTTGCTCTTCTCTGACCACCTCCGAAATCCCCAATCAAGGCTCACCTTAATGTTTGAATGGATGAGCTCTCCATCCTGCTTCTGGTGCAGGGGCGCGTATTTGACCAGTTACTTCACTGGTTTCGGAAGGCGAAATGCCGTAAGTATGCAGTTTAAAAAGTTCCAGAGTAGAGTCTTCTCTTTGTTTGCTTTTCTTAACCTGCGATCTGTCCTTATTTTCGGGTGCAGAGTGGAAGTGATGCTTCGAGGGATATTGCCGGAGAGAAACTCAGATGAGTTAGTGATAAAATGATCCCTTTAAATGTCTTTGAATCCCTCTAGTAATGTCTTTCTTTTTTCCCCTTAGGGGCCGGGGTGCGGTACCAGGCCAAGAAGTGGCGCCGACCCGAAATGAGGAGTGGTTCTGTCAAATATGGCCAGGTAAGTCTTGTGACGGAAAATCAGGCTTTCCTCATTTGTTCCTCCTACTCACCTTTTGTCTCTTCTTCTCCCCTGCAGGTGCAGAGATGTGGCGGAATGCCCAGAAGGTCGCGGTGGATAGTGAAGAGCTCACGAGGCAGGTGAGTGATGCGCGGCGCTGCAACAAGTAGCGCAATGCTTTTAAAGAATGTCTATCTTCAGGATCGCTGGCGTGATGGTTCCGGACACAGGTAGGAAGTTAGATTAAGTTCTTGGTTTTCACCTTTTCTCTTACCTTCCTTCCTTTCGGGTATCCCAAGATCGAGGCGGGCGTGGCTGGAGGCAAGATGCAGGAGCAGGCACGGTGAGCGTTCAGCTGCTAGATGCAGAGCAACGCGAAGCACGTGTGGCAGTCCGGGCGTGGTTTAAATAGCCTTGGAAGAAGTTCCAGGTAAGTATTCTTCTATGGTCCCCACCCAAGTAAAATAGTTCCTTTGATAAAATAGTCCCTCCTAAGCCTCATTTGGCTTGAGGCTTCATGCAGCATGGTCTGCGTCAGGTAAGTGCACCAAACACTCTCTTTTATGAGCCTGGCGCCTATAGCGCCAGTACTGATGTCCAACATGAGCCTGGCGCCAAAGGCGCCAGGACAAAGTCCACAGAGACCCTATTAGGGGCCGCTGGGCTTTTACCCGAGGGCATGATGCCTGCTCCCGGGGGTGCTGGGCCTGTCCTGGTGCTCCGGGGGTAGGCATCATGACAATACGCCACCAGAAGATTTCCACCTTAATGTGTTCAATCTTATGCACAAGATCCCCGTAATATCTGGAATAGATGTTTACCATTCTTGAGCAGTAAGTCAGAACATGTAGCCCCGCCTGAATAGTTGCTTTGTCCTCACATAATCTACAGTATTGCTCCTCAATCCTTACTTTATTTATTACACCAGTGTTTTCGAGTACTGGTAAAAAAATTAATCCCAACAGGTAATATAAATCTTCGGAGTCTGATGCTTTCTCAGCTGTTCTGAGTGTAATTGTTAATCCAATCTGCCAAGTCAACTTTCCTTGACAGAGCAGATTTAGCTGCTAGGGAGAATATCTCCTGGCTACAATTCCAGTTTATCATATGCATAAAATTTTCAATACTGGTTTTTAAGATCGATCTCTTCCATTCCATAGACAATTCTTGCCACAATGATACCAGCAATTGATTACTAGAGGTACTATTGAGCTTCAAATAATATTCTGTCCTTTACTTAAGTACCATTGATTTCAGGGAAAACAACCCCAGTTCCAGTCTGATAATGGCCATAGGAATACAGGTTGGGAGTCCCAGCACTTTCCTCCAAAATTTACCCTCCACAACCTGTAGCCACGTTAGGTCAATTTTTTGAAGTGCCTCAAGGCCATAGATCATCATAGGGGTAAATACCTGCTAAAACAAAAGCCATGCAGCCCAAATGCTGAATCCCCCATGAGTTAGAGTAAAACGATAGACTAAGGCTGTTATTTGAGCTGCCGTAATTTTACGTACGTGGACGCAGTGCACATAGTCATTAGTCATCTCAAACTCAATACCTAGATATCTATAGGAAGGAGTGTAGCATATAATCGATTCAAGGACTTCAAGTCTGACACGTGCAATCTTGTTGTTAGCAAAGACCATTACTTGAGTCTTTTCCAGGTTAATTTCCAGCTCATTATTTTTACAATATACCCAGAGAGCTTCCGCCAATCGTCGCCGACCACTGAATGTGTGGTCAAGGATGACAAGATCGTTGGCATAGGCAAGTACCGGGCATCTGTCCACCCCAATTCGTGGGGCACAATTATGTACCTTATCAAAAACTAAAGGGAGATCATACACAAATAAATGATATAGCGTTGGTGCCGTGACACACCCCTGTTTGACCCCCCGATTCTGTACAACTTGAGCAGTCAAATTACCCTGTGTATCAAGTTTTAAGCAGACCGTGTTATTGTCATGTAACAGTCTGAGATAATACATTAGACCGTCAGGGCATCCCAGCAGTTCTAATTTTGCCCAAAGCAAGTCTCTTCGTACTCTGTCAAAAGCCGCTTTGAAATCCACGAATAAAGCGTATATCGCGGGGTTACCCTTTTTCCTAGCATTCATACGCAGGGTTCAAGAATAAATAAGTTATGCGTAGTGGAGTAGCCTTGCCTAAAATCACTCTGGAATCGATAGAAAAGACCTTTCTGGTCGATCCAGCTTTGAAGTTCTTTTAATAGGAAACTGGTGAAAATGTTGCTAGTACAATCTAAGATGGACAATAATCTGTAATTCATTGGCTCTAACTTGTCTCTCTTTTTATGTATGGGGTTCAGTATTGCCTTACGCCAAGATCAGGTATTTTACTTTCACGGAAAACTTTGTCAAAGAAGAGCTTTAGAAGCTCTGCCCAAAATCTCGGCTTGCTTTTCAAGGTTATATTTGCCAAGCCATTCGGCCCCGGAGCTCGAGATGATTTTAATACTTTTATTTTATCAATAAGTTGATTAATCGAAATCGAGAAAGGAGGCATAATCTTCCTTATAGGATTGACTTTGTCTTCCGTCTCAATGTTGCGTTCTAACAGGAATGTTTCCCATCTCGGGGCACTAATAGGATTAATCATAGGGATTGTCCTATTGCCCCAGGCCTCCCCAAGTACTGCCCAGATATTACGCGTATTCTTAGTGCATAATATACGTACCGTGTCCTGCCATTGCTTAAGTTTATTTAAGTATCTTGTTTGTTTGATCCACCTTTTATACTTATTCTTAAGCAATCTGCTCGATATGAGGAAGGACTGCATATTGGGGGAAGAGATCTTAGCTTTGCGAATTCCTATTCTAAGTTATCTATTGGCGTCCCTGATTTCTGAGTCATACCCGTTAGCCTTCTTTTGCTTAGACCATGCTAATCCCACATTTACAGAAGCATATTTAGTAGAAAAGGTAGATATCCAAGTCTCAATGTTGTTAATTGTCATTTCCCGGAAAATATCAATTTCTGGCTGACTTGTCTCCGTTATATGGAGAGCAGCTATAGCTATATTTTTCTCAGACCAACTTATACGTGTGGCCGCATGATTCACCCACAGAGTACCCAGAGATTTAAATGCATGTTTACTAATAATGAAGCATGGTCACTCCACGTATTCTCTAGTACAAGAAAGTCTCTAACCAATACAGCCAGTTCAGGGGTAACAAAAATATAATCAAGAGTACTCTTACTTTTAGCGTTCCCCCAGGTTTCTTTACCTGGATTGTCCCCCCTCGATCTTCCATTAATCATTTCCATATCCCAGAATTTGAAAAAGCTCAAACACTGCAATCCCTCCGTATCAGTTCTCACCTGGCGCATATTACTCTCAGCCCTTAAAAAAGGATTACTCGTGGACCATTTCCCTCTCCCCTTGTGACAATTAAAGTCCCCCATGATCACAATCAGTTTGTTTCCCTGCTTAATAGACCATTTAATCATAGTCTCATGCAAGGATTCTTGGATTGCTTCGGTATGTGCCGCACCTGGAGGGGAGTACAGAGTAATTATCAAGATGTTTACTATGTGATCCAGGGACCATAATTCAAATTCCACGGCAATCACAAATTCGTCTGAGTTAGTCTCAATCTGGCTGGATTTTACATTATGCTTATTTCCCACGATCAGACTCCCCTAAGGTCTTCCCCTTG
The DNA here is from genome assembly GCF_040938575.1 of Ambystoma mexicanum. Taxonomy (NCBI): domain Eukaryota; kingdom Metazoa; phylum Chordata; class Amphibia; order Caudata; family Ambystomatidae; genus Ambystoma; species Ambystoma mexicanum. The sequence goes on from NC_090922.1 coordinate 1,188,987,112, forward strand.
GCCCCTTATTCACCAAAGATTGATAAACTGTATATCCATTTATCACAACTTGAGAGGTTAACCATGTTTCCTGTAAACAGAAGCACGGGAATTTAGTCATTATAGTTAATGATCCTCCTGCTTGAAAAAGATGGTTAAAACCCCTACAATTCCAGGACATAATAGCAAAATTTCAATCTTTGTTTAGGACTGCCGGTAATGCTTCTGCCAACCACTTCAAAGCGTTCTGAATATCCGCTATCTGAGGGGATCTCTCTTTCGTTCCCGCAGGAATTGGAGTGTTATTCTTGATCTCCACAATCTTCTTTCTGGGACAAATATGGCCTTCCTTTCCAGGATCAGCGTCCAATTGTACATCCACCTCCACTAGATTGTCTTTATATGATCTCAATAGCTGTATAGTAGAATGGAATTTACAGTGGATAGCAGAAACGTTAGTATTCACACAAGTTAGGGGTTCAATAAATTCAAAGTCCTCAGATCTTAAAACTCTCAGTTGCGGAATTGAATGTAGTCTAGTGAGTAATTCAGTTCTTGTGAGCCAGTCCGATTCATTCTTTTGATAGAGGTTCTTGATGATACATATATTCCTCTTGCTTCCCTCCTGACTCCTCTCAGCCTCTTTCGTAGTTGAGCTGTCATTCTCTCTTATCAGAGAGGTCATACTTCTACTACGAGGAGTGGAAGAAATCTTATCGGGGTCTTCTCCCATAAATGAATCTGGTAAGACAATAGAGTTTTCTGCAACGCAATTAACTTCTTTGATTTTTTTCTGCAATCAACCAGCTGGTTAAGCGCCCCTCTGTCACCAGCTTACGTTTCTTTGCCCGTGTCACCTTTTTTCTAGCTTTTTTTGTGATCTTAGTAGGTGCCGGAGATGGTGATATTGAGGCTGCAACACACGGCCTCTTCTTCATGGTTGCCCTTCTGGCCATTCTCCTCTGCCTTCGGGAGAAAAAGATCTCCGAGTTAGTCGGCTCCTCTATATCATGCACCGGGTTCACATTATTCTCTGGCTCTGCTTCCACCATAGCCATCGCAACTGAAAAAATTATTCTCCGCATTGTCGATCTAATTGCGGTTTGCTTCATTTACCATAGTCATATTGTTGGTATTTTCCAAAATGCGTCCAAACATTTTTAATAATATTTTAAGGGCAAATTGCAGTGACGCCACTGATGCTTGTAACTCTTTAAATCCGCCCATCGAGGTGTTAGGAGTCATTCGATGGATCCTCTTCAGATTGGTCCGCCAGTGCTTCCAAATTCGGTGACACGGATAGCCTAGCTGCCCCGTTTGGTGATTGCGTCAAATTTGATGATTGGGTATTCACCGCCTGTGCTTCCGCAATATTAATTGCTGCTGGAGTCATCTGCCTTTGTATTGAGATGCACATATCCAGTAAGGAATTATTGTCTATCTCTTCGTTTATCGTCTGTCTCAGAGAGTGATTATCCAAATCGATCAGAGGTATCACACAATGTTCATGTGGAGGGTTGTCCTCAGCTGGGGGATTGGGTTGGAAAAAGGAAGTGAATCCCTCCCGTTGTTACTGGGAGAAGTTTTTTGTTTTTACCCATCTTGTTATCAATTCCCAGCAGCGGTCCTTTCTCTTTGGTCTTACGCAGATTGTATCCAGGGGCCATGGAACAGGTGGTCATTATCTCTGTCTGTTTCTTTATACAGTCCCACAAAGGATAAATAGGTATCTCTTCTACCAATGATGTACCGTTGCTTTCGATTGTTCATTATATAGTATCAACTGGCTTCACACCGTGGAAAGAGCAACCTCGTCTACAAGGATAGTAGTCAATAACACGCAGCGTTCTCACCTGCGCTGTTTTAGTCCCAGGGATCAAAGGATTATTTCCCGCAGTCTCCCCGTCGTATCGCAGCTTTTGTCTACTTTACCTCAGTTCACAGTTACCTATAGCACCTTCTATCAACTTTACCTAGTAATGACTTGGTTAAAGATAAGCAGTAGGTGATTAGCTATGGGATTTCTATCCACTCAGGGCACTCACCCTAGTGGATAGAGTCCCTAAGTGAACTTATATGTGAGCTTATACCCTTACTTGGGCTGGGTCAATCTACCGTGACCAATAGAGGGAGCCAATACTGCCTGTGATTCTACAGGCAGTTTCTGTATGCTTTAAGGGGCAGACCTTACAGGCTCAAGGTGCTCATTAAATCCAGGTTGCTACTCCTTGTATTCGCGGTAGACAACCCTCGTATCCGCCCTCGTCCCTGTGCGAATCAGCTGTAATCACTGCGCGGTGTCTCAGCAGCAGCCCAGCAACACGAACTAGGGCTCTCCCTCACACGCTCCCAGACGAGCGAACAAACGCTCCTGTGTGAGACTGAAAACAGGCGAAAAACAGGCAGAGAAACATGTGCCAGCTAATACTTCGGTAAGGAACACCTTGAGGCAGCCAAAAGCCACACCTTTCCTCACTGTCACTTTCAGCCGTCCGCTGTCTTCCTTCTGCCGTCTGCCTGCTGTATCGTACCGATCCAACAGCTAGGAGGAGGAGTCAGAGGAATCAGCTGTAGCTCTGCTATAGATTTGCATACCTCCGATGCCTCCGACACACTTTCGGGAGTCGGGGGGTCAGGAGTCAGACTAGGAAATCAGCTACTCCGTCGACTTCTATCAGTGGCACCCAGTCGCGTATCGTCAATCCAGAGGAAAGGACCTTCGCTGACGTGTCAAGCCGCACCTCACGTGAGCCGCGAGCCGTAGCAAAAGCTTGAGGAACCGAGGCCGCTTCCGACACAGATACTTTTAAAAAACAGAGGGATGACCTGGCTGAACAGAGGGGCACTCAGGAGAGGGACACCTTAGGCCAGGAAGTCATCCAATTAAAAACTAAGTTAGAGAAAAGAAAGCTGGCCCTTCAGGAGTTTAGTGAAATTAAAACTCAATATGAGAAGCTACTAGAAGCTACTAGAGCACACCAGGTGGGTGAAGGATGCTCTGGAAAAGAACACTTAGACCAATAATGACATAATTCGGGAGGTGAGTCTCCTGTAGCAAAAATTGGCCCAGTATTTCCAATCCAGGCAGGAAGCACAGAGAGACAATGAGGCTCTCTGTGAAAAGAATGATAGGCTCCACAAATAGCCATGCAAGAGCAAATCATTGAGACCAGTAAGGCCTTAATAGAGGAGCAAAAGAGTCAGATTTTGGCATGTCACCAGGCAATAGGGGCTGAAAGAAATGAGGTAGGAAGGGACAGGGAAACCCCTGAGCATAACATCAGAACCCCCGTCACCCCTTCAGTACCATGCACTCTACTGCCCTCATGTCCACTGGCTGATATGAACCAAGGGCCACAGGGATGGTAGACTTCAGCAGAATGGCAACATGGGACTGACAGGTCAGTGCCTCCCAGAAATGGATGGGCGTGCATCTCTGTACAGATTCCCAAATGTTAGGGCTAGCCTCTCTGATCAGGAAGACTCCAGTGAGGGGAGAATCAGGGAACTGGTTTCACAAAAATACCGCTTACCAAAGGATCAGTCTGTAAAATTTGGTGGGGAACTCCATGAAACTAGGCCCACAAAGAGTATTTTAAAGACCTCTTCCCCGCTAGGGCAGTGGGGGTGAGGGGGTACTCAGACAATCCTGGGAGCAAGGGGGAGTCAGAAGACTCGTCTGAGCACCCCAGGCATCAAGAAAATAGGCCCCCACATTCTGCAAACCATTCCCAAGCTCACAGAATCAGGGAGAGCCTAGAGGATCAGCTAGACACCTCCTGTAACGGTGCCTCTGAGCCAGAGGATGAGTGGACACGGGTGACTAAGGCTAAAAAGGCCAACGAAATTAAGAGGGCCCTACTGAAAGATCCCCTGAAACAGATCTAGGCCATTAGGAGCATCATAACTCCCTATCATAAAAATGCCAAGTATTCAGTTTGGGAGCACCTCGAGTTATACGAGGAAATGATGTATACTTTCCATTTGAAAGATAGCCAGAGTTGCATTCAATATGTCAAGGGGACATTTTCCCCTGAATACTCCAGATTCTTTGCGGGGCTGGAGGATCAAAATCGCTCAAGATGGTCCACCTACAGGGCGGCGATCTTAAAACATTTTTCCGTGCATAGGAAACCCCCAAGTGGCCCGCAAGGCGGCCTACAATCTGCAATGTGGGGAAGACCAGGCCCCACAAGAATTTGTGAAAGAACTAAAACGTGCCTTTGCGCAAACCACCAGGATGGTGCACACAGACAGTAGGGAGTTCATTAATACCTTTCATGCACTCCCTAAATACATCATGACCCAGCTGGTGAGGGACTTTCACAAGAAGCGATCACTAGACTGGGTCATTGAACAGGCAACTCGTATTTATGAAGTGCAGAAACCGGTAGAGAATAAAAATACAAACAAAATCCCTAAACCAGCCAACACCCCTGCTACTGCTAAGGTGGGGGAGGTGAAGGTTGCCCCCATTTTAGATCTGGAGATGGGGGGGCCTAAAAATATTCCTCTGCAAAATCCTTCTAACCAAAGACCCAGAAGGCCCTCGGGCCAATCCCAAACAGGTAGCCAGGGAGGTATTCCCACAAATGGGACCCTAACTCCCCTGATTATATAAGCCCCCGTTACAAGGGCAACAGACCCATCCTGGGGTATGTGTGGACTCCCCCCCAGCCCAAGGGGGGGATCCAACCAGTTAGCTGCCAACCCAGGAAACTTCCCTTCTAACTTTCCCCAGGAGGGCAGTAATACCCCAAATGCCGGGTTGAGCTTCTTCCCCCGGTACCCGCCAAACTTCAACCCCCAAAAAAACCTCCTTTCTTTCCCCACTTTCCTGAGCCCAGACATCCCAATCTGGGAGACGGGAGGCCAAGGGTGGAGGGTTACCAGAACTATCCCTACCAAGGGTATTCTGGGAGAAGGGACAGTTACCCTTCCCGTGATCCACCTAAGATGGACCAGAGACCCCCTTACCAGCCAGAGCGGGTGTCCCAACTGGAGCGCCAGGTCCAGAACTTGTCACAGGATCTGGGTCGCATGTTGAGGGCTCAGCAGAACCCTCAGATGAAGATGGTGGCTCAGAACCCCTCGAACCAAGGGTCTGGTACTCCAGAGCAATGACGGGGAGAGAACCCTGACAACCCACCGGTTCCAAGGGAGGGGGCACAGGGGGAATGGGGGTGTAAAGCCTTAGCGAAAGCTTCCTTCCCCACTTGTGAAAAGCCCCTGGAAACCCAGGAACCGGAACCAGAATCTGCTCCCGAAAGTCTGTATCCTAAGGAACAGAGGGCGGGTAGGAGAAATAAAGGGCCTAAAAAGACCATTTTGTGGAGGAGGTGAGAGTCTTCCAATATGAAGGAGATGGGACCTCGGAGGACTCTGGGAAAAGGATTTTCTCCTTCAGGGATGGGGGAAGTCCTCCCAAAGATAAATGGGTCCCAAGATATCCTAATCAAGACTGGGTAGATGTGGTGGCTGAGTTAGGACCACCCATCATTGAACCCCAGAATGACAAGCCAGAAAATCACCTTGCCCAAACCAATTCTAGTGACTGCCTCCAAAAAGGGGGGGGGGCTGCAGCCCCGACGAATCAGAACCAAGGGACCCAAAACTTCCCCAATATCCAACTGTCACCTTTTTTCTTACAGATTCCCAAGCTCCCAAGCAGAATCCTGCCCAAACTACCCCTCTGTCAGAATCAAGAGTAAATAAATTAACCCACCAATTGGCCCAAAATGTATATTATCTTTGCCCCCTTGAGGAGGAGGGAGGGAAGATTTTATGCTCCGGTCCAAATACATTTATACAAAAATACATTTTTGGCACTGATGGACACTGGATCCCAAGCCACCCTTCTGTCAAAGAGGACCTTAGATCAGCTGAATTCAGGAAGGGGGAGAGAGATACCAGATCCCTCTCACCCCTCTTCCTGGACAACTTCAGAACTTTGGTGGGAATGAAATTCCTGTCGAGGGGACTGCGGATTTATAAATTAAAATTGGGCGACACAAGGTGAAACACCCGGTCATAGTTGTGACTCCAGAGGGCACACCATGTTTACTGGGGAATTACATCCTGCGTAGATTGTCTCCCCTGATAGATTGTGTAAACTAGGTCCTCTGGACCCAGACTAACCAAACAAAAAAATTAAAACATAGCGTCAACCATGTTAGTCTAAATGGCACATGCCACATGGTTGAACAAAAACCTGACCAAATTGAATTCCGCTTTCAAAACAACAAAAACCCTGACGTGGCCGTAATTGCAGTAGGAAAACAAACTGGTGATGGGAAGACCTCTCTATTTTTGAAAATCCACCTTCCTTCCAGTCTCAAGTGGTATTTCACACTGGAAGGAAATACTCTGAAATTCTATACCAATTCACAATCAGAAAATCCCACTTCTATAGTCCAAAATGATGAGAAACCAGCTCAAAGCTTGGCTGGCATTCAGGCAATTGGACAGTTGTCCATCCCTATTCAGTTAAATGGGGGGAAGGACTCTGTTCTCGCCCGAGTGTGCGTGAACAACGGTAAGAGCTTCATCACCGAAGCCATGTTCCGAAAACCCCCAAAAAAGCCAGCTATTCCCACCTTTAAATTGATAGACTAATGGGAAATGGACCTGGAAACACCCAATTCCAAACATCTCCTGCCTAGCAGGTGTATGCTCCAAATTTCCATAGGCAACAAGAGCATAGTCCATAATAGTTGGGTCGTGCAAGATGTCCCTGCTGCATTTTATTTAGGCAGTTAGATTCTCAATCGCTTTGCCATTAGTTTGGACCTAATAAACTTCAAAGCCTGGTCCTGATTAGCGGGTAATCCCTTGGACTTTGATGACCCAGAGAAAGCATTTTGGTCAGCTCAATTGCTGCCATATGCAGTTGAAGTTCAGATTGGAGAGGAAGTCACCATCCCGGAATGGATCCAACAATTCCCACTTGAAGTAACAATTAAGAGGTCAGAAACTGACTTTGACTTTATATACATGTCATATGTAACTGACTGAATCTCTTCTACTGTACTTGATGTCCGCAAACTCATTTAATGTTCGCGGACATGTTTGAAGAACAGTACCACTACCTAAAAACTCTGGGGGGGTATGTTTTTTTTGTTATATCATAACATAGGAACATTTAACAAATTCAAAAAGGAGCACACAAACACATTATGTAACCCATATATACAACACACTAACCATTCATTTAAATGCACTATGTTCTAAAATGGAATATACCACAAGAAGATAAATTGTCTTCCAACATAATTACCTCACAAACACGACAGAACTGAGAACAAGAGCAAACCCACTGAGTACATAGGACATATCTTACCTGAAATAGTAAGTGTACTTAATTTTATTCATATATTTATAAACTTTCTGTATTAGATAAAAAAATATAATCTTTTTTTTTTCTCTCACAGAAGTGTCTAGTATTCTGGAATGGCTAGAGGAGCATTTCCCACATGAAATGTCACAAGATAGTGAAAGTAATGGTAAACACTTTATAATATAAACCATTTAATTATTATTATTTTGTATACATTTAACATATATATTTTTTGTACAGAGCATACCAAAATAGAAAATACTTCAGAAAAACCTGTTATGGATAACACTTTTCACAGTATAGAAGAAAAAATGGATTTATTGTTGACTAATTTTAATAATTTGAAAATGTTTGTGGAAGACCATTTTAAACCAAAAACCTCGTACCATTGCCCCACATGTACTTGTCCCTCCTCACCATATCCCAGTCAATTATCCCCAAAGGCTCTCCATAACCCAAAACGTTTTGATGAGACTTCCATCCCTTCTTCACCTAATAGCAATCATGTTGAAACCCCTAATTCTCCTGTTTTTGTTTGTTTCTGCCTCACCTTCTCTGTCATAAATTATTAATATATGTTAAATAAAGTTTAATTTTTATATTGTGTTGTAAATAGTTTCGTTTTTTTTTTTGTTGAAAGAATGTAGGTGTCCGCGGACAGTGCAGGTGTTCTGAAATGTTCGTAAATAAACGAAAATGGAGGTGTCCTGAAGAACACTATACCTATTCGTACTGTTCGCTAGCAAGATGAAACTATTGTAAGAACACACGCGGTGTCCTGAAATGTTCGTAAAAAAAAAAATTAGTGTCCTAAAGAACACTATATCTGTCTGTAGTGTTCGCTAGCAAGTTTAAACTGTTCTAAGAACACACGCAGTGTCCTGAAATGTTCGTTTCACGTGTGACGCAATTTCTAATTAGTTCAGGACCCGAACAGTGTCCGTAGAATATCAACGCGCATGCGCTAGCCAATCTCCGTGCATTTGGTGTCCTGCGGACATGGGCTTCCTTCGCGGACTTGTTCGCGAACAGATCATATGACGGCGCCCACGCTGATCGCGTGTTCTGAATGCGGACACTGTTCGTGTCCCCGAACAAATTAAAAGTACATTTTCAATTAATCCATAATATTTTTCAATAAAATCTCACCATGGCACAAGTCCCACTTAGCAATTCTGAGTTTCTACATACCTTTTGAAACTTTTGTGTTCGATCAGTCAGTCCGCGGACCGCGCACAAGCACCCCTATAAAAGACCACGTCCTAGAGCTTATTCTCATTTTGTTTCTGGCTATTCTTCAGAACACAGCGATTTTTGCTGCCACCTGCAGATTACACCATAATCGGGATGGCATCCCTGGCTGCTGAACTGCCACCTGGTGCTGCACCTGCTTCAACACCACCCTCACCCCCTCCACCACCTCCCCAAGGGCCTGAAGAGGGGAACAGGAGTGAGGATGCAGAGGTGGAAGAAGAGGATGATGAGAATGAGGTAGACGAAAACCCTACTACCCGCACTAGGCGTGAGTCTTGGGTGTGGCGGTTATTTACCATTCATGGGAATGTTCCTAAGGTTCGTGCGAACCGTGTTACCTACTCAGTCGCGGGAAGCATGGTAAGTACAGCTTTGGGACCACTACTATGAAGCGACACCTGAGGTCATTTCACTCTGGGGCTATTCTCAGGGTTGTACCTTGCGAAGAACGTAGCAGGTTGATTTCCTCTACTTCATCCCCTGTTTCTGGTCCTGTCACCACAAGGACCACCTCTGTGGGACAGCGTCTTCCTCAAGCTGCCTCACAGGCCATACAGAATGCTGATGACCCTTACCTTTCGAGGGTCACAGTTGTATGTATGTACTGTGACACAGTACTCTGCAGGGGGGAGCAACTTCTTAGTGCTTTTGAGACTATCGTCTCAGAGCACGAGAAGATATGCTCACTACCCAAATAAAACCCACTCTACATCTTCCTCTCTCAGCTCGCCCTTTCTTATCCCTGTGGTTGGTGTCCCCCCCTTTACCTTCCTTTCCTCTCCTCTCCTAGTGTGTTGTGTATAAAAAACCCAAAAAAATACAAAATATCAAAAATCAAAATAAAAATAAGGCTCTTTTCAGAGCCGCCTTTCACAGTTAAAAAATAGAAGTGAAAATAAATGAAGCAGGGCCCTTTGTATTTTTTTAGAAGTCCGCGGACAGTTCGCGAACATTTAAAAAATTGGGTTGCTACCCTATCACAAACATTGCAATTTTCTCTGGGAGGAAGTGGTGGCTCTGAAAAGAGCCTTTCGGAGGTGTTTATAAGTCAAAAATTATAAATGCTTAACACCTACTTCAAAATGGATGTTGTAATTCCAAAAAAGGTCGCAATGCATTTTGTACATTTCTCAGAAAAATCTGATTGCCACCATAAGTAAGATGGACTCCATCTTTGCGAAAAATGTTTGTACTACGAAACAGAATATTTTCATTGTGAAAAGAAGACATGCCAAAATCTTTTAGAAAGGCACAAACAGCTTTATTAACATTGCGCCTTGCTTTTTCCATTTGTGGGCCAAATGAAGAAGAACAAAGCCACATTTGTCTCTGCGCAGTCCATGAAAATATCACTTGAGAATTAGGAAACATGTCCATAACCTTCCCAAGTCCTTCTTTCATAGCAAATTGCAAAATAAATTCCAGTCACATGTCCTAAACTGTTCCCTCTACAATGAATTACAATTATGTTTGGATGTTGCTCTGTCTCCAAAGTAGCACAGAGAGGTAGCAAGTCCAACCACTTCTTTCCACCTACTCCATGCCAGTGTACTTCCACATGTGGGAATCCAAGATCTACAGCTACTCCACAGCTTTCTGCATGCACCTTCAACCAATATATCCATGAATCTCCCAAAATCCATACAATCTTTTTCCTAAAATACACAGACATAGCTATCTGTTGTTCTCTCAGCAAAAACAGTATATGAGAAACTCTCTTCTGGCACAACACACCCACTAAACTTTCCTGATCAATCCCTTTTAGTACTCATTCTCATTTGCATGACTTCTGAACCCAAAAATCCCCGGATGTAACTCCCAATGTCCGCGAACTATCGCCATGTCCGCGGACATATCGTAACATGAACAGCCCTTCTACCATTTCCACTTCACTCTCTTTGCCATTCCCTCATTGGATGTAGCTAAGAAATCTCATGACCATGCACCAATCACATTCAAGACCTCTGCATCTAACTGCATCATCATAGATCAGCACTGCAAATGTACTGTGAATCTCTGAGTACAAGTGTCATATCATTGGCAAGCACCATCTACCAGACATACTGTACAAGTCTCCAAGATTTCTACTTGCAGTTCCATGCATATCCATATGCATGAACACAAACTTCAGGTATGCATATTTTCTGTACAGTAGATGAACACATTTTCAAACAGACTTTTAGCTTGTGTAATCTGTAAATTGAATTTACTGTATTTTTTCAATTTCCTAAAATCAACTATCACTTATAAACCTTTATACCATTTACTTTCTTTATACACACACACTCAAATCATGTTAAACTAACATTTTCTAAATGAAATATATAGACTACATATATTCAAACAAAATTGCATGCAAGCACAATCTATGTTTAAATCTTCAAAAAAAATACTTATACAATTTCATATTTTTTTGTTTTTATTTATTTATTTACTTAATTACTTTAATTTAGACATGACATTGAGGCGCTATTACCTAGAACAGCTTAGTTACAGAAATAGTGGTATTCACTGGTATATTATAAATTTCACAAGGCATAGTAAAGATATTATTTCTGCTACAGTTAGTCATTCAAAACAATTTGTTCATTAAGAATATATCATATGTACTGAACTTATGCAATGTATCTTATATAAATAAATTAGTTTAATGGTTTTAAAGAAGGCACTGAGGTTTTCAATTAAAAGAATCTATATCTAAATTAAAAACAGCGCTATATACAAAGTTACTAATTTGAAGCTTTTACAATTGCAGTGAAGACCAGTCTCCTGAAAAGAAGCAGCCGAATTCGAAGAACAAAGAAGAACTAAGAAGTTACCTGTTAATTTAAGAAAAAAAGTAAGTAGAATATCACCATAATATTTATTACTCAAACATACCATAAAGTTAATACAAGCTATCTCTGTGCCTAAAAATAGAGATTGTGTACCATTTTGTCCAAAATTCTCCATGTCTTAAACAGTGATTTACAGCCAGAATGGCCCACAAATTCCTATTTTTGGACAAACAAATTACCCAACTGAACCGCTACAATTTTCATATTCTAGAACAAACAACTGTTTTAATTGTATACATTAGATTTACTATTTGTACTTTTCCACACCACTAGCTTACTTTTTTTTTGTCATCTGAACCCCAGTTTAGTAACACATAAATTCAAGAATACCTATACCTACTAGTTGTAGTTCCCAATGCACAATCGCACACCATTACATACATCTTTATCATCTTACTCAAACACTCATGCACACAGCACACATACATTGCAGAACACCCCAACCCATACCTTCTTTATTTTTTTTCAACAGACCCTAAAGAATGCCTACCAAAAGTCAAGTCCGTAGAAAGCAACGCAAAAGTAGAGCAAATGAAAATAAGTGTCCAACATAAGCATCCATCTCTAGCAGAATAGTGAAACACAAGAAGTTTCAAGTACAAAAACTTTGCCTCCTCTATCAAAATGTAAAACAAACCAAAAAACAATTAACAGAAAATCAGCTATCACTACAGATAAAACTACTTCTTCAAATTTTAATATAGTGCAAAGTAAGCATACCAAGAAAAGTATTTTAGCCAAAATGTACCGTCACAAAGTCCTTCAAAATCTTATAAAAACAGTAGAGAAATCAGGTTCAATGCTTAAAACCTATCGTAGGAAAGTAATCTTAGAAGCGTTGATGGACAGTGCAATTCTTCTCAAAAGAAAGTTATTTATTTTACTGTTAAACAAAATGAAACCACTAACAAAAAAACTAAATTACAAAAAAGACTTCTCAATAAGCGAAATGTCAACTGAAAGACATTCTTAAGTATCTGCTGAGGTGAATGGAATCACACTACGAGAACAGAACCATATTTTAATGAAGAAGTGTACAAACAAAAGCACACAAATACAATTGCCATACATAGCAGTGGTCGAGGTTATGAAAAAGTGAATAATACCATAATGGAACAAGAAGTACTCCTTACAAAAATATGCCCTGAAAACTTAGAATTACCCCTCCATTCAACTGAATCAAAACGTCTGGTGTACAAATGGCCATGCACGTCAATGTGTAACATTCCCAAACAATGTTTCAAATCTTTACCCAATTTCTCAATAAATATGTAAAAAGCAAAGACAAAATTAAATTACTGCAAAATATGGATACCTGTCCAGTGCGCAAGTACACAGGACTACAAGGACATTCATTGGCCTGCATTACAGGACCTACTTGTAAAACCACTTTCCATGATATCAAAAGGATATCAACACATCATTCAACTATAAGAAATCTAGTCTATAAACTGTACTATGCTAAAAGTCCTGCTTTAGCACTATATCCAGAAAAAATATTTTGGAAGTGAAAGCCATTTACAAAATGAAATAGCTTTAAACCAATTAAGCAACAATTCTACACATGGCAACCTTTTGCTAAACACATACAAAAAAGAAATACTAAAATTTAAAAGTACATCAGCTGAAGTACCAAACCATGTATGTGTATGTTGCCGTAGAACTTTTTATAAAAGTAACACAAAAACTGTAGACCTATCATACAAAATAGAAGACAATGAAGATTCTAAATGGTTTGAATTAGCTCTCTACCTTGTAGCAGAAAACAAATACGAAATAACTGAGCCCTTAATACTTTGCAGTTACTGCACTACAAAGCTTGACAACAACCAAACTCCTTCACGTGCGGTCACAAATAATTTGGAATTAAACCCAGTACCAAAACCCCTACAACAACTTAATTTATATGAGAGCATCATAATTCAAACAGTACACCCATTTCAAGCAATAATACGCCTTCAACCAAAAACAGCAAAATTACCTCCCTCTGAATTGGTAAAAGGCATTCGTGTAAAAGTAGTTTATTTACCATTAGATCTAAAAGAAAAAGTGCATACTCTAGGAGTGCAACATCCAATGCAGCAATCTTTAATTATCTTAGTAAATGGAGTACCTACAAAAGACAAAAAAATATGGCAACAGCTTGTAGATTTATATAAAGTTAGACAAGCCTTCCAATATCTTAAAGAGAATAATGAATATTACAAAAATTAATATTGAAGAAAACTTGAAAGATACAACTGAAATAATTCAAGAAACACAAGAAGCTGGTCAATTTGAGCTACTAGATCCTGCTACAATATCAAATACTTTAGACCATTATACAATTCATCCTTTGCACTGTAATGACACCGTAGATGATGTACTGGAAACGTACCAAATGCGTCAAACAAAAGGATCGCCAATCAGCATATGGGAAAAAAGTATAGAAGCACATGCTTTTCCTCTACTCTTTCCTACTGGCAAAGGAGGAAGGTATGATGATAGACCTATTCAGATATCAGCTTCAGAATACCGCTCAGTACGGATGTATTCTGAAGATCCCAGATTTAGACAAAATGTGGAATACATATTCCACCTACTCTTTGAAAGTGAACTAGCAACTTTGTTACGGAGTTGCACACATATTAAAATCAGGATCACACTTTCAAAATATGACTGCTACACAATTATTAGAAAAAGTGCAACAAAAGGATGAGGTTTTACAATCAAATATTACAAATCTATTAGCAAATATGCGTGGTACTAAAGAGTACTGGTTTCGACGTCGTGCAGATGTACGTTGTATGATCAGAAACCTTGGCCCACCCACTTGGTTTGTTACATTAAGTTGTGCAGAATATGCATGGGAAGATTTACATGATTTCCTACGCATATCAAATAAAAACAAAACAAACATAGATATACTAACTACTGGAGAACTTTGTTCTTTGGATCCTGTTAATGTTTCAAGATATTTTCACCATCGCTTCATTGCTATGCTGCATTTTATTTGTAATAAAACTGTTCCTCCCCTTGGAGAAAAGAATACCAAGCCAGAGGAGCACCACATATTCACATGCTTTTATGGATTAAAGATGCTCCTAAATTTGGTCAAGACAGTGATGCCACTGTTTTACAGTTTATTGAAAAATATGTCACTTGTGAAATTCCATCAGAAGCCACAAATAGTGATCTTCATGCACATATTTTACAATTTCAAAGACACAAATGTGGAAAATATTGTCGCAAATACAAAAACAAAGGGAAATACTACATCAAATGCCGATTTGGTTTCAGTTAGACATAGTGTTAAAGATAAGTCACCTAAAAATACATATTACATAAAAAGAAAAGAAGAAGAAAAATATATCAATGATTATAATGCAATCATTGCCCACTTATGGAATGCAAACATTGATGTGCAGTACATTGCAGACAATTTTTACTGCAGTTGCACGATATGTCACAGCATACTTAACTAAAGCAGAAAAGACAGAGCTCCAAGACCTCTGGAATGACCTGTCATCAGATAAACAGTGTCTCAGAAATTATACAGCTTGGGCATAAAAATGCTCACCCATAGAGAATGTGGATCATATGAAGCAGCTGATTGTTTAACTGGTACTGCATTGTATGGTACATTTAATAGTATGGCTAAGTCTTGGTCCAGCTAAATCTAGAAAGAGAGTTCTAAAATCATATGAAGATATAGAAACAATTGCCAAACATGATCGCAACAGCCAAGACATTTTAAAAAACAATTTATTGGACACATACTACCCAAACAGAAGTAATACTTTGGAAAACATGTGTCTATACCGCATAGCCCAAAACTACACATACAAAAATAATATGAAACCTGATGAAAAAAAGGTAAATATAGAGTGACAAACTGTGAAGGCAGCTTAGTTAAACTCACTAAACCAAATTTAATTAATCATATCAAATTGTCATTAAAGACTCCTCAACATATAGAAGTATATTACATGTCCCTGCTACAACTCGTCAAACCATGGAGAAAAGAAGAACAAATAACTATGACTCATATGAGGATGCTTTCAAAGCAAATGAAAGCTCTATAACTGATGTAAAGTTTACACAGTACAAAACAATGTTGCACAATGAACAGCAACACGAAGAAGAACTCCAAGCCCAACTAGATAAGGACACTCCTGACAGTAGTCAACCTTCTGTAACAGGAAGCCAAGAACCACTTTGAGAACCACTAATAATAAATGAGGCAGAATTAGCTATGATAGAAGTAGAAAACACCATGTGTAAGTATGAAGATAAAGAAGACTTAACTATACTACAATCCAAACTAAATAATGGGCAAAGAGCATTTTTCAAGAAGCAACAAAACAAATTGCACATGGTGTAAAACATGAAAATAAAGAATGTTCCTGCCATAATTATAAACCTATACTACTGTACGTCAGTGGTGAAGCTTGTTCTGGCAAAACATTCCTAATCAAAATCATTAGTAAGTTCCTTCAACAATTGACAAACAACAAACTGTCAGCTGTTGTCACTGCCCCCACAGGTTTAGCTGCCTACAACATAGGTGGTGTTACATTACACCGATTACTATTACCAGTAGAACACCAATACAAATTAGACTATTACAAACTTTCTGCAGAAGCTGCAATGGAATTACGCAGAGTATTGAAACAAATGAAAATGCTACTAATAGATGAAGTGAGCATGGTCTCCAACCTGATGTTAGCTTTGATTCACCTCAGATTACAAGAAGTACTCAAAACAGACTATGAAGAGCTCTTTGCAGGAAAACACATTATTGTTTTTGGAGATCTGCTTCAATTAACACCAGTAAAAGGTGAGCCTATTTTTAAAACATTAGGACACAAACTCTGCCGTAAAACTGTTGGCAGCATTGGAAATGTCAACCTTTGGCAACATTTCCAATACAGAGAATTAGCAGAAAACATGCGGCAATCTACAGGTCTCACTTATGCCAACATTTTAAAAAGTATCAGAGTTGGTATACTTTTTAAAGAAGCAGAAGCAATATTGAAAACCCGGCACATTAATGCACTTTATTGCGATAATGCATGTGCTACAGATGTTATGGAACAATTAGCCCACAAAAATATCAATTGTATGGCCTTAATGCCAACTCTTGCAAGCTGTTTCAAATTCAATGAAATCATGCTAAGTAAAGAAATGCAACCAATCATGGAAATTAGCGCCACAGACAAACTAGATGTACATGGTATGACACTACCCATGTGTGACCAAGCCACAACAAGACTAAATAGTTTAGAAAAATCAATCTCAAACACAGCAAGCTTAGAAAAGATATTAAAATTATCCTTAAATTGCAGAGTAATGCTTAAACGTAACCTTGATGTGGACCAAGGACTAGTTAATGGAGCACTGGGTACAGTTGTTGGCTTTCAAACATACCCACGCGACAACAAAATTCAATTTGTCAATATACTCTTTGACAAACTTTCAGAAGTAAAAAGGATAGGACGCTCAACAGCTAGATTCCTTCTCTTCAAAGATATGTATGTACGCAAAGAACAATTTTCTTTAACTCTTGCGTATGCAGTCACGATTCATAAATCACAAGGTCTTACCCTAGACAAAGGAATGATAGATATTGGTAACACAGTCTTTAAAGAAGGCATGAGCTATGTAGCACTATCACGCTTACGTACATTTGAGTCTATTTCTAATCAACTTTGATGCAAGTAAAATAAACGCTGATATTCCTTGCATTTTAGAATACAATTGACGTTGCTCACTATACACCCCCCACCTAAACACATATTCTGTTCCACAAAAAGAAAAACATTATAAAAGAAAAATAAATCAAACAGAAAGGCAACAGGATGTCACTGCAAATCCTCCAAAGAGAGTAAAAGAAACTAATACTTCATCAAGTACCACAAGCAAAAAAGAATCAATGGAAAGTAAACCAGGTACTTCTTTAAAGAAGGAAGACAAACTCCAAAAAAAGCAGTTAGATACAGAACTACCTGGACCATTTAAATTCTCAAATATAGTTGGTGTAAGTTGCTACGCAAATGTAGCAATGAATATTCTATTTCAATTACCACCAATTGTTGACAACATTTACTTACACAGTACAGACCCATTGTGTTTGCAAATGTTAGTACTTCACAGAAATGCAGCAAACAATCCTGACAACACATATAGTGCTTATGGAATAAGACAACAATTGGACTACTGTGCTGGACTGGTGAAATTCACTATAAACTCACAGGAATATCCACAAGAATTTCTAATGTACTTACTACAAGTACTGGAAAACAAAAACCTACCTATAAATGAAATCTTTCAGATTTCATACATGTGGAAACATACATGCACTCTCTACAACAATGTGACACAAGAAGAAATCCCCAATGAATGCTTTATATATATATCAATACCAAATTGTGAATCCATTCCATTTCAGCGACTTGTACAAAATGCAAACCATGGTAGATTATGCTCTACCTGAAATTCAGATAATCGCTCCACGTTAGTAATACAAACACATAGTAAATACATAATACTAATGCTTCTACGTTACAATGCAGATTGTACCAAAAACAACTGCAAGCTGATTGGATTCACACATGGTCAAATATCACTTGGTAAGAAAACCTTCACAACAATAGGTATAATCTACCACGCAGGAGCCACAACCAATTCAGGGCACTACACTGCATATATAAAAAAGAAATGTAGAGGGTTTGAATGTAATGATAGTACCATTCCTCTAAAGCCGAGATTACCAGGAAATCTTATAAACGCTTATTTGATGTTCTTAAAACCAAAATTTGATAACTAAACTGTATTTAAACCCTAAGTAAACTTGTGTTAAAAAAATATAAACTGTTAGAATACTCCAAAAGCTATCTAACTGCTCAACGATTCTACAACAACTAATCAGATAAATGAATACCACTAAATTAGACCAAAACATACACAGTTAGAATACGCCAATTGCTATCTAACTGTCCCAATATTTAACAATATCCAAATAGATAAATCAATACCACTAAAATATATAAAAAAATAGTTAGAATACGCCAATTGGTATCTAACTGCTCCAAAATTTTATAATATCCAAACAAATAAATATGTTACTGCTCCAAAAAAATGCAACAAGCCAAAGTATAAAGCATTAGCCAGAAACAAGTGAACACTGAAAACAAACAAACTGTAGCATAACAGAAAGTTTTTTTTTTTAATCCAACATGGATTTTTTTTTCTCCCACAGACCC
Organism: Ambystoma mexicanum; assembly: GCF_040938575.1. NCBI lineage: Eukaryota > Metazoa > Chordata > Amphibia > Caudata > Ambystomatidae > Ambystoma > Ambystoma mexicanum. The sequence continues at coordinate 1,189,005,762 of NC_090922.1, forward strand.
AATGATTTTAGCAACAAATACAGAAACTGAGCAAATTGCACAGTACTCTGATTTGTAATATACTAAATATGAGGGTCCAACAAAAAAAGTATGTTGATTATACAATGTAATAAGTCATTACAAAATACTAATACTAACATGCTATTTTCTTTTATCACAGAAATTAACAAGAAATACATGTACTCCGGTTACTAGACCAAACAGTAAGTATACAATAATAAGGAGAACCATAGCAGCATATCACATCCATAGTATCGAATACCTTTGTTCCTTATACATTTGTTTTTCACCCAAAGTTATAAGCAAATATGAATGTGATATGCTGCGGTGGTTGTTGCCAAATGGCCATGCACTCAAGACTCTATGCCCTGGCAGCAACCACCGCAGCATATCACATCCAAAGAGTCAAACATTTCAACTATGGTCTATGGAAACTGTTAATGTCCGCGGACATTATGAGTGTTCCTAGAACACTTTCAACTTGCCAGCGAACAATACGGACAGCCCCTACGAACATTTCAGAACAACGCGAGAGTTCTTAGAACACATTCAACTTGACAAAGAGCAATACGGACAGCGTCCTCAGGACACCCCCATTTTGTTCATTTGCGAACATTTCAGGACACCATGAGTGTTCTTAGAACACATTCAACTTGCCAGCGAACAATACAGACTACGCCTTCAGGACACCTCCTACGAACATTCCCCGGACACCGCAAGTGTTCTTAGAAACGTCTTCAGAACACCACCATCTTGTTTATTTGCAAACATTTTAGGACACCGCGAGTGTTCTTAGAACACATTCAACTTGCCAGCCACAACCCCCCATTCATATTTGCGAACATTTCAGGACACAGCGAGTGTTCGACAACGTCTTCAGAACACCCCCATTTTGTGTATTTGCGAACATTTCAGGACACCGCGAGTGTTCTTAGAAGCGTCTTCAGAACACCACCATCTTGTGTATTTGCGAACATTTCAGGACACCGCGAGTGTTCTTAGAAGCGTCTTCAGAACACCACCATCTTGTGTATTTGCGAACATTTCAGGACACCGCAAGTGTTCTTAGAACACATTTCAACTTGCCAGCGAACAATACAGACTATGCCTTCAGGACACCTCCTACGAACATTCCAGGACACCGCAAGTGTTCTTAGAAACGTCTTCAGAACACCACCATCTTGTGTATTTGTGAACATTTCAGGACACTGCGAGTGTTCTTAGAACACATTCAACTTGACAGAGAACAATACAGACAGCGTCCTCAGGACACCCCCATTTTGTTTATTTGCGAACAATTCAGGACACTGCGAGTGTTCTTAGAACACATTCAACTTGCCAGCCACAACCCCCCATTCATATTTGCAAACATTTCAGAACACCGCGAGTGTTCGACAACGTCTTCAGAACACCCCCATTTTGTGTATTTGCGAACATTTCTGGACACCGCGAGTGTTCTTAGAAGCGTCTTCAGAGCACCACGATCTTGTGTATTTGCGAACATTTCAGGACACCGCAAGTGTTCTTAGAACACATTTCAACTTGCCAGCGAACAATACAGACTACGCCTTCAGGACACCCCCTACGAACATTCCAGGACACCGCAAGTGTTCTTAGAAGCGTCTTCAGAACACCACCATCTTGTTTATTTGCAAACATTTCAGGACACCGCGAGTGTTCTTAGAACACATTCAACTTGACAGAGAACAATACAGACAGCGTCCTCAGGACACCCCCATTTTGTTTATTTGCGAACAATTCAGGACACCACGAGTGTTCTTAGGACACATTCAACTTGACAGAGAACAATACGGACAGCGTCCTCAGGACACCCCATTTTGTTTATTTGCGAACATTTCAGGACACCGCAAGTGTTCGTAGAACACATTCAACTTGCCAGTGAACAATACGGACTACGCCTTCAGGACACCCCCTACGAACATTCCAGGACACCGCAAGTGTTCTTAGAAGCGTCTTCAGAACACCACCATCTTGTTTATTTGCGAACATTTCAGGACACCGCGAGTGTTCTTAGAACAGTTTCAGCTTGCTTCCGAACAAAACGGACACATATTGAGTACTCAGAACACACCCATTCAATTTATTTTGAACATTTCAGAACACCTGTGATGTCTGCAGACAAATCAAACACAACAAGAACGTCTACCACATGAAAAAACACAACTTTCAACTTATCTCATACTCTCCCACCCTCCCCAAACACTCCTACACACCAACACACTCTACTAAATACAAATTTTGAACCAAGTTTCACCGCGCTGACGGCGGACGTCCACGAATCCAAGATGGCGGGCGCCACTGAAAATCTGACGCGCTTCACGCTCCACACCATCCAATCAGCAAACACGGTGCATGTCCGTGGACATGACGTAAGCCGATCGGCCAATCAGGACACTGTCCGCGGAGCGAACAGGGAAGTGTGTCCGCGGACCGAACACAGATATCACTAATTTTTTATGACCCACTTTTTGGTCATTTTAAAAAAAACTACTGGACGGATTTTCACCAAATCTGCAAAAGCACGCTTTCGGGACCAAGCCGCTGATCCTGGTCCAAATTTGGTGACAATCCGTCCAGCGGTTTGGGCTGTAGGCACGAGCAAAGGTTTTTCCCATTCAGTCAGTGGGAAAAAAAGAAATTTTGGGACCCCCCCCCTATAACTTGTTCCCCCCTGGACGAATCTTCATCAAACTTTGAGAACAAATTCAGAGTGGGACATATACGTTTTTTGAAAGTTTGGTGAGGATTCGTCCAGGGAGAGCGAAGTTATAAGCCGCCCAAAAAGTGCTCTTCCTATGGAAACAGCAACTTAACCATAACTACATGGCCACTACAGTGGCCATGCAATATATATGGGCGGCTTATAACTTTGCTCTCCCTGGAGGAATCCTCACCAAACTTTGCAAAAAAAGTATTTGGGTCACTCTGAATTTTTTTTTGCAAAGTTTGGTGAGGATTCATCCAGGGGGGTCAAAGTTATAGGGGGGGGTCCCAAAACTTTTTTCTTTTTTACCATAGACTGAATGGGAAAAAAATGTTGCTCGCGTCTACAGCCCAAACTGCTGGACGGATTTTCACCAAATTTGGACCAGGAGCAGCGGCTTGGTCCCGAAAGCGTGCTTTTGCAAATTTGGTGAAAATCCGTCCAGTAGTTTTTTTTTAAATGACCAAAAAGTAGGTAAAAAAAATTAGTGATCTGTGTTCGGTCCGCGGACACACTTCCCTGTTTGCTCCGCGGACAGTGTCCTGATTGGCCAATCGGCTTGCGTGATGTCCGCGGACATGCAACGTGTTCGCTGATTGGATGGCGTGGAGCGTGAAGCGCGTCAGATTTTCGGTTGCGCCCGCTATCTTGGATTCGCGGACGTCCACGGACAGTGCGGTGAAACTTTGTTCAGAATTTGTATTTAGTAGAGTGTGTTGGTGTGTAGGAATGTTTGGGGAGGACGGGAGTGTATGATGAGGATGAAAGTTGTGTTTTTTTATGTGTTAGACGTTCTTTTTGTGTTCGATTTGTCTGCGGACATAACGGGTGTTCTGAAATGTTCTAAATAAACTGAATGGGGGTGTTCTGAGGACTCAATATGTGTCTGTTTTGTTCGCAAGCAAACTGAAACTGTTCTAAGAACACTCGTGGTGTCCTGAAATGTTCGCAAACAAACAAAATGGGGGTGTCCTGAGGACGCTGTCCGTATTGTTCGTTGTCAAGTTGAATGTGTTCTAAGAACACTCGCGGTGTCCTGAAATGTTCGCAAATACACAAAATGGGGGTGTTCTGAAGACATTGTCGAACACTGGCTGTGTCCTGAAATGTTCGCAAATATGAATGGGGGGTTGTGGCTGGCAAGTTGAATGTGTTCTAAGAACACTCGCGATGTCCTGAAATGTTCACAAATAAACCAAATGGGGGGGTGTCCTGAGGACGCTGTCCGTATTGTTCTCTGTCAAGTTGAATGTGTTCTAAGAACACTCGTGGTGTCCTGAAATGTTCGCAAATAAACAAGATGGTGGTGTTCTGAAGACGCTTCTAAGAAAATTTGCGATGTCTGGGGAATGTTCGGAGGGGCTGTCCTGAGGACGCTGTCCGTATTGTTCTCTGTCAAGTTGAATGTGTTCTAAGAACACTCGCGGTGTCCTGAAATGTTCGCAAATAAACAAGATGGTGGTGTTCTGAAGACGCTGTCCGTATTGTTCTCTGTCAAGTTGAATGTGTACTAAGAACACTCGCGGTGTCTGGGGAATGTTCGTAGGGGGTGTCCTGAGGACGCTGTCCGTATTGTTCGTAGTGAAATTGAAAGTGTTCGAAGAACTCTCGCGTTGTCCTGAAATGTTCGTAGGGGGTGTCCTGAAGACGCTGTCCGTATTGTTCGCTGGCAAGTTGAATGTGTTCTAAGAACACTCGCAGTGTCCTGAAATGATCATAGCGGGTGTTCTGAAGACGCTGTCTGTATTGTTCAATGGCAAGTTGAATGTGTTCTAAGAACACTCGCAGTGTCCTGAAATGTTTGTACGGGGTGTTGTGATGACGCTGTCCGTCCTGAGGACGCTATCTGTATTGTTCTCTGGCAAGTTGAATGTGTTCTAAGAACACTCGCGGTGTCCTGAAATGTTCGTAAATAAACAAAATGGGGGTGTTCTGAGGACGCTGTCCGTACTGTTCATTGTCAAGTTGGAAGTGTTCTAAGAACTCTTGCGTTGTCCTGAAATGTTCGTAGGGGGTGTACTGAAGATGCTGTCCGTATTGTTCGTTGTCAAGTTGAAAATGTTCTAAGAACTCTCACGGTGTCCTGAAATGTTCATAAATAAACAAAATAGGGGTGTTCTGAGGACTCTGTCCGTATTGTTCAATGGTAAGTTGAATGTGTTCTAAGAACACTCAAGTTTCATTGGCCATAGTTGAAATGTTTTACTCTATTGGTGTGATATGCTGCGGTAGTTGTGGCCAGGGCATAGTGTGTTGGGTGCATGGCCATGTTTTCAACATTTTTTTTTTTTTGGACCCTCATATTTAGTAGATTAGAAACCAGAGTACTGTGCAATTTGCTCAGTTTGCGTTCGTTGCTAAAATCATTGGGTCTGTGGGAGAAAAAAAAATCCATGTTGGATTAAAAAAAATCTTTTTCTGTTATGCTACAGTTTGTTTGTTTTCAGTGTTCACTTGTTGTTTCTGGGTAATGCTTTATACATTGGCTTGTTGCATTTTTTTGGAGCAGTAACATATTATTTATTTGTTTGGATATTATATAATTTTGGAGCAGTTAGATACCAGTAGGTGTAATCTAACTGCCTATTTTTTTAATATATTTTAGTGGTATTGATTTATCTGTTTAGATATTGTTAAATTTTGGGACAGTTAGATACCAATTGGCGTATTCTAACTGTCTATTTTTTGCTCTTATTTGCTGGTATTCATTTATCTGATTAGTTGTTGTAGAATCTTTGGCCAGTTAGATACCTTTTGGAATATTCTAACAGTTTACATTTTTTTACTACAAGTTTACTTAGGGTTTAAGTACAGTTTAGTTATCAAACTTTGATTTTAAGAACATCAAATAAGCGTTTGTAAGATTTGCTGGTAATCTCTGCTTTAGAGTAATGGTACTATCATTACATTGAAACCATCCACATTTCTTTTTTATATATGCAGTGTAGTGCCATGAATTGGTTGTCGCTCCTGCGTGGTATACCTATTGTTGTGAAGGTTTTCTTACCAAGTGATATTTGACCATGTGTGAATCCAGTCAGCTTGCCGTTGTTTTTGGTACCATCTTAAATTGTAACGTAGAAGCATTAGTATTACGTATTTACTATGTGTTTGTATTAGTAATGTGGAGCGATTATCTGAATTGCAGGTAGAACATAATCTACCATGGTTTGCATTTTGTACAAGTTGCTGAAATGGATTGGATTCACAATTAGGTATTGACATATATATACAAAGCGTTCATTGGGGATTTGTTCTTCTGTCACATTGTTGCAGAGAGTGCATGTATGTTTCCACATGTATGAAATCTGGAAGATTTCATTTATAGGTGTTTTTGTTTTCCAGTACTTGTAGTAAGTACATTAGAAATTTCCTTCCTCTGTGTTTATAGTGAATTTCACCATTCCAGCACAGTAGTCCAATTGTTGTCTTATTCCATAAACACTATATGTGTTATCAGTATTGTTTGCTGCATTTCTGTGAAGTACTAACATTTGCAAATACAATGGGTCTGTACGTGTAAGTAAATGTTGTCAACAATTGGTGGTAATTGAAATATAATATTCATTGCTACATTTGCGTAGCAACTTACACCAACTATATTTGAGAGTTTAAATGGACCAGTTAGTTCTGTATCTGACTGCTTTTTTTGGAGTTTGTCTTCCTTCTTTGAAGAAGTACCTGGTTTACTTTCCCTAATTGATTGTTTTTTGCTTGTGGTACTTGATGAAGTATTAGTTTCTTTTACTCTCTTTGGAGGATTTGCAGTGACATCCTGTTGCATTTCTGTTTGATTTATTTTTCCTTTATAACGTTTTACTTTTTGTGGAACAAAATATGTGTTTAGAGGGGGGTGTATAGTGAGCGGAGTCTATTGTATTCTAAAATGCAAGGAATATCAGCGTTTACTTTAATTGCATCAAAGTTGATTAGAAATAGACCGTCAAGTGTACGTAAGTGTGATAGTGCTACATAGCTCATGCCTTCTTTAAAGACTCTGTTACCAATATCTATCATTGCTTTGTCTAGGGTAAGGAATCGAGCTTTTGAGCGTCCTATCCTTTTTACTTCTGAAAGTTTGTCAAAGAGAATATTGACAAACTGAATTTTGTTGTCACGTGGGTATGTTTGAAAGCCAACAACTGTACCCAGTGCTCCATTAACTAGTCCTTGTTCCATGCCAAGGTTACGTTTAAGCATTACTCTGCAATTTACGGATCATTTTAATATCTTTTCTAGCCTGCTGTGTTTGAGATTGATTTTTCTAAACTGTTTAGTCTTGTTGTGGCTTGGTCACACATGGGTAGTGTCATACCATGTACATCTAGTTTGTCTGTGGCGCTAATTTCCATGATTGGTTGCATTTCTTTACTTAACATTATTTCATTGAATTTGAAACAGCTTGCAAGAGATGGCATTAAGGCCATTCAATTGACATTTTTGTGGGCTAATTGTTCCATAACATCTGTAGCCACATGCATTATCGCCATAAAGTGCATTAATGTGCCGGGTTTTCAATATTGTTTCTGCTTCTTTAGAAAGTATACCAACTCTGATACTTTTTAAGATGTTGGCATAAGTGAGATCTGCAGATTGCTGTATGTTTTCTGTTAATTCTCTGTATTGGAAATGTTGCCAAAGGTTGACATTTCCAATGCTGTCAACAGTTTTACGGCAGAGTTTGTGTCCTAATGTTTTAAAAATAGGCTCACCTTTTACTGGTGTCAATTGAAGAAGATCTCCGAAAACAATCATGTTTTTTCCTGCAAAGAGCTCTTTATAGTTTATTTTGAGTACTTTTTGTAATCTGAGGTGAATCAAATCCAACATTAGGTTGAAGACCATGCTCACTTCATCTATTAGTAGCATTTTCATTTGTTTCAAAACTCTGCGTAGTTCCATTGCAGCTTCTGCAGAAAGTTTTTAATAGTCTAATTTGTTCTGGTGTTCTACTGGTAATAGTAGTAATCGGTGTAATGTGACACCACCTATGTTGTAGGCAGCTAATCCTTTGGGGGCAGTGACAACAGCTGACAGTTTGTCAATTGTTGAAGGAACTTACTGATGATTTTGATTAGGAATGTTTTGCCAGAACCAGCTACACCACTGACGTACGTAGGTTTTATATTATTTTTGTATGTGTAGTTTTGGTCTATGTGGTATAGACACATGGTTTCCAAAGTATTACTTCTGTTTGGGTAGTATGTGTCCAGTAAATTGTTTTTTAAAATGTCTTGGCTGTTGGGATCATGTTTGGCTATTGTTTCTATATCTTCGTAGGATTTTAGAACTCTTTTTCTAGATTTAGCTGGACCAAGACTTAGCCATACTATATTTTCAGATTTACCATACAATGCAGTACCAGTTAAACGATCAGCTGCTTCGTATGATCCACATTCTCTATGGGAGAGCATTTTTATGCCCAAGCTGTATAATTTCTGAGACACTCTTTTATCTGATGACAGGTCATTCCAGAGTTGTTGGAGCTCCGTCTTTTCTGCTTTGGTTAAGTATGCTGTGACATATTGTGCAACTGCAGTAGAATTGTCTGCAATGTACTGCACATCTATGTTTGCATTCCATAAGTGGCCAATGATTGCTTTGTAATCATTGATATAGTTTTCTTCTTTTCTTTTTATGTAATATGTATTTTTAGGTGACTTACCTTTAACACTATGTCTAACTGAAGACATGAGGTTGTTCACTTGACCTGTTTCTGTAACTGGTCTAGGGAAACCAAATCGGCATTTGGTGTAGTATTTCCCTTTGTTTTTGTATTTGCGACGACAATATTTTCCACATTTGTGTCTTTGAAATTGTAAAATTTGTGCATGAAGATCACTATTTGTTGCTTGGAATGGAATTTCACAAGTGACATATTTTTCAATAAACTGTAAAACAGTGGCATCACTGTCTTGACCAAATTTAGGAGCATCTTTAATCCATAAAAGCATGTGGATATGTGGTGATCCTCTGGCTTGGCATGTTTTTCTCCAAAAGAAGAGTTGCACTTCTCCAAGGGGAGGAACAGTTTTATTACAAATAAAATGTAGCATAGCAATGAAGCGATGGTGAAAATATCTTGAAACATTAACAGGATCTAAAGAACAAAGTTCTCCAGGTGTTATTATATCTGTTTGTTTTGTTTTTGTTTGATATGCGTAGGAAATCATGTAAATATTCCCATGCATATTCTGCACAACTTAATGTAACAAACCAAGTCGGTGGCCCAAGGTTTCTGATCATACAACGTACATCTCCATGACATTGAAACCAGTACTCTTTCGTACCATGCATATTTGCTAATAGATTTGTAATATTTGATTGTAAAACCTCATCCTTTTGTTGCACTTTTTGTAATAATTGTGTAGCTGACATATTTTGAAAGTGTGATCCTGATTTTACTATGTGTGCAACTCTGTAACATAAAGTTGCTAGTTCACTTTCAAAGAGTAGGTGGAATTTGTATTCCACATTTTGTCTAAATCTGGGATCTTCAGAATACATCCGTAATGAGCGGTATTCTGAAGCTGATATTTGAATAGGTCTATCATCGTACCTTCCTCCTTTGCCAGTAGGAAAGAGTAGAGGAAAAGCACGTGCTTCTATACTTTTTTCCCCATATGCTGATTGGTGATCCTTTTGTTTGACACATTTGGTACGTTTCCAGTGCATCTTCTATGGTGTCATTAGGGTGCAAAGGGTGAATTGTACAATGGTCTAAAGTATTTGATATTGTAGCAGGATCTAGGAGCTCAAATTGACCAGCTTCTTGTGTTTCTTGAATTATTTCAGTTGTATCCTTCAAGTTTTCTTCAATATTAATTTCTTTGTCATATTCATTATTCATTTTAAGATATTGCAAGGCATGTCTAACTTTATGTAAATCTACCAGCTGTTGCCATATTTTTTTGTCTTTTGTAGGTACTCCATTTACTAAGATAATTAAAGATTGCTACATTGGACGTTGCACTCCTAGAGTATACACATTTTCTTTTAAATCTAATGGTAAATAAACTACTTTTCCACGAATGCCTTTTACCAATTCAGAGGGAGGTAATTTTGCTGTTTTTGGTTGAAGGCGTATTATTGCTTGAAATGGGTGCACTGTTTGAATTATGATGCTATCATATAAATTAAGATGTTGTAGGGGTTTTGGTAGTGGGTATAATTCCAAATTCTTTGTGATAGCACATGAAGGAGTTTGGTTGTTGTCAAGTTTTGTAGTGCAGTAACTGCAAAGTATTAAGGGGTCAGTTATTTCGTATTTGTTTTCTGCTACAAGGTAGAGGGCTAATTCAAACCATTTAGAATCTTCATTGTCTTCTATTTCGTATGATATGTCTACAGTTTTTGTGTTACTTTTATAAAAAGTTCTGCGGCAACATACACACACATGGTTTGGTACTTCAGCTTCTTTTTTTGTATGTGTTTAGTAAAAGGTTGCCATGTGTAGAATGCCATGTGTAGAATTGTTGCTAATTTGGTTTAAAGCTATTTCATTCTGTAAGTGGCTTTCACTTCCACAATATTTTTTCTGGATATAGTCAATTTCTTCAAGTAGGTCTTTTGCTGTACCATGTAGAAGAATGTTATTTAAATTTGCTAGTGCTAAAGCAGGACTTTTAGCATAGTACAGTTTATAAACTAGATTTCTTATAGTTGAATGATGTGTTGATATCCTTTGGATATCATGGAAGGTGGTTTTACAAGTAGGTCCTGTAATGCAGGCTAATGAATGTCCTTGTAGGCCTGTGTACTTGCGCACTGTACAGATATCAATATTTTGCAGTAGTTTAATTTTGATTTTGTCTTTGCTTTTTACATATTGATTGAGGAATTGGCATAAAAACTTGAAAAATTGTTTGGGAATGTTACACATTGACGTGCATGATGTACACTAGATGTTCTGATTCATTTGAATGGAGGGGTAATTCTATGTTTTCAGTGCATATTTTTGTAAGGAGTACTTCTTGTTCCATTATGGTATTATTCACTTTTTCATAACCTCGACCACTGCTATGTATGGCAATTGTATTTGTTTGCTTTTGTTTGTACACTTCTTCATTAAAATATGGTTCTGTGCTCGTAGTGTGATTTCATTCACCTCCGCAGATACTTAAGAAGTTCTTTCTGTTGACATTTTGTTTGAGAAGTCTTTTTTGTAATTTAGTTATTAGTTTTGTTAGTGGTTTCATTTTGTTTAACACTAAAATAAATAACTTTCTTTTGAGAAGAATGGCACTATCTATCAATGCTTCTAAGATTAATTTCCTACGATAGGTTTTAAGGGTTGAACCTGTTTTATCTCCTGTTTTTTAAGATTTTGAAGGACTCTGTGGTGGAACATTTTGGCTAAAATACTTTTCTTGGTATGCTTACTTTGAACTTTATCAAGATTTATAGAAGCAGTTGTATCTGTAGTGATAGCTGATTTTTTGTTAATTGTTTTCTGGTTTGTTTTAAATTTCGATAGAGGAGGCAAAGTGTTTCCACTTGAAACTTCTTTTGTTTCACTAAATGACTATTAGCTGTTTGGTTTCAACTTCTTTTACAAATTCCGCTAGATATGGATGCTTATGTTGGACACTTTTATTTTCATTTGCTCTACTTCTGCGTTGCTTTCTACAGACTTGACTTTTGGTAGGCATTCTTTAGGGTCTGTTGAAAAAAATAAAGAAGCTATGGGTTGGGGTGTTCTGCAATGTATGTGTGCTTGTGTGCATGAGTGTTTGAGTAAGATGATAAAGATGTATGTAATGGTGTGTGATTGTGCATTGGGAACTACAACTAGTAGGGATTAGTATTCTTGAATTTATATGCTACTAAACTGAGGTTCAGATGACAGAAAAAAGTAAGCTAGTGGTGTGGAGAAGTAAAAATAGTAAATCTAATGTATACAATTAAAACAGTTGTTTGTTCTATAATATCCAAATTGTAGCATTTGTGTGTCCAAAAATCGGAATTTGTGGGCCATTCTGTCTGTGAATTGCTGTTTAAGACATGGGGATTTCTGGACAGAATGGTGCACAATCTCTATTTTTAGGCACAGGAATAGCATGAATTAACTTTACAGTGTGTTTCAGTAATAGTACAAATATTATTGTGATATTCTACTTACTTTTTTTCTAAAATAAACAGGTTAATTCTTAGTTCTTCAAATTCGGTTGCTTCTTTTCAGGAGAATGGTCTTCACTGCAATTGTAAAAGAAACAAATTAGTAATTTTGGTTGTATATAGCACTGTTTTTAATTCAGACATTCGTTTTTTTAATTGAAATCCTCAGCGCCTTCCTCAAAACCATTAAAACTCTTATTTACATAAGATACGTTGCAGAAGTTCAATACATATGATATGTTCTTAATGAGCAAATTGTATTGTAATGACTAACTTTAGCAAACAAAATATCTTTACTATGTTTGTGAAATTCATAATGTACCACTGAATACCACTATTTCTGTAACTAAGCTCTTCCAGGTAATAGTGTTTCAATGTCATGCTTAAATTAAAGTAATTGAATAAATAATGAAATAAAACAAAAATATTAAGTCAGTTTGAAAATGTGTTCATGTATTGTACAGAAAATATGCACACCTGTAGTTTGTGTTCATGCATTTGGATATGCATGGAGCTGCAAGTAGAAATCTTGAAGGCTTGTACAGTATTTCTTGTAGATGGTGCTTGCAAATGATATGACACTTGTACTCCGAGAGAGAGAGTACATTTGCAGTGCTGATCTATGATGATGCAGTTGGATGTAGAGGTCTTGAATGTGATTGGTGGATGGTCATGTGACTTCTTAGCTACATCCAATGAGGGAATGGCACAGAAAGTGAAGTGGAAATGGTAGAAGGGCTGTTCATGTTACGATATGTCCACGGACATGGCGGTAGTTCGCGGACATCGGGTGTTACATCCGGGGATTTTTGGGTTCAGAAGTCATGCACATGAGAATGAGCAGTGAAAGGGATTGGTCAGGAAAGTTTAGTGGGTATGTTGTGCCAGGAGAGAGTTTCTCAGATACTCTTTTTGCTGAGAGAACAACAGATAGCTATGGCTGTGTGTTTCAGAAAACAGATTGTTTGGATTTTGGTAGATTCATGGATACATTGGTTGAAGGTACATGCAGAAAGCTGTGGAGTAGCTGTAGATCTTGGATTTCCACATGTGGAAGTACACTGGCATGGAGTACGTGGAATGAAATGGTTGGACTTGCTATCTCTTTGTGCTAGTTTGGAGACAGAACAACATCCAGACATAATTGTAATTCATTGTGGAGGGAACAGTTTAGGACATGTGTCTGGAATTTCTTTGCAAATTTCTATGAAAGAAGGACTTGGGAAGGTCATGGACATGTTCCCTAATTCTCAAGTAATATTTTCACGGATTACACAGAGAGAAATGTGGCTTCGTTCTTCTTCATTTGGTCCACAAATGGAAAAAGCAAGGGGCAATGTTAATAAGGCTGTTTGTGCCTTTCTAAGAGATTCTGGCATGTCCTCTTTTCACAATGAAAATATTACGTTTCGTAGTACATACATTTTTCGCAGAGATGGAGTCCATCTTACTTATGCTGGCAATCAGATTTTTTTGAGAAATATACAAAATGCATTACGACCTTTTTTAGAATTACAGCATCCATTTTGAAGTAGGTGTTAAGTATTTATAATTTTTGACATACAAACACCTCCCAAAGGCTCTTTTCAGAGCCACCACTTCCTACCAGAGAAAATTGCAATGGTTATGATATGGTAGCAACCCAATTGTTTAGATGTCTGTGGACGTCTAAAAAATACAAAGGGCCCTGCTTCATTTATTTTCACTTCTATTTTTTAACTCTGAAAGGCGGCTCTGAAAAGCCTTATTTTTTTTGATTTTTGTAATTTTGTATTTATTTTGTTTTTTTTATACACGACACACTAGGAGAGGAGGGGAAAGGAGGGTAAAGGGGGGGACACCAACCACAGGGATAAGAAAAGGCGAGCTGAGAGAGGAAGATGTAGAGTGGGTTTTATTTGGGTAGTGAGCAGGTCTTCTCATGCTCTGAGACGATAGTCTCAAAAGCACTGCGAAGTCGCTCCCCCCTGCAGAGTACTGTCACAGTACATACATACAACTGTGACCCTCGAAAGGTAAGGGTCATCAGAATTCTGTATGGCCTGTGAGGCAGCTTGAGGAAGACGCTGTCCCACAGAGGTGGTCCTTGTGGTGATAGGATCAGAAACAGAGGATGAAGTAGAGGAAATCAACCTACTACGTTGCCCCAGAGTGAAATGACCTCAGGTGTCCCTTCATGGGAGTGGTCCCAAAGCTGTACGAACCGTGCCTCCCACGACATTGCAGGTGACACGGTTCGCACAAGCCTTAGGACCATTCCCATGAATGGTAAACAACTGCCACACCCAAGACTCACGCCTAGTGCGGGTAGTAGGGATTTCCTCTACCTCATTCTCCTCATCCTCTTCTGCATCCTCACTCCTGTTCCCCTCTTCAGGCCCTTGGGGAGGTGGTGGTGGTGGAGGAGGGGTGGGGGTGGTGCTGAGGCCGACACAGCACCAGGTGGCAGCAGTGGAGCCACAGAAGCCATCAGGTTGAAGATGGAAATCTGCAGGTTGCAGCAAAAATCTCTGTGCTCTGTAGAATAGCCAGAAACACAATGAGAATAAGCTCTAGGGCGTAGTCTTTTATAGGGGTGCTTGTGCGCGGTCCACGGACATGCGCGCTGTCCGCGGACAGATCGAACACAAAAAAAGGTTCAAAAGGTTTCAAAAAGTATGTATAAACTTATAATTAGTATGTGGGACTTGTGCTATGGTGGGTTTTTATTGGAAAATATTGTGGATTACTTGAAAATGTACTTTTAAATTGTTCGGGGACATGAACAGTGTCCGCATTCAGAACACGCGATCAGCGTGGGCGCGGTCACATGGTTGCTTTGCGAACATGTTCGCGAAGGAAGCGGCTGTCCGCAGGACACCAAATGCACAGGCATTGTTTTGCGCATGCGCGTTGATGTTCTACGGACAGTGTTCGGGTCCTGAAGTAATTAAAAGTGCGTCAGGCGTCAAACGAACAGTTATGGACAGGTGTTTGTTCTTAGAACAGTGTCAACTTGCTTGCGAACAATACGGACAGAAATAGCGTCCCCAGAACAACTCCATTTTCATTTCTTTATGAACAATTCAAGACACAGCGTGTGTTCTTAGAACAGTTTCAACTTGCTAACGAACAGTACGGACAGGAATAGTGTTCTTCAGGACACCTCCATTTTTGTTTATTTACAAACATTTCAGAACACCAATTGTGTTCTTAGAACAGTTTCAACTTACTAACGAACAGTACGGACAGGTAGTGTGTTCTTCAGGACACCTTCATTTTTGTTTAATTACGAGCATTTCAGGACACCAATTGTGTTCTCAGAACAGTTTCAACTTGCTAGCGAACAGTACGGACAGGTATAGTGTTCTTCAGGACAGTTCCATTTTCGTTTATTTAGAAACATTTCAGAACGGAAACTGATTACAACTCAATATAAAAATGTAACTTTATTTAGCATATATTAATTTATGACGGAGAAGGTGAGGCAGAAACGGAAACAAAAACAGGAGAATTCTTCATCAGGTGAAGAAGGGATGGAAGTCTCATCAAAACGTTTTGGGTTATGGAGAGGGTTTGGGGATAATCCAGTTCAACATGGCAAGCTTATGAATATTGCACCTCCATCATGCATGCTGCACACAATGCCTATGTTTCTACATAAGCACCTTAGTATACTGGTTGGACTAATTAGCCCTTGATATTTATTCCAGTGATCATTGACACTTTTTTTAAAATTAACATTACAATAAGAAACCCTTGTACAGACTTTTCATGAAAGGTAAATGCACATGTGATGACATTTGTGATATCATCTTTGATGTCCTCGGTGTTAGTCTTAGCAGTGGACGGTGGTGGCGCGAGTTATGGTTGCTTAGCTTACCATAACTGGACAATTTCAAGGGTTTTTCGGTTTTACTTGGAACCATAACGTCCCTTTAACAAAGTTTTTTCACTGAATTTCACAGGTTTTTAGTAGCGCAACTTAATCATAACGTCCCTTTAACAAAGTTTTTTCACTGAATTTCATAGGTTTTTAGTAGCACAACTTAACCATAACGTCCCTTTAACAAAGTGTTTTCACTGAATATATATATATATATATATATATCTTATGTATGATTTGATTATTAAATAAATATTTACCTTTACAAACTAGCCGGATTCCTGGTTCAGTGTGACCTGGGGGGGTATTTTGAGAAGGGTGTAATATGAGTGGTATATCGTTCAGAATATTGAACTTATGGACACAAATAAAATAAGGGTTTCATAGTGCACTACATGCTGGGCGAGACCTGGGTGTGTAACTTAACACTGCAAAGCAGAACTTGTAAGTATATACGTAAATCGAAAGCTAGCCAAGATCAATAAGTGGCAGGTGCTTCTACTACAGTGTGTAGATCTGCTCTTAACTTTCAAAGAAAACCCAAATCCAGCTGAAAGGGGAAAATGCTGCAGGCACCCACACATAAACATACATCCACTAATTGTGTAGATGACGTGTACACTAGTCTGCCAAAATGCTATATATAATTGCTACGTCAGCGCTCTTAACTCTCTTGCTATGTCAGCGCTCTTAACTCTCCCCTGTTGAAGTAACCATTGAGTGGACGCCTGCAGTAACGTATCTAAACGTGAGCAGTGTTGTGCACAGGCAGGCGAACACCCAGTAGTTCTGTGCAACCCGTTCGACAAAGATGGGCATAGTGAAACTCGCACTGAAATACTTCCCAGCCAGGATTAGGTGAGGGTGGAATCCTTTTATCAAAATGCTGGCATTCCAGGAACCGGAATTTAGTGAGTGCCAAGCAGGAGAATGTCACGCCCATAAAACAATACCAACTTGAAGATAACATGAGATTTAAAAAAAGCAGCCATTTGTTTTCTTTTTCACAGCCTGCAATATCCGTATAAACGCCTGGACATTATTTTCTTATTACAGGCTAGCTGTGGCTTCACAACTGACCTGTAATAAGAAAATTACCTCACAACTGCCCCATAAAAAGTTATAACGCTGCAGTTGTGACATCACAACACCTGCTGCTTAAGGCAGCAAAGGTCAGAATTCCAGCTGTCGCCTCAGCAGTTAATGAAAGCCGTTACTAGCTTTTCAAATACCTTGCTTGATAAATAGTTTTATGTGAGAATATTAAGTTTGTGCACTGCTGAAATTTAACACGTGAGCAAGACGCTGCATATTATTACTTATCTCAAAGTACAAAATTAAAACATTTTGCAAAGCATTTTATTGAAATCTTTATTTTTCAATGGTTTACATTCTCCCACAGTTTCCTCATCTTGATAGATATTCATGCAGTGTCCGCTGTTCAGAAATGTTTTCGGTAGGGGGAATAGTGCTGTTCGACTTAAGTCTAAGTGTTCGGCTGCTCCACTCCTCGACAACGAATGTGACGTAGATTGCCATATAAAAGGAATGCACTATGTTCCCTTACCTCAGTTCATTTTTTCCTTGTGATCATCACACTACTTGGAATGCACTATTGAATTGAATTCGTAGTCTGCCGGTATGTCGGGCCTAAACTATCCGGTTTCAAATGCTGCAAGAACTGCGACTCCAAAATGTCCCTCACGGATCAACACACACTCTGTATGTGGTGTCTCGGAGTCAGACACAATACAGAGAAATGAGGTTCTTGTCTAGCTATCAACCCTGAGGTGGTGAAGGAGCGCTCATCAAACTGCCACTCAATAGACCACTGTTGAAATCCCCGGTGAAGTTGTTCTTAAAGTCTTCAGAGCATGATACTATGCAACGTAGCCGCTAGAAACATTGAGAGGGAAGGAGTCATAAGAATTCTAAGAAGCACTTGGACTCATGTGCCGAGTCTCCCCACTCTTCCTTGTCATCGTCGCACAAAAAGAAGCACTGATGCAGATGAGATTCCAATTCATCAGACGACGAGGCTGTCATACTCTGCAAAGGGTCTGTCTAGGTAGGAGTGGGAGGACTTCAAAAAGCAGATGGTGAAGATCTTTAAGAAGGCCTCGGCTGGTACGGCTTTGGCCTCAACACTGCAGGTGTGCAGAGGAGTAGGTGGCCATGTCATCCCTAGCTCCCGCCCCCTCAGCTCCATCATACTGGAACAGCAGGAGAAGAGCCCTGTGTGGGACACCAGGTATTGTCCCACGACCGCATTAAGTGTATGAGAGATGATATGCATTCAGACACTATATCGAATGTGCCCTCACACTGAAAGGGTGCAAGGATGTCTACACACCATCGGGCCTCAAGGAGCTATAAATGAAATCAGACAAGGACCGAGTGATGTCATAAAGGAAAGCCATGAAGACGCACTGAAAAAACATGCAAAGAATTAAGGGGTAACTGGAGTAACAAGAGAAACGCAATCAAATGAAGAAATCATATACACTAAAGAAATTAAAGAGCAGAGATGAAGTGAATGTATATACGCAGAAACGCAAGGTAGTTGAGACATATAGAAGCTTGCTGCACAAGAAAATATAACGTGGCTAAGATGGCCATGGGAAAAAGATGGACACTGGACTCATTGAAACCAATCAAGCTACCTCCGAGACAGACCAGTGCTGCAGAGTCAGGAGATGCTGGAAAAACGGCTGTGTGTGAGGGACGAAGAGGAGTCCTTGGCCTGTGATCAAGGATGCCACATCAAGAAATAATTGCAAGGCATGAAGGGAGTCAAGAGGATAAGCCATGTACGTAAGACATATTTCTCTTAGATTAAGCCAAGAAGAAAACATCTGCAAGTGCCAAGTATTGGACAATTAAAGATGCAATAAGCTTCTGTGAGGAAGAGCAACCAACAGGCCGATTCATGGAATAATTAGTGCGGCGCAAGTGGCCAAAAACGTGCGAATCGCAGTGGAATAGCGAAAATCGCAGTGCAAGTGCGAAAATCGCATGAAAAGCAGTGCACATCGATTCATGGAAGGCCGTGCGTGAGAAAACCATTGGATGTGCGATAAAAAAGTGCGCGGCGCACGTTGGCGCACAGGCCATCTAACTGCGTGCGCCAGGTCACAGCGAAAATCGCACAGGCCACAGCGAAAATCGCACATAGCGCGGCGCACGCAACAAAAGTAGGCGGAACACGGTGCGTAACACTCGGAATGGGGAACAACTTGCCAAAATGTGGGCGTCACGGTGGAAGTACAGGGCACAAGGGCGCGGAACGCCCACACACTCGCCTACAACACGTATTCATGGAATAGAATAGGGCAAAAAAGCGCACGCTCAAACCAGCGCACAGGCACAAACACGACCGCCACAAGAAAGCAGGCGGTAGCGTCTCTGCGCCTGTAAGAAATGTGCGCCAAAAGGTGCGCCAACAAATAGCACCTATATATTGCCATGATGAATGTCCTATACTGTGGCCCTCCAGGACAAATGACGTGCAAAGGGGTACCCACAAACACGGACACCCGCTGACAAAAAATATGTGTGCGTGTATACCGGGGTGCACAGGAATTTCCACACGCGATTTGGCCGGGTACATGGATTTCAGGGGTGCGCGGGAAGTTCCACACGCGATTTGGCCGGGTTCGTGGATTTCAGGGGTGCGCGGGAAGTTCCACACGCGATTTGGCCGGGTACGTGGATTTCAGGGGTGCGCGGGAAGTTCCACACGCGATTTGGCCGGGTTCGTGGATTTCAGGGGTGCGCGGGAAGTTCCACACGCGATTTGTCAGGGTACGCGGATTACAGGGGTGCGTGGGAAGTTCCACACGCGATTTGGCCGTGTACGTGGATTCCAGGGGTGGACGGGAAGTTCCACACGTGATTTGGCCGTGTACGTGGATTACAGGGGTGCGTGGGAAGTTCCACACGCGATTTGTCAGGGTACGTGGATTTCAGGGGTGCGCGGGAAGTTCCACACGCGATTTGGCCGGGTACGTGAATTTCAGGGGTGCGCGGGAAGTTCCACACGCGATTTGGCCGGGTACGTGGATTTCAGGGATGCGCGGGAAGTTCCACACGCCATTTTTCAGGGTATGTGAATTCCAGGGGTTTGCGGGAAGTTCCACACGCGATTTGTCAGTGTACGGGGATTACAGGGGTGCGCGGGAAGTTCCACACGCGATTTGGCCGTGTACGTGGATTCCAGGGGTGCGCGGGAAGTTCCACACGCGATTTGGCCGTGTACGTGGATTACAGGGTTTGCGGGAAGTTCCACACGCCATTTGGCCGGGTACGTGGATTTCAGGGGTGCGCGGGAAGTTCCACACGCCATTTGGCTGGGCACGTGTATGACAGGGGTACACGGGAAAATCTACACGCGATTTGGCTGTGTGCTCCCAGGTATTCCCTGTACACCCTCCACGGCCCCTGCAGGCAGCACACACCACAGGGGACTACCCTGCACACCTGCTCATGTCACCCAGCACCCCCGCCCCCCAGCCACCAGGGGCAGCCTCCACCAGGCCCCCACTCATGTCTCCCACCACCCCCACCCCCCAGCATCCAGGGGCACCCTCCACCAGGCCCCCACTCGTGTCTCCCACCACCCCCCAGCCACCAGGGGCACCCTCCACCAGGGCCCCACCCATGTCTCCCACCACCCCCAGCCCCCAGCAGTGCAGGGGCAGCCTCCACCAGGCCCCCACTCATGCTCCCACCACTGCCACCCCCCAGCAGTGCAGGGGCACCCTCCACCAGGCCCCCACTCATGTCTCCCACCACCCCCACCCCCCAGCAGTGCAGGGGCACCCACCACCAGGCCCCCACCCATGTCTCCCACCACCCCCACCCCCCAGCAGTGCAGGGGCAGCCTCCACCAGGCCCCCACCCATGTCTCCCACCACCCCCAGCCACCAGGGGCACCCTCCACCAGGCCCCCACTCATGTCTCCCACCACCCCCACCCCCCAGCAGTGCAGGGGCACCCTCCACCAGGCCCCCACCCATGTCCCCTATCACCACCACCCCCCAGCATTGCAGGGGCACCCACCACCAGGCCCCCACCCATGTCTCCCACCACCCCCCAGCCACCATGGGCAGCCTCCACCAGGTCCTCACAATCCCCAATCATGTGCGTCATGGTCAGCCTCCACAGCCAAAAAGCCCTACCAAGTAACCCATTCACCCACATGGAAAAGGAAATTACATGTTACACCCCCAATGTTCATAAAGCTAATGAACCCATGTCCGTCACACACAATGGTTGCAATTGAATGGGAAAACACCCAACATGACATGCATGAAACCAATAAGATGATACCACACAGTGAAGTATGAAAACAAAATTGTATTAAAAAAAAAGAATGCAAATGAAATTAAACAAACTACAATGGGAATAAAAAAAACATAAGCTGCATGTCCGTGTAAAAAAAAATAAAAACACCAAATCCTAATCCAAAAAAATGAAGTCCAAAGTCAAATGAAAAATAAAATCAATCCAATGAAGAACTATGTACAAAACATCCAAGGGTCCATGAGCCCAACTGAACAAAGGAAACCTACAAAAAACCCTAACTAAAATGCAACTATATATAAAAAGTGGAGCAGTGTCCGTCGACTCCAAATCATAAGAACAAACAAAGGAAACCTAAAACTAAAGAACTATATACAAAGGCGGCGGGCAAGTCCAGCGGCTCACTCCGTGGTGTTCCGGGCCAGGGCATCATCGAACTCCTGTTCGATGTCCCCGGAGGCGGTCCTGTTCCATGGCCCCGAGGGTCCGCAGGGACGACGCCGTGTCCTCCTCCAACCCCCTGCGGATTGCCTCGAGGCACTCGGCCCGCCTCTCCGCCCTGACCATTGTGAGCCGCGCCTCTTCCGCCCGCCGCCGCTCCGCACCTGCTGGCCCAACCGCTGCCACACGGAAGACACTCTCTGTCCTGGGTCCTCCTGCCCTCCGGCCGATGCCTGCCCCTCCGATGTTGAAGGCCCCGAGCCTTCATGCCTCCCACCACGTTGCTGCTGTGCCTCTGCCCGTGCACTGCCTCCTGCTGCCTGCACATCCTCCGCCGGCTGGGGTGCAGTTGTTGATGTGGCCACCCCTGCTGGACGTCCGACTCCCGACTGTGGCAGGGATGCCTCCTCTACCAGCCTGGCCGCACCGTCAGAGGCAGCTCCACAGGGCACCCAGGTGACTGATGGGTGGGAAGATGGCACAGAGGACGACTGAAGCGTAGGGGGTCCAGTTGAGGAGGGGGTTGGAGCAAGCCCCATCAGACGGAGGAATCCGGCTTGGGTGACCTGTCCCAGCAGGCTGACGTGGTCAACGAGTAATTCGAGATGACGTGCAGTCTCTCCATGAAAAGACTGCAGGTCACCTCGCATTGCCCGTTGACGCAACGCCACACCAGCCAGGACAGGCTCAACCCGGACCTGGATAGCCACGTCCGCAGGCAGAGGAAGGCCAGTTGACGTCAGCTCATCCCCTGCCTGAAAACGGGTCTGGACGTAGGCATCCCTGCTGGTGCAAGATGATGCAGGGACAGGATCGGGGACAAGATTGCACACAGGCACCTCCGTGGCCGCCTGTGCTGCCTCCTGTCCCTGGTCCTGCACTGCACCACTAGCACCAGTGGGATCCCCACCTCCAGACCCCGTCTCTGGTGCTTGCACGGCCTCCTCCTCCACCAAACCTCCCACCAACCTGGATGACTCCGTGCCATCTTCCCCTGTTGGGCCCTGTGGGGTCCCAGCTGCCACTTCTGCTGCCGAGGAGTCCAACTCCAACCTCTGCCTCTTGGACCTCCCCCCGGCAGCTGCGGCCTGTGACGCGGCACCGTACTCCTCACTCCCCGACGAGATGACAACACTGGAGGGGAGCCGGGCCTTGCGTCTCCGGCTGGTTGTGGGATCCCCGCCGCTGTGCTCCACAGCACCTTCTCCGCCCTCTTCATCAGTTGACGCTGCAGACAGGGAGAAACAAAACACAGGCATCAGGGCACTGTACAATGGACACATACACACATGACAGTTGCACATGAGTGGCATTGGCAAACCTCAGACATGTCATCACAATCCCCAACACACATGTCATTACAACTCGCACACATGAGCCATACCACAGCCATATCGCAACTGCCACCACCATCCCTACACATACAACTGCATGAGCAGCCAAAGGTGAGCCAGACATCACATGCAACACAGGAAGTGCACCACACATGTACACACACCACCACACTTGCATGCATGTGTACACCTCTGCCAAGTGTCGCACTGTTCAGACGGGCATCCATGTCACATCTGCCAATCAGGCTTCCACATACCGCTGTCACATGCATCCATGTTGCATTACTGTTGCACCCTTGTCAAATACACACACATGCACATGTACACAGTGCTCATACATGCAGCCGAAAACAACATACATGCGTGACATCACTGACATGTCTACTTACATACACATTCATCCAAACATGTGTGCACACACAACTGCATTTGGCATGCAAGCCTACACGCACAAGCACCATCCATGTCTCACACATTACAGCCCTCGCATGTGTCAGCCCCACGGCCCTGTACACCCCCACCCATACTCGACCCCATACAAACAGATGTGCAACCTGCACACTACCGAATAATCACCACACGCACTGCTCACAATCAGGATGCATGTACACTCACCGCTCGACTCCAGACGGGTCTGCTTCTCTAGGACCTGGACGTGGAGCGCTGGGGATATGCGTTCCAGGGCCCTCATCTGTTCTTCCGACAAGTGGCCCCGGCGCCCCTTGGCATCCGCTGCCTTCAAGAGGCGCCGGGCCTTGTTCAGGGTCCTGGACCTGAAGTCCTCCCAGCGCTTCCTGACATGTTGTAAGCCCCGGTCTGCCACCCCCTCCGCATTGATGGCAGTCACAATGTCAGTCCAGATCCGAGTCCGTCCTTCCTTGTCGGCGCGGGAACTTACAAAGAGGGCATCATACTGCCCCAGGACTTGATCCACCAGGACACCAACTTCGGTGGCACTGAAGCTGGTGCCCCTCTGCCTCTCTGGCCGGGGGTTGTCAGTGGTCCCAGATGGTGTTTGCCCCGACATGACAACCCCAGAGGCAGGAGTGGGTGGGCAACTGGGTCCTGGGGCTGGGCTGTGGAGCGATGGAATCCCAGTCGGGAGTCTTCAGTTCCAGCAGGGGTGGTCACAGCAACAGCACCCCTGGCTGATGTGCAGGCAGCAAATGGCAGTGCACGTGGGCAGCAGGCAGTCAGGCAGCAGCAGATGGCAGGTGGGAGCGTGCTCGGGGCTCTGGGGGGCAGTAGTTCGGCCTTCTGGGCAGGAGCGTGGTCTTCCGTGTGCTTACGCGTGGCCAGCTTGATACGGAGTGATTTGGCACGTGAAAATCCTGCACGTCAGCGTGAAATTCGAGGAAAAGCCCTTAGCGCGTCAGCACGCATACGCGATTCTATTGGACCAAAGGCCCTCAGCGCGTAAGCGCTTCTGTGACGTGACCCGCACGGGTGTTTCCCACACAGCACGTGATGACAGAGCACACGTGGAAAGACTGCACGTCAGAGTGTCATCGCGTGTAATTGGACAAAAGTGCGCGTACACGCGATTGGCCTATGTACGTGTATATCAGGGGTGCGCGGGCACTTACACACGCAAGTACGTCAGCGCACCTGTATCCCGGGGTGCGCGGGAATTTCCACACGCTATTGGACTGGGTACTGGATTTCAGGGGTGCGCGGGTCACACGCTCGCCTACAACACGCGCAACGCATAAATTTGCGCGCTAACAAAATAACAAGCTCAGACCCAGGATGAACATACCGTTCCTAGCAGCAGTGGGCGTGGGCTACCAAAGGAGGAGGAGGAGGAGGATAGTCAGGGCCAGAATATTCACACCCAGAACCAGCCTTTTCGGGATGCCTGATGACAGGTGTATGGGAGGTACAGGTTTCCACCACACATAATACTGGACCTGGTGAGTGAGTGGGAGGATGACCTCACATCACCCACCCTGTGCTCCCAAGGACTTAGCCCCCTGGAGAAGGTCCTCAATGTACTGCACTTCTTAGCCACTGGATCATTTCAGCAGACAAGTGCCATAGTGGGTGGGGTATCACAGGCCACCCAGTCACGCTGCCTACACCAGGTCTTGAACATCATCACTGCACGCCCATCAGTCCGCAGGCACATATACCTGCCCAGAACACCTGCAGAAAGGCATGCTGCCGCCCTGGATTTTTACGGTGTGGCACGATTCCCCAAAGTGCTAGGTGCCATCGACTGCACCCATGTGGCTCTACGTCCCCCCAGGGCATCAGAGCACATCTATAGGAACCGCAAGCACTGGCATTCCATCAACGTGCAGGTAGTATGTAATGCCAAGGGAATCATCACCTCAGTATATGCCAACTATCCCGGGTCCACCCACGACAGCTTCATTTACCGAATGTCCACCCTAAGCCGGGACCTAGAAGCTGGGCGGTATGGCGATACATGGCTGCTTGGTGAGTATGAATGCCACTGCACATCCATGCATGTCAGATACTGAGCAAGGTCACAACCCCACCAATGATACCAATCACCACCTCCACAGGGGACAGTGCCTACCCTCTCAGCCCCCACATGATGACGCCAATTCGGAACCCCACCACGCCACCCCAGGTAAGATATAACACAACCCACATTACAACCCGGGGCATAGTGGAGCGCACATTCGGAGTGCTAAAGTCACGCTTTCGCTCCCTTGACCGTTCTGGCGGGCAGCTGTTGTACGCTCCCCCAGTAGTGTGCAGGATCATAGTGGCAGCATGTGTCCTGCACAACGTTGCAACACGCCGGGGCCTGGCCGTGGACATGGTGGTGGCCCCACATCCCCAACCACATGCACAGCCGCTGCGCATGGGAGGGGAAAGGGCACGGGGGGAGGCAGCCCGTACACAGCTAGTGGCTAATTACTTGACATAGTAATCACACCCCTGTGGAGTGCACACTGCCCTGGCACATTCCATCTGACAATCAATGTTGACTCAATCTGACACTGATCCTGAATGTCTGGAGAATCAACCGTGAAAACCATATCAGCCTGAGATTGTTCACCTGGAAGTGTTACAATGTGTGCATCCCTACCCACACAGACACCACCAATGCAGTTTTGTGAAGAAACACATCCAAGCAGCTAAAATGAATACCCACTTGCAAAATGCAACAAGAGGACAGTGCCATGTCAGCCAACCCATCCCCAGCACCGCCACACGACACACCGTGCCATGTCATGCTATTTGCAGGTAAACAAAGTAATCCCCACAACATGACACTAGTGTCACAATGTACAGTGTCCCTCATTGAAACTTGCAACACCTGAAATGCTCACAGTAATGCAGGACCAACAACAAACTTGAGCAGGTACTACCATTAACATGAC
The DNA here is from genome assembly GCF_040938575.1 of Ambystoma mexicanum. Lineage (NCBI taxonomy): Eukaryota > Metazoa > Chordata > Amphibia > Caudata > Ambystomatidae > Ambystoma > Ambystoma mexicanum. The sequence goes on from NC_090922.1 coordinate 1,189,031,907, forward strand.
ATCACAAATGTAATAAATTAGTAATCTCACCACCTGGAAATGCCTGCACTCCCACCACTACCAACTGTGCAGTGTTGGCGCCATGTAGAGTAGTAGGTGCACTGCTGCCAACATGGACCCCATCTCCAAACTAGAGGGCCTTGTGTAGACATGAGGAAGGGACCTGCAAATTGGGAGGTAGACACAGATGATGAGTTACACACCAATGCAACATGCAGTGTACAACAGCAATATGCACTAGGAATGTATACACAGTATTGACTAGACTACCCACACATGTAGTGGGAGTCCAATGTCACCATGTACGTCAATGTCACTTGGGCACACCCTTTGCAAGCCCATGGAAACGGGAAGCAGGAGGGGTGTGTGTGACTCAAACCCAAGCATCTGAACCAAATACATGACAAGCCTGCATGTTTTTTTTTTTTTTTTATATGTTTTATTGGTTAAGTATAGTTAAACCTTAAACATTACATCCCCATTTTTTTTTTTGTTTTGTTTTGTTTTTTTTTCCTTCCATAAAAAAACATTATTCCTTTTTTTTTAAAACTTCCTTAGGTCCAATTGTCATCAGGTAATGATTGTCCAATCATTGTCCTAGCCTCTCTGTTATCTTATGATCCACTGATCCATTAGTTCAAGGTCTGATCAATCAAGGTACTTAGATATTTAGGTATCTAAACCTATTCGTACCGTTCTCTTACTGATCTGATCTCTTCTTGATTGAAGTTCAACATTTCAACAAATTTCAATGCATCGAGAGTTTTGCCAATTTTTTCCACAGTGAGAATTCTTTCCCAATATTGTTCTTCCGTATCCTGGGTGATATTCAATACATAATTTCCCATATAGATCTCTCTTTTGCTTTTTAAAGCTGGACAAATTAACATAACATGTCTTATCGTTTCCAGTTGGTCCTTCCGTTTACAGAACCGACAGTATGCAGTTGTTCTGTCAATTTGTCTTCTTTTCCATTTCACTTCTCTGCTATTCCAAATGTTGAGTCTGCAACGCAGCAGCAAGTCCCGGTAGTGCTCAGTTGGAAATTTCAACAGATATGGCGGTAAGTTGTTCAAGCCTTTTCTTTCCCAGATGATGTTATGACATAGATTTCTTCTCAGTCTTTGTTCCTGGGTTTTCTCCCAATCTTTTTCCTGAATAACTCTTTTTGCTTTGTCCGGGTTATTCTTTAGGGTATCCTCCTCCAGATTTACTTGCTCTAACTGAGCCTTACATCTGCTTTTCCAATCCTTAAGCATTTTGTCTTCATTCAGGATGTTCATCCGGGCTAGGATTTCAAATGGTTTAGGTGGTATATCCAAAATGCACTTTCTATATAAGGAAAGGGTTTTCCAAAGTACGACAGAGTTTATTGATTGGAGTCTGAGCTCAGTTCTGATGAGCTCCACAGGTAGTGAGGATGGTAGGCGCAAGATTTTGCGCCAAAAATACGCTTCACAGAGATTCCAAACCTCCCATCTCAGGGCTAAGAGTGCTTCTGTGCCATAAGTGATTACTGCCACCACTTTTTGCTTGTAGAAAGTCACAATTGGAGTAAAAGAAAACTTTCCATATCTGCGATGTAAGCAAATCCCTTGATTTGTCAGAGCCACTAGTTTTTCCCGGATCAGTGAGTAATGCGCCTGTTCGTTGCAGTTTTTGTTTATCATTATCCCCAGGTAGAGTGTCCTTTCTACTTCTTCCAACTTCTGGTTTTCTAATGACCATCGTATGGTTTTTCCGGACTGTCTTCTGCCCCGACTAGATTCCATTGTTAAGATCATGGATTTTTTAATGTTCATCTTCATGCTATTTTCTTTTAAGTAGTTGTTAAAGGACTCAATCCTTCGTTGTAGGCCTATTGGTGTTTGATCGATGAATACCGCATCATCAGCATACAGCATCCAAGGTATTTCTTTTCCATTTATTTTCGGCGGAAATGCACAAATCTTCTCCTGAGCTATATTCATATCGGCCATATACAGGACAAAGAGGAATGGGGATATTGCACAGCCCTGCTTGATTCCTCTAAAGGTGCTAATCCTCCGCGAGAGTCCCCCATTGCTTGTAATTTGGACTTTAATTGAGGTATCAGTGTATAATGTTTGAATAGCTTCAAGCAGATCCTTCGGGCATCCCCAATTTCTCAACTTTGACCACAAGAGCTCTCTATTGATTCCGTCGAAAGCTTGTTCGAGGTCAATAAATGCAAGGTAAAGTTTTTTTTTCCCGGCTAGTGTCTTTGCCTTTAACAAATTGATCAAAAAAAGATTCAAGGCAGTGCCAACTCCACTTACAAAGGCTGATTGTCTTTCGTCTAGGATTTTCGCCTCGGTGGCCCATTTTTTTAGATCTCTCAGTAGCAGTGATGCAAATAGCTTACCGATTGAATCTAGGAGTGCTATGGGCCTATAGTTCCTAGAGTTTTCCCGATCTCCCTTCTTATATATCGGTACTATATAAGCCTCCGTCCATGTGGCTGGTATTTGTTTGGTTTTCCTGATTTGTTGAAATAGTATATATATTAGATCCGTCCAGGACTCAGTTTTCTTTTAGTAATTTGTTTGAAATGCCATCTGGACCAGCTGCTCTTGAGGTACTAAGTTTTTTTATCAGGGTTCGGATATCATCCTTGTCGAAGTTCAAGGCCCAGGGAGTTGAGTCCGAGATCTCTTTTATGGTTTTTTCCTGGCTTTCGCCTTCAAAAAGGGCAGTGTAGTGTTCGAACCATTTGTCTTCTGAGACTTGATTGATACCTACGGCAGATTGATTGTGCTCTCTGTTGTTAAGTAAGTCCCAAGTACTTCTAGCGTTGTTTGTCGATATGGCTGCTATCATTTTTTCCGCATCCCTCTGCAGTCTTACATACCGAGTTTGTCTCAGCCAATTTTTATGATTGTTGACATTTTCTCAGGAGTTCGAGTCTTTCTGGGCCATTTTTCCTTTTTATGAGTCTTACTTCTGACCTATATTGTTTCCTTCTTAACACTAGTTGTTCATCATACACATGTTTTTTTTAATGTTCTTTTTTTTAGTTGGATCATACTTAATCTCATGGGCTTCCAACAGCCATTTGTAGTCCACTAGCTCTTCATTGTTGTTTATCGCTTTTTTGTATCCTAGTATTGGATTCGGGATTGCCCGATTTTTAATTCTCAAACGGTTTCTTCCCCCTGTAGTCTCAGTTTCCATTGTTCTTTCCGTTCCTCTATTGGTCCTTATTTCCCAGATGAATTCAGTTGCTAACAGGCAGTGATCGCTACTCGTTTGTTTTTTAACTGTAAAGGAAAGTATCCGATCCAACATGTTTCCTCCCACAAAGCAATAGTCCAAGCAAGCACCTAATTTCCCACTGTGCCATGTATTAGCCCCTTGGAGATCTCCCTTAATCTGGCCATTTAACATCTTCATCTCACGGATTCTCATTTCTTGCATCCATACCTTTTCTTTTCCTAGCAGGTGTTCAGTAGCTTTGATCTTACCATCTTTATCCAGGATTTTGATATTCAGATCTCCATTTAGTATTATCAGCTGGCCATAATCCTCCATCATGGACTGATCAATTATCTCCGTGATTGACTTTATGAAGTTCGTCTGACCCTGCATGTTCTCACTCCAGTAGACATTGATCAGGACCATTTCTTTCGGGATTTTTGGCCGTTCCACTTCGGATGTTACTTTCAGGATTTGTACATAGGGGTTTGGTGTCAGATGTTCCCTTACTTTTAGTGGACATTCCAGTTTCTTAAGTATCAAGAGGCCTCCAAACGGTCTACCCTTTGGCCCCTTTCTAGCCGGGTTTGTGTAGACCTCATAGCCCTCACATATAGGGGGTTTACGTAGCCATGATTCTTGTATTGAGATAAAGTCATATTGGGTCAGGAAATCACAATTACTAGAGAGCAGATGTTTGAAACCTCTTGTATTCCATGAAGCACAAAGGATCCGGTTTTGCTCTTTCTCCGTACTCTATTGTTTCTTCTTGGAATTCAAAGCATTTGCCATCCAGGCCCATTCCTTTCTCCGATTATCTACTTCAGTAGGTTTATTCATATCTCTCCTTAAGTTTTCCGAGTTATCCACTGTGAACTTCAGGGTTTTCAATATCTCCTTACTCTTTTTAATTGATAAAGACTCGTCCTCCTCAGATTCTTTCTCTTTCTTCCTTTTTTCATTGTTTTTCTTCAAATTTTCACCCGGAATTGCAAATCTAGTTTTTACTGGGTTTTCCTTCATTGGCTCCTTTCTTTGTTCTGTATGGGCTTTATCTTTTGATTGTCTAGATTCCTCGCCCCAGTTTTCTAGTAGGAACCCTTTTTTTCTTAATGTGTCTGACACATCCAAAAGTTTCTGCTTTGTGTTTTTAGATGACAAATGCAAGATAACTTGGTCTAGCCTTTGTTCCTTTGGGAATTCCACTATTTTTATATCCTCCGTTGATATCGTCCTTGGTGACAGGGCTTGCTTGCAGAGCTCCACCACATATCTTCTATTTAAGATCACCCTTCTTGGTCCATTTGCAGCTGTTTCTAATTTTAGATGATGTCCTTTGGATAGAATGGATTTCTTCGGGGGTGATCTTAGCGGTAGCACTTTCCTTTTCTTGACTTCAATGTCCTTTTTTTTTTTTTTCCTTATCAGTAGGTTCTTTAAGACAGGGGTTATTCCGGATTTTTTTTTCCAACCTCCCCTCGTTCGCCATTTCTTTTCTTCTTTGTTCCAATGTCTTAAATCTAATAGATTCCTGGTCAGAATCCACTTCAGTTTCCTTTGAGCTCCGTCTTCTTTCTTTTTCCCTGTTGTTTTCTTGGGCGATTTTCTTGTGGGGCTTTTGTTTCAGATCTTCCTTGGATTTTTGGGTTAGATCTACTGTTTCCCAATTATCTAGAGTTTGCCAATCCGAGATACTTATACTATCCCAGTCCTCGTTCTCACTGTCGGATTCCAACAGCTCGATGAGATCACTCAAATTTGCTTGTTGTTCTGGATCCTCCCTACTTTCTTCCCTTAACACCTTTTCTTGATCTTTTAGTCCCTCAGTCTCTACATGTCCACTAATACTCATCTCTCTTCTAGATTTCTTAGCACAATTTGAGTTCTCTCTTCTTGGTGGAGTTCTCAAGTTTCTCAAAAAAGCTCTTGAACCATTTACTTTGCGTTTAAGGGGTTCGTTTTTTGTTTTTTTCCCTTTTTCATTTAATGCACTTACAGTTTCCCTACCATTTCGGTTGGTCGGATCCTTCGATGTTGCCCCTGCAAATATGGCAAAGGAGGATCGTTCTAAGTTCAGCTTGTTAGTCTCCTTTATCCCAGTCGGGATCGAGGTCACTTCATCTTGGTGTTGCTCCTTTAGATTTGGGAGATTTGGTGCATCCTTTTTCAATTTCATTGGTCCTTTGCCTTCTTTAAGTTTTATATCCGCAAAATCATCCTTAGTCCTTTGGTTATTAAATTTGTGGGTGCTTCTCATCCATTTACAGTCTTCTAAAACTGCCTCCATTAACACAGATTTATCAGTCGCATCTCGCCTAGCTAAATCACTAAGGCGAGATTGCCAAATTTGAGTTAGTTCAGCTTCTTTGTTTGTTCTTTCATTTAAACTCTGTAGGGCCGAGGTCATATTTACATGGTTCTCTTTTATTTGAGAGTTGGTGATAGTTACCTCTTGTACCGAATCTTTAATTGCCTCATAGAGTTTGAGAAAGGGGGCTATTGTTATAGTTAGCGAGGACATAACCACTTTTTCAATGTGATTCAAGTCTTTTTCTCTTTCAATTTTACAGGCCTCAGCTATTGTCCTTAGAATTTGTTTATTCCATGTGTCTTCTGTAGGCCTGTTTTCCTCATCCAAGATTAAGCAGCTGGCTAGATTGCTTCCCGTATGATCCTTCCTTATTTGTACATTTTCCATGCCTTCATTCACCCTAGTCACTGGCAAAGTTTTGTCTCTCCCGTCCCAAAATGGCGGATGAGTTTCTTTCACAGTTGTTATCTTTTCCCGATGTCCAAAAGGAGGTATGGCGGTATTCTCAAGCTGTTCTTTATCTAAGGCAGCCATTTTTTCATTGATTAAGCAAAAACTCCTTCTTTTTTCTCTTCCTATTTTATCCGTCAGTATAGTGATGTCTTGCATAATTTTATCTGCCAAAGATAGGTTACTCAGGCTAGCTGGTGCAGTATCTGCTGCTCTGTTGTTATTCGATCTTTCTAACGGCCTCTGCCCTCCCAGACGAGAGTTAGTGGAACCTGTGTCGTAGTCATATGTAAAAACTCCTTTATTTACTTCCTTTAGGGGATTTGCAGATCGATTCTCCTTTTCCTTTGTGGGACTAATTCTTTCTTCCCTATATGGTTGGAAAATGTCTATGGGCTCTTTCACTATCATCGATAGTCTTCTGGGGTCAGTATTTTTATTCTGGTTTATCGAGTCCTGCAGAGCGTCTTCGACCTGTCCCAGATCCAGCATATCCCATTTGTCAACTTGATCCCATGAGGTTTCTATTGTTTGCTGGCTCTGAACAATGCTAGTCATTCCAGAACTAAGTTCTGCCGCTATTGGCCTTGTAGGGTTTTCTAGACTTCTGTCCAGAGTTTCTTGAGTTAGTGATTCACTGAGGTCCACTCCTATCCCATCTTTATGAACTATTCCGGGGGCCTCGTCCTCTGTTTGTAGCGTCATCTGATTTTCTACCATATTTTCAAGTGGATTAGTTGATAGTAGGTTTGATTTCGTTATCTCCTTCTCCTGTGTGGAGTTAGAGTTCTTACCTGCTGGCACTTCATCAGGTAGAGTTACTATCTCCTCGCAAATATCCTCAATTGCTATTTCAGCTATTTCATTGGATTCCAGAATGCTTTGTCCTGCTACTTCCCTCTCAGAAGTCTTCTTTGATACTACCTCTACCTGGCATGGAAATGTTGATGGGGAAAGCATTTTTATGGTTTCTCTTTCCGTGGAGATGGTACATGCCATAGGTAGTTCTGGAGAGTTAGGTGCCAACCACAGCTTATCACCTTTTCCCGCCAACTGTGAGGGCGATTTTTCCATATTTGATTGATTGTCTCCTACCGATAAGCTTTTCCTTTTGTCAATACCGAATGGTAGTCGGCTTTGTTTTAGCATCGTAGTTCTCAGGGTTTGCTCCAGGCTCCCATTTATTTCTGGGAGTGAAGCGAATCTCTCTCTTGCCTGTAGTCGTGTTCTTAATCCTGTCCCTTGCGTACCCTTTGAAACCGGAATTGACTTCATTCTCTCGAGGGGATCTTCGGTATCTCTCGGCGCAGTAAGTTCCCGCAACTGGTGTCCGAGCAGTACCTGTACCGCCACCGCCAGCAGCCGAACAGCTTAACAGCTCCTGTATTCCACAACAAACGATGCCCTTTGCGCGCCGGGTTTAGCGCCGCAAGGGTGTCCGGGGGCAGGTCTTATAGCACTTCCTGATGTCGCGGAGGGTGGGCAGGGGGCGGAGCCAACTAGCGCTACAGCGCTCGAGCCTGCACGGCCCTCTCCTCGCAGGCAGGCACCTCAAATCCTCCAACGGCTGTCAGAGGGCAGGTGAGGGGGGTGAAGAGGGGTCGCAGCCACAGCTTAACAGCTCCTGTATTCCACAACAAACGATGCCCTTTGCGCGCCGGGCTTAGCCCAGCCACAATGCAGCGTATGCCCACAGGAACCACGGAAGGCAACAAATTGTCCCAAAAAAATTGGGAAAAATAAATTTAAAAATAAAAATAAAAAAAAATCAAAAATGGCCATTGATGGGCCCGGGGGGGTTGGGGAGGCCACCCAGGAGGTCTGAGGACAGGGTGCACACCAAAACCCACCTGTGTGGATCCTGGGAAAAAAAACACCTCCATGGGCTCATGGCCCACACGGCTACCCTATTGTGGGAGTATCACTGCTGTCCCTATTATCACCCTGTGCAGCTGCATCCAGAGGTGGTTGCACTATGGGAGGCAGCCCACGCAAGGCCCTAGTCTGCTCCTCCATGGCTGCAAGCATGCGGGTGTGGTAGGTCTGGTTCTGGAGGATGAGTGTGCGGAGGTCCCCATGCAACAACTCACGGGATGCCCGGACCTCCGCCCTCATTGCCTGCATCTCAGCTGAGAGCGTACGGGTGAGACGCTCCAGCTGCTGTTCTGTCCTTTGGTGTGTTGAAGCCTCAAGCTCAACAAGAGTCGTCCTGAGGTGAAGGAGCTCCTGCCTCAGGGCTTCCCTGTGGCCCTGGGACTCTTTGGAGATGGCCTCCTGCAGAGTCGCCGGTGCCGCCCGCCTGTCCCTGTTGGACGCCAACATGTCCTCCCTGTGTGACTGGCAGATGGAGTCGGTTGCCTGCTGTAGTCGCTCCATCAGCCTTTCAGGGGGGACAATGGAAGTGGCCACCCTATCCATGACCTGAGCCATCATCTCGGATGATGCTGCCTGTTGGGTTGCCATACCGTAAATGGATTGCTCCCATGCGGTATTGCCAGGTGGCGTACGGCCACCACGTCGGCGGGCACCACACCTGTCTGGGGCAAGGCGAAGTGCGCCTTGCTGTGCCGGCACTGCCTGAGGCTGCAGGACTGCATTCCCCCTCTGATCTGCTGGCCCAGGAACAGGATCAGATGTCGCGGAGTGTGATACTGCATCTGTAACCACCAAAGGCGTAGCTGCCAACACTGACATCCCCATTGAGGGTTCTGACCCTGACCCTGGTGCAGGTGGGTGGGACAGAACAGAATCCCTCCCTGGAACACTCACCTGCGACGGCACGTAGGTCTCATCATCCGAATCAACACCTGAGTACAGCTCGGGGGAGGTGCAGCCAGAGACACCCCTTGAGAGCACGACCTGCAGCACTTGTGGGTTCTCGCCCACCACCACACCACGTCCCTCACTGGTGGTTGGTCGGCCCTCGGACCTCTCCTGGGTCTGCACCATCTCCACAACCCCAGCAGTATCAGGTGCGTCTTCCCCTGCAAAGACATAAAAACAAAGAAATGGAAACAGGCATTAGCACCATGGCACACAATGAGGGCTGAGAAGCAAGAGAACCAGTACTTGATTGACACATGTCCCACATGACTAAAACCCTCCCATGCATGCACCCTCACTGCATATGAAGGGCAGGCAAATGGCACACACTGATGACACCAAGATGGAAGATGAACACATTTTCTGCATGCTGCCTGGCAGTGGCATCACACATTGGCCTGTGATTGCCAGGTGAAACACGCATGCCATCACACAGATGGCATGTACCATTGCTATTGAGTGAAGATGGAGAGGAGGGCAGCACCTATTCATTCAGTCCAGTTCCCGCATGTAATAGCTTTTCTAATTCAAACAGGTCAGATTTTTCACCTGAAGCTGCCAGTCCAAAATGGTCCAATTGCACAGGGACATGTGTGAACAAATGATATCCAGGTAACAAAGTCACTCCACTTTACCATAGCCATGTCAGACATGTGACTAGAGGACTGCGAAATACCTAGTAAAAGTGGTGGAATGCAAACAATCTGCCTGAATGAACAGTGAAAAATAATCAACAATGTTGTGGCAAGGTGACACTTCAAGGGCAACTGGCGTGCAGTTGGGCTAGATGTCTACTGTTGGCAGAAGGGATACTGCTATGGCCTAATGCAGCTGCGCAGGATGTATTGCATGAAGCACATGGCTGACCCATACGACTCAGGCGCTCACACTCTCACCTGGCACACAAACAGAAGCCCTCACACACACACCATGCACATGGATGACACACACATGCATGTGCACTCACCGGACAATGCCTCGTAATCAGGCAGATCTCCCACGCCTTGGATCTGTTCCTCCGTGACGTAGGTCCCAGTGACTGACTCATGTGGAGTGAGTTCCATGTCTACTACTGGAGACCCACCTCCAGTCACTAGAGTTGCGGCATGACTTGAGGCCAGCTTACTCTTTGCCCTGCGCTTTAGGTCATTCCAGCGCTTATAGCAATCATTGGCTGTGCGCCTCACGATTCCAAGGGCACTTACGATGTCCGCAACGGTCTGCCAGTGTGCCTGGCGTTGTGCAGGTGTGGTCCTGGATCCTGCAACAATGACCATCTCGTTATCATGTGCAGACACATACTCGACAAGTGCATTCAATTCGTCATCCGTGAAGCTGGGCTTCCTGGACGGGCCGGACTGTGTAGCCGTGTCTGGGGCATCAGCCTGTGCCGGACGAGCACTCTTGCTCTTCCGCTTGGAAGGTGGTGGTGATCCTGAGTGTCCTGCGCCGCTCTGGACACTAGGGGCAGGAGCCCTGGTGGACTCTGTATCAGGAGTGTGGGATTGCACACTCAGCATGGGAGTTGGTGCAGGCATTGGCTCAAGTGTAATGGTGTCAGGGGGAATGTCAGCAGGATGGACTAGGACTGACACTGTCCTGGCTGGGTGTGTGAGAGCTGGGGTGGATGGAGCCGCAGCTGCCCCTGCAGCCTCTCTGCCCTGCCTACTTGGGGCAGCAGATGACCTTGCTGCTCCAGATGCACGTGGCATGATGACATCAACGTGCACCAGCGCACGTGTCATAGGCCTGCTGACCTGGAAGTCAGCCATGGAGTCAGCCAGGTCTGGTGCCACAATGGGCTGGTCCAACAAGGGCTGAGCATGGATGGTGTCAGCCACATCAGCCTCAACGGGAGGGGGGGGGATTATGGGTGCCCTTGACTGGTCCTCCACACATGGGGGGGACAGGCTCACCCTGCAAGTAACGACCACGTCCCCTACCGGATCCACCACGGCCACCACTTGTGGCTCTTCCACCTTTGCCACCCTTACGGAATCCTCACCTCCCAGCCATGGCACTGATGTTAATGTGCGTATGGGAGTGGCTGTAAACTATTGTCCTGGGCAATTGGGGGTCAAAGGGGTTGGGTACCAGATGGTAATTGTACCCTAGTGCTCTAGCAAGGCTGAATGTAACCCCTGGGGAAAGATGACAGGTCACGCTACGCGCAGGAGCCCCAAAAAAGGGAGATGACGTGCATGCAACCCCTCCTAGACCACGTGCGCAGAAAGAAAAACCTGCACTACGCTGTGGCACCCAGTAACACAAGAATGAAGGTATGCGTGTCACACGCAGCCTAGAATGACCTCTGAAGGGGTAGGCTACACACGGGGCAAGCACAGATGTTAGATACGTGCGTGACTCACCGTCTGCCAGGTAAAAGAGCTTGAAAAAGGAGCGCGTTTGGTTGGCAACACCCCCGCCAAAAGAAGATTTGTACGCTGTCTGAAGAGACAGGACAACAGTAGAAGGGAACACTGTTTGAGGGAACAGGCCCAGGTAAACCAGTAAAAGAGAAAAAAGAGAAAAAGCTGTCAGAGGTAACAGGGAATACGAACTTGAAACGCCGTGAAGTAAATCGCGTGTGAAACGACAAGAAGTACAGAATTCACCCACTCGCTCTCCACGAAAAGCACGTACAAGGAAATGGTGTTCTACACGTACCTTTTATACAGGCCCACACGTCCAGCGTCACTTACGCGGCGTGTACGCGCTAGGGCCATTTCCACCAATTACACGCTTTGTCACTTCTGCGTGTAGGGCCATTTCCACCAATTACACGCTTTGTCACTTCTGCGTGTAGGGCCATTTCCACCAATTACACGCTTTGTCACTGCCGCATGTACGCGGTAGGCCCATTCCCACAAATTACACGCTTTGACACTCGGACGTGTCTTTCATTTTTTTCACACGCAACATTTTCAAACGTGTGCCCAATTCAACGTGCACGTGATTTCATAGACGCGCATACGCTGGCGACGCATTTACGCGCTGAGTGCCTTTGGTCCAATAGAATCGCGTATGCGTGCTGATGCGCTTACGCGCTAAGGGCCTTTCCTCGAATTTCACGCTGACGTGCAGGATTTTCACGTGCCAAATCACTCCGTATGAAGCTGGCCACGCGTAAGCACATGGAAGACCACGCTCCTGCCCAGAAGGCTGAACTACTGCCCCCCAGACCCCTGAGCACGCTCCCACCTGCCATCTGCTGCTGCCTGACTGCCTGCTGCCCACGTGCACTGCCATTTGCTGCCTGCACATCAGCCAGGGGTGCTGTTGCTGTGACCACCCCTGCTGTGGAACTGAAGACTCCCGACTGGGATTCCATCGCTCCACAGCCCAGCCCCAGGACCCAGTTGCCCACCCACTCCTGCCTCTGGGGTTGTCATGTCGGGGCAAACACCATCTGGGACCACTGACAACCCCCGGCCAGAGAGGCAGAGGGGCACCAGCTTCAGTGCTACCGAAGTTGGTGTCCTGGTGGAGCAAGTCCTGGGGCAGTATGATGCCCTCTTTGGAAGTTCCCGTGCCGACAAGGAAGGACGGACTCGGATCTGGACTGACATCGTGACTGCCATCAACGCGGAGGGGGTGGCAGTCCGGGACTTACAACATGTCAGGAAGCGCTGGGAGGACTTCAGGTCCAGGACCCTGAACAAGGCCCGGCGCCTCTTGAAGGCAACGGATGCCAAGGGGCGCCGGGGCCACTTGTCGGAAGAACAGATGAGGGTCCTGGAACGCATATCCCCAGCGCTCCACGTCCAGGTCCTAGAGAAGCAGACCCGTCTGGAGTCGAGCGGTGAGTGTACATGCATCCTGATTGTGAGCAGTGCGTGTGGTGATTATTCGGTAGTGTGCAGGTTGCACATCTGTTTGTATGGGGTCGAGTATGGGTGGGGGTGTACAGGGCCGTGGGGCTGACACATGCGAGGGCTGTTATGTGTGAGACATGGATGGTGCTTGTGTGTGTAGGCTTGCATGCCAAATGCAGTTGTCTGTGCACACATGTTTGGGTGAATGTGTATGTAAGAAGACATGTCCGTGATGTCACGCATGTATGTTGTTTTCGGCTGCATGTATGAGCACTGTGTACATGTGCATGTGTGTGTATTTGACAAGGGTGCAACAGTGATGCAACATGGATGCATGTGACAGCGGTCACATCTGCCTGATTGGCAGATGTGACATGGATGCCCGTCTGAACAGTGCGACACTTGGCAGAGGTGTACACATGCATGCAAGTGTGGTGGTGTGTGTACATGTGTGGTGCACTTCCTGTGTTGCATGTGATGTCTGGCTCACCTTTGGCTGCTCATGCAGTTGTATGTGTAGGGATGGTGGTGGCAGTTGCGATATGGCTGTGGTAAGACTCATGTGTGCGAGTTGTAATGACGTGTGTTGGGGATTGTGATGACATGTCTGAGGTTTGCCAATGCCACTCATGTGCAACTGTCATGTGTGTATGTGTCCATTGTACAGTGCCCTGATGCCTGTGTTTTGTTTCTCCCTGTCTGCAGCGTCAACTGATGAAGAGGGCGGAGAAGGTGCTGTGGAGCACAGCGGCGGGGATCCCACCGCCAGCCGGAGACGTAAGGCCCGGCTCCCCTCCCGTGTTGTCATCTCGTTAGGGAGTGAAGAGTCCGGTGCCGCGTCCCTGGCCGTAGCTGCCGGGGGGAGGTCCAAGAGGCAGAGGTTAGAGTTGGACTCCTCGGCAGCAGAAGGGGCAGCTGGGACCCCACAGGGCCCAACAGGGGAAGATGGCACGGAGTCATCCAGGTTGGTGGGGGGGTTTGGTGGAGGAGGAGGCCGTGCAAGCACCAGAGACGGGGTCTGGTGGTGGGGATCCCACTGGTGCTAGTGGTGCAGTGCAGGACCAGGGACAGGAGGCAGCACAGGCGGCCGCGGAGGTGCCTGTGCAATCCTGTCCCCCGATCCTGTCCCTGCATCATCTTGCTCCAGCAGGGATGCCTAACGTCCAGACCCGTTTTCAGGCAGGGGATGAGCTGACGTCAACTGGCCTTCCTCTGCCTGCGGACGTGGCTATCCAGGTCCGGGTTGAGCCTGTCCTGGCTGGTGTGGCGTTGCGTCAACGGGCCATGCAAGGTGACCTGCAGTCTTTTCATGGAGAGACTGCACGTCATCTCGAATGGCTCGTTGACCACGTCAGCCTGCTGGGACAGGTCACCCAGGCCGGATTCCTCCGTCTGATGGGGCTTGCTCCGACCCCCTCCTCAACTGGACCCCCTACACGCCAGTCGTCCTCTGTGCCATCTTCCCACCCATCAGTCACCTGGGTGCCTTGTGGAGCTGCCTCTGGCGGTGCGGCCAGGCTGGTGGAGGAGGCATCCCTGCCACAGTCGGGAGTCGGACGTCCAGCAGGGGTGGCCACATCAACAACTGCACCCCAGCCGGCAGAGGATGTGCAGGCAGCAGGAGGCAGTGCACGGGCAGAGGCACAGCAGCAGCAGCAACGTGGTGGGAGCCATGAAGGCTCGGGGCCTTCAACATCGGAGGGGCAGGCATCGGCCGGAGGGCAGGTTGACCCAGGACGGGGTGTGTCTTCTGTGTGGCAGCGGTTGGGCCAGCAGATAGGTGCGGAGCGGCGGCGGGCGGAAGAGGCGCGGCTCACAATGGTCTGGGCGGAGAACTCCATGCGGAGGGCCCTGAGGCGGGCCGAGTGCCTCGAGGCAATCCGCAGGGGGTTGGAGGAGGACACGGCGTCGTCCCTGCGGACCCTCGGGGCCATGGAACAGGACCGCCTCCGGGACATCGAACAGGAGTTCGATGATGCCCTGGCCCGGAACACCACGGAGTGAGCCGCTGGACTTGCCCGCCTCCTTTGTATATAGTTCTTTAGTTTTAGGTTTCCTTTGTTTGTTCATATGATTTGGAGTCGACGGACACTGCTCCACTTTTTGTATATAGTTGCATTTTAGTTAGGGTTTTTTGTAGGTTTCCTTTGTTCAGTTGGGCTCATGGACCCTTGGATGTTTTGTACATAGTTCTTCATTGGATTGATTTTATTTTTCATTTGACTTTGGACTACATTTTTTTGGATTAGGATTTGGTGTTTTTATTTTTTTACACGGACATGCAGCTTATTTTTTTTTCATTCCCATTGTAGTTTGTTTCATTTCATTTGCATTCTTTTTTTTTTTAATACAATTTTGTTTTCATACCTCACTGTGTGGTATCATCTCATTGCTTTCATGCATGTCATGTTGGGTGTTTTCCCATTCATTTGCAACCATTGTGTGTGACGGACATGGGTTCATTAGCTTTATGAACATTGGGGGTGTAACATGTAATTTCCTTTTCCATGTGGGTGAATGGGTTACTTGGTAGGGCTTTTTGGCTGTGGAGGCTGACCATGACGCACGTGATTGGGGATTGTGAGGACCTGGTGGAGGCTGCCCATGGTGGCTGGGGGGTGGGGTGGTGGGAGACATGAGTGGGGGCCTGGTGGAGGCTGCCCCTGGTGGCTGGGGGGTGGGGGTGGTGGGAGACATGGGTGGGGGCCTGGTGGAGGCTGCCCCTGCACTGCTGGGGGGTGGGGGTGGTGGGAGACATGGGTGGGGGCCTGGTGGAGGCTGCCCCTGCACTGCTGGGGGGTGGGGGTGGTGGGAGACATGGGTGGGGGCTTGATGGAGGCTGCCCCTGCACTGCTGGGGGGTGGGGGTGGTGGGAGACATGGGTGGGGGCCTGGTGGAGGCTGCCCCTGCACTGCTGGGGGGTGGGGGTGGTGGGAGACATGAGTGGGGGCCTGGTGGAGGGTGCCCCTGCACTGTTGGGGGGTGGAGGTGGTGGGAGACATGAGTGGTGGCCTGGTGGAGGGTGCCCCTGGTGGCTGGGGGTGGTGGGAGACATGAGTGGGGGCCTGGTGGAGGCTGCCCCTGGGGGGTGGGGGTGGTGGGAGACATGAGTGGGGGCCTGGTGGAGGGTGCCCCTGCACTGTTGGGGGATGGAGGTGGTGGGAGACATGAGTGGTGGCCTGGTGGAGGGTGCCCCTGGTGGCTGGGGGGTGGGGGTTGGGGTGGTGGGAGACATGAGTGGGGGCCTGGTGGAGGGTGCCCCTGGTGGCTGGGGGGTGGGGGTGGTGGGAGACATGAGTGGGGGCCTGGTGGAGGCTGCCCCTGGTGGCTGGGGGTGGTGGGAGACATGGGTGGGGGCCTGGTGGAGGGTGCCCCTGCACTGCTGGGGGGTGGGGGTGGTGGGAGACATGAGTGGGGGCCTGGTGGAGGCTGCCCCTGCACTGCTGGAGGTGGTGGGAGACATGCATTGTTGATCAGTAGTGCAAGGTGACATGTTGGTTGGCTGGGGGGCATGCCCATGGAGGATGGGCTGCCTGTGGGACATGAGCAGGGGTGCAGGGTAGTCCCCCGTGGTGTGGGCTGCCTGCAGGGGCCGTGGAGGTTGTGGAGCGTACACCTGGGAGGACCCACACGGCCAATTCACGTGTAGTACTCCCCAGAACCCCTGAAATACACATACCCTGCTGAAATCGCGTGTGGAACTTCCCGCGCACCCCTGAAATACACGTACCCTGCTTGCACTGGGCCAATCGCGTGTGGAACTTCCTGCGCACCCCTGAAATACACGTACCCTGCTCGCACTGGGCCAATCGCGTGTGGAACTTCGCGCGCACCCCTGAAATACACGTTCCCTGATGAAATCGCGTGTGGAACTTCCCGCGCACCCCTGAAATACACGTACCCTGCTTGCACGGGGCCAATCGCGTGTGGAACTTCCCGCGCACCCCTGAAATACACGTTCCGCGCTTGGCGTTTGCTGTTTGCCAGCCCGGTGAACTGGTCCAGGGTTAGCGCAGCCCTTTGCGATGATTTAGCAATTTTGATGGCTTTTCCTTGTGTGTGGGCGTTCTTGGGGGCGTTACTGGCGCTGCTGCAGGGTCGCTGCGAATCTCTGCGCCACGGCTGGTTTGGGAGCCTAAAATCCATGAATACGCTGTGCGCGGAAATCGGTTTTAGCGCACGTGCCTGGCACAGACAATCGCACGCGGACACTCTGCGCCAGCCGCTTGCGACACTTTTCTGCGAAATTCTATGAATTACCCTGCAAGTCTCCAGTGGCCAAGAGGAGTAATGACACCCAGCTTAATTAAATCAAATAGCAGTATATAAAAGGTTGAAAATGACATAATCGTGGTCTCTTCACACTTGATTGAGAAATCAAAAACAAGGGCTATTCATTAAGACTCCAGACAAAGATAATGGTGTGCCTACACTCCCTTGAAAGTCCCAGAACACAGAACAGGCCAACTATAAGGAAATAAGCCTTGGCTTGGGGCCTGACCGATGAGAGATGGACTAATTGGGAAGTGGGTAGTATTCGGCCGTTGCTCTCTGCACCTGATTTTCGTTTTACTTACGTGCTGCGAACGAGCTGAAGGTCCAAAGCTGGGAGAGAATGCCAACCAGTCAGGCGGTCTATGTAGCAACATGCTATACAATGTTGCACAGGCCTATCCGCTGCTGTTATTCTGCTATAATCTGTATAATATGTATTTAGAGGTTGTTCAAGGCTAGCCTACTAGATAAGTGGCATCCAGTGATATTGCGAGTACTTATATGTTATAAAGGTATATATGTTCCCTTAACCAATCCCTCACTTCAATTAGGTTTTACAGTTTGCCATGTAGGATGACATAGATGACGCATATCGAGATATAATGCCTCTGTATAATCGAAACCTAAATGTGAGTGTGTGGACTAAAGTTTGTTGTTCGCCAGATTGCCCTACTTTATTTTGAACTGATAGTAAAGTAGAACTTTGACATATTCTTTTAGTCTGTCAGGTTATTTGGGTCTGGGCTCATTATTAGTAATTCCATCAAGCACACAAGACACTTCAAGGTGCGTGAGAGAACATTTTGGTAGCAGTGCGGATGGTTCTGTCGACCTGGGCCCAGATCTAGACTATCGGACTACTGATTACTTTCGCCATTAGCCAGAAGATCATGGAGCTTCCTGTGGAGAGCGGCGTGTAATACACACATGTGAAAAGAATCGGTTGGCAGGTGCCCCTTTGAAGAAATTCCTGTCTGGTCCACGCAGGTGCCCCGCAGACTGAAGGCGAACGGGTTGTTTGGGGAAGAGTCGATGCCGAGGGATCCGAGCTGAGCTACGGATGTAAGTAGAGCATCGAAAGTGGCAAATAAAGGGAGATAGACTGTACTGTAAATATATGTGTATAAGTAATGGGATTTTTGGGGATTAGAAAGAAAAGAAATAGATAACTCGATGCCTGGTTCCTAGAGGAGTAGAAGGGTACACACTAAACTCCACCGGGGGCATTATTTAAGAATTCCTGAAGCAAGGCCAAAAAGAAGAGTGTGTATCAAACTCAAAAATGAGTTAAAAAGTAAGATGAGATGCATTTATTAGAGATGGTAAAGGAAGGTGTACGCAAAACATAAGTGCACATGTGTATGGGGTTATAAATATGTTGGTGTAAAACTTGTATTGTGTCTAAATGAGGAGATATAAAACAATAATAGAAAATTAAAGTAAGGTGATCCTCAGATTTTCAAATCAAGAGACTGACATCAATCAGGAGGATAAAAACCAAAGGAGAAAAGTAAATAAAGAAGAGATTCTTAAAGTGTCAATAATAAAACAAGACAGCAAAAATTGATAGAAATTGTAAACAAAGGAATAAAAAGAACACAATTGCATAGATTTTTTAAATTGGTTAAATCAATCAGTGTGTGTGATATATTTGATTAAGTAAATAAAAGAATAAAAGATTTGGTAAGTATTGGCAGTTGAAATCGAGATATACATCCTAAATAAGGCAGTATCACACGGATTGGGTGAACGGCGCAACTAATAAAACACTTATGCTGTGGCCTCAAGAAGGGTCGTCAAAAACAGTATTGAGACACATGACAACATACTTGCATGCTACATATAAGGGGAAGAAGTTAGAGAAAAGGTTGGCTGTTTTATAATTGTATAAGATGTAACAGAGTGATAAAGAAGATCCGCCTGAGAAGGAGTGGATGCTTAATCAGCATAACGGGGAGGATGTAACGCCTTTGGCTCCTCTTTCCCCTTCTGAGAACAAGAGTCTGGATACTGAGAAGCAGGGATTTGATCCTTTAAAGGAATTGAAAGCAGCAGCGGGGTATGTTCATCAGACATACAAGCCCCCGCTTATAACAGTGAGGACAATGTGGAAGAGAGCAAAAGTAGAGAACGCAAATATGTCAACATGCAACAGTGTGATGAGAGAAAGGGCAGACAGATGGAAACAAAGAGAAATGAAGGACAGGACTAAGGAAGTGACGATAGTACAGAACAAATGGATGGTAGGACAGATATTACTCAAACTAAATGACAAGGGCATTGATATGGTTAGAGAAAGGGAAGAAAGAGAAGAGCAAAAAAAGAAAGAACAAGAGAAAGAATACAAGGAAGAGAAGGAGGAAAGAAGAAGGTATGAGGCAAGGAAAGAAAAGAAAAGGAGAGACTAGAAGAGAAGAAACGAGAGGAGATAGAAACAGATTGAAAGTACGTAGGTTTCAAAGAAGGCAAGAGGAATTAGAGCTGAGAGATATGAGAAGTGAAGAAGAGATGAACAGGAGTAGGGGACAAAGAGATGACGAAAAAGATCTATTCATTAAAGGAATGGTGCCGATTGAAGCACAAGGATGATAGGAAGAAGAGAGAGGGCCACAACAGCCCTGTAGGGAGCTGCAAGGTATACCGAGAATACGAACATGGGCTGACGAGCATGAAGCAGAAAACATAGGGAAAAGGATTGTGTATTTATATAGGCAAATAAGGGATAAAGATGGTATAAAACCAAAGAGAATGTTGAAGGATCTTTATCGAGGGAAATGGGAGGTAGGCCAGATGACGTAATAACATATGAACATAGAATGCTGTCTTTAAGTAGATTACCTCTTAATGTGTAAAGGGATGAAAGCCATACAAGCTGGGGTATAATGATGTCGGACGATGAAAAAGAACAAAACGTTTTTTTTGAAAGACTCTAGTATAAAAAAGGGGTAAAATGGTCAGACTTTGAGGACCCTAAAGAAAACATAACAGAACCGACACCATACACTGGGCGACCACAAGTACGATTGTGTAGTGCTGGGGATATATCCCCGCCTTATGTAAGCAGACCACGGTCACTGCCAGGATGGAGACAAATGGACTAGAGTAACCCCAACTGGAAAACAAAAATGTAGGTGGGTATGATTATGGATCAGGATTTACACCATTTCCATTATTAGAGAAAGGGGGGAGGATGACCACAGTATATACTGTGCCCACAAATGGACAAGGATCATTTAAAATGTAAATTACCTAGTTTGACTTCAGGTGCAGGAAAATGGATTCATGAGTTAGCGAGAATGACATCAGAAATGACGTTACCAATAGGTGATATGAAAGGCCTGCGGGCAGCCATTCTAGGGGAGGGACCAGACAAGATTTGGAAATGAGCAGGGTATGCGGTGTGACTGCACAAAACACGACACATGATGGAACGCCATTGAGATCATGACTAGGAAAATGGGTGAGGATGAAGATCCTGTTGCCTTTATTCAAGAGTGAAGGTGTCTCGAGATGAGAGAACTGTGAGATGAAACAGTGGCATTATTTTACCACATTTTATGTCAGGGACTGCCTGAGCCAGTGCAACAGCAGATGAAGAAACAGGTAGGGATGGAAGCAAGGTCATGGCCAGAAATACAGTTGGCTATCGGACATCATTGTTGATTGTTACAGAAGAATAATGGGAAGAAAGCCGAGAGCAGAAAGCAGGAGGAAGCGAAGTTCAGAAATAATTGTCAAAACTAGCCATAGAGGGGGCGGTATTGACGAGTAGTGAAGGTGTGACGACACAAGAGAAATGACCAGCGCAGCAAAGCAATGTAGTGTACCCTATGGATCAGAGTGGTTATAATTTTTGGCCAAGAGGGAGAGGGAATGGACATAGGGGAGGACTAGGTGGATTTCAAAAGCCTCAGGGAGGTGGAGGAGGATTTAATGGCAGACAGCCACAACAATGTTGGAATTGTGGGAGGATCGGGCATATCATCAGAACATTTAGAAGAAGAGGGGGCAGGGAGGAGTTACATTGCCAACAAATGTGGCTGAGATTGGCTAATCTTAATAATCGAAACGGCACAAGAAACGATTAAAATATTGAAATATACCTGAATTTGTTAGAAAAAGAAATTAAAATAAAGTTCGACATTGACAAATTAGAGTCCCATCTGAAAGAAATGCAGGATTTTAAAATGAAAACTATCACAGAAAGAGTCAAAAGGATGAAGAAAGATCTCCTTACCTTTACACATGAAAAAGCATTTGCCTATACAACCAAAGAATACACTTTTGGAGCCGCCCAATTGGAACAACAACTGAATCATCGAGTTTGTTTTAGAAATACCTTGTACAGCTCAAGTGATGAAGGAGGGGCATCAAGAGACAATGATGATGTAAGGGAATCAGGCCCTAGGGGCAGTAATAATGCCAACAATCGGATACAGAAATACCAGAGGGAACCAAGGAGCCCCGTAATGGGCAACAACAACCTTTTTTAGACAGAGGGAACAATTGTCGAGACTGGACAACAGACCGGATGTAAATACAGAGTTACAGGGGCTGGTAGTATACTTGTCCTCTAATATTCTAACCGAGATGGAAGAACATACCCTAAATAAGGGCCTTAACTTTGTAATTTCTAAATATCATAACCTTTTTAAATTTAGAACTGAATTCCAAAGCTTTATGCGCAAAGTCCACCTGAAAGATGTATTCAAGAATCAACCTTTAGGGAGCTCTGACAACTACAGTAAGTTGAAGAACCCGTCCGATTTCAGTCTGCCATCCCAGACATACTCAGCTGAGTCCCGAGTCTTTGAGACCAAGGTATTGCGAGAGATTGAAAAACTAGAAGCCAAAGGCATTCCTAATCATTCCAACCTCAGCAAAAAGGAGATAGATACTCTCTAACGCATTGGCAAAAATGAAGCCATGGTTATCCGCCAAGCGGACAAAGGGGGGGAGCTATTGTAATTCTGAACAGACAGGATTACATTGATGAATGCCTCAGGTTACTTTCAGATGAAGTAAGCTTCCATAAGATTCCCAGGACCCCAGCCGAAGACTGCTTAAAGAAATGGTGTGCTCAAAAATGTAATTGTCCCAATCGTTCGGGCATGTGGTTTTAAGCAAACTGTGATCGATCATAAAAACATTTCCTATGCACCTTACCTTAGCTTTCTGCACTTTTACACATGCAAAATCTACAAGCGGGGCATGGCCATCTTGTGCCAATCTTATCCGTTGCCGCATCGCCCTAAATTCAAGTACCCTTGCAACACTAAATCATATCTCCTGCCCCTGAAGCTGACATCACTATTCCTAGCAATATTCTCCACCTATTTTCATGACGTTAGTGGGCAGCTTAGCCAAACGCGCCCAGTCATCACCAACGTCTTAACGTCAGTTGACGCAGAACCCAGAATATCAACACGCACATCCTCTCACAGCACGTCCCAAATCGGAATAGAAAACACTATATTTAAAGGAAACATCAATGCTCTGCAATTTACAATGTGCTTGTATTTCACACAAAAACGTTCCAAGAACATCCTCTTATTTTGATTAACCACCAATTTTTGAATGTCCTTGGGTTAGGTTAGAGCATCAAAACTTTATCATGAGGCACACATTGTTCCTTTCGGGAGAAGATGTGCATTCAACGCACCTTGAATCGCAAGGCTTCGGCATCAGCTTTTTGCTAGACCACCGTAAAAGATGTCGGGTTGTTCCTTGTCGCTGGTACCGCCAATGGGCATATCGGTCCCGGGCGATCATCCCACATCAGTGTAATGGAAATCCATCCGTTTAGGCTTATCTGCCAGTGCTGTCTGCAGAAACCATCTGTAGGTATCTGGAAGCGGTGGCATTCGCAGAACGGCAAAATGTAGCTGTGTAGAAAGCATAATAAAAATATATTTTAGTAGCTGTTATTTATTCATATGTATCCAATTACCCTGTAATTGTGCACCGGGTGAAACCTAATAACGAACACAACCCACAAACAATGGAAACACACAGAAAACAGCGGGGAAAGTTTAAGTCTACAATGTGCTTGAGAGGTTAGCGCTGTGGAGTATGTATAGCACCCAATGGGATGCGGAAGCTGGCGGAAAAATGTCAGACAACACATAGACGGCATTATAAAGGAATATTTGCAAAGAACTTGGGGTTGGGGCCCCTAAATTCCCTGGAGGAACCCAGACGTGGACTCCATGCTCACTGTGCTCAGAGAGGCACAGCTCCATCCCACTGATGAAGCACAACAAGGCTGAAACATGTGTATGGGGTTGCTGTAGGTTCTCTTGTTCAGAAGAGAGTTGCCATAGCATTTCAGTGCTGGACTGCCCATGTGGCCGGGACAAAGACTGATATGCAAATATTTATTTCCCATATGTGAAAGGTACATTGAGCAAAAGGCGATGGCTGTGGACACTCAGTGTGAAAAAAACACATAACAGGTTATCCTGCCATGTTCTTTCTAGAGAGGGGTGCCTGCTACCTTTTAAAAAAATGTAACAGTACTGGCAACATCAAATTTCAACAAGCGAACCAAGTCCTCTCGGAAAATATTCTGCACCTGGCACATCCAATAATACAACATTTATAGCACACAATGATGCCATGGGACGAAGTGGCTTAGATATCACTAGCCTGCATACAGGTTGTGTTTGCGGGTCGTCGATGAATAATCATCACAATATGCTCCAACTAACAACACATAACAATGTAAGCAAGCAATACCGGTCAGAAAATGAAACTTTTACTTGTTCGTCTATAAACTCATCTTTAAACGGAATAGTTAAACTTACATTATATTTGGTAGTTCCATTTGCAGAGTGTCTGCACAGAACAACTGTTAGCATAGATTGAAAATAAATTTTCCAATGCCCAGTTTTAAAATAGTGAATCTTAGCATTTTTGCGGGTATTCAACGCCTTCCGTCCTTCAAGCCATAGCGAATCCTCCCTTTCTTCCAAGGTCGAATAACAATTGAAGCTTCTTTAGAGCGTGAATGCCTGATAGGTTTCGTTTTTTGTGAAGGAAAGCCATAAATAGTCCCGGGAGGATAGCTCAGCGGCAACGTGCGCGCCTTGGAAGGAAGACGACACGAAGCAACACAGGTTCGATCCCCGGGTCCGCGCTTAGACCTCTGGGTGTTTAAGCGCATTATAAAAACGCAACTAAGACAAACAAAAAAAAAAAACAATTACGCATCCAAAAACAAACAATTCCTGTAACAGCGCCTCGATGCCTGTGGGCTGTGTGAGCACTTTAAAAATGTAAAATAAATAAAATAAAAAAATAAAATAAATCTAAAAGATACTGTACAAGATGCGTCGGTGTGAACTCCCCACAAGCAACATCAAATGAAGTTACCTTCACTCCATGGAAGCGATGAGCCCGGCTGACCAATGGAGCATTCGAAATAGGTTCCAAAAATAAACACATTTTTTACTGGCATCCACCAATGGCGCGCGATCATGAATACTTTTTTTGCCCATCAATAGTGCTAGTAATTTAGTTATTTTTGGACAATAGGTACACTGAAAGGCAGTAAAACAGATGATACAAGCCACTGAAAGTCTGGTGTAACCTAAGATTCCATTTGTGTCTGTCTGAAACAGACTGTGATAGCATATGATGATATGATATTGGATTTATAACGCGCCAATGCACAAGTGCTTCAAGGTGCGACGTGGCAATGCAGGGGGAACAGGGAAGACAGCGACAACGATCTTACTAGTGTTGGGAAGTAGACAATCCTTGCCCCCCGTTCCCCTTGTTTGTCACTCTCAAAAGATAACATATGTAATAACCAAGGGGAGAGGTGTAGCCAACCCCGCGACATTACGTTACACCACACCCCATCGCAAATAACACATACACTATAGTTTCAAGCCCAGCATTAGGAAACCATTGTGAAATAGCCCAAATGACATCTTTCTACTAGGCCCGAAAATTCATCTCTGTACAAATGCAGCCCTACCATCCCCAGCACCTTGCTCAGCCAGCCCGCACCATCTCTTCCCCATTGCCACGTCTGCGCGTGCTCTGTTCTCACAGAGGAATGTGCTCCGAGGATAACGTGAGACACTGACAAGTCATACATGCAAGTGCCCATTCGTCTCCACTGAACTTCCCATGCCCTAACAACCTACTCCCCGCCAGGCCTGAGCCCACCAGCTCAGACCCTGCAGTTCCTCTCATGCTGATATCCATCTGACCCTCCTGTGCCCTGATCAGTCAAGGACCCACATTACAGCCCTAATCCCATGTAGTAATATATTCTCCCAAAAAGCAACACACGTCTACCTATATAATGAGGGCCCAAGCAGGGCAGATGATCGCGCAAGTCCAGTTGGGGGGGGAGGGGAAAAGAGCGGGAGGGGAGGGGGCAAAGCACAGAGTTAAACTGTATGGCTTCCTACAACAGGCACATCTTGCCAAAAAGTTGACAAAGAGGATAGATTTGGAAAGACAATTTGGACGCTATGGCCACCTATGTCGAGCTCTGCAGAACCAAAAAAAATCACACACATGAAAACACCAAAACACTATGTAAGTGTTTAACAAGGAGCACACTCGCCAAGGTGTTTGTCAAAATAATACACTGCTAAAGCAAGAAGCTCTGTGTTATGGGGGTAGACTTCGGTCAGTCGATTTATTATTGCGATGAAAATGTTACCCACCATAGGCCATCAATGCCAGAGTCGTGCACTTCATGTGTGGATGTGGTTTGGGTCTAGCAGAGGGATTTACAGACACCTAGCAACCACAGACCTGTATGTTATCGTCCGAGGACCAGTAATATAAATTAAGGGAAGGCAAAAGATAGAAATGAATGAATCATAAACCGGATTAAATCTGCATAATTAAACACTTCTTAATCCTTTTTGTAGCATTTAAATTCGAGCTTAATAGCTGTAACGCTCACCTGATTCCCGTAGAGGCGCCGGTCTTGACTGGGCGTATACCGTATCTTCAAAGGTGATGTGTAACACACGGCTGGCTCTTTGGGCTGGACCTCTGTGCACTGTATGTCTGACTCGAAGGGTAAGATGTCTGCAGATAGAAAATATGGGATTAAGGAACTGGGTTATTGAATGTCTCTCTCTTCTTCCCTTTCTCTTCTCCTGTAGAACCCCAAAGGTTAACGCTCTCACCTTAGGTAAGTGAACGCCGTGCTCTCCATCTGCCTCGGGGCAGGGTGCTGTAACCAGTTTCTTCACTGGATAAGGGGAGCAGGCCTCTTGACTTCAGAGGACTGCTGTCCGTCGTTTACTGCACGAACGGTAAGTTTCGAGTAATTCTAATATCTTTAAAGTCTTTAGTAATGATGTTTCTTGTTTTGCAGGGTTCCGGCGATGGCGGATGACGGGCTGAAGTGAGTTGAAGATGGAGCCCGTGTGATGAATAGAAGCGCCTGGAAGCACGTAAGTAAGCGCTTGTTGCCTGCTTCACGATGCGCTCTAACTGTCTTTTTATTTTGCAGGTACAAGTTCGGAGCGGCTGCAGGGTGCCGGAATACCCACTGGATTAGATGTGGAAAGGAGTAATGGCACGTGAGTATTAAAGTTCCCCAATGTCTTTAAACGCACCTTGTTTTGTCTTTCAGATGCGGGATGCAGCGCCGAAGGCCTCCGGAGCGTGCGAAGAGTTGGTAAGCTTTTGTCTTTCAGATGCCGGAATGCAGCGCGAGGCGTTGGTGACAGCCGATGGACCAGGTAAGTGAAGAGCTGTCACTGAAGACCGTAATGCTAACCTGTTCTTTCTTGTCTTTATAGGTGTTGCTGAAGACTGGATTCAGGATGGTAAGCCTTTTTCCTTAGGCCCAGGATCAGATGCAGAAGACACGATGAGCGTTCTGCTGCAGAGGATGCAGAATAACGCAAAGCAAGATTCATCCATTGGGTGTGGTTTAAATAGCCTCCTGTAGTGCTTAGGTGTCTCCTTCCACAGCCACGCCTAGGTAAGAAAAGAGTTCCTGCTTTCCAGAAGAGTTCCAGTGTTCTGAATCTAGTGTGTGGCTCCTGCCCCACCCAACAGGAAAAGTAGTTCCAAACAGAAGAGGATCAGAGGCTGAACTGGCAGGCAAGTAAGCAGCATGGTCTTCTGCAGGGAAGTCCACCCAAGCATTATGAGCCCGGCGCTTCCAGCGCTGGGACTGGGCATATTTATGAGCCTGGTGCCACTGGCGCCAGGACTGGGTCCAAAAGGTCCCAATTGGGACTGGTTGGCACTCGGAACCTGGGTTATGGATCTGCTTCCAAGGGAGTTGGGAAAACCCTGACCTTTTGGAAGCAGAGATCATGACAATAGCATTCCATTGTTGAAGTACAATGTACAAACATTGCGGAACATATTCCAAAAGTTATAGTGAGCACATTAAGAACACTGCTGCAAATCATTTATACCGGGAAGAGAACTGTTCAACAAGTTCAGCTTTAGGTGGACAGGGCTTGTTTGAAATGTTTTGTGGCATTGTAGGTGTCCTAGGAACAAAATCAGGATCCATTCCATAAGCATGCATGGCCAACACATCCAAAGTGAAATCTTTCACAAAATCGAATTCCATTTCCTGATATATTGGCTTGGCCACCCATTTTTTGCTTTGTTTTGCAAAGACCAAGGTGTAAGTAAGCATCCCAAAGTTTCCGCCAGTTCTCGATTGTTCTCTACCTAGGTTCTCGTTATGCGCTAATACGTCTAGTAATGTTCAGGCCTGCATACCGTCTATCCCGAAAATGCAACCTTTTGGGTTTGTACTTTAGGCACATATTGTGGAACACCTCCAAGTCTCTGGTGTGACAGAATTCTGTGAGTCACTTTAGGTCTCCTGAAAGAGTTTTGTCATACATGATCTTCTCAGGAGCTTTGTGTGGAGGTGAACATGACACCAACCACTTCTTCTTGCGTTCCTGCTCCTCCGATAACGGTCCATGTGCACATTCGTGTAAATGTTGGTTTTCTGTCCATAAGTGAACGTTGGAACAGTGGTGCATCAATGAGCATCATTTTTCAAGTAGAATTTCCACAGACCAATCACAAGTTTTGGACCTCCACCAAAGATGGCTGCTGAAAGCCTGAGACCACTGTAAAATATTTTCCTAACCCTTTTTTTTTTTTACCAGCAGCTGTAATTATTTTATTGACTGATTTGGCAACATGCCATACATCGAATTGATGACAAATGTTTGGAAACTGCTCTCGCATGGCCTTAGCTATTGAAACATGTCTGTCAGTGGCTATGAGGTCTATTTGCATTCGCCTGAAGATGTTCAAGGGTTTTGATGAAACCATGTTTCTCCATGGCCACAGAAGATTTACATTCGGACACCTGCACAATCTCCAAACTCACAATATTTTTAGTTTCCATGTCTTGAAAGTGGTAAGTACTTTGGTGAAAATCCTGTGCTGTCACACTTTCCGTCCAGCTAGCCTAAACCGTTTGCCAGCGAATGTGCTTTCAATTGACATCTGTTCAATTTTCCAGGCTTGACTAATAGTGGGGAATACAAATTCCCTTTGATATTTGTAGTACTGGGTTTTAACAAGGAACTGAACTCCCACAAATTGACAGAAACTGGACATCTTACTGAATTTCGAGCCACTGATAAGTAAAGCTGCTGAAGGTAGTAGATTTCCAGCTGGCACTTTGCACAGCATCGGTTGAGCGGACCATGAAAATGTATCATGGAGGTGGCCACAGCTGGCTTGGATTTTCAGGTTAGTGCCTTGTACTACACAAGACACATTCACCAATGGCTGCTGGCATATTTTCCCCCTTAATGTATCATTATAATCTCTACCAGGCAGCTGTCAAATAGAAAAAAATATTTGCTCCTTTATTAGCCAATCGTCCTGCATGAATGTGGTTTGTGACTCAACTGTGGTGGACAAATCGCCCAAATTGTAGTCGAGATCTTTGGCAAGTTCTTCTGTCAATTGTGTTGAAGCTTCAGTCTGTTAGTTCCGCTTGTGTTATTTGCACATGAATTGGAGAAACCGTCAACATCAAATGTTTGTGTGGACCTTTTTTTGCGGGTGTTAATTGTCAAGTGGTTTGTGAGGAATTCCAATGCATCTTCATTATATTCAGTTTCATCTTGTCGAGTTCCTACATTGTAGCAATGGTCCAAGAACACTTTGCTGGCTTTGCCGGTCACATTCAATTCAGTTTCAGGCCATTGGGCATGAGCATCACAAGTCTGCTTCTTGATTGGACCACGGTGCGCCTCAAATAGTAGTTGCTCCATGGAGAAATCTGTTTGTCAAGCGACATCTTTGGTTTAATTTGTTGTTTGTGTCTTTATACTTCTCTTCCTTCTGGGCCTCTAGGAGATGTGTTGTAAAACATGTTCAATGTATAGCATACATATAGCAGATAGCACTTTAAATACAAAAACATGTTATGAAGAAAACACCAGCCCAAAACACTTCTAGAAAACGAAATTATTTGTTACCCTTGTTTTCTTGATTTTCTGTGAAACGGTGGTCTTCTCTGTAACGACCGCACCAGCAAGCTAATCCACCAACTCTGATCCATGTGCCTCCACTTCTAATTCCACACCTTGTGTACATTCCTGGAATAGAATATTCATTAAGAAAAAGAAATCCGAATTTCACCAGATAGATGGCAAGTCATCAGAGATCACCATGCAAAACATACTGATTGTAATGTTGCCCTCAAACATTTTGCAATGTATTCTGCCTTAGGTAGGAAGACTAATGTTAGAACTGAAATCATAAATGTTTAAAACACTGCATGTTTATACTAATGTCACTGTCTAATAGTATCCTTTGTAGATTAACTTTCTTCCAAGGGAACTGTAAGTACGCATACCACATAATCGGGACCAGCTGCAAACGACGATGTAATTGTAGTCGAAGTACCAGCATCCCCCTGTAACACAGTACTTGTTTTAGTACGGATGAAAACAGCAAAATGGAACTGAGACCATGGATGCAGACAATGGTACATATAAAGAGAAACCAATAAATAACACTTAGTCTAAACAACCGACAGGATACATAAACGATTTCATATTATTTGAAATTCCAAGCATAATACAATCTTGTAAATAAAAAGGGAAATAAAATTACCTGATAGGCGCTTGAAGTTGTTGACTCCGGGAAATAAATGGATGCAGAATCTTGCTCCTTCATTTTCAGTGCATTGTCATTAAGTGGTAAAAGGGAAAATTAGATCTGCATTAGATATGTGGGAAGATCCAACTGTCGAATATGAACTTCTGCAAGTCTGTAGGGCTCACCATTGGTATACTGGACGTGTCCGTGTTTTCGTCACTTGCGAGGCTCTGTGCTTCCGTAAGTATGCTTTCCTAAAAAAATGTTGAGCAACCGATTATGAAAACATTATGCTTCTTTTGAAGGGCACTATGGCATTGTTTTCTATGGTCATAATTACTTCATTTGAGGCTCCATAAACCAGGGACAGATGCATAGTAAAATGTGGTATAGTTCAAATGTGATACAATCTGGTAAATATGCAAATTTTAGAAAGACACATTTACACCAAAAACACCAATCCGTTCACAAAGTTACTTTTTCAGTACCCTACAGCCAGTTCATCATCCTGGACTCGCCTGAGGCAGCATGTGCATCAATAGAGTTGGAATTGCATTTGGAAGCAATTTATGAAACATTCTGGGTCAACGCTTTTTTGTGTACTTCGATTGGTCGTACATATCCTCAGTAAAGTGAACAAGAGAAGTTAATAGATGACCTGCCCTTACCTTGACTAACAATTAGATTCAGCAATCAGTGGAGTTTGTAGCAGGAGAACAGGTAGCACGATCAAGAGTTGACTTCCAGTGCTCAGAGATGTTCTCCAGTTAAATATAAAGGGGTTTATAAAGGATTAGAAAAGTGGGTGTGTATGTGAATGTGTGACATGTTTCGGGTGGGGTCTGCTAAAGGAGAGCCTGGAGACACTGGGTCTGGGGAGGAATGTGAACAATGGCCCCTGTGCAGAAGATGCCTTTGAAGTGTGCATGGTGTTTGGCACCTTGGCCGTTCCCATTCCTGCCAGCGCACTTGGGAGCGCACATCCACAGGTGCGAACTGCCATTGATAGTGGAGGAGGGATGGATGGGCAAGAGGTGTGCTGAAAAGGGCCGGAACACTGCTGAAGGTAGACACACTTATGTGGATTGCATGGGCGCGGTCTGCTTGAGGGGAGGCTGGAGACACTGGGTCTGGGGAGGCAATGTGTACAATGGCCCCTGTGCGGGAGATGCCTTTGACGCGTACATGTTGTTTGGCCCATTGTGCGTTTATAATGGAGGGGGGATGTATTGTTGCAGAGGAGGTGACCGTAAAAGGGTACCAACCATTTTTCCATGTCCCTCATAGACAAGTGAGTGTGTCCTTGATTCACTGAAAAATGTAAACAACTTCATAAAAGCTCTTTTGTATTTTATTTTGTTGCTGATGTTGATGGCATAAATATACTACAAATTGTATACTTCAGGTTGCAACACAGTGTGGGAAGATCCCCTGTACTGTCCGTTGTCACTTCGGAATTTGGTGCGATTGGCTCCAATGAGACAGGCAGCTATTACTCGTTGAATATGGAATCCAAGCCTCCCATAAAGGCACCATGTAAATGAACGGTAGGCCACCAGCTTGTACCACCTGTGGAAGGGAAACATACATACTGTATTTAAATGAACATGATAAGTGGACAAACCTTATGTGAACATGCACCTTGTATCCTATGGCATAGTTGCCTGTACAATTGTTACTTCATGGATCAATCAACTTGGGCTTTAAAGTGTAGACACATTACACAAGTGAACACTCATGCAATCCATACTGTTTGGGGCACAGAGAAATCTTGTTTCTAAGTTGAACGTGAAAGATGCATAAGATGAACACTCTGATTTCCCCAAAGCGTGAGAAATGTATTAGATTGGCAGACTACATTCATTTGGCAGTGATAGATCAAAGTTACGACAATATAGGAGACAAACATGAAATGTTAGTGGCTTCAGTGGTAAAAATGACATCACATCTAGAGTACACTTACTCGTTACTTGGATTGCAAGGGCAAACTTTTGCGCGAAGTTCGTGCATAAGCACCATCATAATCCTCAACACAGACCTTGTGAGTCAAGCTGCCCTGAAGTCAAGAAGCTCAGTAATGCATAGCAGTGGTGTGTCTTCTTCCGATATGTAGGCCAAGCATCCAGAGTTATCTCGGCAGCAGCAATTCTCCTCCTTGGTTGGCATGACCTTGCACCGACTGCAGCTACAACAGGTGGAAACGTCTTCCATGCGACTATGCTCTGGCTCAGTATCCAGTGATTCGTCTTCCCAACTGTCATCCGATGCCCCATCGTTCTCGCATCATTCTCTATCAAGTAATTCCACCTCAGAATACTCTGGCTCGTACTGGTAGGGCTGTATTGTTGCCGTTATGCAACAAAATTGAAATCAATAGTAATGCTAGTATAAGTATCTGTTTGCAGGGGCTCCGTGCAACAAAGATAGCTCAACAGAGCACAAACGAGTCACAGGCTATACAAAAAAAAATCAGTGAAATGATTGAAAAGAAAACTGATGTTGTCTGATGAGAAACGGTCTGTTTATACTTTATTGAGGAAAGAGGTGTCCTGCCATTTCCATGGAGACACGTCATTAGCTGGCGCACAGAGAACGTTGACATGAGACGTGCATTTGCGTTCTGAAATGGGGCATCTAGTGATGTCAGCTTCAGGGGCGGGTGATATGATTTAGTGCTACAAGGGCACTTGAATTTAGGGCGACCGATCCACGGATAAGATAAGTACAAGATGGCAGCGCGCCGCTCGTTGATTTCGCATGTGTAAAAGTGCGGGAAATGCATAGGAAATGTTTAACAATCGATCACAATTTGCTTACAACCACATGCCGGAACGCTCGGGACAATAACATTTTTGAGCGCACTATTCCTTTAAGATCATAAGGATCAAAGTAGAAATGCAAGAAGGGGAGTACCTGCTAAGAGAAAAAGCTTGAATACCTGTGTTCTACATATTGCCCAAATTTGCAAAAACCTTGAAAAACCTCCACGCAGTCCCATTTTACCGGGTATTAACTCTCTGCTCAAACCCTTATCCAAATGTGTTGATTACTATCTAAGACCTTTAGAAGCTATTTCTAAAATAAAGGGCTTTCAATCTGGCGTGTAATCTACTTGTGCATTTAGACATGCAGTCATTGTATACTAATATTCTACAACGGGCAACTTTAGAAGTAGTAGAATAAACTCTACTCAAGAGAGATGACCACCCAGTCAGTAATTCCTTTTATTCTTTTTTTTTAACATGTTTATTTTAAACCAGCACACAGATGACAACAACATCAGCAAATGAAAGGCAAAGCAGTACCTCAAATTCAAGTTATGAGCACTCCCCAGATTCCCCCTTTCCCCCCTTCTGGATCAGCTTTCGTCAGTATCCGGCTGAAAATGGGTAGGCATCAGTCGCTCACCGTCTGAGTGAAGGGCCCTTGCGACCAGTCGTGTTTTGTGTGTTAGCGCCAAGACGTTCTGATCGTAATCGAGGAATGGCAGCCAAATGTTCGAGAAGCGGTGGAGGAGGCCAGCTTTGACTGCAGTGATTTTCTCCACAATCAGAATGTCCCAGAGTTTTAGCAACCACAGGGCCAGCAAGGGGCCTTCAGCGGTCTTCCAAGCCCGCGCTACCGTGATTTCCGCAGCCAACAAGAGTTGTGTTAGTAGAGCGGCCCTCATGCCCGTTCTCGGGTAGGTGCCCGAGATTGGAACTCCCAAGAGGATGGATTCAGGCTTCAAGGGGATCGTCACCTGGGTGATGTCTTTTATTGCAGCAATGCATCGGGACCAGAACTCCCTCCCCACTGGGCATGCCTACTACATGTGAAAGTAGGACCCAGGGAGTCCACATCAGTGCCAACATAGGGGGTCCAAAGCTCGATGAAAGTGGTGCAGGCGAACCGGGGGATAATACCACCGTAGAAGAAATTTGTGAGCGCATTCCCGGTTAGTAATGCAAAAGGAGGAGTGCGTTCTAGACCAAATCTCTACCCATGTTTTATTCTCCATAGGGTGCCCCAAATCCACCTCCCACTGTGACATATAAGGGGGCCTTGCGGCAAGGAAGTCTACTTGCAGTAACTTGTAAAGGGTGGAGATTTTCCCTCGTAGTGGCAGGTCTTTTATGGTAAGTTCAACAGGAGTGAGGGCGCAAAGCGCTGCCTATCTGGTCAGCGGAGGGAAGCGCCAGTGTCGGAGTTGTGAATAGGTAAACCTGTCTGTTTCTGCTTATTGAAAGGCTGATTTGCATTGCTCAAAGGAGTGTGGGTGGCCCCACCTCAAAGAGTTGTCCCAGGGACTCAAGGCCTCTTGCGACCCAATTCCTGAAGTTCGAAGGGCAGGACCCTGGTGAGAAGGCCAGGTTATGGAAGACCGGATGCCCTTATGTTTCAGCACTCAATCCCAAGTTTTCAGGGTGTGTTTGGTGGAGGATAAGGTTCCCGGCCAAGTGCGGCACAGGGGAGCAGGGGGATATATGGTAGGAAACGCAGAGGGAGGGGCAGGTGAGATTGCTCTATTTCTACCCATTTTGGGCTGGGCACCCAGAAGCAATGACCCAAGCCGGAATTCACACCAGCTGTGCTGCGACTTGATATTTGCGATGGTCAGGGACCCCCAATCCTCCCAGCCTGGAGAAGCCCATCATGGCCCTCTGGGGGATTCTCGACTTCCTACCCCTCCAAATGAACCAGAACATTTTCCTCAGCAAGCGCCACAGGGGGCCTAGAGGGATTGTGATGGGCAGCAGGGAGGAGCAGGCGTAGAGGAAGCGTGGCAGGAGGTTCATTTTGCAGGCGGTGATGCGCCAAATAAGTGAAATCTCCTGCGAGAGCCATCAGTCAAGATCTTTCTCCAGCTCTTTGAAAAGTGGGGGGAAGTTCACCTGATAGACGTCTCTCGGGCAGGCAGGAATCTGGACCCCAAGGTAAGGAATAGCCGTTTCACACCATTGGATCGGGCAGAGTGTTCCTAGGGAGTCCTGCTCCTCGGGCCAATGCCTAGGGCCACTGATTTCCCAAAGTTAATGGTAAAGCCTGCTACCCTCCCAACCCCCTCGATCTCAGTAAGAGCTGGCTTCAGCAAAGCAGAGATGTCTGTGATGGATAGCAGCACGTCATTGGCATAAAGTGCAATTTAGACAGATTTGTTGGGCAAGAGGTTACATGGCCAGGGCAAAAAGCAAGGGAGACTGGGGGCATCCCTGTCTAGTACCACAGGTTAAATGGATTGGGTCAGGGATTCCAAGATGGCTGCCGGCACAGCCTGACGTGTGCCGACGGCGCTTCGGTGCTTCCCCCCCCTGGCTGAAGCGGATCCACCACCCCACTGCGGGCTGACGGGCGAGCGCCAAGACTGAATGGGTGCCCTTATAATCGGTGGGCAGACGGGAGCGCCTGTAGCAGCTCTTTGGTGTGCGGGGCCCGGGAGAGAGCGGAGACTGGTGCCTTGGCTCTGGGTGGCCTGGGTGGGGGAGTGGGCGCGGGCCGGGCTGCTGGGCGCTGGAGAAATAGCCCCCCCCCCGAGCCGTGGGAGGAGATCCGGCTCATTGGGATCCACCGAGAGGCGGACGGGGCGCCGGGTGCACCCGATACGGGGGAAGCCATCGGTGCCTACTGCCCCGCCGCGGAGTCCGGATCAGACGACATCGGTCACCCCGTGGACTAACGGCCCTCGAGTGGACGGGGCTGCTTGGTGGGGCCTGCGGAGGCCCGAAGATGAGGAGCGTGGACAGCGGGACTGGCTACGGAGGAGGGGAGGAGGGAGGCAGTTCCCCGGCGGTCTGGGTCCCCAGGTTTTGCTCGCGCGGGGCACCCCTCCGACCCCCTCCCCATTTAAAAGGTATTAAGGGCCCGATGCGGGGCAGGGGCTCCCTTCCTTGCCTGGCGGGGGAATTGGCGGTTGAGCCGGATGCTGCTCTCTCCCCAGAACTGAATACGATCTGTGCGGGATCAAGGATTGCTCTGTTTGCGAGGTCCCCAGGCGCCTTAATCTTGGGGATTAGGCCAAGACCTGCGAGGAGAACTGAGCTCGCTCCAGGCTTTACTGGGAAGAACCTTTCAGGAACAATTTCAACTAATAAGATCGGATATACACCAAGCTTTGGCTGAAATCAAGCAGGAAGTACGCCAGTTGGTTGAGAGGACAGATATAATTGAAAAAGGCCTACAAGAGGTGGGCAAAGAATCGACGGAAAATAGTGAGGTTATTGAGAGACTTGGCATTGTGACGCGCAACCTCGAGATTAGAATGGAGGACATGGAAAACAGATCTCGGAGAGTCAATATTAGGTTGAAGCTTCTGCAGGAAATGGTCCAGGACCGGGACCTGAAAGAGACGGTTCAGGGAATTTTCACAGGGCTACTGGAGGAATCTGCCCCTGAAAAGATTGAGCTGGATAGGGTCCACAGAGTGGGATATTTCAACAAGAGCCCGAAGGCCAGACCGTGTGACATGCTGGCCGCCTTCACAAGATATGCCCAGAAGAAGGCGGTCCTCAGGGCAGCCGGACAAAAAGAGCCGTTGACATTTTCAGGTCATAGAATAGAAATTTACCAGGACCTGGCGGCCAGCAACGGCAATGGAACCCGCTTATTTCAAAGCTCAAGGAACGCGGAATCAAATATAGATGGACTTTCCCATTCAGGCTTTTCCTCGGGTGGGATGGCATGCAGAAGCGCATAACTACGATGCAGGTTGAGCTTGACCGGGATCCGGAACGGGAACAAGGGGCAGCAGGCTTGGGCAAGTCTGTCCAGGGAGGGGGAGGGATGAGACCTCGGCCATGGGAATGGTCGGTCGTGGGCGAGGGTAAAAGAAGGAAATCCGGGGCGCAGGGGCACCCTGGGAGAGGAGGAGAACCGGGCGGTCTATTGGAAGAGAGATCTGGGCTAGATGAGAATTAATTGGGGGTGTGACGAATCATAAGAGGTGGTGGACCAAAAAGCAGTTTTATAATTCTCTGGAGGAGGGGAGGCCTCTCGGGCAAACATCATGGGATCAGAAATGGCTAGAAAGCCTGCAAGGATTATGGGGAGTTTGGGAAGACCAGGTTCTAGGGGCTTCGGGGAAGGGGTGGGGGGAGGTGGGACAGGGGGTTGGGGGAGAGGGGGTTCCCCTAGGTGCTGCCACTGGGTCTCGGGGGGCGGGGGGGAGGTTGCGTCAATTGCCACTAGAACTTTAACCTGCCTAGAGTTATTGGAAGAAAAGGGTGAGAGGGGTCTCAGTCAGCAGGAGATGGAGAGGTATCTCTATTCAAATGGGTAACCCATAACGTTAGGGGTCTCAATTCCCCGCTCAAAAGGAAAAAATTGGAGCAATTCGCGAAACGGGGAAATCCAGACTTTCTGGGATTGCAGGAAACCCATGTACTTCGTAAGGACCAGAGCCAGCTCAAACTTGAGGGGGTTGATCAGATTTTCCAGGCATTGGGCCCCACAAAGACGAGAGGTGTGGCTCTAGCCGTGAAGGGGTCAGTCAACTTCCTGGTGGAGGACATGCTTAGGGATAAGGAGGGCAGATATATTATGGTGAGGGGGAAAATCGCGGAGGAGATTTTCACCATAGGGGTAATCTACGCTCCTAATTCACGGCAAGACACCTTTCTTAGGGGCATTTTAAACAAAATAGATGAATGGGCAACAGGTCAGGTGATTTTAATGGGTGATCTTAATATAGCTTGGGACAGGGCTAAAGACAGATCAGGAGGGTCCAGGAGGATGGGTGGGGGAGCGTTGTCTTCGCCAGAATTGAGACATAGAATGGTGGACCTGGGCCTGAGAGATGTCTGGAGGGAATTAAAAGGAAACGCGGAGGGTTACACCTTTCTCTCCGAAGTTCACGGTTCACAGTCCAGAATAGATTACATCTGGGTCTCGGCTGCCCTAGTGGGAAGGGTCAGGGGAATTGAGGTGGGCCCCATGGGAATTGCAGACCACAAAATCCTGTCTATGGAGTTGGACATAGGGCAGAAAAGAAAGGGGGTATGGGGTTGGAAGTACCCGGAGTACCTATTGAGGGATCTTATTATGAGGGAACAAATAGAGGGCAAAATGAGTGAGTTTTTCTTTAGTAATCGCAGGGGGGACACAGGAGAAGACATGAGGTGGGATGTCTTCAAAGCTACAATGAGGGGTGAGCTTATAGCGGCCAAAGCACAGAGGGATAAACAGCTGCGAGCCCTAGAGACCCAACTTGAAACAGAGGTAGAGGAGGCACGAACCATGGTGGCCGAGGTCCCGAGCAGACAAAACCAAAGGGAATACAGGCAGGCGGTGGGCCAACTTGGTATATTGCGCACAAAGATAGCGGAAGGGGCTCTCCTCCGGGTCAGGCACAAATTTTATGTTAAAGGGAACAAAGCAGACGGCTTATTAGCCCGCCTGCTCCAGGGAGCGTCCTCTAGAACCATAATTTCGGCCTTAAACTCTGACTCAGGGGATAGGCTCACCCGAACCGAAGACATCCTTGAATCTATGGCCCAATTCTACGAACACTTCTATACGTCTCAGAACCCTAGTGCCCAGGCCCAAGAGGATTTTCTGGAAAAGATAATTTTACAAACTATCCGGGAGGACGTCCAGTTGGGTCTACAGTGAGAAATCACAGAGGAGGAAGTGTACGGGGTAATTAGAAATCTGCCGGCAGGTAAGGCCCCCGGTCCTGATGGGTTTTCAGCCTCTTTGCCAGAATATTGGTGCCTCAATTGACCTACCTTTTTAACTCCTTTAAAGAAAGAGGGCAAATAACCCCATCAAAGACAGAGGCTAAGATATCCCTAATCCTGAAACCAGGTAAGAATCCCCTAGAAAGGACTTCATATAGGCCCATAGCGCTCATTAACATGGACGCTAAGATATACACGAAAATACTGGCAAATAGGCTTGAGGGGCTCCTGCCCGACCTGATCCATCAGGACCAGGCAGGGTTTATAAAGGGAAGACAGACAGCAGATAATATTAGGAGGGTGGTGCATCTTGTGGAAAAAGCAGAGAAAACCCTCACCCCGGCGGTACTGCTCTCATTAGACGCTGAAAAAACGTTCGACCGGGTGGAGTGGTCCTTCCTTTTTAAATCTATGGAAAGGATGGGCCTGGGGGGCTCTTTCCTACAGATGGTCAAAGCAAACTACGACAGTCCTCGGGCTCGAGTGGTGGTCAATGGGACTACTTTGCGGCCGTTCCTGCTCCAGAGAGGCACAAAGCAGGGGTGTCCTCTGTCGCCTCTGCTGTACGCGATTTATCTAGAACCCCTGTTACAAGCTATCAGAGAGTCGGAAGGGATTCATGGCATTCTGTTTGGGGGCAGACAACATAGGGTTGCGGCTTTGCAGGCGATATGCTGCTCGCCCTAACTAACCCTCTGGAATCGACCAAAAATTGTAGGCGGTTGTTTGAAGACTTTGGGAAAGCCTCGGGGCTACGCATTAATATGAACAAGTCCGAACTGATGGATCTTTCCTTGGGGAAAGAAGAAAGGGAGACATTAAAAAACACAACACCTTTCGCGTGGCGCCCGGGAGGCATCACATACCTGGGGGTCAGAATTACACCAAGTCTCGCCGGGTGGTATGCGGCTAATTATCCCCCTCTCATGGGTAAAATTAGTAAGGACCTCGATAGGTGGAGGAGCCTATGGGTGTCCTGGTATGGGAGATTGGCAGCAATACAAATGGTTACCCTGCTGAGATTGCTCTATTTATTTCAGGCTGTCCCTCAGGCAGTTCCGAACAGCTTTTTCACGGCGCTCCAAGCGATCACAAATAAATTTATATGGGAGGGGAAAAGAGCGAGGGTGAGTAGGCAACTTCTCATGGCCATGAGGAATGAAGGGGGATTGGCCATGCCCAACTTCAATCAATATTACGAGGCGACTCAGCTGAAGGTGATTAGAGAGTGGCTTTGGGAGGGGGAGCAAAAACATTGGGTCAGAATGGATCGGGCGGTGGCAAAACACAACTTGGGGGAGGTCCTGTGGCTATCTAAGCAGCATCGGCCTGGGCGCTTGTACAAAAGTGATATTACAAAGCTTGTAGCGGATAATTGGGACACGCTAGTTAAACACAAGGGGATCACTACCTACCCCTCCCCATTCACACCCTTATTTAATAATAAAGAGTTCACCCCTAGGCTTGAGAGGGATGCATTCAAGGTCTGGCGGGATAGTGGGTGTCGTAGAATGCGAGACATGTTTATAGGAGGTGAGATCAGCTCATTCATAGATTGTAAAAGGGATTTTGAAATTGGGGAGTGGAAGAGATTGAGATATTCCCAACTACGCCATTGGCTCTTGCACCCCGTGAACAGGGAGGAAGCCGTCAGATCTCCTACCACGTTTGAGAGATTTCTCATGACTAATGATGGCTCGAAAGGCTTAATCTCCCAGATTGATAAAATACTGTACGCAGTAACGTTGAGGCCTCAGTGGGCATACATGGAAAGGTGGGAGCGGGTCCTGGCTAGGAGGATTGAGAGGTGGGAATGGGAGAAGCTCTGGAGTAAAATCCCTAAACTGGTGCAAGATTCTCAATTTAGAGAAACCTGGTACAAGGTTCTTTTTGGGTGGCATTACACCCCGTCGCTCCTGCGCAAGATGTATCCTGAATCTTCACATCTATGTTGGAGGGGTTGTGGACAGGTGGGCACAGCGGAACACTTGTGGTGGAGGTGTCCTGAAATAGCCCCTTTTTGCTCTGAACTTGCACAAGCGTTCGAACAAGCGTTTGGGCCTGGCTCGGGCACGTCCCAAGAGTGGACCTTGCTGGGATTAAGACCAGCTGAGACAACGGGTGAGCCCAGGGGTAGGGAAAGAATGCGAGTGCTGCTTACATTAGCAGGGATGTCGCCTATTGCCCAGAGATGGAAATCTTCAACTATTCCGACCTTCCAGGAGTGGTTACGTAAAGTATTGGACTTGGTCGCAATGGAGTGGGCCACATACGCTATGAACAATGCTCAACAGAACTTTGTGGGCGAATGGGGCGAGGTTCTATCTTTTCTAAAGGATGACTTCAGGATTGGCTGGCGCCCGCAGCGCCTTAGGCTCCTTGAACTGGTATGACCCCTAGGAGTCACTACGAGTGGGTCGGAAACAGTGGCAGTCTTAAGGCAGCACCGGGGAAAGGGGGGGGTTCTTATTGTTGTATTGTTTTATTGTAGTATTATTTTATTGTTCTAATGTTTTCTTTTGGTCCTCTTGGGGATGTGTTTTGAGATATTTATCTGTTGAAAACTTAATAAAAAAGAATTTAAAAAAAAAGGGATTGGGTCAGATAGGAGACGTTGACTCTGAGAAGAGTATTTGGTGACTGGTAATTAGCTAGCACCAGCTTTTGGAATGTTGGACCAAAGTGGAAGGTTTCAAGGGTGGGTCGCATCTAGGGCCAGCAAAGCAAGCTACCGCGAATCTTGATTTGCGACATCGATTAGGTTCAGCACTCTGCGGATATTGTTCCAGTC
Organism: Ambystoma mexicanum; assembly: GCF_040938575.1. Lineage (NCBI taxonomy): Eukaryota > Metazoa > Chordata > Amphibia > Caudata > Ambystomatidae > Ambystoma > Ambystoma mexicanum. The sequence continues at coordinate 1,189,073,325 of NC_090922.1, forward strand.
GACCTGTGCATTATAAATCCTGTCTGTTGGCGTCAATGGTTAATAGTGAGATAGGCCTGTATGAAGTGATATCCCTGAGGTCCTTCCTGAGTTTAAGAATGAGGACTGTGACGGATTCCTGCATGGAGGGGGTAATGGCACTCGAAGTAACAAAAGAATAGAATAGGGTCATCAGGGGGGCAATCAGTTGGGGGCAGAACATTTTATAGAACCGTGTAGTGAACCTTTCTGGGCCCGAGGCTCTGGTTTTGAGACTCTTGAAGGCCACCTCCACCTCCTCACCTGACGTGGAGTCTCGAGGCTCTCCCCCACGGAGTCTTTGAGGCGGGGGAGAGCAGTGCCTCGTAGGTACTCCTGCTGTTCTTCTTGGTTCTCGGGGATGCCGACATTATTTCTGAAAGGTGGGCGACTGCGAGTCGTAATTTGTCCTGTTCTGCAAATTGGACTTTGCCTTGAGGGTCGCGTAGGCCTAAAATAGGTTTCCGTTTTTTGGCTTTGGCGAGTTTGTCAACTAATGTAACGCTCACCTGGCTCCCATAGAGGCGCTGGTCTGGGTTGCTGTGGCCTCTTCAAGCGTGATGCGCAGAATTCGGACCACCGATTTAACACGACCCCCAAATCTTGCTTGTCGGGCCCGTAGGATTATCCTTCTGCAGATGAGAAAGGGGATTAAATGTCTGCCGAATAGTGTGCTTGCTCCCCCTTCGTTCTTCTCTGATTCCTCCAATACACCCGGTTTAAGCTCACCTTATGGTTTGGAAGGATGAACTCTCCATCCTGCTTCTGGTGCAGGGGCGCGCGTTCGTCCAGTTACTTCACTGGTTTTCAGAATGGCGCTGGCACATCCACTTGACTTTTCTGAGTAATACGCTGTAAGTATGAAGATGCAAAAGTTCAAGTGTGAGCCTCCTTTTATGTTGTCTTTCCTGACCTTTATTTCAGGTGCAGAACAAAGGCGATGAGTTGAGGGGTTAAATTTCCGGTGGTAAAATCAGGTGAGTTAGTGATGAGGGCGACCCCTCTAAATGTCTTTATAATTCCCCAGTAATGTCTTTTGTCCTTTCCCCATAGGGGCCGGGGTGCGGTACCTGCCAAAGATGCGGCGCCGACCCGAGATGTGGAATGATTCACCAAGAAAAGCCGGTAAGTAATATGGTTGAAAATGTCCTTTCCCCTTAGGGGCCGGGGTGCGGTACCTGCCAAAGATGCTGCGCCGACCCGAGATGTGGAATGGTTCACCAAGAAAAGCTGGTAAGTAATATGGCTGAAAATTTGGCTTTCTTCTTGTGTTCCCTTGCTCACCTTTTGTCTCTTCTTCTCTCCCCTACGTGCAGAGATGTGGCGACCGGTGCTGAGAGCCGCGATTGAGCCGGGCGGCGTCTCGGGAACAGGTGAGTGAAGCACGGTGCTGCAGCGAGCAACACAGTGCTTTTAAATGGAAGTCTTCCTTCAGGAATGCTGGCGTGCAGATTCTGGATGCAGGTAAGAAGGTTGAATAAGTTCTTGGTGTTCACCTTTCTCTTCTCTTATTCCCTTACAGGTGTTCCAGGTTCGAGGCGGGCGTGGCTGGAGTCCAGGTGCAGGAGCAGACACGGTGAGCGTTCAGCTGCTGGGATGCAGAACAACGCGAAGCACGTGTGGCTGTCCGGGCGTGGCTTAAATAGCTTTGGAAGAAGTTCCAGGTGAGTATTCTTCCACAGCCCCACCCAAGTAACAAAATAGTTCCATCAGAAAAATAGTTCCTCCTAAGCCTCATTTGGCTTGGTTCTTCATGCAGCATGGTCTGCATCAGGTGAGTGTGCAGCATGGTCTGCTTCAGGTAAGTGCACCAAACACTTCCCCTTATGAGCCTGGCGCTTATGGCGCCAGGACTGATGTCCAACATGAGCCTGGCGCCAACGGCGTCACGACAGAGTCCAAAGAGCCCCTATAAAGGGCCGCTGGGCTTTTACCCGGGGGCGTGATGCCTGCTCCCGGGGGTGCTGGGCCTGGCCTGGTGCTCCGGGGGTAGGCATCATGACACTAATAGTTTATTTGCCTTATTGCTTTTGGCATAGTCCCTTTGCTTGGTTTTAGCCGCAGATGCGCAGTGTACTCTGCATAGTGTGCTTCCAACATTTTTTGGGCGGCTTGTAAGGCTTGTTGCGATTTCAGGGACCACCCTTTGTGAACAGCTTCAGCTTTGTGGACCTAGTCCTCGAGGCTGATGCAGATCTGCCGCTTGCGTTTGTGAAAGGCTGCACCGTGTGCAATCAGTTCTCCCTGCACCACCGCCTTCATAGCACCCCATGTGTTAGCTGGGGATGTGTCCTCGTTCGGGTCTTCCCTAAAGAAATTCTTGATTATTTTGGCTATGGAGTCTCTTAATGAGACGTCGTTTAGGACAGGGTCATATATGTTCCATCGGCGTCGAGGAGGAGGGTCGGGTTCATGCGCCCGGAGCGTCAGGGCTTCTGGAGCGTGGCCGGAAAGCATCCTAGGGCCAATGATGACATCGTCTGTGAAGGCCAAGACTTGGGGGGAGGACAACAGGAGATTGCTACGGGAGAAAGTTCTGTGCACATATGAATAGCAAGAGTAGTCCCTTTCATTTGGGTTGATCACTCCATGTGTCCACTACATCCAGGGTTCGGAATAGGTGAAGAAGACCTGACACCAATCTAAAGTCTCTGGCAGTCGGAGGCTGCGATCTGTCCTTAAGCGGATCGGGTACCCAATTGAAGTCTCCTCCGATGATGATTTGGCCTCTGATGAATGGGAGGAGGGACTCGTCCAAGTCCCTGTAGAACCTCTCCTGTTTGTCATTTGGGGGCATAGATCGAAATGAGGGAGTAAAGCTGTCCAAAAAAGGAGGGATTTGATCACCATGAAGCGTCCCTCCGGGCAACGTATGGTCTCCAGGATTTGTGGTCTTACCCCTCTTGTGAAGAGTATCGCAGTGCCCCCTTTCTTAGTACCATTGGAGGCTAGGAATTGCTGTGGGAAAAGTCTACTGCAGAGGTGGGTAAAATCTGCTGGGATTAGGTGGGTCTCCTGGAGGAAAACCACAGAGGCGTCCCCATCTTGTTGTAGCGTGGATTTCCTTTTAGGGGGGGGAATTCAAACCTCTGACATATAGTGTAATAAATTTCAGTTTCTGATGCGGAGGGGGAGCGTCTTGGGCTTCTGAGGGTCCTAGGAGTGAGGGTTGGGCAGGGTGAAGCTCAGACATCGTCCGGAGGCTTGATCAGCATGGGGTCATCATGCAGGTGGGGTTTAAACACTCACCCCCAACAGGGGGGGGGGGCAGAGATTTTAACATTGATCTCCAATTGGAGGTCGAAACATCTGAACATGAAGCAATGGTGGCAAACTTGCAGGGCACTGAGCATTTGTTGTCAACGGTGTCCCTAATCATTGCCTTAGCAAACAGGGCTAACATTGTTTGTGTTATACTACAAGGGTTACTAGGTGACATCCACCTCGGAGTAAGGCAGGAGCTGCAAGAAGCCCGCTGCAGGTCTTTGTGCGTGTTGTTCTTCCAAGGTACGCCATGTGCTGGGGAGTAGCCTGGAGGGTGGCGAGCCGGGTAGCGATCTTTAATCTGGACATAGTTCGTAGATTCCCGGGAGGGTCACCGGGCAGACTTTGCTTTCTGGACCTTGGTCCAGGTAGAGTGTTTTGGTTTCGGAGGGAATTCTTCGGGCCACTCACCGGGGAATCCAGGTGGTGGTTTCACTTCTCTTTTCAGGGTAAGTAGGGCGCAAGATAGAATCAGCATCTTTTATGTGGCTGATCGTTTGGGGGACCCCCTGATAGGAGAACTGAAGGCCTATGAGGAACAACCAACGGTAGCGGACCTGTTGATATCTGAGAAATATTGTCAAAGGCTGCAGGGCTCGCCACTTCTGGATGGTCACCACGGCTAGACCCTGGTAAATCTGGAGGGGGGAGCCGCGGAAGGTCAGGTTGTCCTGAGAGCGCCCCACCTCCATGACCGCCTCTTTGGTCTTATAAAAGTGAACCCGGGTGATGACATCAGGGGGGGAGATCTGGAGACCGCAATCTGTGGGTCCGGTCCAGGAGGAATTGGGACAGGAGAGATCACCCACATATTCTGCCAGCTTTTGATCTGGGACCGAGGAGGGGACGCCCCTGATCCAGAGGTTATTGCGCCGAGCTCTGTTCTCCAAGTCGTCCTGCTTGTGCTCCAAGATCTCGTTTTGGTCAAGTAGGGGTGGCATCGTGCGCTGTAGTTCCAGGAGTGTGGCTGCATGTTCCTGGGTCAAGTCCTCCACCTCTCCCACTCTCTGATCCACTTCCACAACCCTCTGCTCAGTCTGTTCCACTTTAGTGATGAGCTCTGTCAGGCAGAACCGGAATTCCGCTTTAATATCTCGCATAAAAGCTAGGATATCTCCTTTAGTGGCTAGCTGACTCATGTTGTCCGCGGGAGCTTGTGGCGTGGACTTCAGAGTGTGTCTTTTTCCCTTTGTCGGGTGGGAGCAGTATAGTGGTGATGTCTGTGTTCTTCGGGGGTTTAAGGTGTTTTGGCATCTTTGTCAGGGGCCCAGGATGACTGCAGGGTCATCCTAAAGGAGAGACAAGCACGTGGGGGTGATAATGCTCGTGTCCCAGTGATGAAGGATGCCTCCACCTCAGGGTGGTAGTAATAGTTGGCAAGGCTATCTGCTCTTGGCTAGAACAGTTGAGGCAGCTGAGCTGCCAGCGCGGCAGTGGTGTTGAAAATGCGGGATCTTCACCCAGGTGTCGTAGGGCTGGTGAGGCAGGGGGGTCTCCTGGGCGTTAGGTCTCAACTCAATCATCAAGGGGAGGGGGCCTAGCAAATAGACAATTGAGTGGTTCAGCTGAGTCAGTCGAGGAGCCCCCCCAGCATCGCCTTAGGGTATGTTGAGCTCCCCAAGAGGCCTCTCCAGCAGGTAGGTTGGCTTGTGTACACAGTGGATTTTGGGCATGGGCGCCCCTGGATGTGGTGGCCTTCTGGATGGTTAAGGGATAGGAGGAGGGGCAGAAATTTAAAGCCCTAAGGTGGCAGCTCCAAGGTGTAGGGCGGCAAGGTTACAACTTACTTCATTGGATGATTATGAGGGCTGATGATTCATCCGGATTCTGGCCCACTGAGGCCTTCAGGGGTGGGCCACCACAGAAACAGAGATGTCCCTGTGATGAGTTGTGTTATGGCTCCGGGCAGCCCCCCCCCCCGTGGCCAGGTTCAAATCATACTCTTCGCTGTTGCAGGCAGCGGTGGTCGGCGGCCCCAAAGTATGGGGAGACAGTCCCCGGGCTCCGACCCACTCAGGTCTCAGTCAGGGTTTCACTGGGGGAGCCACTGGATAGGGGGGGCTCCCGCCCGTCTCAGGGCTGCCCGGGGTCACGATGATGGCGATGCAGCTCTCACGGGGGGAGTCCGGGTGCCTCCGGGGCTGCTCCTTGCGGCCAGAAGATCAGAGGGGGCTCCCGCAGGGCGTCAGGTACGTGGGCAGGGTCTGTCTCTCTGGGCAGGCAGAGGAACCCCAATTCGGGCCACAGTCTGCAGCGCTAGATCCCTGGCGGGGTTGTCAAATCGGCCCCTATTCAGCATGACTGTGGCAGCCGTTGATGGGCAGAGTGTTGCTGTGACAGAAGAGAACTCCCTGTGGACATATGACAAAACCAGGACCTCTGGGCAGCAGGTTGCGTTTCCTCTGAACTCCGTGTAACAAAGACGGTCTGCCATTTTAATGATTGCGAGGGGGTGGGATCAAAGATCCGCTGCAATCAAAGTGTCTGGAGCCAGTCAGGGCCACCAAACACCATCCTCCGGGTCGTCATCATCCGGGCTCACCAAATCTGTGTGTTTCGTGGTTGTGCTGCGCGAAGAACAGGGTTAAAGCATAAAGAATAGTGGTGATGTGGCCCCTAGGGGACCCTCGTGTATGGAAACAAGGCACAATCACCACACACAAACTGATACGCCAGACACGAGGTTGTATTCCCAAAAGCTAGGGTTTATTGCAAAGCACATAGTCTCAGTTGGCCAACTGGGTCTCACGCCCCGCGATGTGTATCTCCAGACCCCGAGGGACGCAAGAGAGCGAGAATTTTACAACAGTTACATATATACAAAGTGAGCATCTTACAATCAGCGGTGACATATTCAATACCACCCATAATGTATTTCCTCTGAATAGGGATCAACGATTGACAATTGTGACGAGTATGACACCTTCAGGCATTAATTTATCAACGGTTTGCAATTTCGCAAGCCTGCAGACACAATTCTTTGTTTTAGAGAACACATTGCCCCTGTTCTTGCAAGCAAGCTGCGTGCAGGGCAGAGACACATTCCAGGCCTCGCTATCTTCTAGTTTATATTAGTGTACTAGGTGTCACCTCGCTCTCCAAGGCTCTACAGGGCTCAGGGAAGGGGGGCCCAAAGGAGAGCATAATTCAAGCCATTAATTGTTTGTTTCTACCATTTCTACCGCATGAGCGGGACTAGCTGGCACCTGTGTAATGATTAAATGCCTTGTCGCTTACTTCCAAGGATTTGTGAGGGAGGAGACTGGGCATTTCTGTCTGGGTCGCCTGCGTTATGTTTCAACAAGTATCTCGCGGCCTTGCTCTACGCATGAACAATAATGCAATAGTGGAACAGAATAAGCTTTCAGCAAAGCAGTTTCAACAGAAGGCAAGAAGCGAAAGTTAAAAACAAAATGGCGATTTCTGCCACATCAAAATGGACGCACTTTAGTCAAGCTTATGAGTCTGTACTACTAATACCGAACACATGAGGCGGTTGGTCTTCGGCCAACAAAATACATTGCCTCTGTTATAGAGGGGTATCTACTTTTTCTGGACTGACAGCGGGCTTCGGGCGGAGGACATTAGAGGTGTTGCCACATCCGCAGCGCTCCAAGCCACACCCCCTAATTCCTTTATTCTGTGGTATGCAGAATTGGCATTGACTAATAATGTCCCATGAATTGGAAAAAACTATGTCCAAGTGGAAGGTACCCTAATTTGGCAAACTTGTATGTCGACATGTTTGAGCAAACAGTGGTGGATGTTTTTGTGGTATGGCATGGAAGCATAGACAAAGCTAATATTGTTCTATCATGGCCTAACAGCCAAAATAGGTATTTGAAAATCACTGCTTCCATAAGTACTATTGAAGTAAATTATCTTGCCTTGACTATTTATCATGAACAAGAACACTTACTAGCGAAACCTTATGTCAAAGTCACTGACAAAAATGCCTTATTACACAATAACAGCCACCATGCATGCCACGTGAGAGACAACCTACCCTTTGGACAATTCCTCCGCTTAAAACATTGAAACGCAATAGCAGTACCAGGGAAGCCTATGAGGAGGGAATTAGCATTTTAATTCCCAAATTGATCTCCCGGGGCTATCCTTCTAAATTAGTCAAACAAACAGCTAAGTATCATTAAGAAAAACTGGAAGAAAATTATAAGTAAACCTTCCCCCTAGTAGCTTTTTTAAAAAAGTACAATTATTTGCAATGTCGTCATGGACCAGGTTGACTAATGATAAATATCCAGCCGTGCTGACATTAGTGACACCACAACATAGTAACGTTAGTCACGAAGCAAACTTGTATCCATGCACGAAGTTACACAGACACACACGAAAAACATACATACACAGTTCTGTAGACTGATACATGTACATACTGTCAGAAGCCTTTTTCCCCTTTCACTAGCCAAACGCAGAAACGCAAGAAAGCCAGAGTCACACAGAGCAAGATTGCAACCGCTTATTGTGACTAACCATATGGAACTTCAGGGACGTATAAGGAACCTGGAAGAGTCAAATACTACTAACGCCCATGGCGAATACGTTATTATATATATGGCTGGAGCACAATGCACCTAAAAGGACCTGAATGGGCTACTACAATGAGCTCTAAAAGCTCTATCATAAGATATAATAAAAATGTTACCAAGGATTCCAGCCTGTTAGCAGGGAATATTCAAAGCATGTGAAGCCATGAAAGCTACCAATGCTGGAGAACAGGAGTTACAGGTAAGCAACATACGCCTTACACATTAAATAGTTGAGTCTCAGGGCAGAATGCATGAGATAGTGGTTTGGAGGGTAGTTTGGATAGGACATTGGAAGGGCCTTGGGGTGCTCCTTCCATTGCTAGTGGTGGAGTTTGAGCCTTGATTTTAAGTGCTCCACTGAACAGATGGCTGATGGCCAGGGTGAGAGCATTCCAGTGGAGTGGGAAAAGGAGCAGTAGAGGATTGTGGGGACGGTTGACTGATTGGTTGTGAGGTGGTGAGGAGCTAAGAGTTCCAGGAGGTGGGGGGGCAAGAGCATGGATGAGTAGAAGGAATTTACAGAGAGATAGAGATTTGCATGGATAGCCATCCAGTGTGGTAATGGTAGGTAGAGGTGGCTCTGGGTAGGTTGAAAAGGGGGCATATCACAAAGTTGAGGACTTTCTTTAGAGGAGCAAGAGTGTAGAGGGGTAGAGCAAGAGGTAGGCTCACACAGTAGTCCAGTTTGCAGGGCACAAGAGTAGCAATGAGGGTTTTAGTTTAGTAGTGTGTGAGGTGTGGGCAGATTTTTCGAATCTTCTGGAGGTTCTGTTGGGCTGCAGTGGCCATGATGAACTGGTAGAGTTTTATTTTGTTGTCGGAGAACCTTTAAGGTTTTGAGACCGTGGTTGGGGTCGGGGGGTGTAAGGAGTTCAGGGGGTAATTGATGGGATAGGGGAGGATGGAGTTGTCATTTCAGGCATGTAGAGAGAGAGAGAGGAACTGGTTGTGTGTTTGTAGATTGCAGTGGTAAAGGAGGGACAAGAGAAGAATATCTGAGTATCCTAAGCAAGGAGGTATCATTTAAAGCCAAAGCAAGAAATGAGTTTGCCAAGGAGGTGTATATGTTGAAGAGAAGTGGGACCAGGACTGATGCTTGACTGGGCCACCCATGGGGGAGGGGTGATGGTGCTGGAATCCAATAAGATGGAGGAGTGGTTAGAGAAATAGGAGACACAGTGCAGCACAAGGTCTTTGAAACCAAGAAGGGAAAGAGTTTGGCGTGAGGGTCGATCCACAGTGTTAAAGACAGCTGAAAGGTCTAGAAGAATGAGAATTTGGGAGAGGTGGGAGTGGTGGGCGGTGGTAAGGGAACCGGCAACTTGGATGAGTGCAGTCTCAGTGGAGTGCTTAGATCAGAATCCAGATTGGAGGGCATCACCAAGTGAGTGTACCTCGAGAAAGTTAACTATGTGTCACGCAGCCCCCCAGGCTACCTGCTGCACCTATGAAAACAAAGACACACCCTACCCCATCGGTGGGCTCCACCCCTCTTGCCACCCGACACACACACCTTGACACATGTACCGTTTTGCCTCCTCGCTTCCTGCACAGCAGGGCACGGCATGGCATGATTGGCAGGACTGGCGTTTATCGCCCTTCACATCGCTGGCAAACGAAGTGGAGACTCCTGCATCGCCGAGACATACGGCTTTCACGGAAACCTGCGCGTCACGGCGAGTCACGGATCATGTGACTTGTGGTCCCTTAGCAACGCCGCAGCGTTTCGTTTCCACACCTCACGTGAATACGGTCACATGTTTTCTCCCAAGGGATAAAGGAAGACCGGAAACTGAAGACGTTGCTTCACAGCTGTTTCGTCTGGATCAGGTGACGCTCATTCTTCATTCTAAGGATCTGTGTCCATCACCTGACCACGGTTTGCTTCACGGACTGTTACGCTTAGCCCTCGTCTGTTTTGGAACTTTGGATTGCCTGCTGACTATTACGCTTTGCCCAACGGACTCCTCTGTGCTTAACCCCTCACTTGATTTGGAACTTTGATTTACATGCTGCCGAACTACGCTTTGCTCTACGGACTGTATTTGTCTCTCAACCCTTCATCTGCCTCGACCTGGATCGCCTGTTTTTGACCACGGACTGCTGGATTTTCTCTACGGATCACGTACCACTTTAGGATTTCGGTCCTGCACTAGGTGTTCACCTACCCTTGCCCTCTGTCTGGCCCAACAGTTGTCTGAAGGTCTACGCCTCCGTCGGCCTTTCCGGAACCACCCTCAAATCCTCACAGGTACATCGTGCTCTTGTCTTTTGCATTCAGTATACATTGCCTTGCCCTGTATCCTAACCACATTGCACCTTGCCTTGCAGCGCTCAAGGGGTTCTTCCGGCTGTTCCCCACGTCCAGGCTTGCGGACTTCCACCTGTGGCTTCAAAGATCACACAGACAGTATTTCTGGTGTTGTCAGTGTGATACTTGGGGACAGAGGGGTTGCCCATACTCTGCACGGCCATCAAGTTTGTAACAGACTGTGAAGCCTTTTTGGTCATCCAGAGTATGAATCCCTCCACCGGGGATCCAGTGACCGCGTTGATGCAGGCAGTGTCGACCCTCAGGACCGAAATGGCCGCTGCCACAGCAGCCATACATCACCGTCTGGACGCCTTACAGAGCACCCACTATCCGCAGATGCCGAGTTCGGGGACCCAACCCCTCCAGACTGACTAGCACCTGTTCAGCCCCCAAAACCCACTCCAGTATTACTCCCGACACCCGTTCCTCTTGCCGCTCCAGAACGCTACCAGGGGGACCCCCGGAAGTACTGTACTTTCATTAATCAATGCAAACTTCATTTCTTGTGCAGACCCTTGGCTTTCCCCGATTCAGTCACTAAGGCCGCATTCCTTCTGTCACATCTGTCTGGGGTGGCGGCCACCTGGGCAAATCCAATGTTGGAGAACGATCACCCCGCTTTGTATGATTTCGATCTTCTCATAACAGAAATGGCCAAAGTCTTCGATACTCGCTATAAGGCCCAATCAAGGGACCTAGAACTCCTGGACTTAACACAGGGGAAACAAACACTGATAGAGTACATCACACGGTACAACCAGCTTGCCGCCGAGACCTCCTGGCCGGAGGAGCTATTGTATTTTATCGTGGGCTATGCAACACCATGAAGGATGCACTCTCTGTGGTTCCTGCCCTTCCTTCAGTGTTCACGGATCTGGTGGATCTAGCCTTACAGGTTGACGCAAGGCGATCCGAGCGGAGGGCAGAAACAACATTCACTAGCCAACCAAGCCCGAGCACTTCTAACACCGCTTCTGAACCTATGCAAATAGGAGGTATCCGAAGTCCGATAACGTCATCCGAACGAGAACGTCGGAGGGCTGAGAACACCTGTTTCTATTGCGGGTTGAATGGGCACTATGTAAGGGAATGCCCCCGACTCCCCAAGAACAAGACCCCGGGTTTTCAGAAGGCTTGCCCATGATACAGGGGGCACCGGCGAGCCTGTCTATGACCCCCGCTGACCCCGCCTTCGGCCCTATCAGACCGGTGGTAGTCCACGCCCTTCTGAAACCCACTAGGGAGATTGCACACATCGTTCAGATTGTGATTGAGTCTGGGGCCACTGGTTGTTTCATCGATATTGCCTTGGCCCATCGTCTCAACCTGCCCTTGGTCAGAAAAGAACACCCAGAACCCGTACACGCGGTTGATGGCACTTCCCTATCTTCCGGCCCAATCAAGTTCCGAACTGCTCCTCTGGAAGTAATGATACAGAGTACCCATAGAGAGACTATGTCGTTTGACCTTATCACTACACCACAGTTCGGCATCATATTGGGGATACCCTGGTTGCGACAGCACAACCCTTTGATAAAATGGGGAACGGGACAAGTCACGTTTGAGTCAGAGGTGTGCCAACAGTTTTGTGTCTCAGAAGTGGATTCGGTCTCCACTCCTGCTACCATCCTTAGTGCCATGGCTTCCACCCGCATCGATGACACAGTCTCAGGCCCTTTGCCTCCGCATACCGTGGGGGCCGTCATGCCGAACATACCCGTTGACTATCACGATTTTCATATGGCTTTTGACAAAGCTACTGCAGAAGGTCTACCCCCACATAGACCATACGATTGTCCAATAGATTTGGTCTCAGATGCTCCCATTCCCAGGGGTAGGATCTATTCATTATCCCAGTCAGAGGAACAAGCCCTCAAAGAGTACATCCATCGGGCCTTACAACTAGGTCACATCCGTCCCTCCTGTTCCCCTGCTGCTAGCCCGATCTTTTTTGTGCCGAAAAAAGAAGGCGATCTACGCCCTTGTTTGGACTACAGGCGGTTGAATTCTGTCACCGTAAAAAACAGGTACCCCCTCCCGCTCATCTCCACGCTGTTGGACAGGTTGACCAAGGCATCCATATTTACCAAGCTGGGCCTAAGGGGGGCGTACAACCTAATCCGTATGAGGCGTGGAGACGAATGGAAGACAGCGTTCTGTTCCCGACAAGGGTTATTTGAATATACCGTGATGCCTTTCGGGCTTTGTAATGCCCCCGCAACGTTCCAACGATTTATCAACGACGTATTTTCTGATATCTTGGATACGTTCGTGGTGGTATATCTGGACGATATATTGATATACTCATCCTCCTTGGAGGAACACGTCGGTCATGTTAGGGAGGTCCTCTCTCGCCTCAAGGCGAACACCTTGTTCGCCAAACCCGAGAAATGTCTGTTCCATACAAAGGAAGTATAGTTCATAGGCTTTCACATCTCCCCCGGAAGGTTATCCATGAATCAGACTAAGGTACGGGCTGTCACAGAGTGGCCGACTCCCGTTAACATCAAACAGCTCCAGTCCTTTCTCGGCTTCGCTAATTTTTACCGGAGATTCATCGCCGGCTTCTCTTCTATTGTTTCACCTTTGACCGCTCTGACTAGTCCTCTTGTCCCGTTCACCTGGACCTCTGTACACCAGGAAGCCTTCGAGGCGCTTAAGTCCAGATTTGTTTCTGCTCCTGTCCTGCAACACCCTGACCCTGGCCTTCCCTATGTTCTGGAAGCAGATGCCTCCTCGTTTGCATTAGGTGCAGTATTATCTCAGCCTTGCCCAACCACGGGTAGCCTACATCCGGTAGCCTATCACTCACGGAAGTTCTCGGCAGCCGAAACACACTACACCGTGACCAAGAAAGAGCTATTGGCTATCAAAGACGCCCTCCAAACGTGGCGACACCATCTTATGGGGGCAAGGTATCAGACGGTGGTTTACACAGATCACAAAAACCTACAAGACCTGGCCTCCCTGAAATCTGTAAACAGTAGACAAGTGCGCTGGCACTTGTTCTTTGCTGCCTTCGATTTTGTTGTTAAGCACAGACCGGGTCACATCCACGGCAAGGCTGACGCTCTTTCCCGTTCTCCTGGTGGGGAATCACTGTCATTGTTTCCAGACACACTGTTAGGGAAGGGCCATGTAATATGTATGTGTACACCATCCCCACCCATGCTCACCGTCATCAGACAATGGGTTTCCAAACGTCCTCATGCGCTCGCCGAATGGGACGTTGCCCTCAGGGAAGGGTTGCCGTTTATCCAAGACCGATTGTTTCTCCCTACATGTGATGTACGTAACCAGGCACTTGCCTGGTCACATGATGCTGCTATAAACGGCCACCCTGGGCAACAACGCACCCTAGAATTGTTACAACGTTGGTGCTGGTGGCCATCCATGAGAAAGGACATAGAGCACTACGTAAACACCTGCCCGATATGTGCCCAATGCAAAACACGCAGAGGACGACCTATAGGGTTGCTCCTACCGTTGCCCATTCCCCCCAGGCCTTGGCACACTATCTCTATGGATCTCATCACAGATCTTCCCCGCAGACAAGGTCACAATACCATATGGGTCATCGTCGATTCATACACTAAAATGGCCCGGTTCATTCCCTGTACGGGCATACCATCAGCCCCAACCCTGGCTTGCCTGTTCTTCAAGTCGGTCTTTTGCCTCTTCGGTCTGCCACAGGTCATCATATCGGACCGTGGATAACAGTTTATGTCCTGTTTCTGGCGCACTCTTACCAAGCTCCTGGGTATCGATGCTCGCTTCTCCTCGGCCTATCACCCCGAAAGCGATGGACAGACCGAGCGGGTTAACCAGGCCCTAGAACAATACCTACGCTGCCTGTCCCTTCAGTACCAAGATTCCTGGTCCAATCTGCTCTACCTCGCGGAATTCGCCTACAACAATTCCCGACATTCGTCCACTGGGTTTTCCCCCTTCTATTCATTGTATGGGCAACATCCACGCACCTTACCGCTCCCTGATTTCTCCTCTGCCACTCCTGCAGCTAACGCCTGTGTGCGCGATCTAGCTGGCGTCCATGCACAGACTCTGGTTCATCTCCGTGAGGCCCAGTCGGTGATGAAGGCTAAGGCGGACAGGAAGCGGGCTAAGGCACCGGAGTATCATGTGGGCGATCGGGTATGGCTGTCGACCAGACATTTGAGGATTCCCGGTTGTCGCAAGCTGTTGCCTCGCTTTGTGGGCCCTTACAAGGTCGCCAGGGTCTTGAACCCTGTGGCTCTCCGTCTGTCTATTCCTCCTGCCTGGCGGATCCACCCGGTCTTTCATACCTCTCTCCTCAAGCCCTTCCTTGCTCCTACTCGTGTCCTGGTTCCTCCCGCCCCAGTCTCTGTGCCTTCCCAGGACATCTATGAGGTCAGCGCCATCCTTGGTTCCCGTGTCCATAGGAGTTGCCTCCGGTATCTGGTGGACTGGCTGGGTTATGGTCCCGAGGACCATTCGTGGGTTCCCTCCCGGGATGTCCGGGCTCTGCTTTTGGTTTCACGGTTTCATGAGGATAACCCTGCCAGCCCACGGGGTCGTGGGCCTTTGAGGGGGGAGTCTGTCACGCCGCCCCCACGCTACCTGCTGCACCTATGAAAACAAAGACACGCCCTACCCCGTCGGTGGGCTCCACCCCTCTTGCCACCCGACACACACACCTTGACACATGTACCGTTTTGCCTCCTCGCTTCTTGCACAGCAGGGCACGGCATGGCATGATTGGCAGGACTGGCGTTTATCGCCCTTCACATCGCTGGAAAACGAAGTGGAGACTCCTGCATCGCCGAGACATACGGCTTTCACGGAAACCTGCGCGTCACGGCGAGTCACGGATCATGTGACTCGTGGTCCCTTAGCAACGCCGCAGCGTTTCGTTTCCACACCTCACGTGACTACGGTCACATGTTTTCTCCCAAGGGATAAAGGAAGACCGGAAACTGAAGACGTTGCTTCACAGCTGTTTCGTCTGGATCACGTGACGCTCATTCTTCGTTCTAAGGATCTGTGTCCATCGCCTGACCACGGTTTGCTTCACGGACTGTTACGCTTAGCCCTCGTCTGTTTTGGAACTTTGGCTTGCCTGCTGACTATTACGCTTTGCCCAACGGACTCCTCTGTGCTTAACCCCTCACTTGATTTGGAACTTTGATTTACATGCTGCCGAACTACGCTTTGCTCTACGGACTGTATTTGTCTCTCAACCCTTCATCTGCCTCGACCTGGATCGCCTGTTTTTGACCACGGACTGCTGGATTTTCTCTACGGATCACGTACCACTTTAGGATTTCGGTCCTGCACTAGGTGTTCACCTACCCTTGCCCTATGTCTGGCCCAACAGTTGTCTGAAGGTCTACGCCTCCGTCGGCCTTTCCGGAAACACCCTCAAATCCTCACAGGTACATCGTGCTCTTGTCTTTTGCATTCAGTATACATTGCCTTGCCCTGTATCCTAACCACATTGCACCTTGCCTTGCAGCGCTCAAGGGGTTCTTCCGGCGGTTCCCCACGTCCAGGCTTGCGGACTTCCACCTGTGGCTTCAAAGATCACACAGACAGTATTTCTGGTGTTGTCAGTGTGATACTTGGGGACAGAGGGGTTGCCCATACTCTGCACGGCCATCAAGTTTGTAACACTATGCTGTTGAAGACAATTTTCTTGAAGATTTTACAGTGGTCGGGAAGGAGAGAGACAGGTCTGGGGGAGGAGGGTGATGCAGTTAGTCATCCACTCAAGTCAAAGGGGGGCAGACACAATACATACAACCACGCTAACAGTGTCCATGAGAAACCCGCAAGCTCTAGAGCTACAAATTGATCAATGTGATCAGGTCAAAACATAAACCAGAATAAAGTGTGTTCTCATCTCGCACCAACCATGGCAGTGAAACATCCAAGGGGTTCACCTACCACTCTGCAACCCCTTAACTCCCCAAATCTGAACATTGGAGGGAGTCTCATGCAGGGGAACCTGAGCAAGTGGAAGTACTGAACACAGTTTCTCGCCTTGAACTGCATACACACCTATCTACACCCTAATGAATAGAACACAGTGGCCACTCCACTAATGGTAGCAACACATGGTTAATACAATAAGCAACCAAGAGGTACCTTGACCTCATGAGAATAGCTACACAGAGAACATGGAGGTCAGAACTGCTTCCATACCCAAGGGATGTACACTGAAATAAAACACACAGGCATTTACCCACATATGAGTTGAATACAGAGGCCACCCGGCTGATGGTAGTGACCCATACCCATCATTGACATACCACTTAGAGGTACCTTAACATACTCCTCAGTGGATCAGAGGCACTGAGATCATGGAGGGGAAAAACTGCAAAACTGCTTCCATATCGAAAGGATGTACACTGAAATTGTATAGGCCTAAAACTCTACACTGCTTATACTTACCATTGCAGATCCCACATGCACCAAGCATTCCGCAACTGCTCCAATGTGTACATGCACACTGCATGTTTTGAAAACCTTAAACTCACGAAACTGACTGATTCACAAACCCTGACTAATTCACGCACCCAATGGGAAGTACACAAGGATGCTTGTAGGTCAACACAACAGCATACACAACCAAGAACCACACTATGTCCCATAAACAACCAAGCAGTGAAAGATTTTGAGGTCTTCAAACCTAAAGCATACCATATCAAAATTTAAAGAACATTAAAAAGATCAAAGTGGAATCAATTCTTAATACTATAATCAATCCCATAATCGACACTCCAGAAAACCTAGAAAAAAGGATTTCCCACAACCTAGAATGTGTTGCCAATACTCTGGCACTTATAAAAATGAAAACGCCAAAAGCTGAAAATAGACATAATACATGGTTTACACCAGAGCTTCAATCTCTGAAATCTATAACCACGAAATTTGTGGAAGAAGCATAATACTCCATTGCTTCTTAACAAATATAAAGCTATTATTTGTATCTACAAAAAGGCTATTCTTAAAGCCAAATCTAGTTTTTTTAATGACCGAATTCAAAATGCTGTCCCTCAGGAACTTAAGCAATCATGGGTTATGCCAATCCTGAAAAAACGAGGGCTTTCAGTTGATATGCCAAATAACTATCGACCCATTACTAATACAGAGTTCCTACTTAAGATTCTTGACCGTGTGGCCTACATACAAATTGCAGAACATCTAAAGGCCTATCCTATCTTAAACGACCATCAGTCGGGATTTCGGGTTGGATACGGCACTGAGACTGCACTACTTGAACTCAAATCCAAATTAATGGCCCGTATGGATAATAGGGAAGCATCCCTGCTTATGCTGCTTGACCTTTCTGCAACCTTCGACCTGGTGGACCATGACATCATGGCCACCAGGTTGTGCGAAGTGGCTAATTTTTCACCTCTGGCATGCAAATGGGTACTGCCTTTCTTTAATAATCGAGGCAGTAGAGTCTTCTGTGGCAATGCGGAATCAGAACCTATTGTAACAACTTGTGGCGTTCCACAGGGTGCTTGTACATCTCCCTGTTTCTACAATATATTCACAGCCCCCCTGTTTGCAATGCTCGATTATGAGAATATCATTTTTACCAATTATGCGGATGACAGGCAATGTGTCATCCCGCTCACTAGCTGTCACAGGGAAGATGAATTGGCCATCTATAGAGTTTTTACTCTTATTGAGGCCTGGATGGTCCATAATAAACTAGCATTGAACAAATCAAAAACGGAACTACTTCTTATAGGCTCACCACATAACATTAACAAAATGGGGCCAAAGTATGAGAACTTCCAGTTGGGAGGAGAATCTATTAAACTCCTAAAAAAGGTGAAAACCCTCGGAGTAACTTTCGATCAACATATGACCATGAAACAGCATGTCAGCAGTCTTGTATCCTCATGTGCATACTACATCAAACTGTTACCACACCTAAGGCCATTGATCTCACAGGAGAACGCTGAGACTATTGCGAGAGCAATAGTAGGCTCTAAAATAGACTATTGCTCTAGCCTACTCAGGGGTATCAGTAAATCTGACTGTAATAGGTTGCAGGTATGCCAAAATGGGGCTATCAGAGCTATTATGAATCTTAAACATAGAGACATCGGCAAGACGTGAGCTACATTGGCTGCCAGTAACCTCTAGATTTCTATTCTGAACTCTGACTATTATACATAAGTGCAGATCCGGAAACATGCCTGGATATCTACAACAGCTGCTATCCATAAAAAACAATGTGCATGCATTAAGGTCAAACAATCAGCACTTTCTATCTGAAGCAATATGTCACACGGCAAGAGCAGCTAACTCAGCCTTTGCCTTCAATGGACCTAGGGCTTGGAATGCTCTTCCTTTAGAGATGAGATCCATTGATTCCCTAGAATTGTTTAAGAAGAGCCTAAAGACCTATCTGTTCAACTAAATGACTCCGAGACAGTTATAAATCCTCTTCTCTGCAATGGCTTTCCATCCTGGACTCTTCTACTTGCTATTTGTTGTTTATGTCTTGTAGTGCCCTCACGCCCTCGGGTTCATGGCCGCGCTATATAAATGTATTAAAGTAAAGTAAAGTAAGTGCCCAGGAATACCAATCGCCATTTTGGATAAAGTTGTCTTATCCTCTATAAGCACAGGATGGCATTATGCATTTTAAAAGAGGGCAAGCCCACTGCCTGCAAGGAAACATTCAAGAGCAACCGAAACCCCTCCGAACACAGGAACTTCACCCACAGGTGAAGCCACCTAACATTGACCTAAGGTTACACGCTTACATTTGCATAACTTGTAAGAGCATAGCCAAAGAATAACCACCCTTCCCCCACAGACAGACCACCCAGCAATTCATTAGGTGAAGCAAACGTGCTGGACAATGATCACCCCTATAATCGTTTGTAACCCTCTGTCAACAGGGGAAGCAACCCAGCATCGCCCCAAATGTATAACTGAAACAGTAACAAAGTTAATCTAATCTCACACCCTGACACAGCCCTATCCCTTCTCTACTCTTCTATTTCCGATACTCTTGATGCTCTTGCCCCTGTCATGAGGATCCGCTTGAAGTCCAAAGCCAAGTGCAATTCCTGGTTTGATTCTGACCTAGCTACACTTAAACGTAAGTGTAGGGCGGCTGAGAGGAATTGGAGGGCTTCTTGTTCATCCTCTGACAAACTGGCCTGTCGCCTGCTCCAAAGGCAATACTGACTCTCTGTCCTCACCAAGAAGAGAGTCCACATTCAAGACCGTCTCTCTGCGGCATCTAACACCTCAGCCAAACTCTTTAAAATCTGCAAGGAGCTGGCCAACCCTGCTGCAGTCTCTACCCCTCCTGTTGCCTCCCAGACTCTCTGCGATGCCCTTGCCTCTCACTTTATCTCTAAAACCCAGGACATCCTGTCC
The DNA here is from genome assembly GCF_040938575.1 of Ambystoma mexicanum. Lineage (NCBI taxonomy): Eukaryota > Metazoa > Chordata > Amphibia > Caudata > Ambystomatidae > Ambystoma > Ambystoma mexicanum. The sequence goes on from NC_090922.1 coordinate 1,189,092,867, forward strand.
ACCCTTACTTTGCCTTCCCTTCCCTGCCCCTCTCCTCTATGCCTGCTGACCCTCCTTCAGCCACCCCCCAATCCCGTTCTTGTGCTTTCCTCATTTTTCCCGGTTGAGGTTGCTAGACAAGTCCAATCTATGAAAACCTTGTCGCAACAGGTTCATCCCTGGTCCTCTAAAACCATCAAGGACCACATTGACACCCTTGCTCCAGCCCTTGCTGACTTTTGCAACCACTCTTTTGCCTCTGGATCCTTCCCCTCCCCTCTGAAGCACTCCCTTGTGCATCCTCCTCTCACGAAACCCACAGCTGATCCTACCTGTCCGGCTAACTATCACCCAATTTCCATTACTCCCTTTCTGGGCAAACTCCTGGAAAAACTGGCCATCTCTCAGATTAACCTTCATTCTGACACTGTTGGCTGTCTCCATGACCACCAATCTGGCTTCAGGGCTGCCAGAAGCATGGAAACTGCTCTCCTGAACATCCGCGAGGATCTGCACTCCAACCTTGACACTAGCATTCCCTCTGTCCTCATCCTACTCGATTTCTCATTTGCCTTTAAAACGCTAAACCATACCATCCTGCTCAACTGTCTCTGTGATAACCTTGGTATAACAAATCAGGCTCTGGCCTGGCCGACCTCTTTCCTCTCTGACTGACCCTCCCAGGTCCTTCCTATCATCTATCTCCATCTCTATGTGTGGTGTTCCCCAGGAATCTAACCTCTCACCCTGGCTTTTCAACCTATACTTGGCACCTCTCGGCCACTGCATTGCCATTTTCTTTTCAAATTTCCAGTGCTACGCTGACAATACTCAACTTATCTTCAGGCTACCCTCGGCCACCTCCTCTCCTTCTCTCATCTCTGATTGCCTTACTGCCATTCAAGATTTGTGTTCCGCCAATGACCTCTGTCTGAACGCCAGCAAGAATCCTCCTCCTCATCGGGACAACTTCTCCATCCTTTCCCCTCACTCGCTGGCCGGCCTCCCTTGGCCCTCCTCCGACCCCCACCAGCGAGGGTAAGAACACCGGGGTCATCTTTGATTCTACACTTTCCTTCTCTGCCCACATCTCTGAGGTCTCTAAAAAGTCAAACTTCCTACTGCACCTCCTCAGAAGTACTCTACCTTTCCTCTCTTTCCCCCAGAAGCTCACTGTCTCCCAAGCTGGTTCTCTATAGGTTGGATTATTGTAACAGCCTCTTTCTAAATCTACCTGCCTCTTCTCTCCGCCCTCTGCAACTAATCCAGAACAGTACTGCAAGACTTGTCCTAAGCCTCAAGCCCTGGGATCGTATCTCTCCAGCTCTGAAATCTCTCAATTGGCTCCCAGTGGATGCAATGATTGCATTTAAAACCCTCTGCATTGTCCACAAGGCTTTCCTTCTGGGGCCTGGGTCCAAAATATCTTCAGCTATCCCTCCATAAATACCTCCCCTCTCAAGCTCTTCGCTCCTCCTCCTCTAACTCCCTCAGGGTCAATCGTTTGACAAAGAAACAAGCTGGGGGTAGATCTCTGTCTTCGGCTGGGGCCTCCCTCTGGAACAGCCTCCCTGCCACTCTAAAACTTGAGGAAAACCATCTCAGGTTCCGGAAGCACCTCAAGACCTTCCTCTTTGGTTCTGCCTTCGCCCCCCTTTCCCCTGCTGATCTTCTCTCATGGCACTTTGCATCAGGACACCCTATGTCTCTGGTCCCAGGTTCCTGCTCACCCTGCCACCCTACCGCACTGCCTCCGGGCCACCCCTTGCACTGGGGTGTGTATCTGTACTCATACAGCCCCCGCCCACACTTATCAGACCCACCTGGTCTGCTGCCCCAAACCTAGCACTTGCCACTTGGCTGCACTACCACTTTGTGCTGATTTTATTATTTATTTATTTTTATTATTATTTATCCTGTTTCTCCTTTGCTCTGCACTTTGCACTCTCTCCCTCGCCTCCATGCACTTTTCCCCTCCCCCTCTCCCATTGCCTTGCACGTTCTCAATGTCACTGGGCCTAGTAGGATCGTTGTTTTGTTCTCCCCTGTTCCCCTCACTTGCCTTGTCGCGCTCTGAAACACCTGTGTATGAGCGCGATATAAATAAAATATCATATCACATACCTATCATTATGCACAACTAATACATCAGGCACATAAGCATTTGAGACAAATCTGGTGATGTCATCAATAATTTCCTCGGGAAAACCTCCCCTCCTGTGGCCAGGGTGAGGCAGCCGCTACCTGATCCTCACCCTTGGAGCGGCTATATCAGGGAGGATCACATGAGGGGAGACAACCCTATTGGGATAGACTCTCCAGATGAGGCATGGCATCCCCATTCAGTTTCACTTCCTTTTCCTCTTTCTTCGCTGGCACGAGGAAGATGACCTGCCCTCATGAAGATTACCTTATTAGTACTGGCACGAGGGAGAAATACTGAGGAATAAAGATTACCTCCAGGAACCACTCTAAGCATTCTAATGGTTGCCTGTTACCTATTGGTTCCCTCCCAGTAGAAATCGAGAAAGGAATGCAGGAACTGTTGTCAGTTACTCCCTGGTGGAGACTGGAGCCAGGATGACATGCTGCTGCTGCTGCTGCTGTTGGAGGGGAGGGCCAAGCCCTTGAAGGACCAACATGCAGGGCCATCTTAAGCACTTTTGGGGCCGGGGGCACGGACCTTTTTTGGGGCCCCACTCCACCAAATCAATCACAACCCAAAGTTTGATATGATGCCTCGCAGCAATCAAAATGAGCCGTAGTGAATGCCCAAACTATGTATACCACAGTGAACACAGACCATTACAGGTTGAATTTATCAGAGGAGAATGTATTTGTCATCAGATAGGCATTAGGTTTAGACCCTCCGCAGCATGCCATAAAATATCCTAACGTGCTATTTAAGTTAATGAACAATGGAAACGGACTTCTTTAGCTCAGGCAGCTCCGTGGGGCCCCCCTCCAAGGTGGGGGCCCGGGGCAAGTGCCCCTTTTGCCCTCCCATAAAGATGTCTCTGCCAACAGGCAGTGGTCGAAGTGTACGAAAAGAAGTAGTGGAACTATGTTCTCTGCTGGCCTGAGACACACTCCCCACAAACTCCATCCTCACGCCCCCCACACACAATATAAACCCCCAAACACATGTGCCTGCTGTTTAAGAGAACATTAAGCACAGTGCACTGAAAGTGCAAGTTTCAACTTCTTCCTACACTTATTTTAAAAGGAAACCATTCTGGAACGGTTTATTTTCAAAATAAAAGTAAAATGTAAATTAACAAAGTAGAGGAGCACCGCTCCCGACTGCTCTCACTCACTTCAACCACTGCCAACAGGGGTCCTACCGACTGGGAGCTCCAGGAAAGACTGCACCATTTCCCAGCTAAGAAGGGAAGCTGGGGCTCTGAGACTGCTGCTACTGTGCAGCTGCGGGAAGGGTCAGTCCTTCCTGCAAGGAACCTGGAGGAAGGAAGCTGTCCTGTTGGAGAAGAGGTACTAGAGCAGTATTACCAATTTTATCCCAAGACGCTCCAGGAAGGACTGAACCGCCACGCAGCCCAGAAGGCAAGCTGGGGCCCTGGGTTGACTGCAGGAGGTAGACCCAGGGAGGGTCAGTCCCTCCCCAGAAGAATTGCAAGGAGCTGCTGACCAGGGACCCCCGTGATGAGTGGTGTGGTCCCTTAGTGTCCTGTAGCCATCAGGACACCCACAAGGCAGAGACTGGTCGGCAGCGTGGAAGATTGCTGCTTCCCACTGTGGAGACAGAAGGATCCGTCCGCCGAAGCCCAAGGCTGCTGCAACAAGAAAAGAAGCCGGGCGGAGTGCTGCCAATAAGGGCCTGGAACCCACCATTACCCAGGGGAAGCCTGAGAGCAAAAGAAGCCTGGCGGAGCACTGCCACCAAGGGGCTTGGACCCATCATTACATAGGGGAAGCCTGGGGCCTGAAATCAGGGCAGAAGACCGCCACCTCCCCGGGAAAAACTTGGGCAAAATGACAAAGAGAAACCCAGGGCAAGAGACCCCAACCCAGTACAGAGGGATCTGGGACATAGAACGTGTGAGACTGATCCAGAGGAATACACTAGGGGTAGGGAGACCCCAGTGTGTGTGAAAAAAACGTAGGAATACAGCCCCATGTGGAGCTGTTGCTGTAATACACCAGGGGGAAGGAATCACTCTGGGTGTCCACAAGGTAACATTCTTTGTTTTTGCCAAGCTTTCTTTTGAATTCCAGTCAAACATTCGAGGGGAAGGGAAGACCCCCTAGGAATATACAAGCTAGTTGAACTATGACATATTGTGGAAATTTTGTTTGTTGAGATCCTGAAGCCTTTTCTTCCTGTGAGGAGGACCCAGGAAGAACTTGCCCTTTTTGAACTTTTGTTGGAACACTGTTTGGAACTTTCTGCTAGAGAAGACATAGCCCTATGGACCTTCTATTTTCTTCTTTTAAGTGTAAGGGAACGAGTTAGGTTAGACGAGACAGTGGACTTTTTGACCATCCTTAGTTTTGAGGTAGGGCAACCCCTCTTAGCAGTAGGGACAGTCAGGCCTTCCCCAAACCTTTTTCCTTTCATTGTTGTCTAAATAAAAGTCTTTAACCCAAACAAATAGGCCACCTGTGTCTCGTTCTCTCCTTCTTAACCCTGTGAGGGTCAGAAATGCGAGACAGACACAAAGGTATAGTTTTCTTAATGTTTGCCATTTTATTCAAATAAAAGGGATAAGATAAACACCTATCTTTCTCTATTATAACGTGAATAGTCCTACCTAGCAAAGTAAACTAAAGAAAGATGACCTAGTGTCCAATAGGTTCTAACCCTCACACTTATACATACAACACAAATGTATAGGGAATATTTGGTTGACTTCAGTTCAAATGAACATGGAAAATACTCAAAAATACTCAAAAATACTCAAACTGACAGTTTCTTTTAGAAAACACTCCTTGTTACCAGGGTGGGCCTCCCTTCCCCTGGATCAATTCAGGAACACCCTTAAGCAAGTTCTGATTCAATAAAGATCGTTTCAGTTCAACAAAAAAAGTTTTTGCCATGTACTGCATATTTCTTCGATGGCATTTTGAATCCTCATTGGCTCCTGCCTCATCTTCCTCGTCCCAGTACCATGGGCATTATAGAGCTTGAAGTCCATAATGGATTTGAACCTTTTATGTCAATTTCTATTTGACTTTTGAATTGGATGTTATTAGATTTAGAACATGTTATAGGCATAAAAATCACATTGATTTCTGCTACTTTACAACATGCCATCAATGTTTCAGGGAGAATAGGGGAATCATTTAAGGAGGTCACCAATTCCCCTTGATACAAGTCCCCTCCCATGTGATCCTCTTTCGTAATACGGCCCCCAGGGTAAGGATCAGGTAGCGCCGGCCTTCCCCTGGCCAGATGAGGAGGCCCCTACCGGGGATCTCACTAGATCCATAACAGCCCTTACACATTGCTAAACTCTACCCCCACGCATAAGCAACCCACCATATTATATACTACTTATTGCTGGCAATGGCATAGATAATGAACATATGTTGAATAAGCAAGTCAAGGGCAAAAGAACCACACTAGCCCAGACACCCGTTAGCACTTTCATATACTGGTAGCCCATCTCTCTACTGTCTTCCGTGCCCTGGAACATTCACTCATTAACTCAAGATTCCACCAGCAATTCATGATAGCACCATATCCAGGCACACAGACCTACCCATACTCTAAGCAGGCACTCATACACCACACAGACGCTCCCACTTACCTGTGTGGTGACACAGAATTACGAGACTGACCAAGTGGTGCCATGATGGTGGCTAATCTGCCCTAAACTGTAATGGGGTTTCCCTACCTAAAGAAACTCGGGTGCTCATCAGGAAGTCTGTGTAAGTCCAAATGAAAAGGCACCGTCCCAGTCAAAAAGGTTTCTACTCCGTCACTACAATACATCATATAAAGTTCTGTTCCTGCTGTAACCCAGGAGAATGATTCCCTTCTCCTGGATGTCCCAATGATTCTCAGGTTGTTTAAAACCAAAGTTCCATAAATGTTCCAGGCTGCTTGTAACCCAAAAGGAAAACAGCGCAGCTCTACAGGATCCTCGTGGGGAGAGGAGAATGACTTCCTTCTCCTAGCTGGTTCCCCACTGTCTCTTACAGTTCTCAACAATACTTGTAATTCCTTTACAGAGGTTTTCACAGTCTCCTTTGTCTTTGAATTCTTTATTCTGCCCCACTGGCACGAAGAAGATGCTCCTTGGGTCCCTCATGACTCGCCAGCACCACACTTATATGGAATTACCCAGGGAATTGGTTACAAAATGGTTCACTACTACATCGGCATCTCTACTGTTTTTAATCTTGCATCTTCCCAGCCCCCTTCCAGACTTATACCTGTTCCCGTTACCGTCTCCCGGGGAACTCACCAGTTTCACCAGGGGTCACAACCAGGTTATTTTTCTCTACTTCAACTTCACCCCCCCCAAACTTTTTCTGTGGCCTGTTTCCCTCCACGACAAGTTACTGCTGGCGGTCTCGGCATTGTTGTCCACCCACCCACTACAGGTCGCGCTACCACCTTTCCATCTCTACAGGTTCGCTATGCCGGTTCCCAACCGACTCGCAAGACGCTTCTCGGGCGTCGCTGCTTCTCTCTTCTGCTTTGGAGATGGGCCACACTGCAGTCTCACAAAGCCCAAGTTTAGTCTCACAGGCTTCGATCTCAAGCTCTTCTTCATCCCTGTACCTATGACATTAGGATGGTGTGATATTTCGCAATAACTCATAGTTTCGGGCATGAGGTTATGTGTGGAAGATTCAGGCATTAACATCAGCCTGCAGGGTTGGGGTTTAAAGGGGTTGTGCCTCCCAATCAAGTCCTTATCCCCAATAGAGGAGTCCCTCTCCATGAGATCCTCCTACATGGTTCCATCCCTATTGTTTAGCAGCCTCACATCACTAGCCTCATGGAAAGGGGTTTTCCCCTGGGGAGAAGTGATGCTATCTGAAGGATCGTCACACCTGATACAACTATAGAATAAAGTGATTAAACACAGTGGGTTATTTTCAGGAGCAAAGGCAATGCTCTATAGAGAGGGTCTGGGCAGATTACGAACTATTATTGCAATAGCTGTGAAAAACACTCTGAATTCATATTATCGTTGCACAGTTCCAACAACCCTTTAAATCAGAAAAAATAAATGTTGATTTTTGATGCTGCGTCACATTTGTGACTGGTATCAAAGTACCAGACACACACACAACATAAGTTTTTTTTTGTTTAACAGTTTGTATTAATTTTCCAACATGTGCACAATACAGTGTAGCAACAAATATGCATGCCAATTCTCACGTACAGTTCCATGTTGTATTTTCTCACCTGTACTCCCCCATCCTCCGTCCCGAGCCTACCAAACATTCTGACCTTCCTCATTCCATTTCTGCGGGGGTTCCACCTTTTTCCCCTCCTGGGGGGCTACCTTCCACCTGGCTTGCTTGGTCAGATCCGGACAGTGTCGCTACTATTTTTTTCTAGGCCATCAAAGTGTCCACTTCATCCTCCCCACCTCTATTTGCTTCCTCCTGCCACGCTGTGGTTTCGGCATTCACCCATTTCTGAAGATCGTACCACCAGGCCTCTACTCTCGGTCTCCGACATGCCCATAGGGAGTTCACATATAAATGTATCTCCTTTCTTGCCATACAGCACCTCCTCCCAAAATGTCCTTATTTCGGGACATGCCCAGGACATATGTGCCATTCCTGGGTTTACCTCCCCGCATTTTGGACATGTTTGTATTCCAGCATTTTTTAACTTGGCTATCTTCTTGGGGTTCATGTACGCTTTATGGGTGACGTATAACTGCAACCTCATGTTCCTTGATACCTTCTTATGGTATCCCTGCACCCTGACCCACAGCACATCACTCATTGGTTCCCCCACCTCCTCCTCCCAGTCTAGCCTCATCTGGGTTACTTCTTTCCCCACTTTTGAAATCAGCAGCTCATATATCTGTGAGACCACATGGCTGTCAGGTACTGTCAGGTTACAGTGGCATATTCTCAATTACATTGGGTCTGGGGAGATTTAGTATAGAAAGGTTTTGGGAAGTTTTTATGGAGTTTAATTTTAAAACAGCCAATTTTGCCCTTAACATTCATTGCAGTCTATGGAGAATGCCCCAAGCCAAGATGGAGGTCCTCAGTCTAAATTCTAATTGGCTGGTGATTGTTTATAGGGAAGACAGTGAACATTCTAAACTGCCTTTCATCGTCTTTGCCCAGCTGAGAGGTCGTGTACTAAGCTGCTCCTGCTTAACTTGTTCAGGGGTTTCAAGTTTCAAGCAGTCTAGCGGCTTCTTTGGAAAGTAAGCAGGAATCTTTATGGAGTTCGTTTTGGCACTGGACAGGAGTAAGAAGATTTCAAGTTGCCTAAGAAAATAAGTTTCCAAGACTCTTCACAAGATTAGTTCTTTTAAAACTCAAAACTCTTTATCTAATGTTCTTGTTGAAGAGTTAAATTGATTTTCAAGCTCATATGAAGACATTTAATAGAACGGTAGTGCTATCGTTTGTTTTTCTTTGCTACGCTACGTTATTTCTATTCAGCGCGTGGTTTTCCGTTAACAGAAGCCTGCGCGTGAAAGTCTTCGCTTGAGAATCTAGCGCGAGCTCTTTTGTGTCACGTGATACTACAGCGCGTGTGCGTTTACTCGCTCCTTGGATAAGCGCGTGTGGATTTTTCCCGCGGTTTAGACTTCAGCGCGTGTGCGTTTATTCGTTACTTGGATAAAGCGCGTGTGTATTTTTCCAGCGGAATGGACATTATCGCGTGTGCTTTTTACTCGCTCCTTGGATAAGCGCGTGTGGATCTTTCCCGCGGATTAGACTTTAGCGCGTGTGCGTTTACTCGCTCCTTGGATAAGCACGTGTGGATTTTTCCCGCGGTTTAGACTTCAGCGCGTGTGCCTTTATTCGCTACTTGGATAAAGCGCGTGTGTATTTTTCCCGCGGAATGGACATTATCGCGTGTGCTTTTTACTCGCTCCTTGAATAAGCGCGTGTGCATTTTTCCGCGGTTTGGTTTTCAGCGCGTGTACGTTCTACACTCAATTTGGATTTTTATGCGTGTGCAAGATATTTCCACGTGAAATTTTTCGTCGCAAGTTTCAAAGGCAGTTAATAAGAAATATAAGAACTTTCCAGAAACACTAGAACTTCCATTTACTTTTAATGAACTTAAGACTTTGTTCAAGCTTCTTGAGTTTTTAGAAGATATCTGCAAAGTTAATTTCGCATGCATGGACCTACTGAGAAGGCTGAATGATCATTGAGATTCAAGTCAACTAGTAAGGAAGTCTAGTCAGCTTATCACTTCTCTGGGCATTCTGTAGAGAAGTTCCAGGTATGGTTTTTACTTTTTTTGGTAAAGGATATTGAGAATTAAGGTTAGTATAGTACTCAATGAATAACAAGGTGTATGTATGTATGTTTATGTTTTTACTACAGGTGAAGAACCAGCTAGTTAATAGCTTCCAGCCTGGTGTTTGTTAATTTGTCCCTTCCCCCTTTCCCCTGGAAGTGAGGTAAACTGAGCAGTTTATAGTATCAGCTCAGAGTGCCACATTTTGGGTGGATTGTTGGGGGCTCAGCAGCTTCCGCAGACACCAGGATCTCAGCCTGACAATGGCCCCATCTGATATGTCATAAAATGTTTCTATGACAACCTCAGGCTGTCGAGCTAAAACTGCTTCGGGCCATGTATCTTTTATCATCTTCACCAGCCTAGCATATGTGATGTATTGTCCTTGCTGTAATCCAGTGTCTTCCACCAAGGCATCAGACTCTTTCGCCTTCCCATCCTGCCACACATCCCCCATGGTCACTGTGGCTATCGGTTCCCATTTGCCCCTGATAGTCATCCTTATTTGCTCATCCACTACTTCCAGTGTCACTAGCAGTATCTGTAGGGAGCACACATGCAAGTTCTCCATTAACCGGCAGGCTCTTCGCCACATCCCCCCCCCCCCAGGTCCAGTAATCTGCTTCCCCTCTCTCCTTGCAATTTTGGCAACCACATCCATTCGTTTAAGAAATAAGGGGTGTATTCAGGCCTCAACAGTTTGGATTCCGGTGTGGGATCCTCTGACAGCCACCTTGCCACATATTGGAGTTGGCTAGCCAGGTAGTATAACTCAAAATTGGGCAATCAGATGCCCCCTTGTTCATACGGGTTCTGTAATTTCCATAACGCTATCCTGTTTCTGGAGTTAAACCATATAAACCCACTGCATATGCTCTGCACCTTAGTAAAGAATCGTTTAGGTATCATATGTGGTATATTCGCAAAGCAATGTAATAACCTGGGTAGTACCACAATCTTTAACAGTGCCACTCTACCCATCATTGTCAAGGGTAGCTTGGCCCAAAATGTCATGCTGTTTTCATTTTTTGACACTGCTTTTTCGGTATTCTGCTTGTGTTCAACTTCAGTGTTATGGTATACATCTATTCCCAAATATCTGAACATCTATGTCTCCTATCTTATCTGTACTACTGGAAGCTTATGTTGTGGTATTCCTACGTATCTACCCAGGGGGAATATGCTTGACTTCTTTGGGTTCACTGTTATGCCGGACAGCATAGCGTATCGTTCCATAACCTCCAAAATGTATTGTAGGTTCTCCTCAGGGTACTTCAGGTACAGCAACATGTCAGTGTACATTGATATCAAATGTTGGCCACCCTTAGTGCTGATAGCTATTTCTCCATATTGCTGGGTTCAAGTGCCAAAATAAAAAGCATCAGGGACCACGGACATCCCTGCTCAACTGCCACTGTACTGATATGGTCATTCCCGTTCTGACTCGAGATAGCGGTTTGTCATACAGTAATCAGACCCACTTTAAATATGCGGGCCCAATAAAATATTCCTCTAGTACAGCCATCAGCCAGGGCCACTTGACCGAGTCAAAGGCTTTCACCAAATCTAGCGAGATTATTGCCACCTCCTGGGAACTTCCCTGTGTATGTTCTATAATGTGATGGAGTCTCCTCAAGTTGTCAGATATACTTCTGCATGGGACATACCCCGTTCGGTCAGAGTGTATAAGTTTGTTTATGACTGGTCTCAACCTATTCACCATCACTGCTGTGAATATCTTACTATCATGGTTGAGCATCGAGAGCGGTCTATAAGACACACATTCTGTGTCCGGTTTATTGGGTTTCAGGAGCGGTTTATAATGAAATTTTCGAACGTCACATTTTCGAAATGCCATTTTGTCGACACAAAAATGGCGGGAAAAAAATTAGAATTTTTTTTACTAAAAAAAATGTTTAATGGCGGGGTTCCCCCCAAACACCTGTTTTTTTTATTGATACTTTTTTTTACTAACAAAACAAAAATAAAACATAAAATAAAAAATACATTCAGAATTTTTTCCCCGCCATTTTTGTGTCGACAAAATGGCATGTTGAAAATGTGTTTTTCGAAAATATAACTGGATACCTTCAGGAGCGGAATGATGATGGCTTCTCGTAGGGACACGGGTAATGTGCTTCTATTAAACGCTTCATTAAGCATTGCCAGCAGCGGGGGGAGTAATTCCGCCCTACAGGCTTTATAAAACTCACTCGGGAGTCCATCTGCCCCTGGGGCCTTATTAGTAGGCAGTAACTTGATCACTTGTTCTAGCTCTTCCAACGTTATTAGGGCCTCTAGGTTCTCTCTCTCTGCCTCCTCAGGGGACCCTGTGCACCCTTGCGTCATTGTTTCTAAATCCCTCTGTGCAAGTCCTGTAGTATGCCACCATGCAGCCCCTCCTGTAGTATACCACCATGCAGCCCCTTCGATTTTGATATCGCCTCCCTCCTCACCACCACTTTAAATGCCTCCCATAGTGTCCCTGCCGATTCTATGCTGCCAGTATTATGCTCAAAATACTCCTTTATCCCTTTCCTTTGGTCTTCTCTAAACGCTGTGTCTTTCAATGCCTCGGACCTGAGTCTCCATGTCAGGATTCTCGCCCTGGGCGGTAGGTTCAGCCATGTTAGTGTCATGATTCCTGCCCCTCATGTCCCCAGCCCTCCAAGATGTCAGGCTGGAGCCAGGCCACAATCACCTACATGGCCCTCAAGGGCCTCTCCATCCCTCCAAAGACCCACTTGGAGTCAGACTTGGCGCTTGTGGCACCAGACTCACTCACTCCCATAGGATAACATTGGGGATTGGACTTGTAGTGCATTGATGGGGACAAGATGGATGCCCCCACATATTTCGGTTCCCAGAACTGCATGTGCAGTCTAGTCTTTTGGGTGTGATTCAGCCCAGAGACACCTGGGATACCCAGAGACTATTTAAGCCACGCCCAGGCTGAGAAACATGCTTTGTGTTTTCTGCACCTGCAGCGTGACACTCGCCGTGTTCGGATCGGTCTCCAGTAGGCCTGCATCTTTCTTCTGCGCTCAGCTCCTGCATGAACAAGAACACCGTTAGGAACAGCCTTTCCTTGCGGCGCTTCTGCCCATCATTCATCGCTTCTTCTGTTCTGCGGGCATCTTCGGCGGTGTCATTCCCATCCCAGCACGCTGCTTCCTAAGGAAAAGGGAAAAGAACAGAAAAAAGGCATTAGTAAGCATTCAGCAAATCTTCCCTTATTTTTAAAGACTGTACGAGCTTCAAATGCTTACCTGAATCCCAGCCGCTCTGGGGGAACTCTGTCTCCGGAACTTCTCATCCATCTGCAAGAGGGAAAAGACACTCCAGGTTAGTGTGGAAACATCTAGAGGCGCCGCATTCCGCGCTTACTCACCGCATTTCTTTTTCATAACCGGCATCCAGGCTGAAAACATCGTGGCACCTAAAAGACACAGAAAAAGAACTCAGTTCAATACAAATACGAAAGGGTCGCATCGCGCATCTCGCTCTCACTCACCTTCAGCGCTACTCATCTCAGCCTCACATCGCCATCCACGGATGCCGGCCATCATCTAAGGAAGGAAAGGAACGAAGTTAGAGAACTGTTCAAAAGACTCATTATACTTACCTGTCGGACTCTTGTAGTGAAGTAACTAGGCAGCAACGAGCCCGCATCAATCAACGTGCCCCTGCGCTTAAAGTAGGATGGAGAGCACACTTTCCAAGAAAACAAGGTGAGCTGTGGATCAAAGGGAAGGGTTGGACCCCGGAGAAGAAGGGGTTCAAGCACACAGAGACAATAGGGAGTTAAACTCTACCAGTCCTGTGTTTCAGGTCCAGTCTCAGTCGAGTAGACTCCAGGGAAGGGTTCGAGGTCGTAAAAGGTCAGAACAGGCTGAGTAACGTCCCCGTGGATACCAGGTGAGCATTACAGAACAGAAAGCCTCACATCAAAATCCACCTGGGAGTCATGGAAGCGTCAGAAACTGACCAGTTAGCCCACATGTTGGGGCAGCTACGTTCCGAACTACATGCAGCCAGGCAGGAGACCAACACCCTGAGGAGAGAGCTGATAGTAGCCAAAGAACGCACTGATGATTTAAGCCGGCAACTTCTCCAGTCACAAGCAGGGCATGTACCATTGCTGGGAAGCATGCCCTCAATGCCAGCACCATCAGCCAATCCTGTTCAGATAACCCTTCCTGGGGCAGTTCCCTTGGCCCCGCCCAAACGATTTACGGGGGATCCCAAGAGGTTTGCAACTTTCATGAACCAGTCCCGCCTGAACTTCCTATGTAGACCAGCGGCCTTTCTGAATGACCAATCACGGGTTGCTTTTGTGCTATCCTACCTGAGTGGTAGCGCCGCGGACTGGTCTGTACCCTTTGTGGCCCAAGACGATCCTTTGCTGCATGACTTCAGGGGCTTTCAGCAGGAGATGGAAAAGCTGTTCGCCCGTTGTACTCATGGGCAGGCATTAGACAACGAACTTCTGTCCCTACGCCAAGGGAATCAAGACCTATTAACATACATAGCCACATTCAATAGACTCCTAGTTGAAGCAGAATGGCCAGTGAAGAAGAGAACCACGTTTCATCAGGGGTTGCGGGGGGAGCTCAAGGATGTTCTCGCACAAGTAGTGAACCCCCCGAAAGACTGCTCAGAATTCATTGACGTTGTTGTTCAACTGGATCATAGGTTGCAGGACCGAAGAGCAGATCGAACCAGACCGGACCCTCGCCCTATGTATGTGCATTCAAAGGACAATATTGCCCGCACAACGGAAGGTTCAGGAGAACCAATGAAAATCGGAGGGGTCAGATCCCCCTTGAGTAAAGCGGAAAGGGATAAAAGGAGACAGCAGCAGTTATGTCTGTACTGTGGAAGGCCAGGTCATTTCCTTAAAGAGTGCCCTGTGAAGCCACCGCGGAGGACGGTAGGGGCCACGGACAACGAAGATACCATCAAGGAATCGGAAAACTCCCCAGCCCGGCAAGTGTAGGGGTCCACTTGTCGAGCGAAGAAAGTGAACTACAGACCTCCCATTTTGCACTGTGGTCTTGATCAATCACCAACAACCATCTTGGATGCACACAGTAAGAGCGTACATTGACAGTGGAGCCATTGGGAATTACATCGACCAGGATCTTGTGGCAAAGATGGGGCATGCGTTATGCCCTAAATCAACCACTGACACTGTTACCACTGTCGACGGCACGGAAATAGCTTCTGGTCCAGTATCCCAATGCACTGCAGCTTTAATCCTTCTGTGCCAGGATGGACACCAAGAATCTATCGTTTTCGACCTCATCAAGGCACCACAGTTCCGGTTGATTTTGGGAATGCCATGGTTGGTAGCTCACAATCCTCTAATCGATTGGCGAGCAAAAGAATTGGCCTTTCCCGAGACTTGCGCCCACACATGTTATCGCCAAGAGAAACAACCAATAGACACCAGAACCTCCACGCTTGCGACTGTGGCAATCTGCACCCCACCAAGTGAATACCAGGACTTTCAAGATGTCTTTAAGAAAGAACAGGCTAATACCCTGCCACCGCATAGACCATACGATTGCCAAATCGACCTGATACCCGGCGCACAAATCCCTTGTGGGCGAATTTACGCACTCAAGGAACCAGAAAACCAGCACCTGAAGGCCTATCTTGACCAATACCTGGCCAACGGGTTCATCCGTCCCTCGAAGTCTCCAGCAGCCAGTCCTCTATTCTTCGTACCGAAAAAGGAGGGGGACTTGAGAACGTGCATCGACTATCACGCACTGAACCACATTACCGTTAAAAACCGCTACCCCCTGCCACTGATCCCTGAATTGCTTGATCAAGTCAAAGATGCCCAAATCTACACAAAACTAGACCTGAGGGGGGCATATCACCTTGTTCGCGTAAAACAGGGGGACGAATGGAAAACCGCTTTTTTGCACCAAATACGGCTTGTACGAATATCAAGTAATGCCCTTTGGCCTTTGCAACGCGCCTGCAGCATTTCAATACTTCATGAACGATGTCCTACGGGAATTGATTGATGTCTGTGCTCTAGTGTACATCGACGATATTCTAGTATATTCCGCATCAAAGCAGGACCACGTTAAACACGTCCGATCCGTATTGGAGAAACTCTGTCAACACCAGCTCTACGCCAAGCTCGAAAAGTGCTAATTCCACGTCTCCGAGGTGGAATTCCTGGACTTTATTCTCAGCCCGAATGGAATCCGAATGGATGTACACAAGGTAGATGCTATCCTGAACTGGCCATCCCCGAATTCATTCAAGGGGGTTCAAAGTATGCTGGGTTTTCCAAACTTCTACCACCGGTTCATCCCAGGATTTTCGCAAATTGTGCATCCCATCACGTCATTGCTAAGGAAAAGCAACAAAAAAGTTCCAGTGGACAACAGAAGCCGAGGAAGATTTCCAGGAACTCAAAGCAAGATTCACATCGGCCCCAATCTTACGCCACCATCGCCCTGATCTCCCATACCTGGTAGAAACGGACGCCTCAAGCATGGCTATGGGAGCCGTCCTCTCACAAAAGGAGCACCCTGTTGCCTTCTGGTCGCGTAAATTCACACCCCCTGAACTCAATTACGCTATCACAGACAAAGAACTCCTGGCCATTAAGTCAGCCTTTAAGGCATGGCGGCGCTACCTCTTGGGCGCCAGACACACAATCACCGTAATAATTGACCACCGGAACCTCCAGTACCTAAAAACGGCAAAGGCCCAATCCTCATGACAACTACATTGGGCTCTTTCTTTTGCTGAATATGACTACGTGATTACATTTCGACCAGGGGTGAAAAACGGGAAGGCTGATGCCCTTTCCCGTATGGGGGTGGAAGAGCAAGGGTATCAGACCATTGACCCAATAGCAATCATCCCGAGTGACAAGCTCCTAGGAATCACAGCAACCATAACTCAGAAAGAATTACATGAAGAAATCCAAAACCTGATGAGTCCGGAGCACTTACAAGCGTGGAGTGCACAAGGAGAACATTACATGATAAAAGATCAGTTGCCCTACTTCAGGAATCATTTATTCTTACCAAACCAAGAACTACGAGAACAAGTCATGTCCGGTTATCATGATTCCTTGATCGAGGGCCACCCCAGAATCGCTAAAACTCTAGCCAAGGTAAAACGAAATTATTGGTGGCCCACGTGGCGTAAAGACATTATCCAATTCATCCTATCTTGTGGAGTGTGTGATCAAAACAAGCCATCCAAGCAGAAACCGGCTAGGCTATTATAACCATTGGAAATCCCACCAGCACCCTGGCACATGTTGTCCCTTGATTTTATTACCGACTTACCACCCAGTCAAGGGTTTAACACTATTCTTGTGGTCGTGGACCTATTTTCAAAAATGGCACATTTCATTCCTCTTAAGGGGCTCCCAAATGCTTCCACTCTGGCAAAGGTATTTCTTGAAGGCATCGTACGGCTCCATGGGTTTCCTTTAGTTTTAGTCTCAGAACGAGGTACTCAATTCGTATCTAACTTCTGTAGAAAATGCTGCTCTATGGCCCAGATCGACATCCGGCTATCCACTAGTCACCATCCCAAAACGGATGGTCAACTGAGAGGACAAATCAGACGCTTGAGCAGTATCTGCGTTGCATGTTACACCAAGCTGAAGGAAGCTGGTTTGACCTATTATAGATAACTGAATATGCTTATAATAATTCCCTACACACCAGCACTGGGCAGACACCCTTTTATACCATGTATGGCAGGCACCCACGTACTTCCAGGCGTTCCTACAACCCTGGAAATGGCAGCAGTCAAAACCTTGCACACGACCATTTCTCAAACCTTTAAAAGGGCAGCTGAACACCTACTTCAAGCTGAGAATCGGCAAAAGAAGTTTTCTGATCAACACCGAGCAAAGGCCCCCAACTACCAAGTGGGAGACAAAGTCTGGTTGGCGTCTAAACACGTGTCCATTAAAGGAACCTGAACTTTCCGTCCAAGATACCTGGGTCCATTCACCGTCACCTCTGTGATAAATCCTGTGGCGGTCAGACTAGCTTTGCCGTCAAACATGCAGATTCATCCTGTGTTCCACGTGTCTCTCCTTAAACCTGTTCAACCTGGGACCTGGGTAGCAACGCCACCGCAGCCAGTAGTAGTCGCCGGGGAGCCAGAATTCGAAGTCAAGGAAATTCTGGATTCAAAGTACGTCAGATCCAAATTATACTACTTAGTAGACTGGAAGGGGTATGGTCCACAAGACAGGACATGGGAGCCTTGTGAGTACATCCATGCACCTTGCTTGCTTAGACAATTTCATTAAAACCATCCAAACAAACCAGGACCAGACAGGAGAGCCACCTTGAGATGTCATGCTGGGACCAGGCCATGATCACCTACATGGCCCTCAAGGGCCTCTCCATCCCTCCAAAGACCCACTTGGAGTCAGACTTGGTGCTTGTGGCACCAGACTCACTCACTCCCATAGGATAACATTTGGAATTGGACTTGTAGTGCATTGATGGGGACAAGATGGATGCCCCCACATATTTCGGTTCCCAGAACTGCATGTGCAGTCTAGTCTTTTGGGTGTGGTCCAGCCCAGAGACACCTGGGATACCCAGAGACTTTTTAAGCCATGCCCAGGCTGAGAAACATGCTTTGTGTTTTCTGCACCTGCAGCGTGACACTCACCATGTTCGGATCGGTCTCCAGTAGGCCTGCATCTTTCTTCTGCGCTCAGCTCCTGCAAGAACAAGAACACCGTTAGGAACAGCCTTACCTTGCAGCACTTCTGCCCATCATTCATCGCTTCTTCTGTTCTGCGGGAATCTTCGGTGGTGTCACGTGGCTGGATTAGGCACATGACATAGGTGAGCCCATCATCAACACGAGCCATGTGGCAGTAACACTGACAAATGGCTGTTCACACACAGACCACCAGATTATCCCACGTGCTGGAAGTATAACCTTAGCTGGTTAGGAAAATTCCATGACGCTTCTGTTACACTGGTTAGCCGCACACACATCCAAACTCAACAAACCTAATGTTTTCTATCCCTCCCTCACATACCCCAAGCAGCACATGGCCTTAACAGTTAGTACTTGCAATACAGTCCTATGCGCATCACCAGTTTACACACAGTCAAAGCAGCACAATCCAAGACATGAGTGGCAGGCATTTCAGGAAAAATGTGGGAAGCACCAGATGTGCTTCATCTATATGAGGGCGTAAACATACAACTCGCGATGTATGTACAGTTTCTGACCATGCCTACCACTTGTCCTGTACTGCCATGCAAGCAACCCACCACAGACCCCCCCACCTTCCAAGAAGCTACTCCACCTATCCCTTGCAATGGTCCACTACCCACCACTGTTGCCATACCACCTGCAAAAGGGGAGGAGAACAACTTTGGTCAGACACACCTGAACAAAGCCCATGGTCATCAAACAGTGTTGCAGGTCAGCCCCTAACAGGCACCTCTGTAGTTCTCACCAACTACCAGAGGAAAGTGAAGAGCCCGATGATGTCCCTGGGCATGTGGAGGATGGACTCTTGCCCATCACAGTGCATGCATTTATCTGCAGGAGACATATTGCACCAAAACCACTGAAGACTTATTAACTCCGGGAAAAGCAAAAAACTGAGGTGAGACTGGTATTCTAGAATTGCAAGTTAAGCTAAGCCTCTTGAGTAATAGAACAAGTGTCTCTGGAAGCAGTTCAAAGCCCACCAAATGTCTCTGGGATGTAGTGTAGCTAAAAGGGACAACCTTCCTGTAGCAATGCAGATTTGAACAAGGCATGGTTCAGTCGGTCCTTCTAGGAACAAAAAGAGCAATAATCCAGGGGGAGGCAAAGCTTGGATTCATGGAGGGGGTGTGGAATCCACAACGCACATGAGCAGTGAAACAGTTGCCGATCTACTGGTTACAATATATGTGTTCAATTTGTAGTGTGCAGGAGATGAACATGTTCTCTGTGTACTTCCGGACTCTCAAGCCATGTGGATACAAAATCACAACAATATTAAGCGATAAAATTACATAAATAAGCAAAGAAAAAATCAATAGCAAACTAGTCACAAGCAAAACCAAGGGAGAGAAAAGACAGCCAATTCAGTTCAGAAAGCCAAAAAAAGAAAAAGAAAAAGAAAAAAAAATATTCCTTAAATTATAATGGCACTCAATTTAAGAACTTGCAAAATGGCTGCTGTTAACATAACCTCTTGACCAGCAATCATTCTCTCCCAAAAAAACTCAGACAAAAGACTTTCATCCTTGGCCACGAATCTTCTGAGAAGTAGCAGTCTGATTTCCCAGGTATCGTCACACTCCAATAGTAAGTGTCTTATTGTTTGTCTGCCAGGGAATACACAATGATCACAGAGTTTTTTACATGATCCCCTTGGTTTCTTCTTGTTAATATTTCCCCAGTACATGCCACATTGAGTCGGCGCCTCATAAAGTTGTTTCTTATTGCTCTATCAGGGAACCTTTGCATATAGCGGGGCAAACAGCCCAGCTTTTTTTCCATCTTTAAGCAGGGGCTCGGGGGCTTACTGGACCGTACGTTGGCAATTGTATCGATCCAGTCCCAGGTTTCCAGTGTCCTTTTCACTTTACAAGGGTTTGAAACAAGAGTTTCCAGGTTCATCTCTATTCTGGACAGAATTCCCTTTACTTTTTTCTCCAGGTCACACAAAATCTGTGATCTTGAGTTTTTGAGGTGGTCATTTACCTCATAATAAAGGGAGTCTTGTTTGCTGGTGATAATTTCCCTAAATAAAGAGATAAGTTTCCAGTCTGCACGACACCCCAATGAGACAAACCGAGCTCAAATATAAGACACTCCATTGGTACACATAATGGGAGTGCCAATGATTTTCTTCAGATTGCACCCTCGATTTTGGTCCAATTTGTGTGCCAGCATAAGGGTTTCGCCGCTAAACCATAGAGTAATACTGAGACTACTTTAGCTGTGTAAAATCTGATCAATGGTAGAATTGAGAATTTACAGTATTTTGCATTAGGTTTTTTCATTTGAGGAATTAATTGGGCAACTTTCTCCATCATTGATAGATTTACTTTGTTTTTTGCGAGATACGTATAGATTTTATAACCCAAATAGGTCAGTTCATCTATGCGGGGAACAACCATCCCATCGAGAAACCAATGACCATAACTGATTTTCTTTTTTGGATGTTTAAAAATCAGAATTTTATCTTTCGCAGGGTTGATTGTGAGCCTGTTTGAACTGGCGTATTCCCCCAACTTATTCAGGAGACATCGAAGGCCCACTGCAGACCTATCCAACAGGACGATATCCTCTGCGTAGGCCAGCCAGTGAATCCTTCTACCATTTATCACCGGACTGGCTAACGCTGCTGAAAGCAAAAAGTTTCCTAGGTCTGAGAGAAAAAGGTTGAAAAACAATGGTGCCCCCATACAACCTTGCCTAACCCCTCTCAAAATCTGTACCAATTCGGAGAGGTGGCCTTGCTCATCTAACCATACTCTTAATGTTGTGTTTCTATGAAGCTCGATTATAATTGCTAGAAGATGGTGTGGTATGCCCCAATAATAAAGTTTTCTCCACAACCGACATTGTCCACGTGGTCAAATGCCTTGGAGAGATCTACCTAAGCCCCATAAAGAGGTAGGTCAGATTTTCCCTTCGACTTTTCACTAACCAGATTTAGGATAAGGCCATTCAGGCTGGTGGACAGACCCTTCCTGAAACTTGTCTGATGGCATGACAGGATTTGCCGTGCCTCAACCCAGCTTGTAAGATCTCTTAAAAGTAATTGCATGAAAAGTTTACTATCAATATCAAGGAGGGCGATCGGACGGTAATTTTCCGGTTTAAACCTATCACCCCCTTTGAAGAATGGTATAACTAAAGCATTCTTCCATGACGGTGGAAACAAACGGGTCCTTAATATTTCTCGAAATAAAATATTCAAGATCTCTGCCCAAAGTTTTGTTTTATTTCTATGAACCTTGTAGGTTAAACCATTAGGTCCTGCCGCTTTAGATCTAGGGGACCTTGAAATTAGATCGACAATATCATCTTCCTTGAATGAAAGGGACCAAGGGGAGTCTATTGTGGGAATAAATTCAAGAGACCCGCAAGATCTAAAGTTCTCTGAGAGATAGTCCACCCACTTTTTCTCTGGGACTAGATTGCATATGGAGCGGTTAACATCTGATTCCAGTTTGCCCACCACTGCCCAGAAGTTCCTAGAGTTATTTGAGCTTAAAAGATGCGAAATTTGTGCGCCGACCCGTTGGATCCTTTGGAATCTCTGGTTCCTTGACCAGTTTCTGTATGTTTGCTTTACTTTTTTTATCTCCTGGAAAATGGTAGAGTTGTCGCTACGCTCCTTTTTTAGTTTACGCAAAATACTTCTCTATTCCCTTTTTTTCCTGAGTCTCTTCATTAATGGTGTGGATGTGATCTTGTTTTGAGGATGTACACATTTTACTAGGTGGATGAGTTGCCCTTATACATTTCCTGAATTTCTCCGGGTGAAGTTCTTCTTTCCAATCTATTTTTGAGGTTTTCCCTAGTTTTTCGTTAAGGGTTTTCCCTTCTTGTTTATATTTTACAACTCTCAGCTTTCCCTTGCAGCCCTCTACTTCTTGAACCTATGTCATTTATTTAGGGTTTAGCAAATCCAGGAAGTAAAGTTCCAATCTGGAATGATCACTCCCACCTTCATGATTTATAATCAAGCTTGGCTGGAGGCAGGACCGTTCGGAGGAGACAAAGACAAAGTCCAAGGTAGAAGCCACATTCCCCCTGCGCCAGGTTGCTTCTGCCCTTCCACCCATACTGGGTTTCGCCTGGATCTGCTCTAAGTTCCAAGATGCCAAAAAGTCTAACCATATTTTACCTCTTCTTGAGGTTTTACTCCCTTGGTAGTCACCACAACCTTTAGTTGAACAGTCAGAGTTGAAGTCCCTTGCTAAGAGGATAAAAATACCTTCCTGTTCAGACTTCACCTTGGTTAATACCTCATCAAGATCCACTAGAAAATTATGTAGTTTGGAGATAGCCGGGTTCCAGTAGATATTGATAATCACCATTTCAAATAGGGTTTCAGTATTTTTCAACACCACTTTGCATGCTTGTATTCCCAAAGGGTTATTACACACTGAAGTGATCGTTTTGAAAGTGGAGTTTTTGAAGGCAAGCAAAAGACCCCCCCCGACAGTCTACCTTTGGCTTTCTGAGATGCATATAGATTTTGGGTTGTAAAGCCCTCAATATCAAGCTGGTGAACGAGCCAGGGTTCCTGTAATATTAAGATATTATTTTGCCCCCATAGCTCTTGTTTGAGTAGTTTCCTTTTCAAAAAACCTGGCCCTCGTGTGTTCCAACAAACCAGCTTCAAGTTACTTTGCCTAAAGGCAGGTTGTCTCTGCTTCCAATCTTGGAATGATTCGCGATATAATCCCAGGGAGTTTTGCCAACAGTTCTCCATTTTGGTTTGGACCCTGGGAGTGATATACATCTTTTTCCTGTGAGACCTCACCCTGGGCCCCCATCTTCACTCATACTCCCCACCCCTGTGCTTTCTGTACTGGGGAGTACTCTTGTTTCCCTTTCCTCGAACTTTTCTGTGATCATCAGGCCCACCCGGCCCAAATCGGCCTTATGGTTTACAATAGCTTGTTTAGCACTTCTGGTTTTCAGGCCGATTTCAACAAAATGATGGTCATTTTTGAGTGGGAATTTGACATATTCAATGTCATCACTTGCGAGGAGGAACAGGTTTGGGACCAGGTTCAAGTAAGAGAGAATAGCCGAACTGCAAAGAGATTTGTTATTGTTCTTGGGGGCCTGCCTTAACCAGACTTTTGGAATGGAATAGTCTGCCTCGTCTGTAGTCTTGGCCACTGCAGGATTTTGGATGGGGAATGATTCAAGCCCCTCGCAGAGACTACTTCCAGTGGGGAGCTCCAATTTTCTATACTTCCCCAGACCATTCCATGTGTCCTCTATACAAGCTGAGAGTTCCTGTCTCTCTCCCTCTTGTATGATGTGATGAGGGGTTAATGGTTCAGGTCTATGCAATTTCTTCTCTGTTCGCTTTGCAAAAATTGGCGCTAATTTCAGATGAGTCTTCGCAGGCTCCCCTGCTGTTTCTAAAGCTGAGGCAAAATGTTTAGCCTTAGTTTCTTTTTTCTCAGAAAATTTGGGACTATCTTGATATTTGCTTGGCTTATACCCCCGTTTTGTTTGCTTTTTATCTTCAGGGGAGAGCTAACTACATCTGTCTGAAGAACAAAACTTGAGCAGAGTATTTTTTTTTTTTTCCGCTGGCCCTTTATTAATATCCTTCTTACAAGAGCCTTTTTTTGCCACAATTTATTCTGGGGGGTGGGGGAGGAAGGAACTTGGATTTACTCGAGTATCAACCACCACCAGATCTGGTTCCGCAGATGGAGGAGCTGGGGCACGGGCTTCAATGGATTCCTCTTCCACTGGGAGAGTCAAGTTTTTCAAAAACTGGTTCACACCTGTGGCCCTTGGAGTTTGTCCTTTCTGATTTTTTGTCTTTTTTTGCATTCTTGTTTTTTGTAGAGGAGGATTTTTGACAGGGTTTGGTTTACCCTTTTCCGTTTTATTTTTCTTCTTCCTTTATAATTTTGTGAGGAAGCTGGAATCCAAGTGTCCTCCACAATGACTAGCTCTTGGGTGGTTTTATCCTCCACTAGTACTGGGATATTGGTGACCCTCTCCTTATCGTCAATAACCACATTTGCTAGTCTTCTAAACTCCTCCAAGACAGATTCTGAGAGGGGGTATCATCGAAAGGAGAGTTTTCAGCCTGTCCTCCTACGTTTGGGTTTTGCCTAAGGTCAAGGGAGAGTCGCAAATTTTCTGAAAATTCTTTCTTTTTTTTTTTTTAAACTGTTTATTGAATTTTTAACCACATAACATAGAGAAACGTACATGAATAAGACATGAATCAGCAGTGTACACGTTGAAGGCAATTATCCATAGCAACAGAGCCCGTAGGGTCGAGGACCGCAAGACAACAATAGGACAAGGCAGGCAAACAATGCTAGCAACGTTGCCAGTGTACCCCCACCCACGGGGCTCAATGAGCGTCTAGCCATTTACCCCATATTTTTTCGACTTTGCTGGGACAGCCCCTTGCATTATAGATCCGGCGCTCTAAGGTTGCGCACCTGTCCAACTCATTACTCCAACGGTTCAGGCTCAATGGATCGGCAGATCCCCAAATGGACGCAATAAGTCTTTTGCCTGCCCACAATGCAATTGCCAAGAACATTTTTTCATATTTGAACAAGTCTACTTCACCCCCAATGCCCAAGAGTATCATCTTGGGGTCCCTAGGGATTGGTGTCGCCAGAGCGGCTGAGATTGTGTTGACACAGCCCACCCAGAAGGCCTGTATCGCCTGACAGTCCCATATCATATGGTAGAAAGTGGCGGGTTCAGTATTGCAATGGACACATGTCCCGTCTTCTATTCCCCCCCATCTGGCCATTGCAGTGCGTGAGTGGTATGAACGATGGAGAATCCTCAGCTGTATTAGTCTGAGCTTGGATTCTATTCCAATTTCTCTTGGGGACATTAACGCCTCCACCCAATCTTCAGGTTCCAGGGGGCCCAGATCCCTTTCCCACTTTGCCCTTAGCCCGTCGAGTTGTGTAGCCCCGAATGAGTTAAGGGCCTGATTGAGAGTGAAAGTGACTCTAGAGGAGATGTGCTGTGGAAGGATATTGGTCTCGATGGGAGAACAGGGAGGTACGACCGTACTGTCGGGGAATTGGGTGCGGATGGCGTGGGACAGTTGCGCATGCCGAAACCGGTCCATGGGTGTTGTTCGCGCATGGTCTCGAAGCTCAGGAGGCGGCCCTCTTGTATCACATTGTCATGAAAGGAGGTTCATGGAAGATGTGGTCCCGGTGGAAACTCCGCTAGTCCTGTTTCTATATCTCTGCAACTATGTATCTCTTCCCCTTTAAATGCAGGGAAGCCACGCCCCCTCAGTGCGTTGCAACTGTGTTGCGGTTTCCTCGCTCTCTGGTTCTCTCGTAGTTCCAGCCTTCCTTTGTTTCTTCCTGAAAGCCCTCCGTAGCGTTTCTTCCTGAGCTCATTTCTTCCAGCCTATCTGTCTACTGTTGTTACCTTTTTCTGCACGCAGTAATTCGAGGTTTTCTGACATTGTTTACTTTCACTTTCTGTCACGGCGCTCGCCGCTTTTCTTACTCCGCCTCTTTCAGTCCCTTTGATTACCTTACCTTCCTTACAGGAGTTCCCAGGTGTCCTGACCACTTTGCTCCCGTTTCGGTGCCTTCATTCTTGGGGTAAGAAGTTTTCCACTTGCAGGGGTTCTTTTTTACACGTTAGTACGGTGACCTTATGCGCCTGTACCATTCTCTCTTTCTTATACCAACTTAACCTCCTTCTACCTTTTCCCCTGATATTTTCCTTGGTTTCCTTTCTCCTTCTATTTTTCCACCGAAGTTTCATCTTCCTGTCTCTGGTCCTCTTCCGCCCTCCATTTTTTCTTCAGAACTACATTTCCCAGTTCGCATCTTGCCTTCAGAGTTTTGTCTCTTCTTCGTCCGCTGGATCTCCATCATACCAGTCTTCAGGAGCAGATTTGCAGAAAGAACAGTTACTTTTCAATTTACCTGATTTATTCAAGTCATTCTACTGGATCGGACAAGCCATCACCTCCACACCTTCTTGCCATTCCATCTATAGGGGTTTTTTGTGCCACAGGCTTTTTCCCCTCTGTGGTCTGCACAGGGGGATTGTCATTTCTGTCTGTGACTGTTACTCAGCACGAAAATTGTGCCGAGCTCCCGGAACAGACCTTACCTCTTCACAAAAAAAGGAACGCCTGATCTCTCGGCAACGACTCTTTCCGGATCCGACCTCTCCTCCGGCGAATCGGATCTCGAAGCACAGGTGAGCCCCACTTTTGATGACACACGTGTGCTAATGTGTGTATTCCTTTTGCCAGCCAGTGACCGAAGGAGCCCATTTTCACTAGTTCCGGGAGGAGCGCATTGTGCCATATGGGTTGCGACAGTGTTGGCTGTTCTTCCCAGCCGATTAGTTTGTGTGCGGCCCGCCATGCGCGCCGGATGTGGTGGGTCATTTTGGGCAGCATCGGGAGTTGATCGTGGGTGGCGTAGAGGATTTGGAGCGGTGTTAGCGGGGACATGGTCTCCAGCTCTATTCGGGTGTGTGGAAGAGTGGGATCCGCGTGGATCCAGTCATTCACCACCCCTATCTGTGTGGCCAGGTAATAGGTGCGTATGCAGGGTAAACCGATGCCTCCCTCCCACACCGATCTCTGGAGCGTAACAAGGGCAATCCTGGATTGTTTCCCGCCCCATAGCAGTGTGCGGAGGTTCTTGTCAATGAGTGCGAATGTTTCTCGGGGGATGGGGAATGGGGCATTTTGGAGGACATACAATAGTCTGGGAAGGGTCATCATTTTGAATAATGCGGCCCGGCCCATTAGCGATAGGGGGAGAGATTGCCAATGGGGGGTGTCTCTGTTGAACCGCTCTATGACTGGTTGTTTATTAAGCCGGGGGAACCCATCAAGCGTCGGGTCAAGCCATATACCCAGGTATTTGAGTTCCCTGATAGAGACGTGATATGGGCAGGTCTCCGGGATCGCCGATTCGCCACCCTGGATCGGGAAGAAGATGGTTTTGGCCTCATTGACCTTCAGGCCTGCAAAGTACTGATATTCCCTGAGTATGCGGGAGACCACCGGGCATGAGATACTTGGGTTATAAGAGCAGGTTGTGCGCATAGAGCGAAAGACGGTCTTCTCCCCCTCCCGGCCAGGCGAAACCAGTCTAGTTGGTGTTAGCTCTAAGCTCAATCGCTAGCGGCTAGATGGCAAGGAGGAAGAGGAGTGGAGACAGCGGGCATCCCTGTCTCGTGCCCCGACCCAGGGGGAAAGGTTTGGAGGACCTGCCGTTCACCCTCACCGTGGCTTCCGGGGATGCATATAAAAGTTTTACCCAAGATATAAATGTCTGCCCCAGATTCATCCTAGCCATGATCTCCCACAAAGCGTCCCACCCCACAGAGTCAAAAGCTTTTTCGAAGTCCACCGCCAGGAGGGCGAGTGGGGCTGGTATTTCCTTTGCCCTGGACAGTGCCAATTGGACTCTGCGTAGGTTCATCCGAGTTGATTTATTGGGCATAAAACCACATTGGTCCGGCTGGACGAGGGTCTCGATCACTTGCAGCAGTCTGTTAGCGAGTGTTTCTGAAAATTCTTTAATCAGCCCATGGGTAGCATCACTATCTTTTTTCCCTGCTTTGAGAAGGATAAAGATTTGTGCCATATCGGGGCCCTGTTTCACTCCCTCGAGTTACGTTTCCTTTAAAGTGGGGATCAAAATATTGTTCATAGCGGTGCTCAAACCAAAAATTGCTGATTCATTTTTTGCTGTTTTGTTTGTTAGTTCAAGCAGCACCCCAGCATGTGTTTGCACTTCAATTTTTAATAGTTCAAAAACTAAAACCAATGAGTTCAGTACAAAGCTGAGGGCCGAGAGGGTGCTATCACTTGTTTGCTGAACATTACTGTGTTGATCAAAACCAGAACTTGGTTGACAGTTGTGTGACGTACTAGGAGGCAACTCATTTTGGTTCGATAGTCCCAAAATTGTATTCTCTCCAACCTCTATGACCAATGAGGTGGGTACTTCTTCACTCTTTTGTCTGAGTTCAGGGGGTTGCCACGCATTATTGTCCATTTCTTCTGTGTCATTTAAACTTTTGTTTCTTTTCTTTAAAAAATGATCATTTATTTTGTCCTGCATTTTTTTTGTAGTAATTGTGTATTCCAAACCTCGCTTCCGCCCCTTTCTTAATGATGTTAGTGATTCTTCAGCTTCCACTGTTTGAGGGGAGTGGGCGTGGACCAGAGCACGAGTGGTTTGGGGAGCATTCGGTTGGTGAGCTAACGAAATTTCACTGGGAGCGCTGGATTCCTCCACAACCCTTAGACAATTATCTATATAAGAGCCGTCCTGAGCCAGCTCATTTTCCAAGGAAGGGGTGCTACGCAATCTCATTTTACTACCCCACTTTATCGCGTGTGGCAGTTGCCGCTATGAGGGGCAGGTACACTGACAAGGAAAAAGGAATGTACAATACTTTTTTAATTCTGTTCGAGCAGAATGAGTAATGGTAAGATTTTACCAATTATAAAAAAAGGGAGAGCGGGGGAAAAATCGGCAAGCTGCACTCCTGTTACCCCCTCACTGCCTCCATATGTCTTTCCCAAGTCCTGCTACCAGTCCAGCCACAAGAATCAGCCCAGACTCGCAGGCACTCTCCGGCTATCTGGTTGGGCCAGTCACAGAGCTATCCCCTGAAATGCTCACAATGCTCACCCACTGCTCTGCTGCGCTGCACTGCTCCGCTGGTCCGCTGCAAACTCCACAGGTGGGCAGCCGTGAGAAACACCTCTGCAACACTGCCTGGGGCTGTGAGCCGAGTAAGGTTGTTTGTCTGCCTGCTCTCCGCTCCGCCAAAATTAGAGGAAAGTACCTACAGATGACAAAAACTTGTCAAGCCGCACCTCGCATACGCACGGTCCGCTTTGGGCATTCTTCTTTTCTGAGTCTATGTGGCTGGGTTTTGGAGAACCTGCCGAGATGTGATGCAGTGGAAGTTGAGAGGGTCAGAAACCAGTGAGAGGTGTCGGATGTAGAGAAAATCTGATGGTCAGGGTCAGCTGTCCAGCAGGGCTAAAAGGAAGCTCCTGTGCCTGCAGTAGTGACGTGGAAGGTTACAACAGCTGGTCTGTTGTGATTATGCCTGTGTTCTTGGTGACCGCCTGTACAAGTGGCCCAACTCACCGAAGCAACTGGCAACACACCAGAAGTCATTAGCTATTCTGGATGAAGATAGCATTCTGAATTTCACAACCCTGTTGTTTGAGGTTGAACAACACATCAGACAGGCCTTTTGACAAACTGAGTCTGTTGGGAAACATCTGCAGCAGCAGGGTACAAGTATAGTCCAGTTGATGCTCCAAAAAGAGCGCCTGAGCCGCTGGTATGCCTTAGACAAATGTATGAGGATGTGTATTCAGGAACACCTCTGCACTGTTGAGTCTACTGGTGGCATCCAGTCAGAAGCAAACACAATCTATGGCAGGCAAGTGAAGGCTGTAGGAGCAAAATGCTGTTTTAGCGGCCTCCAGCAGAGGTGACAGCTGTGCTAGGTGTTCTGTTGGCATTGTGTGCTTGGATCTTTTCTGCTTTATGTAGGTCACAGCTAGGGTACAAGACGGGCTCACATTTCTACATCACCAGGATCAGGAAATGTGTGGGGATTTACTGCGCCTGCAGTGTCTGCCCTCAACATAATGGTGGTTTTCTAGCATCCCTCACAAAACATATCACTGGGCATGGCATGGAACCAGTCCATCCTCATCAGACACCGCCTTTTAAGGGAAGCCTAAGTAGTTTCAACCCAGCACTCCACCTAAGTCAATGCCTGGTGTGAAATGCCCAGCTGGAACCCTTAATTGTATATTTTTATGTCTAAAGTTCTTTTATTTCTGAATGATGTACCCTTATATCACGCCCCTCTCTTTGAATCCCCCTCGGTATCACTGAACCAAGAAGTAGGTTGTTTTGCAAAGTTAAAGGATTTATTTGATGGATTTGAACAAGATATATATCACACTTTTATGAATTTGAACAAAATCTAGATATCACACTATTAATATTTATACAATGATCAGCAATGGGTGATATTACAATAATCAACAATCTCTTTAATCAATCGGAGTATATGTGAGAAGAATAATATAGCATAGAATCAAACTTCGTATGGGTTCAATGAAATGCAATGATATCACTCTTTCCCCCTGATACTACTCAATTCCCCCCCTAATATGCAATATAGAGATGGAAGGAGAGAAAACGGGTTTCAGGAATAAACACTCTACAAATGCAGTTTCAATCCCAATTCCCCCAGCAAGTTTAGAGAGAAACAGAAATGACTTCAAAACAGGTCAATTGCTTTTGAATGTGATTTTAAATGAATGGGGAAATGCTAAAAATGGATTTAATTCTCTAAATTGGATTCAGAACTAGTGGGAGCCACTTTGGATAGGTTCAGGTACACACTAGCAATGATGGTTGAATAACTAGCAGATAGGAAACTGAATTCAGAGGTTGAATGCAAGAAATAACTATTGTACATGTGTTGAAATTGAGCCAAAGGCAGATTTGCAGCAAACTTTTCAGCGCGCGAGAAACACGATTACAGAAAAACTATAAGGAGTTGGAATGCGATTAGTTTGTAGGCTGAGTATGTTCGCTTCAATCTGACACTTACATTTCGTTCCTAGCATGTAGAGTTCAGAAGTTATGAAGGTTTTAGTAAAGGTCCATTTTTCTCAAAAAGAGTCAAGATTTCAAATGAAAGATGCACTTTTGAAGATTACAAACAAGGATTGGCTTTCCACTAAGGGGCTATGAAGATGCGAGATACCAATAGTACAGCCACTGCGACACTTGCCTTTCTTCAGCAAAATATATTAGCGCAAAGACGATTTATCACTACAATTATCACAGAACTATATGGATGAGGGAAAGATTCAGGACAGACAAAATAAATTCTACAATGCAGTCTGGATATGATAGAATGGGTTTAGATGGTATTACTTAAGGATGAAAGATTGGCTATGGACAATTCTATGCTAAATACTAACAACTATGGTTTTGGAATAGGCCCGTCAGGATCTGTTCGAAGGGTTTTGGACTGGAATCTGCTAGCCACGGACAGGTTTCAGGCACTTGGTTCTGCACTCAGCAAGGCACTCTGGTCTCTGCACGGCCTCTTGGACTGGATCTGATGGGTTGGTTCTGGGTTACAGCTCTGCTCTGCTGGTTTGGATCTCTGGGTTCTAGCAAGGGTTCTTGGCAAGAACCAGAAACAGCACAGCCAGGCTGTTCAATTTGTTGTGCCCCTTGGAAGTTTGGGGTTAAAATCAGGTTGCAAGATTTTAAAGGCCAGCTGAGAAGGGTTCAGCTTTGGATTTTTGGGCCTTCTGCTTTCAGAGTTCTGGAGTCTGGATCTGGATTCTTCCTGCAGAGCGCTTCGCCAGTAAATCAGTTGATGGGTGAATGTGTGTGTCTCTTTAGGTCCTCAACCGTCCCTATTTATGTATTTCCCAAGGGGGTGGATAGGCTGATCATACTAAGCCCACCCTCTAGGAAACTGATTGGTCAAGGTATTCCCTCTGCCCTGATTTGAGAAGGAAACCAGAGTGTCATGATGTGTCATGATAATGCTGTGTTTATGGTCCAGGGAAAAACCTCCCCTTTGTTTCTACACAGAAAATATATTTTTCATATAAAGCATATTTACAATATCACCACCTTGCTAATAATACATATTCACATTCCCAATTAAATAAGGCACGTATCTGTCCAAGTCCCATCTTCTTAAGAGTTTTGGTTCACAAATGACCATTTTTTGCGCTTTTGGTTGGTTACCCAGTGTCAGATCTGTACACATTTTTCCACATACAAGCACATAACATCTGGGCATACTCCTGTAAATTTTCATATTCCTAGCATGATCACAATTGCTACAATATCAACATTTCAGTGGTTCAGTCACTGAATATCGCACAAATTCCAGAGTCGTTTTAAAACATGACCAACATTTTCATTTTAACAATCTATACATTCCAGATTTTTACAAGTTTGGCACAGTTTTCCATGAGTCTTTTTCTCAAAACTATATTTTCTTCAGTTCCAGATACACAATTCAGTCTAGCCCTGCCTCCAAGGTTTGGCTGAGCCAAGAGCAACCTGAGCCTCTTCCTGCCAGCAGATGGTTTCTGTTGACGCCCAAATTTGCATTTCCTTTCAGTCAAGGGAGTCTTTTGTCTCTTGTCAAAGCAACAGGCCAAAGTCCCCTCCCACTTCCTTTCACAACTCCCTGCTGGTTCCTCAGCAGAGAGCAGGGGGGAAGATTCCTTTGTTTGGGAGAAACTGTGGAATGTTTTGAAGCCCAGTGTGGCTGGCTTTAACTCACTTTTAAAACACTGTTTAAAATAGTCTTTTTCTAAAATACAATTTCCATTTTTAACTAATATAGCCACACATCTCTTAATTCCAGCCGTTTTAAACATAGAGATTGAATTTTATCAACCTATATTGCTTTTGATGGGAAGTCTCTTCTTTTCCATACTTTGATTTTAATGTACAAGTTTAAATGACAGTATAAGTAAATGCCAGCTTCTGACACAGGCGAGCGGCGGTACTGCACCCATTTCTGACATATTTTTCCCATGCAAGCACCTTTGAATGTGGATTTTCTTCTGATAAAATGTGTTTCTGCTGACATTGTGCTTAGGTGGATTCTTTAAATAAAGTGATGTTTAACACCCAACGAGGATGTTGGATCTTCTCTGTTGTTCGAGAATCATTATTTTGCAAATTTAACAGCCAAGGAAAAACTGATTTTTAAAGCAGTTCTGTGTTTCCCTTGCAATGCAGCACTGCTTTTTCAAGTAGTTTCATTTTAACCCGTGATAGCCCAATGATAGGTTTTGGCAGTGGTCTTCTGTGTTACCACTGACATAGGTAAAATGGATTGGCGGCCTATTTTTCAGGTTTTCCTGTGCACTTTTCAAAGATTTTCAGCGCATAGATCTTTTTGGCGGCCATCCTGTTGTTTTTGATGAACACAGCACACAACGATGTTGCAGGGCATAGACTAGTGGGTTAGGACATCCCACAGCAACAACCACCTGAAGTCGGAGACAAACGAAGTGAATGGATGGCAAACAACAACTTTTTGTCACTCTCCCATCTCACCCCCATTCTGTCGAAGTGGAGGAATGCCATGGTCCCATTTTGAGCCACAAATACATCACCCATGCTGCCTCACTTGAGAAATTGTGGAAGGTGACTGCAACATCCCCTTCCACCATCCACCCACATGTCTGGCTGTTTCCCTGTGAGGATTCCACTATATGTACATTTTCGCTTTGACTTCCCCACAGTCCTGGCTCTCTGGGTGACAACCTGTATAATATGTACTCCGCTCACCTCTAAAAGTATTTAACATATCAATGCTTCTGCTATGGTTGTAGAGTGCTGTGAGTTTGTGGCTAATACTTGCTCTGCTCTGTCCTCCAATGTATCATCATCGTCACTGGCATCCTGTGTCTCGGGTGCATTGGCAGACCATACCCAGTGTAAGATGCAGTTATTATATGCGATACCCACACCCTCATCAGTGAGGGGCAGGCAGCACCATCCGTTCTTGAGCGTACCAAAGGCATGTTCTATCACCATTAGTGTATGCCATTCGATTATATTACATTTGTCAGTAATGGAAAAGTCAGACGGTTTATAATGTTATTACAGTTGCGCTTGTTACCTACTTTGTCCAGATTAGGTGCTTGGCACAAGATTCCTTACTCTAAACACACCTGTTGATTGTGCATTAGTGAATTTGAGACAGCAAGACATTTACTGACTGACTGCCAAACAGTCAGTGACAGCCTCAAGAAGAGTTACTATAACATCTGCTTCCCGCTGGAAATGGACCAAACGTGGGCCTTTTTTCCCGGTTGCTGAATTACACCATGTTTTACATTTGGAAAGAAATAGAGAAATTACTTAAAAGAGAAGTGTAAAAAATAATAATACAATGAATAATTGCATAATACATATGTACATTGAAAGAAACTTGTTTTATTGTGCTGGAAAAATAGTGTTTAATCAAATTATTGCTGTTTATATGTTTAAAAAAATGTGTATATATATATATATATATATATATATATATATATTTTCTTAGTGTATGCAACTTGAAGTATGCTGTTAAAGTGGTATCCCTGTATTGGGCCTTTTCTGCAGCTAATTGCATGTTCCCATTGTGGAAATGCACATTTTGTTGGCCTGGAAGATGAGCTTGAAATATTATTGTATGCGTAAGGCAACACCTCCCTCTTGCAGTGATAACAGGTGAAGTTGGAAGGACGGCTTCAGACAAACATACATCTGGCCTTTTATTATATAGTAAATGATGTGCATGGAACTGTGATTTGAAAAAAGGAGGTGTGGTCACCCTTGTGGTCTCAGACCTTAACATTGTTATATGGGATTAAAGACCTTCGCAAACATTTGAAAAAAACACAGGTAAATGCCAAAATGGTCATAAACTATTATCACAGTTTATAAGCGCCTAGGACACAAAGCACTTTTCTGAGCTGAGTGTGTAGAGATGTGAGTGCAAACACGGACTTTGTGATTAAAATAATTTTAGTAATGTGGATGTTAACCTATGTCTTCGCTGCACTTATCTGAAAACTACAATTTACATGAAAACAATGGACAATCTGGGCTTCAACCCTTCGGTGACCAAAGACTCTGGATGTGATTTATACTTTTTTCTTCCCTTTGGTTACAACTAGACCTACCCCTGTATCCTGGTCAGACCACCAGCTCCTAAAGAATGACTGGAGTCCTGTGGTGTATGAGGACAACGTTCAGGACTTGGCAAAATAATTAACAATCATAACTTGGCTCATCTGAAGTTTGACCAACCAAAATATTGAAGCTAAATCCAGACCTGAAAATGTGCTGATGCCAAACTTCTGAAAAAGGAGGCAATACATGGTTTGACTTTGTTAGCCACAAATCTGCAGTGCATCTGGCACAAAATCTCTTAGCAAAGGGGAAAACTTAATAGCAATAACTGCAAGACCATGAATAGGGCTCCTCGCCAATAGAAAGGAAGACAAATTAGTTCCTCCAAAACTGCACTGTCAACTGAGAATAAAACAGCAGAAGTATTGAGAATGTATTCCAAACTTTGTAATCCTCACCAAATCGACACCTGCCCCGCAGCCTCTCTGTACTAGCTAATACATTGGCTACTGCTTTCCATGATAAAGTACGTACAACTCCAGAAACCATGATGCTAAAAATTGGATCTGCTTTCCCTACTCCTTTGGTGTCTAAGTGCAGTTAATTTCATCATTTTCTCCTTTGTGACCCGTGTGGAGGTAATAACATTGGTGAAAACTCTCAGTGCTGCATCTGAACAATGTCAACCATGTCCAATGAGTCTATGAAAGTGTATTGGAACCTTAGCCCAGGCGGTAACCAATTTATGCAATACGTCCTTTACTAGAGGGATTGTCCCTGTAGCCCGTAAAACAGCACTGATTCCCCCATTTCTCATAATGCCCAACAGAGATCCCACAATAGCTGATAATTTTCACCACATTTACACTTTACGCATTTAGCTACAGCCTAAGGTAAGGTGGCACAGGTGGTGAAGACAGCCATTACTGTGCTCAATTAAATCCCTGCCACGTCTACACTACCACCGTCATATTATAACACAGTGTAGATTACCTGCTTAACCTCTTAGATAGCCTGATAGATTTATTGGGAGTTATCTGTTTTGTTGCACATTGGGGGGATAGGAAATGTGTTACACTTAGCTGTGTTTTGGGGTAGGACGTATGTCACCCTTGGATTGATTATTGGTGTAGAAATATGTTGCGTGCAGCTGTATTTTGGGGGTAAGAAATGTGTTGAACTTCGGTGTATTTGGGGGCTATGAAATGTGTCACACCTCAAAATACTCTGGCTGGTAGCCCTTTGTGGAAACTACAGATACCAGGAGGCCCTAGGAGATCCCGATGCAACAGGCCAAACTGGTCATACAAGGGCTGAGTAAAACCCCTTGTACACTCAAAAGTCTTTGACCAGTAGCCAAAGGGAAAGCTAAAGGAAGTAAATCCTGTATTGTGTAAAGCAAAGTGAACTGTGTAACTGGAAAATGTGAACCCGGATGAGGGATGCCTGCAAAGCGGGGCAAAAAGCGATAACCTTGTGAACATTGTGTTGACAAGAGTGAACCCGGATGGGGGATGTCCACAGTGAAAGGTTGTATACAAAGACATTGAGACTTGTGAATACAACAAGTGAAACATTCTGAGTCAAAGGCCATAGTGAACCCGATGGAGGGAGGCTAACATTCGAGAAGGGTCTTAGCCCGGAAGAGGGGGATCCAGGGGTGAAGAGTCATCACCCAACGTACATACGGGAAGGAACATTTGTTTGGTTATTTTGGATACATCAGGCCCTCTGAGGCAAGAGACTTTGTGGTAAAGAGACTTAACCACCGAAGGTCCTGATATCGCAGAAAGGAACTGTGGCTTTGTGCTGGAGAAACCCAGGATTGCACTGCGCTCAAGAGTCCCTCCTTGTCCCATGCTAAAAACATGGGGAAGGGAGACCATAGCTATAACAGCCTGACTTATCATTTTGTGAAAACCTCTTTCTTTTCAGTCGAACATTATCCCACACTATTTTTGTAACTTAGCGGTAAGGATTGGCAATAGTTTTTTTTTCGTATAGGCCATTTTTATTTGACACTACTAGGAATGCCTTATTATTATTTGATGGTCGTAGCTTTTTCCCATCTTAGATTTAGGTTTAGATTAGGCGTTGAACTGTGATCACTTGTGTCTGTTTTTACTGTTGCCACCATGAGTGCCTTTCATCAGCCAAACCCACTTAACAAAAGAAAGTACTTTCTTTAATATATCCTTATTACTAAACCTAATTTTAGCATAGACCCCCAACATTTAGCACAAATACAAACATAACTTTAAAAAAAAGTATTAAATCATTAGTGTGTTATAGTTCAAGAGAACTTCTCACAGCATAAATAACTTTGATTTGTCAATTTCATAAAATGTCAATTTTTTTATTTTGTTTTTTTGTGTTTTAGTTTGGAATCCAAACCTTTTACAACAGTTCATATTTATAAAATAAATTCAAACAATAATAGGGGGAATACTTTATGAAATGTACGTCGGAACTTCTAAACATTTCAACTTCATCAATTTCCATACTTGGATCATTACTGTGCTTTATGAAACACCTAAATGTCTAACCATAGCAAGTGCTAAACTTATTTGAGATCCATTAGGTAATTTCGCCCACCATTCATCAGGAGTAATGGATCTGTAATCCTTCAGAAAGTGCTCAAAGTGAAGTTGTCTTTATTCCATTAAAGCAAGACGCAATACCAGCAAATGCTCTAAAGTGTCCATAGTATTTAAACCTTTACAAAATGTACAATTACGAATACTTTATCAAGATTTATCAAGATGTATACAGAACTCATTTGGAACATTGAGTAGATAATAACATTGAGCGCTTTCTCTTTTCTATTACTATTTTTAAATGTACATTTTTTTACATTCTGTACCAGTATCAATCCAATTGCTTGGCCACAGCGTT
Organism: Ambystoma mexicanum; assembly: GCF_040938575.1. Taxonomy (NCBI): domain Eukaryota; kingdom Metazoa; phylum Chordata; class Amphibia; order Caudata; family Ambystomatidae; genus Ambystoma; species Ambystoma mexicanum. The sequence goes on from NC_090922.1 coordinate 1,189,130,598, forward strand.
TGCTTTAATGTCATAGGGGATGAAATTAACATATCAACTGTTACTCGTTCCATAATAAAATAACTTGCCCCCAACTAGTTAGGAACTATGAACAAAGTATTCTTTTCTGGTGCTAAACATTTCCTGAATAAAGATAAGAGTTTCCAGTCTACCATGTGTGAGGAGTCAAGAGTAAGTGTTGGACACGGAGGCATTATTTTGGTTGCTATATGCTTTTATTTTATAAACAAAAAAAGAAAGGGGGTTGGATGATGTCCTATTTCCCCTGACTCTGAGATGTTTCCCAGCCTCAACAAAATTAAGGTTATTGTCAGAATGTCCAAAGAAAAAGAAGTCCTCTATCCTGTGCCCGAAACCTTTACCTGACCCTATCATACTAAACCTAATATAATCTGAAAAGGGCTAAGTCTCTTTAGCTGCCACCTGCAGCTATTCTCCAGCAGTTCAAAGTAAAGTTCAAAAAGGTACAAATAAATGAATCAAAGTTCCATCCACTTCACGAGGCTTTCTCCTCCTGAATTTCTATCATGTTCTCGCTTCTATTCAATTTATACAGTTCACCATTCATTTCCACTCTTCAACTGGTATGCTCTCCTGCCAAAACTTTGTACCAATGTAATACAAAATAATTTCAAGACCTTCAGGTGTTTTACCCTTCCCCTTGATTACAATTAAAATGATCTCTACTTTTATTTTCCTTTTATACACAGTTTATCATTTCCTTCCACTTGGTTACTGGTATATTCTCCTGCCAGGACTCTTAATACTTTCACAATTCACTTCCACTGGGGTTCCGGGTATACTCCCCTGCCAGGACTCTGTAATACTTTAATTCAAAGTTCAGTATTTTCAGGGACGTTCCCTTCCCCTGAATTGTAGTTTCAATATCTTCTCTTTGCACAGTTCACAATTGGGTGCGAGTCCCAGCCCCTCTACTTTCCATCCCCGGTACACTTCCTTGCAAGGCCTACCCAAATTATAATATGTACTTCAATCCACATTCCAAAGTATATTGGCTTTACCTTCAACTTGCTTTCCAATTATTCAATGGTTCTCAGTCTCTTGTCCTATCTCCATCTTCAGCTATCTCCATCTTCGACCTTCTACGTGGGCACACCGGCTGTCTTTGACGGGTTTGTCATCCTTTGAGTCCACTGATTCTGTCTACCTTCAGCTATGACTGATGCGTCGTCCTTGCCCGGGCCTCTGCTTCCCCCTCCTTCCAGCAGCCCTCCCTGGTCACTGTGCTGCAGCGGTAAGGCTCCTTCCTTGTGCTTGCTTCAGACGGCACCTCCAGGTTCGCCGTGACTCTGCAAGACCATCTTCTTCTTTTCGCATCGCGACCAGCATTGGGAGTGAATTCTCTTTCTCTCCATCTTGGTTTTCCACTTCCAGTTTTGAATCTCTGAGCAGTGGTCGCATGTTCTCAACAACTAGTACGCACACTGTTATTTGCAGTCGTAGTAATCTTCATTACTCGATACCTCCTGCTCGTCCCAGTCTTCTCATAAGGATACGTATGGGTGATTCTATCAACTTCACTAGAATTTTCTCTCTCAGAGTCAGAGGTCAAAGTGGGCAGGAGTGGTCGGGAGCGGTCCTCCTATACTTATTATTTTTAGGTTTCACCGTTCTTATACTTTTATTTTTAAAAAGAAACCTTTCTGGAATGGTCTTGTTTTAAAATAAAAGTGTAGGAAGAAGTTGAAGTTTGCATTTCAGTGCACTCCACTGAACATTCCTTTAAATAGCAGGTGTGTTTGTTTGGGGGTTTCGATTGTGTGTGGGAGGGGGTTACATCGATGGGGTTTGTGGAGAGCTGGGCAGGGCAGCAAGGAACATAGTTCCACTACTTCTTTTCGTGCACTTCGACCACTGCTCAGAGTATGCCATGCATAGATTAAATGGAAATAAATGGAGGGTATTATCCCTTAGCTATGGGGAGGTATGCCATGTCTCTTCTGTTGAGTCGCCTCATGAGGAGAGACTTCCCCCGGGAAAGTAGTGAACATTGCTAGATTCATCACACATGGCAGTTAAAGATAATAATCCTGACTCGTACTGGATGACTTGAATATGAACCCCTTTAGGAAGGCAGAAAACTCTTCCCCAAAACAAGCCTTCTAAGTTTTTCCAGAATACCGATGGGATATTAGGCAATGTTTCTGCACAGTATGTTAAGGTCGGTACCACCTTCATTTTTATTAAACTTCAATATCAGTCTAATCGATAAACAATCAAATGTTTTCTCTAATGGACACGCCTGGGAAGCTATACAAATAGTCTTTTACTTTAGGGAGGTAATCATAATTGTATTATTTGATCCTTCTACCATACTAAAGCCAAGATAAGAAAAGGATGACAGTCTATCCAGCCTTTGAGTATTTAGGTACCCGTGAAACAATTTACTCACATTTTGTTTTACAAATTTCAAAACTAGAATTATTGTCTCGTCTACATTTATAGTAAATCATTTGCTGAAGCATAATGATGTAGTTTATTTTGTTGACGCTGGAGTCCTATTGGTGTTTGTCCCAACAGGACCAAATCATCTTGTAGAGGAGCAGCCGACTGCCTCTGCAGGAAGTCCCCCCCCACCCTGCTACATGTATGTTGGAAGCATGAACCTGCACCATGTTTGACACCAGTAATTGTAACCATACTGCAACAAATGTTCGAGAAAAGGTTTCCGTTAAGAAAGCCCTACCAGATGTATGCCAAAGAGATGATAATCTCTTGGAAAACATCCTGAAGGAAGATGAAGACAAGAAAAGGAGAAGCTGGTGATGTCAAAATGATAAGCATGGTGCACTGAGTATAATGATTGAAGAAGAGGATTTATGGGCTCTATGGAATCTGATGATGAAATAAGGAAATGAGTAAACGTTCCTGTGCATAAAAGAAGATTGCATGTGTATATTTGATGCACTGAAGACAATGCAAACAGTTAAATAACTGTACAGAGGCCATAACAAAAGTACATTAAGTGATCATAGATGCTGGCTATATGCAATGAATAGACTGCAGGCGAAGCCGCCATTAAATGTATATAATGCAACTGGACATCAGTGTTACAATTTTCATGAACTCACAACCATGGAGAAAAAGGATCGAAATTGCAGCAAAGAATTAGCTGAGAGCAAGAATGAAGCGAGAAAGGCTGCTTGGTCTGATGACAAGACTGGACACAGCCAAGAACTGGTTATCTGTTCTCAAAAACAGCAAACGTGAGAAGCCGGATCATCACTTGATTAAGGCATGAAGAAAGAATACCATGAGTGCCAAGCTTATTTAGTCAAGACAATTAAAGCCTATGAAATGGGTCGACTTGTGGTCTCCTGTCACATGAGTCGAGGATGAAAATAGAGGTGGGCATGCAGACCAGAATTGCGATAAGCATGTACCCATACTCCCTTATATTCCCAGAGAAGAGAAACTACTACAAGGCTGAGTTCAAAGACAAGTCTGCATGGCAGAAGGCATGAGCGATGAGAGATGCAGGACTAATTGGGTGAGGAAGTGAAGTCAAATTCACCCCCTGGCACTTGGGTCTGAGCCTACGTCCTGCTAGTGTACCGGATGTTCCAGGCATGGTGCAAACAATTATTGAGGGCCATATAATAAAGAGCCTTGTAGTTTAAGAACCAATAGTATACATTGTACCTAATAACTGTTGAGGATGACTTGCACTAGAGGGAGGCTTAAATTGTCCAGCTGATAGTAGATGTCCATTCACAACCCGATCCATTATAGAAAACTATACTTAAATGATCCCCTCAGTCCAACCACAACTCCTTATTTGCCACGTAATATCACGTCACTTATGATGATTTTTTTTGTATAAAGCTGTTGTTTTTTATGTGAAATGTTTGAGAAAACATGAGCGAACGACCGTTGATGTCCGTTGTAACTCCCTGTTTTAGAAAATTGATAATAAAACAGATGCAATTTCGCCAAATTTCTTGAGTCAGTCTTATTATTTGGTGTATGAGTTACTCTGCATCCCATCCATTGCATGACGTGTTACTGATTAAGGACCATAAGTTCACTTGGTAGCACTGTTGGATGGTTTCTTAAGTCCCATCCACCTGTTGAGACTCTAGAGTTTTGGACGACTGGACATCCTCCGCCATCCAGCTGGAAGATCACAAGGTTTCCTGTGGAGGGTGGCTAAATAGAAAACTTGCAAGAAAATTGAGACGGTGGGCAGGGTCTCTCTTTGACGAAATCCCTACCTGGTTTCCACAGGTACTTTACAGACAGAAGGCGAATATGGTCGGTTGGAGGAGGAGACGATACCGAAGGCCTTGAGCAGAACTATTGAATGGGCAGTAGATTGAGGGGAATGGCAAATTAAGGGAACATGGTTGTGGTAATTTTGAGAGTAACAGCAAATATTGTGTAAAGAGAGCGAGAGATATAGCGCCTGAGAGTCCTAGCCCAAGGGGTTCAGAAGAGGTTGTCTCACACTCCAATTGGTGTAAAGTAGGCTACGTGCAGGACACGTCCACATAAGGAGACATCCTAAACTCTGTGATCAGATTATTAATTAGGTGCAAAAGAGGAATGATGGTGATCACCGTGGTTTTTTATGTAAAGAGTTGACTAGTCTGTCTGTTTGTGTATTTGTGTTGAATTAAAGTGTGGAGGAGCGACACAAACTGTTGTATAAGAATTGAGACAAAGTTAAGAAGTTATATTGTCTATCTAGGAAAGTGGTTGGTACCGATCCAGATGTAGACAGAGAACAGAGAAAAGGAAAAGGCTTGAGCAGAGATTGTTGGAGCGTGCTCATATTTGTTATTTTTAGTGAAGGTATTTTTATAAAAGCGGGTAAGTATTGACAGTCAGTTCAGACTTGTCATAATAGGAGATGTCACTCTTCTTTTACACTTATGTAAGACATTGTCAAAACAGATGCCCAAGCTCAAACAATACAGTGCGGAATGGGTGAAAGGCACGGCAGATTAGATGTTCATGTCGTGGCCACAAAGGGGATCGCTGTCAAAAGCGGTGTTGTAATACATGACCACATACTTGCACACTGCGTACAAAAGGAAGACATTGGAGAAAAGGTTAGCTATTTTAGAGCTCTGGAAAATGTACCAGGAAGAGAGAGAGGATCCGCCACCCGAGGAGTGGATGCTTAGAGAAAGGAGGAAGGTGTCGAGCCTTCAGCTCCCCTTGCCTATTCTGAAGTGAAAGGCGTTGAATTAGAAGACAAAGGGGTGTATCCATTAAGAGAATTTAAAGCGGTGGCAGGATATAGTAACCTGATATATGAACCACTTGTTATAGTAGTGACGATAGTCCAGAAGAGAATAAGAGGAGAGAAGAGATCCTCAAGATCATACAAGATAAAGAAAAGAAAAGTGAGTGATCGAATGTATCAATAGAAATAGAATGGGAAATTAAGAGATGGAAAGGAGAAAAGGATAAAGCTGACGAGGTAACACTTTTGCAAAATAAATGGATGGGACGACAGATATTACTCAAGTTAGATGGGAAAACCATCAAGGAAGTAAGGCAAATCGGAAGACAAGGATGAACAAGATACAAGAGACACAGAACGTGAAGAAACATTGAAGGAAGACTAACTTAAAAGGAAGAATAAAGAGAGGCATGGACAGATGTATCAAGAGGAGCAACAAAAGAAAGAAGAGAGGGCAGAAGAACAGAGGAAGCACAATACAGGCAAAGAGCAATAGAAGATGGTGAATGATGAGAAAGGAAAAGAGAAGAGGAGGGAGTGCAGAAGTTAAGGGACAAAAGAATACAGAGGTGAAGAGAAGAGGAAGAAGGGAGAGCAGGAGTAAGAAGAGATAAGACAAGAGGGGGAGAGCATTAGAAGGGAGGCAAGAAAACAAAGAGAATTAGATGAAGAATTAGGATGAAAGAGAAGACAATGGGAGCTTGATATTAATTGCATTCAAAAGGAGCTAATTGAACCGAGTCTGCCAATACAATGGGATAGAATAGACAAGTTCCTTCCACTAGAGGGAGCAATGTCATGGGCAACTAGAGTAGCATTAGAAGATGACTTCGATATAGGAAGTATTGGGGATAGGATCGATCTGGCCTATCAGGAATTAATGGAAGGTAGCAAGTCAGGAAGCAGAGAGAAGGGAGAGCAATTGCCTGCATTTCAAATACAAAGCAAAGAGGGAAATCTGTTTAGTTTTGAACATAGATCCCTGTCCTTAAGTAAGTTGAACCTAGACCAGGGTGAAGGAGAAGGTAGTCATACTAGTTGGGGACTAAACATGTCAGACGAAGAGAGAGAATCCTTCCGTGGGGAAGAGGGAAGAGGTGTATGTGCCCCCCCCGAAGGAAGCCTACAGATATATAAGGAGGTAAGATGGTCAGATCTGGAACAACCTAAAGACAGAACACCAGATACCATGGCATATCCAGAGTGTCCCAGAGGACGATCACATAGTGAGAAGGGAGAGTCACTGCCATATGTGAGCAGGTTAAGATCGTTATAAGGGAGGAGATGGTCAAGAATGATTGTCCCTGCCATGGATAGGCAGGCAATGGGAGATGACTGCAGGTTACAGTTTACACAGTTCCCTTATTGGAAAAAGGGGGAGCAAGACCGCAGTATATATCATGGACACAGATGTATAAGGATCATTTAAGATGCAAACTTCTGAGTTTGACATCAGGTGCAGGAAAATTGATTTATGAATTAGAGAAAATGACAGGAGGAGACACAGAATACAGCGCATGATGGAGCGCTGTTTAATAATTGCGCAGCAGATGTATGGAGGGCTCTTAGGGTACAGTATACTGACACATCAGACATGGGTGCAAATATGACACGTAAGATAAAAGAAGATGAAGATCCTATTGCTTATATTCAGGATTTTCAAGAGCATTGGACTTTTAAAAGGGGGTGGAACATGTGGAATGTGGAACAAAAAGCGTAAATGCGTAAATGTGGGCATTACGTGGGAAGTACCACAACAAAATACTTGCAACGCCCACACGCGCGCTAACAACACGTATTCATGAATCGAAACAGGGCTCACCAGCACGCGGGAAAAGACACGCTAATCCGAAAATATTTCTGCCATGCGAAAACAGTCATAAGCGTCACTGCGCACTAAAAACAATGCATAAAAAAGGTGCATGAAAAACCAACACGCATTTACAGCTACAATGAATGTACCATTTTTCACAGCAGTGATCGTGGGACACCGCAGGAGGAGGAGGATAGCCAGGGCATGCATTTTTTTTACCCAGGACCAGCCTTTTTTGGATGCCTGATGACCAGCTCTATGGCAGGTATAGGTTTCCACCTCATATCATATTAGACTTGGTCACAGAGTGGGAGATGACCTCACATCACCCACCCTGTGCTCCCAAGCACTGAGCCCCTTGGAAAAGTTTCTCAATGTACTGCATTTTTTGTCCACTGGGTCATTTCAGCTGACAACTGCCATAGTCGGGGGCATTTTACAGGCCATGCAGTCACGCTGCCTACACCATGTGTTGGCAATCATGACTGCAGGCCCCTCAGTCCGCAGCCACATATACATGCCCAGAACACCCGCAGAAAGGCATGCCAAGGTCCAGGAATTTTATGGGGTGGCGCACTTCCAGAAAGTGCTTGGTGCCATTGATTGCAACCATGTGGCTCTACGTCCACCTAAGGCCACAGAGCACATCTATCACAATCGCAAGCACTGGCATTCCATCAATGTGCAGGTTGTATGTGATGACAATGGAATCCTTACCTCTATATATGCAAACTATCATGGGTCCACCCATTATAGTTTCATATTCAGAATGTCACCCCTACACCGGGCCCTGGAAGCTTTGAGGCATGGCAACACATGGCTTATTGGTGAGTACAAATGGCCCTGGAAATGTATGCATGTCTCACACAGACAAAACCACACCAATGACAACCCAGGGGACAGTGCCTACCCTCTGAGCACCTACATAATGACGCCAATACAGAACCCCATCACACCACCCCAGGCAAGATACAACGCAGCCCATATTGCAACTAGGGCCACAGTGGAGCTCACATTTGGAGTGCTAAAGTCACGCTTCCGCTCCCTTGACCACTCTGGTGGTGAGCTACTATATGCACCACCAATCGTGTGCAGGATCATTGTGTCCTGCATAATGTTACAACACAGTGTGGTGTACCGGTGGACATGGTGGTGGCCCCACATCCCCAACCACATGCACGGCGGCTGACCTTGGGAGGAGAAAGGGCATGTGGCGAAGCTGCCCGTACCCAACTTGTGGCACCATTTCTCACCTAAAATCCAACCCCTGCGGAGTGCACACAGCCCTGGCACATTCCAGGTGACAATCGATGATGACAATGGGACAATCATCTGTCCCAACCTTAACACCCTGAGAATGTGTCCTTGGAAGTGCTACATTGCGTGCATCCCTTACTACTAAAGGTATCTCAATCAGGTCTGCACAAAAGGAACACATGGAAGATGGAGTATGCCACTAACATCATGCTAAAGTACACATCTTAATGTCGGTATGTCACCTAAACCCTCCCACACTTCATGTCACCTGGTTGACACACCATGTCATGGCATGCAATGTCCAAACTGAGAAATAAATGGCCAACACATAACACTGCTGTCACAAGGCGCTCAACAATCAACGGAACAAGTTCAGAAATAACTCACTCATCAATCTAATAATGTACACAGGAACATCAATTGGTCAGTACAACATACCAGAAACAAACGACCCAAGAGTTAATCTGTCTGACCATGACCATACATAATTGAACATTTGCCTCAATGTGTTGTGAGTTGCACTTGGCACCCTTGTATATTCGTGTGGCACTGCTAACCAAAGGGGCCAGGGAAGCGCATACAGCAGGAAGGCTAACAATAATGGAGACAGTCAAGCCAATACATGAAAATGGAACATAAACAAAGGATGGATCTCAATGTACAAACAAAATAAATGGATGCTAACCATGCACTAGACAAACAATCATGAATCCCACTAGGGGTGTATACACAGGTCGGACTTGAGACTACCCACAGATAGAATGGAAGCACAATGTCTCTGTGTAAGTTACTTTTACACGCTTCATTCCTTGCAAGCCCATGGAAAGGGGAAGCAGGAATGGCATATGTGTCTGGACCTCAAGGCACAAACAAGGAGGGTATCAACACGAGACAAGCATGCATGGGTCCAGCTGGAACCTGCAGTGGAGGCCCTCAGCCGCCACACAAAGCAACACATTGTCACAAAAGTGCAAAATAGACAAAAACAAGTATAACAAATCTAAAAGGCCCATGGGCGCCCAAGAGGGGGCCCATGGGTGCCCGAGGGGGGGGCCCACGAGGGGGGGGCCTACCCGGGGGGACCACCCAGGAGGTAGGAGGTGCAGGGTGCACGTCAACACCCACATGTGTGGATGTTGAGAAAAAAAAACTTCCATGGGTTAATGGGCCACACTAGCATGGCTCGGGAGACCTGTCGCTGCTGTCGCCACCCTCTGGTGTTGCATCAGAATGTGGTAGTGGTAAGGGAGGATCACCACGTATAGCCCTGGTCTGGTCCTCCATGGCAGTGGCCATGCAGGACTATGATGCTTGCATCTGCGAAATGATGGCTTGGAGGTTTCCATGCAACACCTCACGGGAGGCACAGAGTTCCTCCGTGATGGTACAAGTCATCAGTTGCATCTGCTGTTCAGATCGTCTTCTGCTGGTTGCCTTGAGTGCAGCCACTGTAGTCATGAGGGACCTATACGCTAACCTCAGGGCTTCCCTGAGGGTCCGACGCTTTGCAGCCATGGATGCGCGCAGATCCTTCAATTCTGGCCGACAGCTCCTGTTGCTGGCCACCATGTTCAGCCTGTGTGAGCGGCATGTGGACCGCAATGCCTGCTGCTGGTGCTCCACCTATCTTGCTGGGGGTATCATGGATTTGGCAACCCTACCAACGCGCTGAGCCAACATCGCATATGAAGCAGCCTGTTGTTGTGTAACAGCATACATGGACTGGTCCCACACAGTATCGCCAGCTAACACACGACAACCACGTTGGCAGACCCCACACCTGCCTGGGCCAAGGGAACCTGGCCCTTGATGTGATGGTGCTGTCTGTGGCTGCAGGACTGCATCCCTCCCTTGATCAGCTAGCCCAGGAACAGGAGTCAATACTGTGGAGCGTGACCCTGCAGCCGTAACCACCACGGATGGACATACCAACACTGACTTACCCTGTGAGGGGTTGGCTCACCCTTGAGATGTTTGGGATACAACAGCACCCACAGTCAATGTACTCTCCTGCAACAGCACAGAGGAATCCATATCTGTTTCACCACCAGAGCCAAAGGTTTCCTCAGAGGCGGACTCAGACTGAGTCAGGGATAGGATGGCCTGTAGCACCAGTGGCTCCTCATGGGCTACCACACCACATCCTCCACTGGTGGTAGGTCGTGGCTCAGTATCCTGTTCCTCCTCCACCTTCTCCTCTGCATCCAGTGCCTCATCACCTGCACATGGACAGAAATATACATGAAGAGCCATGTAAATAGCATAGCCCACACACATAGGCATCACAATGTCGTAATGCAACACATCAACCTGCCATGTCATAAACTCCTGCACGTACGCAGTGTCAATGCAAGTGAAGGATAGCATGAAAGCAGCCATGGAGGTGTGTGAAAGGGCTAAATACCACATGAAGTCCATGGTGCATAGCACCTGCTTGACACATGAGCACCTGACTGGCATAGTTCAGTCACCAACATCACTGATGCAAATACACATATGCCACGTAGCATAGCCATGCCTGAACTGTTGACCTGCATGCGATTGAACTTGCTGACTAATGTCCCAGAGCCATGTACAATGGATGTGACATGACATGACATGTAATTCACAAACTCAATACACACAAGTGTCACAAGGTTCTACGATGCAAGGGTGGTGGAATAGAGTGAAGCCAGACACACCCATCCCATGAGACCAGGTCACATTGACATCACGCGAGTGAATAGGCACAATGAAGGTGAGACCTGGGGTTGGAAGTGGGAGTGGGCAGTACAGTACATGGAAACAGCATACAAATAAAATCCAAATTCATAATCAGCAATGAAAATGCGGCGGGCTGGTGGAAGTGTAAGTGCAGACATCAGGTGTCAATTGCTGCTAGAGGGTTGTGGTGATACTGTAAACAGCCACTGAGTGTGGGGATGGCAGGGAGGCAGTGCATGGGTACAACTGGTGGCTCAGAGGGCCGTGTCAGAGAGAGTGTGGGGAGGTGAGTGGTGCATTCTCTCAGTCATCCAGTACTCCAGCAGGGGAGAGGTGGAGAGAAAGCACAACACATGAGGAAGCAGCAGAAGTTCCTCCAGACCCAGAGAAGGTTCACCTCCAGTTTCATTGAGGCAGGGAGGCTGTACCAGAGGGAGGCCCCAGTCAAAGTTAGACATTAACCACAAACTAATTGCTATGATAAGTAACTGACCCTGAGGGAGTAGGAAAGGGGTGATCAAAGACCATGAGGGAAGAAAATTTGGAAGATGGAGTTCAAGGAACTGCGGCCCCAGGAACCATAAGGCCTGTGGACAATGCACAGGGATTGGAAATGAACAGTCGTTGCCACTGGGAGCCAGTGCCATCATCATAGTCCTAGGAAGATACAATACCTGGCCCAAGACAAAAGTACAATTCCCACAGTCCAGTTCTAGAGGATTCGCAGAGGGAAATGAGTCTAAGCACAGCAATCCTGCTAGAGGCCGTAGCAGTACACCACCATAGAAATGACCAGTACTCTGGAGACAGTGAGCTGCTGGGGGAAGGAGGCGCAGCTGGCAGGGTGACCTCTCAGAGACATCAGATGTGCAGAGAGAGGGTGAATGTGCAAGATTGTCACAGGCTATCCGCCATCATAGGTTGGAGCAGGAAGAGGGCCAAGAAAGGCTGGACAGAGGGTGCCATGGAAGGAGTGAGCAGGTGTGGTTATGGGGTATGTCACGGTGGACAGCACATCGTGCGTATGCAGTCTACAGGAAAACAAGCACGTGTCGGTCCACCATGACATGGTTCACCCATGGCAGTCATGTAAATGTAGGCAGAACTGCCAGAAAATCATTACACTTCATTCAAGCAAAATACACATGACCTGCAGACACACACATCACCACTCACCAGACATTCCCTCATAAATTGGCAGGTCTCCCATGCCTTGGATCTGCTCCATATTAATCATAGCACCTATGATCTCCTCATGTAGAGTGATTTCTTCGTCCTCTCATGGTGACCCACCTCCAGTCACCTAAGTAGATACGTAGTTGCCATCCATCTTATCTTTGGCTCGGCATCAGAGGTCATTCCAATGCTTCATTGCCTCAGAGGCTGTGCATCTCTCATGGCCCAAGGCGTTAATACGATCAGCGACACACTGCCAGTGGGCAATACTCTGGGCAGGCATATGTGTGCTCCCTGCCCACACAAGCATGTTGTGTTCGTGTTCCTGCGCGTAGTCCACGAGGATCTGGAGTTCCTCATCACTAAAGCTCCTCTTCCTCGACGTGTGGGTCTTCTGTGCCGTGCCTTGGGATTGAGCCTGTTTGCCTACTGCACACTATGCCTTCTTGCAAGGTCATGCAGACCCTGAGTGGCTGGGACCACTTGGGTCAGTAGGGGTTGGAGCACTGGTGGACTGGGCTGTGGCATCACACACTGATGCTGTGACTGTAGGTAGCCTTGCAGGCATGTGTACCTGGGTGCTGGTGGCTGGAACTTTGTCCGCACATCTCCTGCCCTAGGAGACATGGACATCTGCCCCTGGGTCTCTGCGGGCCTGGGCCGGGACCACTACAGGCCTGACTGGCTGACCCTGAGCCTGTGTGGTGGTTGCTGCAGCTGCCCCTGCAGCTTCCTCACCCTGACTGGTGGGGCCAGCAGATGGCTTTGCTGCCCCAGGACCCTGGGTGCTGGTGGCTTGACCTTTGTTCACACGTCTCCTGCCCTTGGAGACAAGGACATCTGCTCCAGGGTCTCTGTGATCCTCGGCCGGGACCACTACAGGCCTGGCTGTGTGACCTTGAGCCTGGGTGGTAGTTGCTGCAGCTGTCCCTGCAGCTTCCTCACCCTGCCTGGTGGGGACAGCAGATGGCAATGCCGCCCCAGGACCCTGGGTGCTGGTGTCTGGACCTTTGTCCGCACATCTCCTGCCCTTGGAGACGAGGGCATACGCCTCTGGGCCTCTGCGGGCCTGGGCCAGGACCACTATAGGCCTGGCTGGTTGACCCTGATCCTGGGTGGTGGTTGCTGCAGCTACCCATGCAGCTTCCTCACCCTGCTTGGTGGGGACAGCAGTTGGCAATGCTGCCCCAGGAACCCAGGTGCTGGGGACGTCAGCATCAGCTGCATCTCCCTGACCCTGTTGGGTGGAGAGCATGGCTCTTCCTGCATGGCCCAGGGCACCTCGCCCACCTCCGCCACCTTGGCCACCTCTGCAACCTCTGCCACCTCATCCACCTTTGCCTCCCTTCCCTCTTGTTGCCCTCCCTGTCATGGCACTGATGGATTAGTGCATTGGGAGGTGCAGCTATCAATTGTCCTGGGCAATTGGAGTTAGGGGGCAGTGTACGTAATGTTAAACGTACAAGTGTGCCCCAGCAATGCTCAATGTAGCCCCTGGGGGATAAGAAACGGGCTGCATAATGCACAGGCACCCCAAAAATGAAAAACATGTGAACGCGACCCCTCAGTAGCCCACATATAAAGGAAAAACATAACGCAGTACGCTGTGGCACGCAGCAACACAAAAATACGTACGCGAAGGACAGTGAAGAGATCGCGGGGAAATGAAGTCCACACATCGATCCGTTATAACTTGCGCAAGCGTGTGATGCTCTCCTATGCACTACTTTATCCCGATCCTGAACGCCATGCCCAACGTTCAGCACGTGTCTCGTAGCTTAGGTCCGTGATTCTCTTTTTAAAGTAACACAATTTGGGTGTGGGTCCCAGACTCGCAAGACACCTGGTATACTCGCCTGCCAGGCTATCTCATGTAGTACCTTTACACAATATGGGTGCTGGTTCCAGACTCGCTAGACACCTGGCACACTCTCCTGCCAGGCTCTCTCATGTAGTTCCTTTATACAATTTGGGTGCAAGCCCTGACTCACCAGACAACTGGTAGACTCTCCTGCAAGGCTCTATCATTATGCCTTTACACAATTTGTGTGCGGGTCCAAGACTCGCCAGATGCCTGGTATACTCTACTGCAGGCTCACTCATTTACTTCCTTTAAATAATTTGGGTATAAGATCCAGCCTACTTTCATTTACTTCCTTTGTCAAATGTCCAAACACCTGGTATACTCCCCTGCCAGGTTCTCTTTATTCTTGTATGTCTCGTATTCACACAGGTCCAATATTCTGTATCACTTTTATCAAACCCACTTTCATTCACTTTCTTTGTTAAATGTCCCAGTGACCCAACCTCCTTGCTTGCGGTCACCCAACTCATGTAACTGGTACTTATCGGTACTTGATGGAGCTGCCAAAGTGCCCCGGTGACCAAGCTCACCGGCTTTCTCTGGCATTATTCGGACCTCTTGTAGCAAACACACAGAAGCACCACGGTTTCCCAACTCCACTGCATGGGTTTACCAGCTTTGTCTGGTGGCTTCCACATCCTTCGCGGCTTCCGCTTCACTCCTGTGCCCTTCTGTGTGTTCGGGCTGCATTGGTACTGCTTCTTGGTTCACGCGGTCACCAGGAAGGGTCCTCTTCTCTTTCTGCTGTGACCAGAGTATGGCGAACTAGCCCCTGCAGTCCTTTCTCTCTTGCCGTCTCCCTGCTTGCCTGTGAGCTTCTCAGCTTGGCTTCCCTGAAAGTAACTAGCAGGTTGCATCTCCCCTTTACATTAGGCTGTTCCATCTTTAAACTTCTGCTTCAAGGAAGGGAATTGCTTGGAGTCAATAGGCTTCCTCCAAGCATTAGACTGCTCCTATTGGTTCTGCTGAATATTTGGACTACTCAGCCCCTCCTCCTCGTCTCAGTCTTTATTATTCTGTTGATTAGAGAATATTGAGGGATCCTATCAGCAGGCTTTAAGGGTTGTTGAAGGGGTGATCCTAGTATGCCATCAAGGCATGAGGAATGGAAGGGCATCCCTAAAAGGGAGAGGGAGATACCATGTTTCATCTGGTGATGTCGGGCCCTTCCCCTGAAGGTTGTTGCCTCCCCTCATGTGATCATATGATCCTCCCAGGCTCAGGATCATGCAGTGGCTGCTGTCCCATGGCCACATGAGGAGAGGCTACCTCTGGGAAAGGAGTGATGACATCATCAGATTCATCACAGTCTCCTTAGGTAGACTTCCTTCTTGTGCCACCGCCACAGTAAAATTAGTGTTAAGATTGATAACCGCTCCATCCATCAGCCATTTATTGACTGCTTGATCGCATTCAGCAGGTACTGGAACATCAATATGCTGTAGGTTAGCCATTTTAGTGTCTGTTTTTACTGGATTTATTTAAATTATATGGTTGAGCTGGAAAACCCTCTAACCCTTCTTCAGTAGCCAAATAGAGATTGTTTGCAAACACCCCCACCTATTTCTTTTAGTGGGAAGGAAAATATCAGAGGTTCTAGATTTTTAAGTCTAGAGATATGTCTAGTTTCTGGGAGTCAACTGGTATGGCTACCAAGGACCTGTTAAGGGACCAATTCTCTTGGCGACCTATACTTTTAAATGTTAACAGATGCCTGGTTTCATGGCTACCTAGAGTTGCTCTTTAAGGTAATTGGTGGCATCTGTTTTGTCTTCCTAAGACCCAAAATGCTTTTAAATGTATGGGTGCCAACCGGTATGGCATCCCAAGA
The DNA here is from genome assembly GCF_040938575.1 of Ambystoma mexicanum. Taxonomy (NCBI): domain Eukaryota; kingdom Metazoa; phylum Chordata; class Amphibia; order Caudata; family Ambystomatidae; genus Ambystoma; species Ambystoma mexicanum. The sequence continues at coordinate 1,189,146,454 of NC_090922.1, forward strand.
TCCTTTACACTTTGTGGGCACTAACTGTCATTATTTTCATTATACCCTGGATGCCAGAACCTAACCTCTATCCCAAAGGCGGTCTGACTGCCCACATGGGGCTATGGCAAGTTTTGTAACTGAAGCAAGGCTATGGAGAAAGTTGGGCTCTCTGTGTTTTTGTGCAAGAGAAACTACTAACAATGAGTACCTGATAGGGTTACTGTTGGACATCAATATTGTTGTAGGTTCACCTTCTTAGAGAATCTATGTATCATTGCTTTTAGCAATTGCATGATAAACCTTAGATGTTATAAATATCTTCTCTACACAGGTTTATCACTAAACCAACAAGTCTTTGCACTTGCAATATAGTGTATTTTATACTCATGAATAGAAACACATTAATAATGCTCTCACTCACTTGTTCAGCATTTATGTATTTTTATTCTCTCATAGAGATAACGATATAGGAGCATTAAAAAGAGAATAGTCAAGCATTATTCAGTTCCTATTGTTAGCAACAAAGTAGTAGCATAGATATGCAGCATCCTACCCATCTAAAATGTTAAAACTACCTATCAATCACAATTGTATATGTAGCCAAACTCTGGATAGCCCATTAGGATGGGACGTAATTTCACAAAAATGCCAGCGGCAGGGAAAGTGACATCACACGACTCTTGACCTCCCCGATGACATCACGGGAAGTGATGCCGTTTGAGCATGCCCCAAAATGACATCCCAGGAAGTGTTGGCACACAACCCTTCACCACTTGACATCAAAGGAAGTGGCATCACATAGCAACATCCCTCAGTACACTACTAGAAATATGGTTACAATATCACTGTAATGTGATATACATTTCATACAAGAATGGATCATATGTAGCATTAATATCAGGGTGTCAAAGCCCATGTTACACACAAAGTGTATGAACCCAAATCCCCTTTTGATGTGGATTCGCCCTGTAATTTCAACACAACTAAAGAGCAAAATCACATTCTGCAGGACAGGGACGGATAGGCGGTATAGGGATAGGGGAAAGCCAGGATAGAAGGCGAGAGGGAGAATATTTCACCACATAACATGTGTTCTTATGTTTGATGTCTTCCACAGTCTTCAATGAATTTGGAATTTCAGCTTTGTCTTCTGATTTGACAAGTTGTCTTCATGGTTACCTCTCAGTAGGATGTGTTGTGTTGTACTGTTTGCGGTTGTTTGATGCCATGGACTTCAATATTCATTCATCTCCTTCAGAACCTAGAGCTACATTTAAACTGGGTTTGATTAGTGCCCTGGCAAATACTGCTACCTGATCATCTTCCTGTATCTTCAAAGTGCTTGCATAACTCAAGAGGAACAAAACATGTCAAGTTCTTATTTGTATACATTACTAGTGACACGCTCTCACAGTTTCAAACAAGCATAATGTTTTAGTTTTATGTAAACATCCTAACATACAAGGGGGGTCATTACGAGATTGGTGGTAGTCATGGCGCTATTTGCGCCATGACTGCCACCAATAACGGGTCTGGCACCGGTGTTGTTCAATGCAGACTTACCGGTGTAGTCCGATCCTGGCGGGACCGGTAAATCCCCATTGAACAAGCCATTCCCCATTCCCATTGAGTCCCCATAGGGCTCAATGGGAATGGGGAGGGCGCAACTAACGGGCTGGAGAATGGCAAGCCCGTTATAAGCGCCCTGGTCCCTTAACGGGTCCCGTCCAGAACGGCTGGTCAGACCAGCCATTCCTGGTGGGACCTGCTAAGGGACCTCGGAATAGGGCGGTAAGGGATTTCCGGCACTGATCTCCTTACCAGTGCCCGGTATCCCTTAACGCCCTACTCGTAATGACCCCCAAGGTCTGTAGAAGTTTAGTGTGTTGCAAAACCTGTTTGCCAACATTGAAAACCTGTTCTTCCACTCATGGAGGGCTTCTGCATTGCCATTCTAGTGCTGCATTCTTACTCGCAGTACTCTGCCTGCAAACCTGCTGTGCCCAGCACAAATTTGAAGGATGGGTATGTATTATACTCACATCCTGAAAACCAATACCCCTGTATCTCCATAAAGTACAAACAACCAATACACCATCCAAGATTAAACTATATCAGAGAACAAACACACACCCCATATCTGGTTCAAAAACACATACAAAGACATATCATATACATCTAACAAAATACACTCACCACAAATATCCTTCTATTGCTATCTAGGAATAATGCACATACTCCAAGCAACCACATCACATCTGGGTGTAGTAAAGATCCATCTACAGAGTACACTTCACCTGGGTGCAGCGAGGAGCTGCCAACTCCCGCAGGGAAAGAAGCACAGCGAAGAGGGTGAGTAGTAGATGAAGAACCGCAAAGCGATTGAAAACAAAGCTGTGCCCTCTAAAAGAAACACATGTGACAACTTGAGCATCTTGAGCAAGGCTATTATCACAGGTCCAGACTTTGAAAATAATTTATGTAAATTTAACAGCACATGCATTATGTCTATATAAGTGCATTCATGACCGTCCTATCGCTCGCAAATCGGTGTTGGCTATGTATCCTTATGTCATACAAAAATAAAATTGCACATTTGGCCTAGAGCAGTGAAGACAACATCTTGGCTACGGAGAAGTAGAGACCTTGAGTTGGGTTTAACCCTTTCACTCACAGGGCATGTTTGAAATATCGCAGTGAGGTCTCAGAGGGAAAGGGGGTAAGCCCTTACATCCAGTGGGGCTACAAAAGTGAGAGGGGCACATGAAAGGAATTCCTTGCAGGCACCTTGTAGACATGCAACCTTTTAGGAGCAGGTGCATAGCCAAGGAGCTACGCTTTAGCTGAAAACACATCTCATACACCACAGTATCAAGAACACTCTTAACATGTTTTGCTCTCTTTGAGCTGCTTCAGGGTACATCCTACATTTGGATATATACACGCTTTTGGGAATGAATGGTGACAACCTATCTCTCAAGATGACAAAGGAACAGTTAGGGCTTCCTAGAAGCGTGCAAAAGATCCCTCCTGTGGGACAATAGGTTATGTTGCGTTGCAGGTCGATGTGATGTGTTGCTTTGTATTGTGTGAATGGTCTTTGGAACTCACAGGAAATACACTTTTGCTTGAGGCAGTAGAATTGATACCACTTATAATTGTACAGATTGACTGCATACTCTACATTGCACACAGGCAGTTCAGCTTTGTAAATTAGTGATGACACCAAACTATTGAAGCAAGCATTACAAATCAGAATTTGGGATAAATTGGCAAAGTGCCAGTTTTTGGCCCAAAGACTATAATTCCAGGTTTGGCCTACTCATTTAATCTGCTTGCTTTTCTTACCCAGGCAGGTCAAGTTCTTGTGGGCCAGAAGTGTCCTCCAGGCCCTTCTGCTTCGTGTTTGAGAGTAGCGTGGCCTTCGTCAAATTGTAGGAACTTCTTCTTGGCTGCTAAAACAGCCTCTTTTTCTTTAAAATCACATTTTTGAGTTTCAGTATACTTACAGAAGGATAGATTAGTAACACAGTTGTATCAGATAAGGCATTTCAAAATTACACAAAATAATGGACTCTAACCAGTATCATATTATTCAAACAATTCCCCAACCAAAATGACTGGATTGCGTTCTTTAACCTTATCTGAGTGCTGATTGCAAGAGAGGTAAAAAGGATCTCAGAGGAAGAAAGCAAAAAGAAGAAAACAAGAACAACACAAAGAAAGAGAAGAAGAAAAATAAAAGGGAAGGTATGTCATCAGACTGTGGAGTAACTGGCGCCACCGCGCCCATAGGAGGATTTTTATGAGGAAGCATTTTTTATAGCAACTGCGACTTGTTCTCTGGAGTTTGTGAACCATGCATCCAGCCCATTTTATATCAGCATGAAGGGCTGCATCTGATGAGGTTTATGATGCGCATTCGGAATGTCATTTTGTTGCACAAAGTCTATAAAGGGGAGCCAAGTTTATAAATATGTTGCCATCTCACTCTTGTTGGCTGCATCGATTTTATCCATAGCTAGTCCAACCCATATTCTTGCCCACCAATCCCGGATATCTGGAGTTGTGTTCCCTTTCGAGATAATTCTGCCACCTCCAGGTAGTGGGATATTAGTTTGGCTCCTCTACTGGAGATCTTATATTGACCTCCAGGGTCCACATTGCTCAATAAAACTGTGAGAGGATCTAGCAAGAGGTCAATCCCAGTGATCCATTTAATGTGCAATAACATTTCTTTCCAATGTTGCTGAAGAAGGGAACAGGCCCACCAAATGTGCAGTAAAGTTCCACGAGCTAGTCCGCATCATCAGCAATTCGGGGATGCTGAAGGATCCGTACAATGAAGCGGTTCTGGAGTGAGATACCATCGACATAATAACTTGCAACTATTTTCCTTTAGTTTCACACATCGAGAGGATTTGATTTTTTTTTGTATTTATAACGTGCACATGACGAACTTAATCGTATTTTGCCGCAGATGACAACATCAAAGGTAGAGTGTTTAAATCATGACAGGTCCCCAAAAAAAGTAGGGCTATCCACCTAAAGAGAAAGGTTTTCAATGCTCAGCGAAATTGCAAAAGAGAGCTCATGGTCCTAAGTTTCAAAGGTAGAGAGTTCCACAGCCTACGACCAAAGAAAGAAAATCTTCTGTCACCTCGAGAGGTATAGGTTGAATAGGGAATGATCAGAAGATGACTGTCACTAGAGCGTAGTTGCCTTACAGGTTGAAACTTCTGAATTAGCTCTCTCAGATACAAAGGAGCAATGCCATTTATGCATTTGAAGATAATGCAGGCTGTCTTAAATTTGATGCGGTCAGCAATTGAGAGCCAATGTAGCTCTCGCCGATATGATGATACATGGGTAAATTTACCTAATTTAAATATCAGTCTAATGGCCGAATTCTGGGCTCTCTGAAGTCGCTGAAGTTGTTTGGAAGGGATGCCCATCAATTGGCTATTACAGTAGTCGAGATGGGCACTAGTTAGCGCCCCTACCACAGCGGCGTGGGCCTCTTTGGGAATGTAAGGAAGTGCTTGACGTAACATTCTCAGAACAAAATAGACAGCTTTAGTCTTTGCTCCCACCTGTGTTTCACTACCCAGATCTTGCCACATACATCCCAGATTTTTTATTTTTGAAACAAATTGTAAATTTTTACCCAGCAATGTTGGAACAGGCAATTTTTTGGCAGCTGTCAGCAGATGTTTAGGACCGAATAATATAAGTTCGGTTTTAGCAGCAGTAAGCTGTAAATATTTCTTTGACATCCAGCTGCTTACCTCTGTCAAACATTGCTCCAGTTTGCTAAATGCTTCTTGGAAGTTAGTAATTCTTAGGAATATCAGAGTATCATCGGCATATGAATGGAAATCCAACCCATACCGTCTTAGGATTTCCAGGAGAGTTTGAATATATAGATTAAACAGTAGTGGTGACAAAGAGGATCCCTGTGGGACTCCACAACTTAAACAAATGAGGTTCGATAAAAACTCTCCCAGTCTCACACGCTGCTGTCGGTTAGCAAAAAAGACTTAAACCATTTCAATGCTGAGTCCGAGACTCTTCCTACCTCCTGTAGTCGTTCTAGGAGGATTTCATGATTCACTGTATCAAAGGCCGCAGACAGGTCCAGCATCACCAAAAGTGTGAGCTCCCCCTGGTCCGCGGCCTTCAGTAATTCATCCTGTACTACTAGGAGGGCCGTCTCAATTCCGAATTTTGGTCAGAATCCTGATTGGAATTTGTCTAACAATAGATCATGTTCAACAAACTCCAGGAGCTGAATAGTAACCACCTTCTCCAGAATTTTAGCTGGCCATGACAGTTTTGCAGAACCTCTGCGTCCAGTGATGGTTTCTTCAATAGAGGGGAAACTATAGATAGCTTTAAGCTCTCCGGAACAGTCCCTGTTAACAGAGACTTGTTAACAAAAGTAGTGATAAATGGGGTCAGTTAATGAGCCAGTTTTTTGGCTACATAGGCTGGTAAAGGAGAAAGGGAGTCAATTGTGGGTTTAAAGGTGGTAATACATTGATAAATATCTTTTCCGGTGACTGAGTGAAAGTCAAACACAGATAAAGAGATCTGATTTTGAGGACTGCCAGGTTTAGATACCGCAGGATTTGTTGTACATATCGGTGGGTTTACACAGATTGCCTGTTCAATATCTATCCTTATTCATTCAATCTTATCTATAAAGAAAGAGTTGAACAGATTAGCTCGTGCTTCTGTAAAGTCAGGTACTGAATTTTTACAATCTGGATTACAAAACCTAGATATGATAGAAAACATTTATCTCAGTTGACTACTAGCAGACTGTAGTTTTTTCCCCAAAAAATCTTTCTTGGCCGAAAAAATGGCCACCTTATATTCCAACAGGGCATTCTTAGCTTTGATTTGATTTTCTGAGGTAGGCTTTCTAAGCCACATCTGGCTGGTCCTACCACCTAACTTGCGTAATTTTTGCAAATTAACTGAAAACCAAGGTTGAGAAACTTTCTTGGCTTTTGGTTTTTGCGGAGCTATTTTATTACATATGGCACTCAGAGCCGAGAATCCCATAGTAAAAATCTCTATTTTTATTCGGAGGTTCTCGTCCATATATTTTACCATGCTAAATCATCTATTGAGGCTCCGGTGTCTGCTTCCCATTTGGTCATATAGTCATGGGGGGCCCAAAACGATTCTCATTAAGGATCCTATATAGAGTTGAAATTTTGCGGCTTGATGGGTAAAAGATTAAAAGATCCTCAAATTTAATGGTGTCCCTGCTGCCTCCTTTCGTCATCTTAGTGCTTACAATCCAGTGCCTTAATTGTATAAACCTATATTTAGCTAGTCTAAGAGCAAGAATGTATGTTTACATTCTTACTTAGTTATTTTTAAATTTATAGCAGTGCACCAAGCCCTCAGGCATCTGGGCGGTAGTTACAGTACAAGTGCAGTGAAACATAAAGATGATCATGTAAGCATTCACGTAAAGCCTCATCTCATGGTGCGGGAGCTACATCTGGTGTGCAGGTGGACATAGTAGGCAACATTTAAATGCATAGTAGGCAACATTCAAATGCATGCACATTCAGGTAACGTCTCACCTCATGGGGTGGGGGCTCCATCTGGTGTGCAGGTGGACATAGTGGTAGAGCTGGCATATACAGTATGGAGTGATAAGAATAAGCATACCTATGCAAGCTACCAGCATCTGTTAAATACCGATCTGCTGGGGATGTATCAATGCACAATTGGTGTGCAAGGTCAAAGCAGGCAATCAAGAGGGCAGGCTGACGATGGTTGAGCCAATGTCAATGGGAGAGTTCAGAGTCATGAAGTGAGGATGGACATGAATAATCAGGCTGCTAAAGCCGCACTCGGAGTAGATATGGGCTGTAGCATAAATTCATAGACTTAGTAGAGGAGTGCGTCATTGAAGGAGTTTATTCATGGAGAATAAACTCTGCGTTTGCCTCAGTGAGAAAAGTATGGCAGTGCAGTGATCAGCGTATGCCGGGAAGCCAAGGACGACAGCATGAGCAATATTAATGAGGGCTTTTGCATCCATCGCTTGGAATGTGAGATCAGTAGTGTGGAGGGGATCAGCTGTAGTTGCAGATATAGCCTTACTTTGTGCATGGTGTAAAGAGGGGTTTGGCGCCAATGCATATGAGGCAGCCGCCATTACCCGGTAACAGTTGCAGTCTCCATGCTGCGGGTGTGAAGAAGGATCAAAGTGTAGAGGGGCAGTAAAGAGTGGCGACATAGGCCTACCATGGCCGGACAGGGCCAGACAGGATCCAAAGAAGGTCTTAGTGAGATGCTTTTGTGCTTTGCCGGCTCCGCCTGCCTGCATGGGAACACAGCCCAATTGAAGACGAGAGCGGACGATCAGAAGGCCCAGGAGTGGGGTCATGGTGAGCAGCCTCGAGGGTAGAGAAATAAGCTGCAAATCTGTTATGGCGGTGGCCATTATGGAATGGCAAATGCTGATAGCGGCATCACAGCTTCCTCGCAGCTCCTCTGTGTTGTGAAGGGTCATCCATGCCGTTCCCTGTGTAGAAGTGAGCCCAGGATTTGGGAGGCTCACACAGCCCACCAGGACAGGGCCTGACAGGATTCAAAGAAGGCCTTAGTGAGAGGCCTTTGTGCTGTGCCGGCTCTGCCTGCTAGCATGGGGACACGGCCCCATTTGATGATGAGAGTAGCCAATCAGAGGGCCCAGGTGTAGGGGCCTGGCGAGCAGCTTCAAGGGTGGAAAACGAAGTTGCAGGCTCCGTGATGGTGGCGGGCATTATGGAATAGCAAATAATGATCACGCCATCACAGAGCCTCAGCGTTGTGGATAGTCATGCATGCCATTCCTGGTGTAGAAGTGAGCACAGGAGTTGGGAGGCTAACACAGCCCACCATGATAGGGCCAGACAGGATTCAAAGAAGGCCTTGGTGCTGGGACGGCTTCGGCTGCCAGCATGGGGACATGGCCCCATTATGTGATGAGAGCAGCCAATCAGAAGAGCCAGGAGTGGAGACCTGTGGAGCAACCTCAAGGGTGGAGAACGTAGCAGCAGGCTCTGTGATGGCAGCGGCCACTATGGAATGCCAAATGCTGATCATGCCATCATAGCTCCATGTTGTTGTGGAGGGTCTTCCATGCCGTTCCCAGTGTAGAAGTGAGCACTGGAGTTGGAAGGCTCGCACAGCCCACCAGGACAGGGCCAGACAGGATTCAAAGAAGGCCTTAGTGAGAGGCCTCTGTACTGGGCCAGCTCTGCCTGCCGGCATCGGGACACAGCCCCATTTGAAGAAGAGAGCTGCCAATCAGAAGGCCCAGGAGTAGTGGTCTGGGGAGCAGCTTTGAGGGTGGAGAATGAAGCTGCAGGCTCCGTGATGGCAGTGGTCATTATGGAACAGCAAATGCTGATCACAGCATCACAGCTCCTTGCAGCTCCTCTGTGTTGTGGAGGGTCTTCCATGTCGTTCCCAGTGTAGAAGTGAGCAGAGGAGTTGAAAGGCCTTAGTGAGAGGCCTCTTTGCTGGGCCCGCTCTGCCGGATGGCATGGGGACACGGCCCCATTTGAAGATACGAGCGGCCAATCAGTAGGCCTAGGAGTGCGGGTCTGGCGATCAGCCTAAGGGTGGAGAATGAAGCTGCAGGTTCAGTGATTGCAGCAGCCATTATGGAATGGCAAATGCTGATCATGGCATCACAGCTCTTGGCAGCTCCTCAGTGTTGTGGAGCATCATCAATGCCATTCCCGGTGTAGAAGTGAGCACGGGAGTTGGGATCCTCACACAGCCCACCAGGACAGGGCCAGACAGGATTCAATAAAGGCCTTAGTGAGAGACCTTTGTGCTGGGTCGGCTCCACCGGCAGGCATGGGGACAAGGCCCCATTTGAAGACGAGAGCAGCCAATCAGTAGGCACAGGAGTGGGGGCCTTGCGAGCAACCTCAAGGGTGGAGAACGCAGCTGCAGGCTCCATAACAAAAGCAGCCATTATGGTATGGCAAATGCTGATCGTGGCATCACAGCTCCTTGCAGCTCCTCAGTGTTGTGAAGGGTTATCCATGCCACTCCCGGTGTAGAAGTGAGCAACGGTGTTGGGAGGCTCACACAGCCCACCAGGACAGGGCCAGACAGGATTCAAAGAAGGCCTTAGTGAGTGACCTTTGTGCTGAGCCAGCTTCACCTGGTGGCATTGGGACACGGCCCCATTTGAAGACAAGAGCGGCCAATCAGAAGGACATGGCCTGTGAAAGGAGATGGCCCGACCATCCACAAATAATTTGCCAATCCTCTTCAATCCACCCTCAATCCACTGATTGAAGGGGCAAGACCTCAAGCCTGAGGGAAATGTGGGATTTTGCATAACTGGAGTGAGAGGCGAGGGGACCATAGTCATGTTATACGTTTTACTTCCTCTATCCCAGTTGTTGACCAATATTCTTGAGGCGGGTAATATTGTTTTGGGGCAACAACAATCAAAGATCTTCCTTCGATATTTTTCATGAGTGTGTGATATTCTGTAGGATAGGCCCAAAAACTGATCGATAAAAACAACACCAAGGGGGTCAATAAGAAGGGCACCGTTTGCAAGAAAGACAATGCAAATACAGCCGGGATTGTCAGTCCTGTAAAACTGAAAACGGAAAAAATGCACAGCACGCCCATTGCGAGTTACATCTTTTATAGTGGAAATCTGCAAATTACCATAAGCAAAACATATTAGATACAACATAATACCACCTTCCCCATAACCTGTATGGCTGTCACCTATACGGAAATCTAAACCTCCCTTATAGATCATTACCCCATTAGTTGTGCATATCTAAATTACCTCCCTTACAAGATGACCTAATCCTGCAGTCAGCAAAAAACACTGATGTGATTCGTCAAATATGTTCAGGTACTTTGTTGCAACAATGGACTCTCCTTATTGGTCAGGGCAACTTTGAGCAACTTGTGATGTGCATACCCACGACAGGACCCAATCAGAGAGCGAATGCGAACCCTGCCTGGCAATACAATGGCTTCCTCATGAGACCGGACAATTTGGCACTCCTATATAGTCCCTCGATCCGACAGCTGTACTCTTTGGCATCACCTCTTGCAACTCCCATCTTTGAACACGTTACTTCCCCAACATGGCTCCTACCATATCTCGCTTAGGAACTAGGTGCTTCTTAAAAAACGTGGTCATGACACCGCTCTTGGGGATGAATTTCTCATTATTTATTTGCTCTATCTGCTCAGACACCTGTAGTTCAAATGAACCTGAAACAACAAAGGGGGTGGACTAGTAGACAAAGCAAAGATGGCGGGATACACAAACAGTTTTTTAAGCTTGGTTTGTATTGCCAAGACTTTTATTTTAATGAAAACATGAATCTAAAACAATTATTAAACATTCAATAATGCATTGTGGATCATTCGTTTTCACTCATCCACATTCATACTGTCATCATCAACCTCTCAAAAACATATGTTTCTTTGAAAACTGGTCTATACATAAAGGAACAGTCATGTGTCTGTTGCGTCTTTGTACATTCACAATTAGTAAAGAGAAATCCCCATCACTTTGGGGTAACAAATAGGTCTGTGTTGTATTGTTCCCACAGATTCTCACGTCGACACGTGTTTCAGTTGCTCTCAACGAGCATCATCAATAGTGCTCTCTTTGTATGGCAACCTTCTTCAGGATAAACAACCAATTTTCTGGCACATATATTAGCTTGAGCCACACCATCTATAAAATACATAAAAAGCTGAGTCAGTGTTTTGTGTTCCCGTCACCTCCATTGAGATTATTCAATAGCATATTAATATGATAGATGATATGCTCCACAGTTTGAGTACCATCTAACTCACCTCCTATCCAATGGCCACAGGAGGTGAAAGATGAGGTGTTTCCAATTCAGTACATCTCAATCGAAATCTTGAGGATAATTGTCCTCTAATCTGTTGAGTTCAAGGCATTTATTAATTACCATCTACCGAACCCATTATAATTGATCGCAAGATTTTTAAATTACAAGAATAGTGGTGTCCATCAGAAGATGGAAACCAAATTAAAAACAAATGGTGTTTATCACTTACTTCAAGCAGGAACAACCATGTGTCCCACTAACAATCTGATGTTTTCAGTCTGGAAATTGGATCAGGCTGGAGTTCTGTATTAAAAACACTTCCCTCGTTGGTCACATTTCTTTAAATGAAGCTGTGATTGAATCTCGCTTTCACATAGATCTGCAAGAATGTACAGATGCATGGTTTATTTTTTTATTTATTATTTGCATTCAGTGTGTCCAAACACAATGAGTGTTTTTTTTCTATGCTAACCAAATGGGATATTCTCCCCAATTTTTTTCTTTCAATTCCCCAACGTGTATTACCCAGGGAAAGATTACAATACCATGTTATTGTTATTGTACTGGCATTTCACCATCTTGCATCACGAAAAAGGAATGGTTCCTATTTCCTTCCTCACTATTGCTAAATTTAATTATCTGTGGAACTGTCCTATTTCCTTCTGTAGCAGAATTTCATAGAATAGCATTAAAAGACACTGCCCTTTCGCCTTCCATCCGTGGTCTTCCTCTCTATGTAAACTGCAGCGTCTGCAGTAAACAGTGCAACGGTGTCGCAATAGCATTGTATCAAGTACGCGAATCCTCGCCTCCATAGCAATAGAAAGAGGACTGTTGAATACATTCATACGGTCATACTCATACGGACGTTCTTGTTACAGTGGAGCTGCCTAATTTAAGCAGAGTTCTAGATACACTTGCCTTTATTCATATTCAGTGTCTCCCACCCAGTATGCGCCACAGCCCGATTTTTGGTAATATTTAAATGTAACTCGTGCCAATAATTGAATTATATCAAGATCGGCTGTCTAGCATAGATAAAGAAAGAGGACTGATTAACACGGCTGCCAGAATATATGTACAGCGACGTAATGGATTACAGCCGTCTCCTAGCAAAAAAATGAGTCAAATGTTTTAAATGAGCAGCCCATAGCACACATGCAGAGAACCCATTTACAAGAAAACAAGGTGCCTCGTCTATCAGTTTACTCCTGTCAGCAGTGCCTATTACCCTATGGAGTAAAGGACCCCATAGCCCATAAAACACATCAACATTCAAAGGAATACCACAAATCATGTCTAAGCGTGTGAGGAAAAAAGAGTCTCACTCTTGGCAGGAGAGAAAAAACAAACTCCAGAAATCCAGCAAAGCTGCTGTGGGACTCACTAGGTTAGGAAATTCAGCCTAAAGAGAGAATTCTCCCTAACACAGGGTATTGTAATATTTCCCTGAGTAATACACGTTGGGGAATTTAAAGCAAAAAATTGGGGACAATATCCCATTTGGTTAGCATAGAAAAAAAACACTCATTGGCCCTCATTACGACCCTGGCGGAAAGCGACTGACCGGACCGCCACAGCGTAAATAGCGTTTCCGCCATCGCACGAAGGAGCAAAGTGCAGCCCATTCCGACCCATCGGGCACGAGCACCACGCCATGGCGGAAGTGCAAAGTCCGCGAAGGCGGAAATGACCCCAAAACGGCCCACACCGCCGCCGTACGGCGCCCTAGGTGCAATACCGCCACCCATCTCAGCGGACACCGCAGTGAACGCCAACCGGAAAGTACGGTGACCGTAAATATACGGAAACGGAAGTAAAAACATGGGCCCGGAACGGGAAACATCCCGCCGTACACCTGAGACACACCCCAACCCGTCATCCACCCTAGCGAAACCGAGAAAAATGGGAAAAGTAGCGAAGAAAGCGTGCGACCACAAGCGGCAGGTCCACTTCTCCCGTGAGGAACTCACCGTGCTAACAGAGACCCTCCAGGAGAATGCTGCCGTCGTCTTCTCCACGCAAATGACCAGGACGGCACTTGCGAACAAGAAGGCCATATGGGCTCTGGTGGCACAGCGGGTAAGTGCGGTGGGGACCGCACCCCGCAACCCACAGCAATGCAGAAAGCGATGGGACGACCTGCGGATACGTGTCCGTAGCATACTGTCTGCCAACCGCAACATTGCCACAGCCACCGGGGGAGGTCCTGAATCACCCATCAAGTTGACCCCCTGGGAAGAAATCTGTGCCTCCACCATTGGAATGGAGACCATAGAGGGAGTCGGAGGGATGGAGAAAGGAGTGCAGACATCCGAAGATTCAGGTAGGTGGGCCAAATAAAACAATGCTAAATCCACAATGTCCAATCATGTGAAGTACCATGTGTCCACATAGTGCAACAGAAACACATATCCAGGAGAACGTCCACACACATCGGCCTGATAGCGCCCTTTAAAACTCACAATAAATACATAAATAATTAAAAACCCCTAAAACACGCACTACACGTGCAGCAGGCACACCCTAACTGCAGGCTGCCAAACAACTGCACCCTCACTCCACACACAAATGAAAGCACCTCCAAGGCCCCCGACCCAAATCACCCTCAGGTACCACCCCAATGCATGTGATACAATGCCATTCCAATTCCCACAGACCCATTATTAACCCACGCCCTCCTTTACTCCACCACAGGGTCCGATCCAAACGACGAGCATCAGGACACCCCTACCAGCACACCTGCAAAGAGGGCCAAGACCAACGGCCAAAGACCCTCCACCTCAGCTGCACGCATCAAGACACGGCAGCAGCACAAATCAGGTGGCAGCACAGAGGAGGGAACATCAACAGGCACCCCAGCAGCCAGCATGCCCACAACACCACCACCACAGGTCCCCCCAATGGATGCCACAGAAGGCACTGCCTCTGGTGGCAGCAGCACCATAGGTGACACCCCATTGATGGCAGCATGCTCCGACACAGAAGACGGGGATGTCGAAGTCAGATCCATCCATGACCTGTCCCAATCCCCCTGTCTGTCCCATCCCGTACAACATGAGGATACCACGCAGGGGCACCCACAAGACGACGACTGGCCATCCCCCACAAGCCCTGTGGCAAGGCAACATGAGGTCACCAGCCCCTCTGTGACACCCCCGCAAATGGCCATGGCCCAGCAGAGGCAACAGTCCCTCGACCAGTTAATCGTGCAACAGCAGCAACTGGCCACGCTCCTGAAGGACCATGCCGATGAATGTGGGGGCACTAAGGCAGACATAGAAACATCAACTGAGACACTTAGGGCAGAAATGGAGAGGAGTACAGAGACACTAAGGGCACAAATGGAGAGTAGCACCGAGAGCCTGAGAGTCCAAATGGAGAGTAGCACCGAGAGCCTGAGAGTCCAAATGGAGAGTAGCACCGAGAGCCTGAGAGTCCAAATGGAGAGAAGCACCGAGAGCCTGAGGGGGGAACTGCATGCGACGTCCAAAGACGTATGTGCCGAACTTGCCGCAGTGCGCCGTGTGCTCACTGAGCTCTCACAAACCCTTAGGGACATGCATGGACGTGAGCAGGCAGAGACATCATCCGTTGCAAGTTCCGTCCAGGGCAGCCCCCAACGTAGATCCGGGAGGAACCTGCGCTCCACAGGCAGGGGTGCCCCTGATACCCGCAGAGGGGGCTTGCAATAGCGACTGCCCACTGACAATGAGCATCTTTGGACACTGGTGTTCGGGGGGGAGGTAGGAGGGTGGAGGGGGTGTTTTGGGCTCACTTGGGTGGCGGGTCGATAGGGTGTTCAACATGATATCACATATGCCATAAACAGTGCACGAACAACCAATGAGATGTGTGGACAATTATCTTTGTGTACTAGGCCATCATAGGCGTACAGTCCATATTGTGCATGTACCAGACACACACAGTGCCACGAGTACCGTGTCCATGTATCAGCCACCAGGCGTGAGTGCTAGAAGCATGCATCAATGAGATGCTGACGAATGTCACGGCCCTCCTGTGCCTCGCAGACTCCTTGAGGTGCTGCCACATCCCCACCCTCATCATGACCATCATCAGGTGCTTGCAGTTCTGCGTCAGGGGGCATGGGCACATTTCTACGTACGCACATGTTGTGGAGCATGACACATGCCATGACCATCTTTGCAACCTTCACATGGCGGTACAGGAGTGCCCCGCCAGACCTGCTGAGGCAGCGGAAACGAGTCTTCAGTAGGCCGAATGCCTGTTCAATGACTACACGGGTACGTGAGTGGGCATGGTTGTAGTCCTCCTCATGCTGGTCCCGTGGGTTCCGGACTGGTGTGAGGAGCCATCTCTTCAGTGGATATCCAGCATCACCTGTATGTGGACGATAAACGTATGATGTGGAATGCCATTGCTACGTACGCACCCCCCCCCCCTTCCTGCCAGGTCATTGCCGATTCACATACCCCACATTATCATGCATGTAATGAGACTCACCGAGTAGCCAGGATCTGTTCCCTGCGTGTCGCTCCATGTAGCGTGGTATTGTAGAGTTCCTCAAGACCATAGAATCATGGGTTGATCCAGGGAATCGGGCTCAACAATGTGTAATGATCCTGTTGGAGTCACACACCATTTGTACATTCAGGGAATGAAATTGTTTTCGGTTGCGGTATTGGGCCTCCATGGCATGTGGGACGACCAATTCCACATGGGTGCAGTCGATGGCACCAATGCAACCCGGTATGCCGGCAAGTGCATGGAATCCCACTTTTGTGTTGGTAATTTCCTGCTCCGAGCGTGGTAGAGAGATGTAGTCGTCTGCGTGCTGCAGGAGGGCATCGAGCACTTGCAATAGTGTCCGTGAGAACAGTGGCTGAGAAATGCCATGCAACTGTCCGACTGTGTGCTGGTAGGTGCCTGTGGCCAGGAAGTGTAGTACAGACACCACCTTCAGTAGGGGTGGGATGGCGGTTGGGCTATCTATCATGCTGACAAGGTCAGCCTGTGTCATGTCCACAATGGCGGTTATGGTGTCCCGGTCCAAACGGTAGAGGGTGTGGATCTGCTCATCAGTGAGGTTGAACGGATGTGCTCGGAGGCGTGGGATTGCGGGCTGCCTGCGTGGTGGTAGTGGCTGTGCTGGCGGCCCTTGCTGGCCCTGCCTTGGCCTCCTCCTCCTCCTGTGTCCCCTCCGTGCGGCCGGTTGTAGTTGGTGTTCGTCTTCTTCTTGGAGTTGGAGTACTTGCAGTGCTATCAGGTCCCCCAGGGCCAACATCGCGAGTCCTGCCGGTAGCATTTCGGAGTGGGTGTGGTTGTGGGAGGAGACTGGGTGTGCAATTTATGTGTCTTCAGGCTGTATGGCCTCCACCTGTGGTGATTCATTCCACCTGTGCAAGCTGCTCTCCCCTTTGGCCGAGCACGTCCCGCACACAACGCTGCAATTCGAGTAATGGCATCTTGCTATAGCAATCATGTATTTGTACCCGATGGCCGTGTAACATTTGTTGATATGTACATTCGGCTATGGTCCCATTGTTTCACATACAATCTTTGCAGTCGCGAACAGACTTGTGAAGGGTCAGTGGAACGTAGTACTCGAGTAACGGTGGGCCCTCATGCATCACTGTACCGAGTTGCACCGACGGGCGGGGCGTCCCATTTGTGGGTGAAGGCAGTTGCCATTTTCACACACAGCCGCACTAGATGGATTAATTTGTGATTTCAAACGGCCACAGATGCCTTTTCGACGTGATGTTGCAAATGAGGAATTCGAAGGGCGGCGCTTTCGGTTTTCAGCTAGCGGCGAGGAGATGCCCACAGGTCTGACTGTAAATATAACGTTCTATTGTTCAATGTCCTTGAGACAGGGGCCATGGCGAGGATGCAATGATTGATATGAATAGTTTGGGATGCGCAATAGCGAAGTGGGCGATAAGGCCGGACGTTCCCAAATACATGTTACTTCACAACACTGGAATTACGGGCTGGGGCACAGTGGATTTTGCAGGCTGCATAACGCACAGACTCAATGGAAATTTCTAATGTTATGTGAGTAAATATTCAGGCGTTTTAATCCCGGGATGAGGGAATGATGAATGGATGCATGGGCAGATGATTTGATACAGAGTTTGCCATGTACAGGGCTTCTTGGAATCTATCCGCCTCCCCTGCGCTATGTGATGCAGGGCTGCCATAGTGGGACCATCGTCTATCTGGCCTTGTTGAGCCCTCCCTGTCTCGACGCGCCTTCAGACACTTGTGTCCATGCACGTTAACATTCCCATCTGATGGATTCTGTTTTGACAGACGCATGCACAGGTACACTCGTTTGTGATGGTGTTTACACCTCGATATAGATGGTTATGAGTCGCAAGTGGTTTTGGGGTGGTGATGATCCTTTGGAGTGGGCTAGCATGCATATGGCTGTGGATTTAGTGTGATCATTGAAGTGAGTTGTTCGAATGTAGTTCTGATGGCCATTCTGTTCTTTTTCTTTTCTTTTGGTTGACAGGTATCTCCTCCCCTTTTGCCACTGCCATCTGTATGCCACTCCTGCAGATGGCTTTTACTCCCGACACCTGCTGCTTCGTGTTAATCAGTGGAGCAGCATTACGATCTTATGGGACGATCGCCAATGGGCCACATGCCCTTACGCAGTACTAGTGGCTCGGAGCAACATTTCGGCCTTTCAGCTGGACTAGTGCCTCCCCATTGGGACGGCCCTGCGGTTCTGTGCGCTTCCATGTTGCCTTTTCGTACGTGAATGTGGCTCTGTGTACCATGATGGAACAGGGCGTCACACAAGTAGTAGCTGGTCATTTCTTGCGGATGCAGCCCACAATGGTGAAATGTGTTTTGGAGTTCATGGCCTAATGGCTGTATGGGCTTGGTGATTTTGTTGTGCATTAAATTTCTATTCTGATATGGGCCGTGTAGCGTTCTTCTTTGCGAGTGATGTGGCATATTCCTATTTGGGGAGCGATGTTTTGTGAGGAGACCTGCATTGGGTTCCAGCTTCGGAGTTTAGTTGCGTGGTACTGTGCTGGGCGCGTTTGCCTACGTAGCCCAGTGAGGTCAGGGATGGGGGCTGCCAATATGACTGTTTGAATGTTGTCATGCTCAGGGGCGGGGGATTGGGTTTTGTGTGACAGATGCCGGTCAGCCAGGTGGACTGGTGGAATGATGTGATTTTCGGAATATTGCTGGTCACAGGTGCCTGTGTTTGCGTGCGTTTCTTGGGGGGGGACTGTGGTCATGTCCATTGGAATGGCTTCTGTATTCGTGCCATCTGTGCCCTGCAGCTCCCATTGGCCCCTCTTATGTTTCTTTTGTTCGTTGGCATGCATGGGTGACTTGTGCATTTCACTGGTTGCATTGTGACTTCATTGCACCTACGGGGAGTTGTACTTTGTGGGCAGGGAGCGGTGTACAGGCACTCAGTGGGGCCGTTTACGGTTGATTCGCGATGCCGTACTTCTCACCATGGCGGAATGGTACTTTCCGCCGTGCTTGATGGCGTTAGGTACATGTCCGCTAGGGTCGGAATTTGCGTACCCTTGCGCCATGGTGGTATTTACGGTTTGGCATGGCGCGCGCGCGCGTACTTGGTGCAATTAGCGTTGGCGTTCACTACGGTGTCGCTAATGGCTTCGTACTTTGCGGTGACGGGTCATAGTCGCACCGAGCGCTATTCGATGGCGGTATTGCATTTCCGCCATCGTTTTTCGATTTCCGCCAGGGTCGTAATGAGGCCCATTGTGTTTGGACACACTGAGTGCAAATAATAAATAAAAAAACAAACCATGTATCTGTACATTCTTGCAGATCTATGTGAAAGCGAGATTCAATCACAGCTTCATTTAAAGAAATGCAACCAGCGAGGGAAGTGTTTTTAATACAGAACTCCAGCCTGATCCAATTTCCAGACTGAAAAAGTCAGATTGATAGTGGGACACATGGTTGTTCCTGCTTGAAGTAAGTGATAAACGCCATTTCTTTTTAATTTGGTTTCCATCTTCTGATGGACACCACTATTCTTGTAATTTAAAAATCTTGCGATCAAGTATAATGGGTTCGGTAGGTGGTAATTAATAAATGCCTTGAACTTAACAGATTAGAGGACAATTATCCTCAAGATTTTGATTGAGATGTATTGAATTGGAAACACCTCATCTTTGACTTCCTGTGGCCATTGGATAGGAGGTGAGTTAGATGGTTCTCAAACTGTGGAGCCTATCATCTATCATATTAATATGCTATTGAATAATCTCAATGGAGGTGACGGGAACACAAAACACTGACTCAGCTTTTTATGTATTTTATAGATGGTGTGGCTCAAGCTAATATATGTGCCAGAAAACTGGTTATTTGTCCTGAAGAAGGTTGCCATACAAAGAGAGCACTATTGATGATGCTCATTGAGAGCAATTGAAACACGTGTCGACGTGAGAATCTGTGGGAACAATACAACACAGACCTGTTTGTTACCCCAAAGTGATGGGGATTTCTCTTTACTAATTGTGAATGTACGAAGACGCAACAGACACATGACTGTTCCTTTATGTATAGACCAGTTTTCAAAGAAACATATGTTTGTGAGAGGTTGATGATGACAGTATGAATGTGAATGAGTGAAAACGAATGAGCCACAATGCATCATTGAATGTTTAATAATTGTTTTAGATTCATGTTTTGAATAAAATAAAAGTCTTAGAAATACAAACGAAGCTTAAAAAACTGTTTGTGTATCCCACCATCTTTGCTTTGTCTACTAGTCCACCCCCTTTGTTGTTTCTGATTCAATTACCTGTAGGACTAGGGACGTTAACACAGGTACCCCTTTTTTCTTTGTGTTCAAATGAACCTGCCACTTCTTAATGGGGGCAGTATTACTCAACAACTAGCTTGACACCTTGGCCATGCCATACACCAGGCTCTGTTTTCATGAGACGCGTCCTTCACAGCTGAAGCACTAATCGAATCATCTGACACAACATTCCGTTCTCAGCTGTAAGCTGCTTGGCCTGGCACAATTAACTGCTATCTGCACTGTGTGTCTCCCATCCTCCTTAACCTTGGAGTTCTGCACAGTCTCTGGGGGGAAGGATGCATAAAGTCTAATTAACTGAACAGAGCAAAAGCTCCAAAAGGCGGCCTGGTTCTCTGACTACCAGAAGCTACAAATTCTAACAGGGCTGATCCAAGATGCAGAACTCTTGCTTGCACGGCACACAGCCCTCATGTTACTACAGTATGACCCTCACCGTATCTCACTGCTGGACACTTCAGCACTGGCGAAGCTGCGGTGCAGGGGGCCCTAACACACGAGGTCCGGTGTTTTGGGGGTCGAGGCTTGCAGTGTAAGATGGAGGCGCTCAGTAGGAGTTGGAGATGACCATGACATGTGGCACGTGTCACATTCAGCTCAAACCCCTTCTTCTCCGGCTTCCTCGCGGTTCATATACCAGAACCAGGAACCTCTCCCAGCTTTCTGTTTGTGAGCAGCACCGAGGAGCTGAGGGTGGCCTGGAGTGATGGACCGAAGCTGGAAAAAAGGGTAAGAAGGATTTTAAAAATGTTTGTTTAAATGAGATGTGTATTTGCATGTGTGTGGTGCATGTAAAATGTATGTATGTGCTATGAGTCTGTGAGTGGTAGGTGAATGCGAAGAAATGTGATAGTGTGTGTGTGTGTTCGAATGTTATAGGTGGGTGTGTGCCTGTGTAGATAATGTAGTGGGAGTGGAGGTGGTGAGAGAAGATGTAAGAGTGAGTGAATTTTTGGGTGAATGAGTAGGAATGTGATAGTGTGTTTTTGAATGTTCTGGGTGGGTGGGTGCGTGCATGCCTGTGCAGACAATGCACTGAGAATGGATGTGAGAGAAGGTGTATGAGTGAGCGACTGGTGGAGGAATGAGTAGGAATGTGTGTGTTTTTGAATGTTGTTGGTGGGTGGGTGGTTGTGGGCCTGTGCAGAGAATGCAGTGAGAGTGGATGTAAGAGAAGGCGTATGAGTTAGTGATTGGTGGGTGAATGAGTAGCAATGTAATAGTGTGTGTTTTGTTCTGAGTGGTTGGGTGCTTTCCTGTGTGTCAGCGTGAATGGGCATGAGAGAAGGTGTATGAGTGTGTGTTTGAAAATTCTGGGTGGGTGGGTGCCAGTGTGGAGAACACAGTGAGTGTGGATGTAAGTGAAGGTTTATGTGTGACTGACTGATGGGTGAATGAGTATAAATGTGATATTGTGTGTTTGAATGTTATGGGTGAGTGGGTGTTTGCGTGCCTGTGTGGAGGCTGCAGTATGAGTGGATGCGAGAGAAAGTGTATGAGTATGACAGGGGGGCGAATGAGTAGAAATGTGTTAGTGTCTGTTTCAACATTCTGGGTGGGTGTGTGTCTGTGTGGAGAATGCAGTGTGAGTGGATGTGAGAGAAGGTTTATGGGTGGGCGACCAGTAGGTGAATGAGTAGGAACGTGATAGTGTTTGTTTGAATGTTCTTGGTGGGTTTGTGCCTGTGTGAAGAATGCAATGTTGAGTTGCTGCGAAAGAAGGTGCATTTGTTAGTGAGTGGTGGGTGAATGAGTAGGAATGTGAAAGCGTGTGTTTGAATGTCATGGGTGGGTGGGTGCAATCCTTTGTGGAGAATGCAGTGCAAGTGGCCATGAGAGGTTTATGGGTGAGTGAATGGTGGGTGAACAAGTTGGAATTTGACTGTCTGTTGTAAGTGGTTTCATCCCAGCACTCCACCTAAGTCAATGCCTAGCGTGTGATGCCCAGCTGGAATCCTTAATTATATATTTTTATGTCTAAAGTTCTTTTATTTCTGAATGATGTACCCTTATATCACGCCCCTCTCTTTGAATCCCTCCCCCCCGGTCTCACTGAACCAAGAAGTAGGTTGTTTTGCAAAGTTTTATTTTATGTATTTGAACAAGATATACATCACACTATTAATATTTATACAATGATCAGCGTTGGGTGATATTACAATCAACAATCTCTTTAATCAATAGGAGTATGGGTGAGAAGAATAATGTAGCATAGAATAAAACTTTGTGTGGTTCAATGAAATGCAATGATAGGAAATGAATGCAGCACAGAAATAATACTTTTGTGTGTTCAATCAAATGCAAGGTAATCACTCTTCCCCCCTGATACTACTCAATCCCCCCTAATATGCAAGATATAGATGGAAGGCGAGAAAACAGGTTTCAGGAATAAACACTCTACAAATGCAGTTTCAATCCCAATTCCCCCAGCAAGCTTAGAGAGAAACAGGAATGATTTCAAAACAGGTCAAATGCTTTTGAATGTGGTTTGGAATGAATGGGAAAAATGCTAAAAATGGATTTCATTCTCTAAATGGGATTCAAAACTAGTGGGAGCCACTTTGGATAGCCTCCAGTAAACACTAGCAACGATGGTTGGATAACTAGCAGATTGGAAACTGAATTCTGAGGTTGGATGCAAGAAATAACTATTTTACATGTGGTGAAATTGAGCCAAATGCAGATTTGCAGCAAACTTTTCAGCGCGCGAGAAACACGATTACAGAAAAACTAAAGGGAGTTTGTACGGTTCAGAAGTTATGAAGGTTTTAGTAGAGGTCAATTTTTTTTTAGCAAGAGTCAAGGTTTTCAAATGAAAGAGGCGCTTTTGAATATTACAAACAATAATTTTCTTGGCACTAAGGAGGCTATGAAGATGCAAGACCCAATGGTACAGCCACCAGAACAGGGCGACTCCGCTCTGACTTTTGCCCACCGAGATACTTGTCTTTCTTCAGCAAATATATTAGCGCAAAGATATTATCACTACAATTAACAAAGGACTATATGGGTTAGGGAAAGATTCAGAAAAGACAAAAGAGATTCTACCATGCAGTTCGAGATATGCTGGAATTGGTTGGATAGGATTACTTAAGGATAAGAGATTGGCTATGGACAATTCTATGCTAAATACTCACAACTATGGTTTTGGAATAGGCCCGTCAGGATTTGGTCAAAGGTTTTGGACTGGAATTCTGCTAGCCAACCAGACAGGATTCAGGCACCCGGTTCTGCACTCAGCTATCTGGTTTCAGCTCTGCTCTACTGGTTTGGATCTCTGGGTTCTGGCAAGAGTTCTTGGCAAGAAACAGAAAACAGCACAGCCAGGCTGTTCAATTTTGGTGTGCCCCTTGGAAGTCTGGGGTTAAAATCAGGTTGCAAGATTTTAAAGCCCAGTTGAGAAGGGTTCAGCTTTGGAATTGGGCCTTCTGCCTTCAGAGTTCTGGAGTCTTGGATCTGGGTTCTCCTGCAAAGCGCTTCACCAGTAAATCAGTAGATGGTTGAATGTGTGTCCTCTAGGACCTAAAACAGTCCCTATTTATGTATTTCCCAAAGGGGTGGCTAAGTTGATTATACTAAGCCCACCCTCTAGGAATCTGATTGGTCAGAGTATTCCCCCTCTCCTGATTTGAGAAGGAAACCTAGTGTCATAGTGATGCTGCAATTTACAATCCAGGGAAAAACCT
The DNA here is from genome assembly GCF_040938575.1 of Ambystoma mexicanum. Classification (NCBI taxonomy): domain Eukaryota; kingdom Metazoa; phylum Chordata; class Amphibia; order Caudata; family Ambystomatidae; genus Ambystoma; species Ambystoma mexicanum. The sequence continues at coordinate 1,189,170,309 of NC_090922.1, forward strand.
CCCCTTTGTTTCTACACAGAAAATCTATTTTTCATGGAAAGCATATCTACAATATCACCAACTTGCTAATAATACATATTAACATCACATATTTAATAAAGCACGTATCCGTCCGAGTCCCATCTTCTTTTCGGTTCAAAACTGAGTTTTTCACACTTTTGGTTGGTTACCCAGTGTCAGATCTGTATACATTTTTCCACATAGATGCGCATGACATCTGGGCATAATCCTGTACATTTTCATATTCCTAGCATTATCACAATTGCTACAATATCAACATTTTGATAGTCCGGTCTCTGAATATCGCACAGGGTTCAGAGTAGTTTCAATTTGTGAGCAGCATTTTTATATTAACAACCTATAAAATACAGATTTTTCCAAGTTTTATACAGTTTTCTATGAGTCTTTTTCCAAAAAGATATTTCCTTGGAGTTTCAGATACCCATATCAGTATAGTCCCGCCTCCTAGGTTTGGCTGGGCCAGAGCAACATGAGCCTCTCTTCCTTTGGCAGTTGGTTTCTATTGACGCCCGAATTTGCATTTCCTTTCAGTCAAGGGAGCCTTTTGTCCCTACTCAGAGCAACAGGCCAAAATCTCCTCCCACTTCCATTAACAACTCAATGCCAGTTCCTAAGCAGAGAGCAGGAGGAAGATTCCTTTGTTTGGGGAGAAGCTGTGGAATGTCTTTGAAGTCCAGTGTAGCTGACATTGGTTCACTTTAAAACACTGTTTAAAAATGGGCTTTTCTAAAATACAATTTACATTTTCTACAAATATACACACAAATTTCTACATTCCATTCATTTTAAAACATACAAATTGAATTGTAGCAACCCATATTACTTTTGATGGCAAGTCTGTTCTTTTCTACAGTTTGATTTTAAGACACAAGTTTTAAACTGACAGTATAAGTAAATGACAGCTTGGATACAGGCGAGCAGCTGTACTGCGCCCATATCTGACATATTTTTCCCAGCAAGCACCTTTTGAATGTGGATTTTTTTTATGATGAAAGGTGCTTCTCCTGACATTGTGCTTATGGGGATTCCTTAAATAAGGTGATGGTGAACGCCCCACAAGGATGTTGGATCGTCTCTGCTGTTTGAGCACCATGATTTTGCACTTTCAACAGACAAGGAAAAACTGATTTTAAAACACTTCTGGGTTTTCCTTGGAATGTAGCACTGCCTTTTCAAGCAGTTTTATTTTACTCTGTGGGCAGCCCAATGATAGGTTTTGGCAGTGTGGTTTCCTGTTTTACCACTGACATAGGCAAAAATAGATATGGCAGCCTATTTTTCAGGTTTCCCTGCGCAGTTCTCAAAGATTTTTAGCGCATATAAGGCTTTTCGGCAGCCATCCTGTTGTTTTTGATGAAAGCAACACACAGTGGTGTTTCAGGGCAGAGCCAGTGAGTCAGAACATCCCACACTGTGTGTGAGAGAATGTTCTGGGTGGGTGCCAGTGTGAGTGTATGTGAGAGAAAGTATATGGGTGAGTGACCGGTGGGTGAATGGGTATGAATGTGGCTGTGTGTTCTGGGTGGATCTGTGCATGCCTGTGTGGTGAATGCAGTGTGAATGTATGTGAGAGATGTATGGGTTTGTGACCGGTGGGTGGTGGGTGAAAGGGGTGGGTGGGTGTTTTTTCTCTCTCTCTCTCTCTCTCTCTCTCTCTCTCTCTTTCTCTCTCTCTCTCTCTCTCTCTCTCTCTCTCTCACTCTCTTCCTGGGAGACTGAGGATTCCCTAGAGCATGTTTGACACATCCTTTATTGACTTTGCATGTTTTACTGGTATTTTTGGGCAAAGCCAAGTTCATGTGTGCATTACCTGGCTACACTGGCATTTTGGTACAGCCGGTCTAGCCATTGCTTACTGTGGCATGACATTTACTACCTTGCTAGACTGATGTTTTGGTATAGCAGCCTGCATATTTCTTACTGTAGCATGACTTTTTATTAACTGAGCATCTATGATGAAGCATGGATGATAAGTGTTATTATGGGTCTAGACTGGTTTACATTGGAATCAGTTTGGAAACATTTTCTTATTCTGACATGTCACTTTTAATGACCAAACCAACAGGAATATTTTGGTACATAGGAGTACTGGCATATATTGGCAGAGCCAGCTTTGTGCCTAGTGCCAGAAAAAATACTATAAAAAATATCTCAAAGCGAACAGGAGTATATTGTTATATGGGAATACTAGCATATGTTGGTGGAGCCAGCATGAAAGTATATGGGCACAGCCAGCATAAAAATGTTTTTGTACTGGCATATATTGCACGGACCGGCGTGACAATTAATTGGGAAATGCGCATGTGCACTTTTGGTGACTTGCATCTTTTGTACTTTATTTCATGAGTTACCTGTAGAGGAGCAGGTTGACACTATCTTTCCAGATCCCGCCCCCTCACCGCGGTCATGCTGGAACAGTCGGAGAAGAGCAATAAATATGACCCCCTGTATTGTTCCCATACCGCATCCAGTGCATGAGAGACGGTATTTATTTTATTTATTAAATTTATATAGCGCGCAGGCAGCCCAGGGGCATTGTGGCACTGTTACTTGCAAGGAAGACTTAGTTACAATGTGAGCAGGTTGTGCCTTGGGTTACAGTAAGGCAGTGACCTGTGATCAGATATATCACATAATACATCATACAATACAATTATGAGGGCTAGGCCATGTAATTGTTAGATGAACAGGGTCGTTTGAGACATGCATGAGACAGGCATACAGAATGTACCCTCACCCTGAAAGTGTATAAAGATGTTGTATGGAAGAATGCTACATAGAAGGATGTCGCCTGCCAAGATGTCAGAATGAATCTTATGGATGGACGTTAAAGTGAAATCTGAGAAGGACAAAGTGATGTCATAAAGAAGATATATGAACCTATGCTAAAACTATATGAAAATATTTAGAACTAACGATGTAACGGAAGCACTAAGAGTAACATGTACCTAAAGCTAAAGTCATCATGGATCTAAAGAAGATGAAGTGACTTACTGACCAATAACTGTAAATACACAATAACGCATGGTAGAAAGAAAACGTACAGAAGCTTGCTATAGAGGCATAAATAACAAGGACGGCCATAGTAGGAAGATGGACGCTGGCTCACGTTGAACTTAACCAAGCTACCCCAGAGACAGGCCGAGGCTTTAGAATCAGGAGATGCAGAAAAACAGCTGTGTGCAGAGCCGACAATGAGTCAAGGTTAGCCCAGAGTTAAGGATGCTATTTTTAAAGGATAAGCACAGCGCACAAATTGAGTATAGGGATAAGCTGTGAATGTGGGACATTCTTCATAGATGGAAGAAGAAAACATCTCTGAGAGCCAAACTGCTGGTCAATTAAAAGTATACAAAGTTTGTGTGCGTTAGAGTGAGGAAGTATCTAGAGGCGAAGACGAGCAAAAGCACCTGCATAATTAAATCAAATAGCAGTAAATAGAAGGCTGAAATGGACAAATTCGTGGTCTTTTCACCCGTGGCTCAGATGTCAAAAACAACGGCTATTCATTAGAGCCTTAAGTTATGCTAGTGCTGTGCCGACACTCCCTAAGAATGTTCCAGGACATCAAACAGGCAACAAGGTCAACTACAAACAGAAGACTTTAGTTTATGGCCTACCGATGAGAGATGATGGACTAATTGGGAAAACAGGGAGTAGTCTGGTGTGATTTAAACACCTATGTTTTGTTTCAGGTATGTGCTGCTAAAGAGCCAAAAGTCCAAGGTTGGATAGTATGCCAACCAACCAGTGGGGTTGGGGGGCATCCTAACATACAATGCTGCATAGACCAATCCACTGTTGTTTTGCCTGCTATAATCATTACTATACATATTTAGAGGTAGTTCAATGTGTGCCCTACAGATAAAGGGTAGCCAATGATGTACTAATCCTTATATGTTCTATACATAGATATGTTCCCTTAAACAATCCCTTCCCTTGATGTTTTGTATTTTGCCACGTAGAATGACATCATAGATGACGCATTTTGGGGTATAAGATCTCTATGTAATCAAGCTGCTGTGCAAGTGTGCACAGTCCGATATCTGGGAGATTTCACTACCTTATTAAATTAACAATAAAGTAGTACTTTGCCATATTCTTTGAGTCCATCCGATTATTTGGTTTGAGATCATTATTGTAATTCCATCTAGCACAAACAGATGCTTCAAGGTGCTAGAGCACAATATTTTCTATTACATGCAAGATTAGAAGAGCTCGAATTTCGAAAACAGTACTGGGGAGGAGTGCGAGACTTGGTGGCTTGTGGGTGCCGAATCTCTACAAATATATCCTTGCATCACAACTTTCACAAGTATTTTTCGTAGGGTCATCAGCCTTCTCGTCCTAGATGGTTATGTTTAGCGAAGGATTCATCACCAATTCCTCTAGGGCAACTCCCCTTTATCAATGCTAAACTCTATCCAGGGGAATTCCCTCTCCTTACCTCGACCAGGGTTTTGCTCACCTATTGGCATAACGCTCTAGGGAGATGGGGGATAGCTTTGGCCTTGGCCCTACTATTCGTACTGTGGGGCAACCTGGACTTCACGCCTGGGATCCGGAGCAAAGGGTTTGACAGTTGTGTAAGAGGTGGGCTGATGGAACAAAGGCAGTTCTACACTGATGGATCCCCTCTGATGTGTGCTGATTGCAAGAAGGCATTTAGCCTTGGCGAAGCTGAGAGGTTCAGATATGCACAGCTGCGTCATTGGACTTCAAATTCCCTGGTAAAGAAATGAGCGCTTTCAGCTCTAGCACTCACCAAGCAGGGCTGACTAAAGTGAAGGTGTCTATGCACTAAAGGCTCCTAGATCACTTTGGCCCTAAGGTACGCTTAACATACATGCTGAAATGGGAAAAAGACTTGAATGTCCGCATTGGGGAGGACTCATGGGAGCGCAATGGAACAGGAATCATTGGATGTCACGCTGTACTACCGACAAAGAATGCCAACTAAAGCTATGCTATCTGTGATATCTCCCTTCAGAAAGACTCCATAAAATGATACCGTCATTTGTGTTGGAGGGGCTGTGAGGGGTTGGGACGTACCTCCACACTTAGTGGTCTTGCTCAAAGGCATATTATTTTTGGAAAAAGGTTCTCCCCCATATTTAATCCATCCCACAGGTCATGTTGATGCTTGAAACGCTCATAGTACTCCTAGGAGATATGGGGGAGGGGGTCTACCCAGTGGGAGTAGGTTTTATGGCTTTGCTCTACCATTTACTGCTGGCTGCTAAAATCACAAAAGCACGCCATTGGAAATCGCTGGAAGGGCCCATTGTATCGATGTGATGGGACGAAGTGTGGCAGACCCTGGTTGCAGAAACAAACATGGCTGTATCCACAAACATGAGAAATATGTGGGGACGTGGTTCAGATTCATTACCTATGTCAACTACGCTCACCCTACAGTGTATAGGCCCACTTTGTACAAACACATGTCATTGTTGTGATTGTTAAGAATGTCTCAAGTGATCGGAATGTGGCTGTGGATGCCAGGAGTGGGGATGGAAACGAGGGAGGACCGGGTCTGATCAATGGACTACCTGTGGCAGGGGTCAGGTGGCCTAGTGTAAGGTTTGCCAAGCCAAGTCACATGTAGTCATTTGGATCAAATGTCATGCATCTGTCTGCCTTGTTATACTTTAAATAAAGATGTAAAAAAATATATACGTGCATGAAGAAAAGGAAAGTATTGTATATACTCGGTACAATACAATAAAATACTTGCAGATATTCATTTGCCGACACTATTCAGAGAATATAGAATGTCTTTTATGCAATCGGAAATAACACTCATGTGTAGTGCTAAAAACAAATATCGCTTATCATAACTGATGTGGCTGCCACAAAAATCAGACATGATGCCACATTTGCCAGATGGAATAATGGCAACTAAATTGAATGTGCCAGAAATAATTTCAATACGAGTTCCTGTGCCACTTTAATGAAGGAATTCAGGGGCCAGGAGAACATGCATCTCAGAATTTGAATCAGGAAAATTACATCTGAATAACTTCACCACGGAGCATGATAATCAGAATTTCTGTTGCTCTGTTTACCATCAACATTACATTGTCATGTGAACAGGATATTGGCAACACTAACTCGCATACATACCACCCATTTTTACTCCCTAGAAACAGGAAAATGTGCCCAACAAAAAATAGGAAGTAAAAAGAAGCCCAACCAAAAATGGAAAAATAATTAAAGCATAGGAGCCTACGACCTGCTTCTACACATCAAGTTCCATGGATATGTTTGAATGGTTGACAAGCAGAGCAGTGGCATAGAAAGGAAAACTAATAATATTTCTGCCCAATTTCAAGAGGAACTTAAGGGGAAATAACATCTTTTAATAAGCATGAAGTATCCCATTGGCAAAGCAAATTATGTTTTTACTCCAAGAAGAAACATTTGATTCCAAGTAGGTGGCAAAATCTTATTGGTGCCCTGCTTGTAACCATGACATAGGAAGTGAAATGACAGGGCACATAGTACAGCCTATAGTTTTGCCCACCCTTACGCATCACATCCTAGACAAAATTCAACAAGCGCCCCACTGAGGTTTCTTATGGATACCCTTTGTAGAAAATCACATATATTTGCCTTTTAAGTTAAAGATATCCATGCTCAGAGGTACAATAGAGTGCCTACTCCTGTAAATGTGGCTCCTCTTCTGCAATTCATTGTTATCTGTTATAACTATGCACAGGGGAGTTGCTAGGTCTGGAAAAGACCCGGGGCTAGGCTGATGTCAGAACTGTTGGGATTGGGGGCTAGCTAATCTTTTGGCTGTAGCTCCTGAGATTCTATCCGGGGCTACAACCAAAAGATCAGGGGCTATAGCCCCCTTAGCCCCCCCCCTAGCAACGCCCCTGACTATGCATAGGAATGCTAGAGGCACTAAACACAGAACTCATGAGTACATTGAAAATCCCTCAGCAGCTTATCACAGAAAGACACAGATGGTGCAGGACACTAGACTTTTACTGGGGTTGACTATCCTTTAATGCAGACAAACACATTTCCTTCATGGTACTTTACTGCAGAAACATCAGACTTGGGCCCTCATTACGACCCAGGCAGTAATGGTTTAACGGCGCTGTAAAAGGCTGCGGCGCCGTTAAACCATTACCGCCTGATTACAAGGTCCCTTAGCGGGATGGTGATTTTAATGCCTGCTTTTTGCAGGCGTTAAAAACCAACTCGCTAAGGGACCTTGGCGATAATTACGGCAACCGTAATTTACGGTGCCATAATTATCGCCTTCCCCATTCCCATTATGCCCTATGGGGCAAAAATGGGAATTGGGAAGGGGCCATTGGTGAATGGGGAATTACCGCCCCACTCACCTTGTAATGGGGCGGTAATTCCGCCATCCACCATGGCGGAATCGTAACCTTAGCGGCATGGACCATGGTGCTAATAGCACCATGGTCCTCCGCCAAGGTTGTAATGAGGGCCATGGTTTTTTAAATTGGCTAATTTGTTCTTCGCACCCACGGAGTGATCGCCTGTGCCAACCTCCAATACTAGTTGATAGGACTGTGTAAACAGTGAGGTTATGTAGCAGTAAAACACTCATTGGGATATCCACCATAATATTAATGGCAGGTTAGGGAAAGTTCATGAATCTGCATGCACACAACTATTTTGCAGTGCATAGATGATTGTTTGCAACATCCCCCACCCTTTTATTGACAAGGAAGGATTATAGAAGTGCTCAGTGAAACCATTTTTGTATAGCAGAGTGCTGCCATATTTGTCAAGGTCAATGCCAAATGGGGTATTTCATACATGGTTCAACCTATCATTTTGCCGAATTCTATTTTGCCTCATTCTTAAAGCATTTTTTAACCCCAAAATAGATAGTTGATGTGTTTAGGTTAGGTATATAGAAAGAGGGGCAGTGACCGGGTAGGCGAGAGGTGCAGGGGACCCCCCCCTTTTTATGTGGTGAAAAACAGGGGAGGGGGACTGCCAAAATGTAATTCAACCCAAAAAAGTGGAGGAATCCTTATAGATCCTTGAATGCAACTTTAAAAACGTGGAAAGGATGCAGATTGTGGGAACTCTTAGTAGCTGTCTGAACATCTGTTGCGCCCTCAGTATGTATATGTAGTGCCAATCATATTCACTACCCATAATCCCTTGCAAGTAGATTAAATGATATTTCAATATTGCTTTCCACTCTGTATTAGCAATGCTTAAGTAGGGGAGTCTGAACGTGACATTTGCCTACCCAAAATCCTTAGAGGGCAAATTAATACTTGAGTTTTATAATGTTCTGACCTGCAAGGAAATCGCTTCATATGTATAAAAAGAATACGATGCATTGGATGAGACTACGCATCAAAGTAGCATGCTTACTTACAGTCATCCGATATTTCAGCTGACAGTTGGATTACAAAGTGTAGATTATGCTTTTATTAATCAGAACAGACATTCTGATACTTGAAAGTTATTCATATTACAACAAGCCTAAAACAAGTGGGCATATGTAAAAGTCTGCTAACCTTTCAGAGCCGCGTTCGGCAGATTGAAGACTGTAAGGTAATAGCTAAATGTGTCTTTAGGGCAGAACATTCATAAGGTATACGTGTGGTAGAGTCAAGTGTAGGAGTCATGAGTGGGGAGGGAAGGATATTTGGTTATTGAGTGTAGGCACATTTTAGATGTTCTGTTCATGGAGCCAGATTTTCACATTGGTTTTAGCCTCTTGAAAGTATATTCTGTTTTAGGGGTTTTATTTTTGTTTCTAAGGTCACGCTTGCACAGTAGGGTAATAGAAAATGGCTAGACCAAAATATAGAGACTTGTTATTATAATTTAGCATTATTAATAAAGAAAGCAAATGCCAGGAAACTGCTCTGGATTGTGCATTATTAGTTCTTGAGAAGGTGGGAACTGTCTATGTGCACTGCTAGAATTCTTCTGAGCGGCACCCAGAGGGAAGCTGGACAAGCAGGTGTCTAGTCAAATGGTCGACAGACAAATGGTCGCCACAATTTGGTCGACAGGACAAATGATCGAGTTTTATTTTTAGTTATATATATTTTTTAGGTTTTTAGGGAAAAAAAGGGGGTTTGGGGCGACCCCCCCAAAAAAAAGTGAAAAAAAAAATATTCGGTCATTTGACCTGTCGACCTTTTGTTGTTGACCATTTGTCCTGTCGACCATTTAAATTCGACTGTTTGACCTACAACCGGACAAGCGCACATCTTAGAGGGAATATTGCCTGGGACATTTTAAGTGAAGTTTTAGCTTGTGATCAAGTCAGCAAAAGAAAGAACAAAACAAACATTGGCCACAATGTCTCAAGACATCATATGATTTTGTAGGCATGAATGGCTTATTGGCTCCTTTTGTACTGACAAGTGTAAGCTATTCTTACCCAGAACTTTTCAGTGACTTCACTCCCTTGTGTTCAACATATCCTGAACAAGAATCATTTTGCAATTTAAACACTGCCAATAAAATAGAATGATGGCACACTGTGATGCTTCATTTTGAACACAGAACAACATTTTAATTTATAAAAAGGACAAGAGGGTTTGCTTTTATAAATGCAATTACATTTGCAGTAACAGTGGTAGTCCCTTTCAATAATGGAAACTAAGTTGTATTTGGTGCTTATCAGTATTTCTCACATGCTTCCTTGTGGAACAAAATGTTCAAAATTTAAATGGTTCCCTTACAATGCTGTAATGTTTCGGATGTGTGGCAAAATCTGTGCTTTTTGTCGGGTGCTGTCTCTCAATGGAAGTAACTACCTCCATCCCGCAGGTACACCCTGTTCATGTTAATTGAAAAATATATATAAATGAAAGTCATGCATTATTCCTTCATCTCTTCACTTTAAATCGGGGCACGTCTCTTAATTTGTTTCCCCATTACCAAGATTGAATACAAAAGGCTGCCCTGAGAACACATAAGGAATTTACTGTTGATGTGAATTAAGGAATACTGTTATTATGGCAAATTATGAATAGGTGTTGTCACAAAAACTGGGCAACCCCCACCAGTGTTGGTTCCACCTTAGTAGTAAAAACTACAGTATGTTCAAGCAAAATGTAAGTAAAGTTCATAGATGTTCTTTAGTCTTCTTGTCTGTGTATACCATCTTTATTTGGATAGTTCCTTCACCATAAATACTTAAGTGGAAGAAACAGTAGCCAATGCATTTCAGACATGTTGTTCTTCGTCCGGGTAATTTAGAACATCAAGTGGAGCTTGTATTGATTGTACCTTCTATTCACAACAACATATACACCCACATATGGCATCTAGTAGCAATATGACAGCTCTCAAGCGATGGATGCAGTGAAATGACAAAGACCCAATCACCACTGCCATTCCCAGCAACACCTGTCAAACTACCTGTAAAGTGGGGTGTGTGGGTCAGGGTCTTTTTGACCTGGCAAAGATCCTGTAAAGCATGGTGTGTGCTGAAGGCCTTTTTGAAACTTATTTAGTGTCCAGGGATGGAGCAACTTACAAAACCTACGAATAAAGACGATTTGTTGATTAATGCATTAGGGGTGGGGGAACAGACCATTGTCTTACACCTGCCTGGGCATAAGTACAACATGAGTACTTAAATTAATGAGGAGGCAGTTTTACAGCTAGAGAGGCACTATGCTGGGCAAAGCAATGTTAGCCCTGAGAGACATCTGTTCTACATTCGTCAGCAGGGTTCAGAAGAGTAACGTGAGGAATATGTAGCTTCACTGCAGATATTGGCTGTGGACTGTGAATTTGGCCAACTAGTTGATCAATATATCCGAGATCACATTGTGGTGCAGTAGGTCAAATACAAGAGAGACTAATGAGCTGCAGGGATTTGACTCTGGACCAGCAAATATACATGACTAATAGGGGACCATCGTGTGGGTATGTGAATGATAAGCCTACATGCATGACAATGGACAGAGCAGGATCTGTTGAAACAAGGGATGACAGGGGTGCAGTGCATGACTCCAGGACATTCTACCACTTTGGAAGTGTTGGACATACAGCCTTTAGTAGGATGTGCCCGGCATGGGGCAATGAGTGTAACATATGCAGGCAGGTGGGCCATTTAGCGAAGACATGCCACATGGATAGAAGCAACTGTGTAACTTTTGTCGCAGCGTAGAAAATAGACAATACCCCAAGCATATTTAACATGATGCTTGTAGTCGGAGTAGCATAGGTGGTGAGAAACAAAAGACAGATACCATGGTGCTATGTCAAAATCTGTGGTAAGAATATCGATTTTGAGGTGGACTCTAGTGCCAAGAACACTACTTGGAGAGAGTTTCTACAAGCACGCAGAGGTGTTTTCGGGGCCAGGCTAGAATGCCAATAGAGTTTTGATTACTGTATTAATTTAAAACACAAGGTTTGTGCTGTGCCTTTAGTGTGTGGAAAGAACTGGCTGCTCTTTTCCACCGCATGAAGAAGGAAGGAATAATGGTACCAATTGAGTCTTCGACTTGGTTATTGGCAATAGTGGTGGTGAGAAAGAAAAATGCTGACATTGTGGACTTGAGGGGATGAAATGCAGCAACCTGGGTGGACTGTCGCCCGTTGCTGAGGGTGGAATGTTTTGTTGTCCAGGGTGGTAAATGACAAGTATGTTTCAACATTAGACTTTAGAGATGCATACCACCAAATTGTGTTACATCCTGACTCTAGGCCAATCTCTGCCTTTGTGACACCTGAAGGTTTATTTCAATTCAGGGTGTTTGGATTAGTGTCCACTTCAGCTGTGTTTCAGTGGGTAATGCATGAGATGCTCAAAGGCATGTTGGGGCTGGTAGATTTTTAGGATGATTTGCTTGTATCTGTATTTGGACACACCGAAGAAGAGCACAGTAGGATTTTGAATACATTTTAACAGGGTTGGTGGAAAGGGGGATGATGCTGCAGAAGGGAAAACATGTGTTTTTAAAAGCATCTGTGGAATATCCTGGTCATGTAATCAAGGGAGGGGTTGGTCACAGCCGCTAGGCAAGGACCTAGACCACAGGACACAGAGCAGTTACTGTCATGTATGGGATTGAGTTGGTATTATGCACCTGGGTAGGCTAACAGGGTGGAATCTTTTAGGGAGTTATTTTCAAGGGGGTGAGGTATGAGTGGAATGAGATTTAAAAGAACTGTGTATATGCATGACACATCCATTTGGAACCACAAGGTGGTGCCACGCATGAGTGCAAGAGTTGTAGTGGTGGTCACAAATGGATATGGAGGTGGATTGGTTATGAGGCGGTATGGCATATGTCAGTCAGCTGATTAGGGAATACAGTCCAGGTGAGTACTGTTACCAATTGTTCAATGGCCAGAACCTCTATGGACCAAAGTAGCAGTGGATTTCATAGGTCTGATGCATAGACTGATGCCAGGTGAGCAACATGCTTTGGTAGTCCTGGACCATCATTCTCAATGGCTCACACTAGAGCCTATGCCAGAGCTTACCACTTGTGATCTGACCACATTTTTCTGTGATTTGTTTGGAAGAGAAGGTACACCAGAGATAATTGGTAACAGACAATGGTGTGCAGTTTACATCAAAAGACATGCAGCTGTTTATGAAGGTGTTTGGCATCAAAAGATGGAAAGCACTAGTATACCAACCCCAGGCAAAGGGGTTTGTAGAAAGAGGCAATAGGACATCAAAGTTTGCATTCAGTGGGCTATGGTCTATCGCATCCCGTACGTGAAGTAATCATGGACATGGGATGGGCACATCATACCATGTCATGCATGGTGATGGTGGTTTCACCATTTTAATTGCTCGGGGGGGGGGGGAGTAGTGTCAAAGCTTGTGCCCGTTTGGATAGGCTGCTTAGCTGGACCGGTAGTTCTCTAAATGATTTGGGGGGATTCATGAAAAAGTGTTGCCGATGCAATGGAAGAACAAGATGTGTTTTGACTCCTGCAACTGCATGAGAGAGGGATATCAAGGCGGGTGATATGGTGCATGTAACAAAGCCATTCATGCTCGCCAAGGGAGAATCCCAATATTTGGACTTGGATATAGCCACAGAAGTCAGTCTTAGCACTGTGAAGCTAGGGAAGAGTTGCAGTAAAAAGGGAGGGTGGTCAGTACATGCAAGAAGTTAGAGGCATTAGATGGCACTTGGGAGAACATGGATGCCACGAATGAAGGCAATGGAATGATGTGCGCAGTGGAACCTGCCAATACAGATACAATGGAAAGTGAGTCCTATGTGAGCGATGAACTGCACCTGTATGAGGACAGAGTTGAGGCGAGTGGAAGTCATTTGGGTGAGGCAGGGAGGTAAGTGAAAGCAAGCAGAGAACAAAGAATCACCTCAGGTGCAAGGCGGGTATGCCTAGCCGGTTCAAAGATTATTTTTTATTATGCCTAATGCTGCATTGTGTTTAATGTTCGTTTTTCTTGTTGATGAATTCAATGTTTTGCATTGTTGAAAGGAGTATGTGCTATGGTGTGGTCTGTTCGGTGACGCTGGACATGCAACCATGCCGCGTGTCATGGAACCCTTTGGGAGAGAACATTGGAAGGGGGAGCGGGGGAAGTGAGAGTTGGGGAAAGAGGAGGCGGCCGGCAGCAGCCATTGTTTCACTGCTTGGGCCTCTCAAATAAATATGCCTTACACTTACACCTACCTTCATTTGGTTGTTTATCCTTACCTGTACATCTAAATTAGCCCTCTTACCATGAGGCGTGGCTCTGCCAAAGTATGCTTTCAAGTACTTCCCGGATATTGTAACCATTATGCATGGTCTTGCACATTCTAAACTGCCACTTTGCACTGACTGTAACTAGCGCCTACATGCCTGAGGGTTTGGTGTGCAGCTATGAATGCAAAATAAATAAGAAAAAACATACCCCGCAGCCATGTCTTTGTTTGTTGTGATGGGTAATGCACACACAAGCTTTATTTAATCCTAAAATGCACCTTATCATCACCCTTGCCTTCTCAAGTCATGTCAATCTTGCACAACCATGCCAATAGACATGGAATGGCCGCAGCAGGTATAGTTGTTCAATTTTCATCATTCCAGAATATACATTACAGTGAACGTATTTTCAAATGCTTATGATTTGGCCACTGTGTCCTGGTGTATATTTTATGACAAGCATGGAAACAGACCTTGCGTGTGTAGTGAAGAGACAGGAGGCAGAATGAACTAACATGCTCATCTTGATTACATATTGGAACAAAGTTATTGTAGGTATGGAGCGAAAACTCACTGGTAAATAGCTGTAGTCTAGTACCCAAGACAACAAGAAGCACAAGAAATGAGTTAGAAGAAAGGACCTATAAAACATGTGATAAGAACATGATGACGTAGCGTTAAGTACGAAAGATAAGGACATTAAGAATAAAGCCGAAATAAAGCTGTGATGTGAAGCCGTGTGGGGAGAGAGAAAATCCCAGGAGGACTCGGACAGGAGCTCTTTTTTCAGACAAAGGACACCTGCCGAGATCTGAAGAAAGAATCCAGTCGACGTGACAACGAATTGAAGAATCAGGTGAGAGTATGGGAAGCCACCTGACTATTGAAAGACACTAGGAGGGCGGAAGACAGAAATGATGGACAAGCACCCAAACACAGGGGAATAACGTGATCCCCTGATGTGCTTTTTCTTTCTCAAGTGCGGCACAACTACCGGACTGCAGAGAGAGTGATGCAGAGTGAAGTCCAACAGGACAGCCTACCTTGAGATAGGATGGGAAATAACGGCATGGACAAAGAAAAACAACTAACGATCAAAAACATTAAGGTAAATTAAGTTTCAGATAAGGAAGAGGGCTAAACATAAAAAGCCCCTTAATTTATGATACGCGGTAGGAGACAGTTGTCTAACTGCTCTCCTCTCGATGTGCTTCCCTCCAGTTACCTGTGCCGAAACAGAGGCCTGGGAAACAAACAGAAAAATATTACACCAAAGATGTAAAGGACAGAACGGTATCGCTGTGAGGGAGAATACCCTCCATGAAAGCGACCCGTCTTAAATAGAGGTAAGATCAATGATTAAGTAATCCATTTGAAAAATGAGGAAAAAGGCCCCCACTTTAGAAAGGAGGGGCTACATTAATAGGGGCTAAAGTTGTTTTATGCAACCATAATGCGTGAACTAAGGGGCCACTGTTTATGGCTGTTAGGACAGCGTGATGGAGGATTTGACTGGAATAAAAGAGTTGATTCTACAGCTGAATAGATATGAGCCCACAAGTTGTCACGATAACACCAGACCAAACTGAGAGAGAGAGACAAGACAAGGAAATGGAAGGGGGTATCATGTTCTCCTTCCCTGCAATTAAGGTACAGTTCACTGTTGTAATTCAAATACAACTGGGCAGGTTAAAACTAAACTGAGTCTTTTTTCACTTGCTTTTTTCAGGCAGATTCCTGCACTGGAGCAGAAGTAAAAGAAAGGGGAGTGAGGAACAGGACCACCCACCCCTTATGCCTAGACTAACGGAAACTATCTAGCAGAATAGAATGTGTACAATAAGTTGTTTATTTGTACACCCCTGATGAATGTCCTGGAGAGAATGTATAGAAGTATGAATGAGGAATGAAACATGTCGGGTTATGAGAGGTGTTTTTAAATGTTGGATGAATGAGTACGTTTCACAATAAGCATTGGTGAATAGGGACTGTTCTGTGTCTTCCTGATATTGAGGTTGAACAGAAAAGAAGATTTGAGGAATTAAGCTCAATTATTATGTAAGAAGAAGCTTTGTATACAGACTGATTGTATTGGATTTTTAATTGAACAAAAGTATGTTCTGAAAAATGTCTTTTGAAAACAAAGATTGAAACATGCATCTTGTAATAATGAACTTTTGTGAATTTATGTTGACCAAATAAAGATATATATTTTTTGTATGAATTGATTAGGATCCATATGTTGTACTGTGATTGGAGGCAATGCATTTTGGAATGAATTGCTATAGAGAAAACCAGAAGGTTCTAAACATATGAGCTATTAGGGTGTAAGCATGAAAAAGCAAGGGACCCTCTAAACATAGTTGATGTACGATAGTATATGTTATAGTAACACCCCAGATTGTGTTCACTGGAAAGAATATTTCCTGCTTTGCACCCAAGTGTCCCAGAAACGAATGATTTTAGAACATCTTTAAGAGAGGGTGGTCTTCACTAGATTAAACAATTGTAGAGAGCCCTTCTGCATCCTCCTGACCCCGAAACGGTGAGAGTTCTAAGCCATTCGGGCCCTCAGAAGGGTCCTGGCAGGGCCATTTCGCTTCTCTGGACCCCTCTTTGCTCAAGATACACAGACTGTTATCAGCAAATATGCGCCTACATTTGTAACATGGCGCTGGGTGCTTGCCAGGCCTTTTGCACCTGGAAGCCTTTCCCTCTGCTAAGCATCCCATTAAAAAGCACGTTTGAGCCCTGTAGAGGTTAGGAAAGAATGCCCCAGTGTGTGGACGTTGAGCAGAGGTATTCAAATATAGTGCCTCCCTGGCAGTCCTAGCTAGTGTTGGCGCCTGCCCAGTGGCAGAGCAGGCCGGATTCCATCCTCGGTGACTACAGTTCCTGGGAAGCACAGGCTGCAGAATGTTCTGCTGTTAGCACTATGTGCTCTCCAGGCGGCTGGGCCTCTATGGGAAGTTTTGGACCTGACATTGTGGATTAATGTGAGCAATAGTTCTCATTGTTCCACTTCAGGGACTCCCTCTTTGGGTGCATTGCAGGCTCAAAGGCTCTCCAAGCGGAAGTGGAATTTCCTTTCTTAATGCAATTTGGTGGGCACTCACCTTGACGATCTGACTGGTTTCCAGCCTCGTGGGCCACGTGAAGAGAAGCTCACTTGTCCGACCCCTTCAAGGACTGACGTGACCCAGGGCCGGCTCGCTCCGGAACCGCACCCCGAGTTATAATGCAATCTCTAGGATTGCGGGCTGACCTGCAGCTGGACACCGACTGCCTAAATGCTCTGGAGGAAGAGAACTCAGCCCATCTTTTTCAGAAGGCTACAAGATTTCACCCACTGAACTCTGTGAACTCTCTATGTTGTATCACTGACTCAAGTTGTGAGCTGATAAATTCCTTTTAATGTACCGTGTTGCTGTATAAAAGAAATTAACATACATGAAATACACAAATTCAACATCAATGTGTACAAGGAGAAACATTACCTACATGTCACTTCTAGTTGGCTTAATTACATTCCACACCATCTTCCAGAACGCCAACCCAATGGCATCTGTCCACTTACACTCCTAATCCTTTCTTCTTCTTCTTGCTGACAGATTTGGCCCATCAGCAGTGATTATTGGATAACGAGGGGTTGAGCCGCATTACTCCATCCGTTGGGGTTGAGTGTGTAGTCGTGGTTTGGAGATCTTCATGGTCTGTGTGGACTTGTCACAGTAAGGCTGGTTTCACAGGGTCTTCACACTCCTAATGGCCACTTATGATATAGATATAATAGCCCAGGGGGGCAATAGTTCGTGTAATCATTGAGATTACTGAGATGAGCGTAATAGTTGTCACCGAGCCTGGCATTTTTCATTCCATGATGGTATTGCAGGAATTTCTTCCAGAGGCACCAGGCAGTGCCGAGAAGCTCCATGCACGGTTATAAGCGGTAACACTTCTGTGAAAACAAACATATGCCTGTAGTTCATGTTAGAAGAAAGGAAGAAGGGTGCCTCCTTCATAAAATCATACGACAAAGATACAAAAGTAATCTACTGTACTTCAGTGATTTATTCCGCCCATAGAAGTGGCTGAGGTTCTATACTTCTATTCAATACGCTCAGTACATATTGCAGGAGGGAACTCCTAAGGAATGCTGTAATTGGTTATTTATAACGCACTTATGCGCGGACCCGGGTATCGAACTTGTGTTGCTCTGCATCATCTTGCTTCCGAGGCGAGTGCGTTGCCCCTAAGCTATCGTCCCGAGACTCCTGCTTCTGGAGAGGAAATAAAAAGGTAATATGTGGCAGTTCCCATTCTCACACTATTCATATAAACATGTTAACACAGATACAATGTCTTATTTTATAGCAGGAACCCGGTTGCCAGGCGCAGACAGTCCTTGACTGGATTTGGGGGATGAAAGAGATGCAGTACGGCCGGGAATCCGCAGCCTTCTTTATGCAGTATTCACTTCCGGGGCTCATTACGAGTGCGCTGGTATTTCAGCGGTAAATCTGCCAAGATACTACCGAGCTGTTATACTGTTACCTCCACTTGGTCCAGCGCTATTACTGCCAGATTATAAGTGATGGTGGCGGTGTTAGTGCCCATTTAATTGGTACCATTGGACTCCATGGGGGATTTTGGTGGAATTACCGCAGAGGTCATTCTGCTGGCAGTAATTCTGTCTGAGTTTAGAGAAAGGTGGCAGATTTCCCTCCAGTTCCTAGCTAGAGTGGAGTCCTCCAACGTACTTCCAAACTCATAGTGGGGCGCTGCAGTAATGCAGCAGTATACAGTATTACCGCCACATTTTACTGCACCGCCCAACTTATAATGAGGCCCACACACAGCAACTTGTTGAGTGAATCTGCAGACAGGGCAACTTCATAGGAGGCCTTCTACAGCAGTTCTACTCTGAGACTTCCTCACCAACCACAAAGGGACCGGCAAGCATGCCCATCCTGCCGGACATGTATCCAGCTTCAGCCTGAGGCAGAGCTTACACTGAGAATGTTCAATACCATCAGAGTGATCAATTAGGACCCCCCACTGAGAGGAGCCAAAATGGTGACACTTCAGACACCACATGCGACAGGGGTAGAACTCTTCTCTGGACAAGTGGTCTTCTGCCTGTGTTTATCTAGATGGTTTGGACCACAACTCCCATCGGCCACAACCAGCATAGTCAATCGCGATGGATTGTGGGAGTTCGCAGACTCCTGCTGTAGACGCATTTCTTTTAGACAATCAATTGGATGAAAAACACAGTGTTAATCAGGTGCTGTGTGTACTGCTTAAGCCTCCGATAGCCGGGTCACACCTCGAGTTTTTTCATCATTTCAACATAGTTTCACCGAGAATAGTTTGATCAGAAAAACAGATTGGCAAACCTCTTTGTGCTGTAAATGCTTTGTTTGTATCCTGTGATTTTGACTTCAAAGTGAATTTGTATTCACAGGAGACACCCACCAGGGTGCTCTAGTAAGAATTGTGTTTAACAGCGTGTTACTGCTCGCCAAGGATATACGTAAATGCTTTATTATTTACAGTGAGTGGGCACGGCTTCTACTTTTATTGTTATATCATCAATATGTCATCAAGAATATCTTCTTTGATTCTCGAGTATGTGGGAATGGGGTGGGAACCCACTGATACGTGCCTATGTGTCGGGCACCCAATATAACTGAAGACAAAAGGGCCAAGACTATCTGGCCTTCAGTGTGGGATGCACTCTCCAACATCCTCTCTGTGGTGTAGTTGAAAACTTGTATTGTGGTATCTCGTATGTTTAATTACTATAGTCTCTTGAAAATACTGTTCTTCAGACTATTGCGTTGCAACTTTTTTTGCTCAGGTTTATTAATTAGAAAGTAAGTGCAGATTAAACAATTGCCAATGCATTTCACACCATCTGAAGTCCTTCTTCAGGGCATAATTCGGCCATAAAATCATTACAACAGAATTCAATTCGTGAGATCACAATTCATGAGATCATAATGTAAACACCTCATTTATAGTATATTGACAGCATCCTCCCCCCAAACCCATTATGCGGGAAGAAAACTTAATCACGTAGCCATGTATAACTCGAAAATAATTTAAAAAATCAAAGAATTCATACAAATCAAAGAAATCAGTCATGCCAGAATCAATAGTTCAATTGCATGGATTCATGAGTTACATAATACATTCCATGAGTTGGTTTTCCCATGGTCGGTGATTGGATTAAAGCCAGAAACGCATGATACATCCGGCAGTTAGACATTCATATTGAATCATTGTGGTGAAACATTTCACCATTTGCAATAAGTAAAGTTAATTTGACAACCAGACGTACAAACAAATAAGGCCAGAGAAGCAACATGAAGAGAAAACACATAAGAGAAAAGAAAAGAAAAATCATACATTAAGTTACATTCCTCCAGCAATACAGTGTATCGAGCTGACCTTATTCTTTCCAATTAAATGGTGCGTTGACTTGGTAAGTGACGCGCATAATTAGAGGCAGAGTACCATCAAACAAATAGAGTAACATCTCTATTTTTTGGACTACACCTCCCAACAGCCCTAGCTACTGCAATCAATGGCAAGTGGTCACATAGGAGTCATAGTTAAAACATCAGGTAAGTCGAAGGCTGCCAGGGGTGGACTGGGAACCAAAAGAGGCCCTGGAAATAATGTTCAAAGTGGCCCTATATTACACATTTTCAACAAGCCCAACCCTTTTCCTATTGAAAAATGTGGAAATACCGTCCAAAAGAGGCCCAGGGTGCAGAGGCCTGCCGGGAAATCTCCAGAGTACCATATAGGCCAGTCCACCCCTAAAGGCTGCAGACTCTTGCATTGAGTGATGGGATCTGGGCCCATGAGGAATTGCATGTTTCAATGCACACACCTTCATACAATTTTAGACAGCATAGTCCGTGTTGCCTTGTTATGACGCAAATAAAGAGAGAAGGCTTACAATAGGGTGACATTTTATTCTTTGTACAATAGAGACTTTTTTATATACTTTATTCAAAACACTTTATTTTAAATACTGAAAAAATCGGGTACACCAAAGCCGAAAAATGGCTCTGCTATACACTGCACAGCATTGTTAGTCCCTGTATTGTTCGTATGTACAGAAAGCATCTGCAAAATGCAATCTAAACACAATATACATGGTACCAATTAAAGTGTGTCAATACATAAAATAAAACTGGAAGGGTACAATTGCATGTGCAAATGATCGAACGAGAGAATTGATTTCATTGAATCAATAAATTTAAATTATATTCGCGGAGTACCGTTTTTGCACATAAAATGAAGCAGCTTTCAAGTTCAGTAAATCTTTATACTGCAAAAACATGAAATACATTCACAATCTATTTTAATAAAGTATGAAATATTCCTTAATTTCTCTTTATTTACATTTACTCTTATTAAACTGAAAAGTACAGTTAGTCGTTTTGTAATATAGCAATCTTTTGTGAACCACATACAAAAATGACAAGTCTTTATATATAATTTAAGCTCAAAATCACAAGTATCTCAAAAATTAATTACAATACAGCCAACTCCATCATATAATTAATGTCCTTTAATATCTGTTTATTTTATATAAAATGTACATTTTTTTTAGTAAAGTAGTTTGTTTTCTTTTAACAGGATACAGTACTCGTATGTAGAAAAAAAACAACATTGTATTTCGTGGCAGATTGTATCGTAGACACCCAGTCTAACAAAGTGGCATGAACGGCTGAGACTGGCCTCCTGCATTGCTCAGCTGTAGTGTGTGTGTATTGTTTACTAAGCGCTTTTTCAGAAGTGTAGCGTAGTATCTAAAGGAATGATGGCTTCAAATAAATTAATATGGGCTAACAAAAAACGTTTTTATCGAAAAAATATAAAAGGTTTCGACCTGATTTACAAAGGCGTTTTTCAATGGGGAAATCCCTTTGAAAAACACTTTGTAAATGAGGCCCCAAGTGTAATGCCTTACATGTCACAAAACCACTTCTGAAGGCAGCCTGTAGGGGGGATTTTACGCCATAGTTCAGTTGACACGTGCGTGAAAATCAGGCATAGAACTTCAGTTCAGTGAATGAACAAAACGAATTCACCAAATGAGCACCAGATGTCGCTGCTACCTTTCTCAAACGATCTTTAAAGCGTAGGATGACGTCTACGTCTTTACAGAAAGCGTTGAAAAAGCTGGAATCCTTTGACATTAAATGAATTTTCCTCGTGGGCCGGCAAGCTGTGCAAGTACTTTCTCTCAACCGCCTCGCGGATTCCTCTTTTGTGAAACACCCACCAGATCTTGTTGGACTCCAAAAGGATAACCTGAAACCTTTGTATTCTGCTGAGTGCTTATTATGAGCGAACAAAGGCCACCGATAAGGCTCAAACCGCGTTCTTTTTTTCAGATGTGTTTAGGGAAAAATGTCTTTCTAGAAAATATTTTTAATGATGGTAAATTGAGACGTGTAACGATGCAAGTAAACAAAACCGAATTTAAGCTTTTCGGTGGCGCTTTTTCAAAATCACAATATGCAGATTTGTACAGTACTGATGTCAGTCCAACAACTTACAGACAGTCTGGAGCGAGTTTACTACCTGTATTCATTAATTCGCTCACCGTGTAACTTGACAAAACAAGGCCTGCTCCTGTGCTATGTTGAGGCCTCTTCTACTTAGCTAAACTGACACTTTTCAAGGCTGGCCACTGTTGTGGATTCAGAAGTACAACTTTTGGTGGGGTTATATGTTTTGCCTTTTGGTCCTCCACATAACTACACCACAAATGTTTGACAGGTGCTGGCCGTAATGGTAGGGAGAAAGGATGTTGTGGTGTTACGCCCGGCGTGGGGAGGGCTGTAACGCCATTACAATGTGGGCCATGGCAAAATTGCAAGAAAAGATCAAAAATAAAAAATAAACTCTTTTGGGAATGTGCTCAGAACCTTGGAGGGAGAATATTCAAGATTGAATTTTGGCTAATGCCTCCCGCCATGTGTGTCTAGCAGGGGGCATTTACAAGAAATTCCCATGGAATCCAGTGGTTTTCTGCCAGGATGCAAATGACATGCCACAGGAAAACAAAGAGCGGAAAGGGGAGACAGACATGGTAAGCCCACCCCGTGCTCCCAGGGCAGCTGCCAAGCCCACCAAACTCCCTTGAAGCAAGGGAGATCAGACGTCCTGGCTTTGCTGGGATTGTCCCGGTATTGGGTTTTGCTGGGATTGTCCCGGTATTGGGTTTTGCTGGGATTGTCCCGGTATTGGGTCCCTTGTTTGGAAAAAGGTCATGCCATAGATAAAGAACTGCATTCTGATTTGCTGAGTGGAAGTCTACAAAGGAATCCATGTGCTAATTGCATTTTTGTGGCTGAAGGGACATTCTGCTATTGGTCATTCAGCTTTCTGGCATTGACTCACCCAAGAATGCCCCAGTGTGTGACTCCTCCTGAAAGTTCATTAGGAATATTTTTAAAATAATGACAAGGTTTGTGAAATTGCTTCAGTAGCTTTCCCTAAAGTTTGTTTTTACTAGCAATTACTGGTTTTCCTGGTGCACAGTGGCGGCTCATCACTGTGGGGGGCAGGGGGTGACTGGCAGGCTTCACAGTTCACCAGTGTGCTTTATTTCCATGGGGAACTGCGCGCTGTCTGCCTCTGAGCAATGGCACCGCCCTGCTACTTTTTTTTGTTTGGCGCCACATCAAGCCTAGCTCGCAATATTGAGTGGCCGGCAGGGAATCAGGAGTCTGGCCCTGCCGCTTCTTTGTATTGCGCTAACAGCGTACACATGCTGTCTGACAGCAGAGGACGTCAGAGTATTCACACTGCAAAGATGACGGATGGGTCCTCCGGCCCTCTGCAGCAGCGTGTTCTGAGGGTGTAAGCAGGTAAGTGATGTAATTTCCATGTATACGTATGTGATTGTTGTGTATGAAATGTGTTTTTAGGTATGTGTGTATTGGTGTGTTCAGTTTTATGTATATGTGCATACAATTTGTTTTTGAATGATGTATGAATGTGCAGGTTAATGAAAGCGTATGTTGTATAAATGCGTGTGTATGAGAGCATGCGTGCCTCTGTGTGTAAAGGAGAAGCGGACTGCTAAATTTAGGGGGGGGAGACTGCTAGAGGCATGGCATTGCTTTTTGCTTTACTGATGCATAGTTTATGATGATGATGTTTACTATACAGCAAGGACAAAGGAAACATGTTAAGTGTTATCACATGGCTAGACTGGCCTACTTTGACAGTGCTAGTCTGCATATACTTTCTTAGAATGGCATGGAATTGTTTTACTGTGCATTGGGGGTAACACAAACATGATAATTGTTGTTATGCGGCTTGACTGGCCTACTTTGGTGGAGCCGGTCTGCATTTACATACTTAATTTGGCATTGCATTTTTTTTTTACTAGGCATCACAAGGGTAAAGCAAACATGATACTTTTTTTATGTGGCTATAATGGCCTACATTGGTGGTGCCAGACTGGCCATATATTATAACTGTGGCATGGCATTTTTACTGGGCATCAAGGGTAAAGATAAGTGTTCTTACATGGCTGGACTGGCATATGTGGGCAAAGGCAACATGAACATGCATTGGAAAATGCTCCTGTGCACTATTGGTGGCTTGCATCCATTGGGTTTTGTCATCCGATATCCTACAAAACCGTTTGCAAACTATGTTGGATTTGACTACATTTTTCATAGAAAGTTTGCTCAAAGAACCACCATTTTAACCCATTTTAATCACTTTCTTGGGGAGTTTGGTTCAGACTACCTCACTACGCTTGGTCGCACCCACATATTTGGGGCAAACATTTACACCCCTCCAATTCAAAATTTCACCAGCCGTCTCTGCCAGTTCAAATTTTACATTACCTGTGACAGTTGGTTTCTAAATCCAGTTGGGGCACATGGGTTTTTGGATATGGGACTGCATGTTAGATGGGAAATAATACATTGAAAATGCTGCAGTTGTAAAACACATCATAATAGACCCCATTAACCAGTTCCAAGATGCAATTGCATAGTATTCTGCCAAGATGCCATACAATATTCTTGTGTGCTATGCTACTATGCTGATCTTAGCCAAAAGGCCAGACTAAAGCGATTATTATGTAGGATAACATAATGACTATTATGATTTTTCAATGATTCAATAGGTTGAAAGATATTCTTCTGATATTATGGGGATAAAAAAAACGTTGTAATTGAAGCAACAACCTTTCTGAAACAACTTCACCGAACAGTGTACGTATATTCAAAATTGTGTCGGTCGAGAGGTTGGTTGCTATACTATCTGATACAGTATCATGACATCCTAAATGAACTATGTGTATGCATCAACTGATCTCTTTCATTGAAGGAAGTGTGAATGAATTGAACAGACCGGGTCTCCAAGAAACAGCAACAGTAGGTGAAAGATATTTTGCATCTGGTCCTCTGGATAAACACGTAATAATTTCTAACCAAGGTGTAATTCATATTTTTGGGTGGGAGGGTTGATGTGGAGTTTGCTGCTCTGGCAATGCAGCTGTTGAAGTTGTAGAACCACAAGTAGTTGTTGTCTACCCAACCGCTATGTTACCATTATGTAACCATGATTAACCTGTATCCCTGATGTAACTATTTACGCAACCACTATGCAGCCGTTACGTAACCATGATCTATGCCTTGCTCTCCCCTGGGAGCTCCATGTAACAGGTTTTCAGCGCCCTGATGCCTGAGGGTTTGTGCTTTACAAATGGAAAAATAAATAAATAAATAAGATCCTGAGGAGCTGGGCTTGAATGCTGGCTTACCGTCGTCACCAAAATGGTGTGATCCCGTGTGAATCAGCTTATCTCTTTGTGCCACGGTACACTTATTTGACAAAAGCGGGAGTTAATAGAATTTTGATCAATAAAAGTGCCAAAAAAATGTATATTAATCTGAGCCATTCCGTTGTACCTGGATGTGTTTAGGGGTAGTTCGGTTTGCAGTGTAGAGCTATGCTCATTTCTTCGTACTTATTGGTAAGCTTACCGAACACATACTTGTAATCAGATCACTAGGAATACTGAATGTGCAGGGATGAGTCCGTGCCCACTTATTTATGCCGGGCCGCTTTAGTGTCACTGTTGGGACACCCTGCCTTTCTCATCCCACTTAAAGCACTGTGAAATATAACACTGGAAAGGTTAAGGTGGCTGCTGGTCCTGCACTCAGACTAATACTTGCCTCCCGTGGCACAGCCCCTAGCCTACTCTTGCCTTGCCTTTTCCCCATGGCACATGCCATGCCACATGCTCCACCGCTGTTCCCAGAGTGCATGTTCCTATTTCTCACCCTGCCCTCATTTATAAGTAACACAGGTGAGGAAGTGAATCTTAACGAAGTAGTATGAAATTCAGAACCCATCTACAGTTGTCTATTTTTCTGTGATTCTTTATTTGCAGCGCGCAACTGCCGCGGGCCAACGCAAATTGGGTTACCTTATGCTACTCCTGTTTTTGTCTAGCCATCAACAAGGTGCATGCTGGGGATGCATTGGCCCACATTTATGATGCAAATTTCTGACTCCTAAGGGTAGTTGGTTGAATGGCCAGGACTGGGGTACAGCAACCCTTACACCAAGAGGCCATATGCTGGCTAACTTTGAGAGCCGCGGCTCTTCGCTTCCGCCACACCAATGAAAATTCATGACACGTTACACTGTTCACTGGCTGTTAATTTGCAAAGATATGGTATGTTACTTCTTTACACTAAATGCAGTGGTGTCGCTAGGGGGGGCGGGTCCCTCCTCTGAAATCCTGGCCCACCCATATGCCCCCCCCCCCTCAGCTGGGCTACAGTGTCTGCAGTGCTGTGTCCATCAGCATAGCACACACATAGGGCCGCAATCAATGCTGCCGTACAACCATGAAGAGCTGTTAAATTCCCCCTGCAGCCAGGAGCAGCCCCTTCAATCAGAATGTAGCGCACAAAATCCCTTGTCTCGGGAGGATAGCTCAGGGGCAGTGTGCTCGCCTTGGAAGCAAGATGACATGGAGCAAACCAAGTTAGATCCCCGGGTCCACGCTTAGAAACCTCTAGGTATTAAGTGCGTTATAAATAACCCATCATATCATATCATAATAGATGGCTCATCCGCGACTTAATGGTTTGGTGCCTACATTCTGATGGGAGGGGAGGTGCCGCGGGGTGTGGTAATTGGTGCGCACAAAAGATTCTTTTCAGGAGGGCTTCTGACGTCACACATTGCCCTTTTATAGGTGCCCCCCTGAACCCCTCCTAAATTTGATTCCTGGCGACGGCACTGACTAAATGAAAAGACAAAAAATAACTTTTCTGTCGGCTGTTAACTACCTCGCGAATAAATGCACATATAAACTCTACTCAGTGAAACCAAGCCCAGTAAACGCTTACTTAGACTAAGGCGGAACTCGCGCAATAGCAATACAAAATGCAAATAATCTCCACTGTAATTCCGTATATGTAAATGTTTCTCCTACACATTCAACACGCACGTGGCGGTGAACTGCACTGTGCACCATCAGTGCAAACAACGGGCCTGTATACTTGTATCTACACGGTTAGGAAACGGCAGGCCGTGCTCGTGTATCAACGGCACGCATCTGCACAGAGCCAGAACTGGATTTCCGATGCCAGGCGGCCGTTCACTTAGAGTTACTGAGAAAGAATCAGCCGTACAAGCGATTAAACGTGCCAAATAATAATTAAGTCACGGCTGGGGCTGTGTATTCCCTCCACCGCAGCAGCCTATTGATTTCTGCAGCAAGTGCTCGCAATTTAAAATCATAAACGCTGCAGCTCCCTCAATCCTCGGACAGGCAGCGCTCGGAACATTTGAGGGAAGGCGGCTCGGCGAGCATCGGTCCCGAGAGTCGCATTACAGTGACTCAGACGCAGCACAGGCATGTGGCAGCCGGCAGGAGCACAGCACCGCGCTGCTACCGGCTCCATTAGCCCTGCCAGCCGCCCCCGTCTCCCCCAATTATGTCAGATAAAGCAGGGGAGATCTGATACCGCCATGCCCAGGAGGCGCATCCGAAGTGGAGGCGCGCGCCCCGCGGGAGCACGCAGCGCCGACGTGCGACCACCATTAACATGCAGATTACGGCCGCCCTGCCGTAAAACGCCCCCCACCGCGGGGGGCTGTGGCGGCCATTTATAGCTGCTGCTTGGCCCAGTGCTATTGGGAATTTCTAAACGCCTACAGTATCAATACACAATTATTGGAGAACCTCAATTGATGATTTAAGGCCGGCCTTCTGAGCAGGCAGGGAAAGCCACAGACATGTCTGCTTTAGCAGGAACTGGCTCAAGCAAAGGCAGTGCTGCGCCCTCCCCTCGCCCCCTCTTTTATTATTCCGATTATGTTTTAGTTTTTACACAGGTTGGGCTGAAGGACGTGTTTTGCTGGGGTATGAAGTAGGATGCTATGTAGCGGCTTGTTTTAAGATAATGCAATCAATGCTAGCAGCAAAAGCCGCTGTTCCGCACCATCTTCTAACGCACCAGGAAAGCTTGTTAAAAGGTAAAAAAAATTAAAAAAAAGCAGATTCACAGTTCCACTGCGCTAGTAGTTACCATGGAAACCACTGAGAAGAAGCTAAAATAAGAGAGCAGCTGAGAATCACAATCGGTTGAAGTGACAAACTCTTAATCCAGTCTTTCTACCATTTATTCAAACATCCCAGATTTTAGACTGCAAAGCAACATGCAGCCTTCATGCGAACACAAATTCTTCTAATTTATTGAAGGCCCTGAGCCGCCCTGAAATCTGTGAAGAAAATACAGAGCTTACTTGCACTTCAATGCACAACTGTTAGTAGAAAATGCTATAATTCTGTCAAGCCCCCACCTATAGAAAATCACAATTAAGATCAAAGCCCTCCCCCTTTAAGACCAATGGCCCTTTGTCAGGTGTGAGGTCACATGCCAGTCCTGACTCATTCACCAACATTGCCTTCTGGCTCTTGTAGTTTCACGCTTTCCATTATAAGAATGGGCCTACATGTCACCATAGACAAGGCAGTGTTGGCTAATAGGCGAGGACTGGGCGAAGGTGTCATGCCATGGGATCACTCAGCAGTTATTTAGCCCATATACTGGAGTTGATAAAAAAGGTATGGCATTCAATTACCTACCACTTCCTCAAGTACGACAACCTCAACCTCGCTATTTCCAAGTTTCCACCCTGAACATTCTCGATTTGCAACACTACTCACGAGGAAACCTGTGGTCCCAAAGCACCTAAACTCTGCTCAGTTAGTCACAGAATACCAGAAAACTGGAAAAATGCCATGCACAACCTTGTTGTTGTATGTTCACTGATCCCTACGGTGCTCTGGTTTCAAGACATGATCCTGGCCCTCACTATAGCAAATGCATTGTAATAAGTGTTTATGTGTAGTCCTCCGAGCCACATATGATCTAGGTGCTGAATTTCTACAGGCTAAATGTTTACGGGATTATCCTAACCGTCAACTCCGCTTCTGCTGACCTGCTTATCGCACCCTCCTATCCGTCGCACTAGGAGTGGTGGTAGAGCTTTCTCCATGGCTGCGGCTAGACTATGGAACGAACATCCAGCTTCTATAAAGAAACTCTCAAACCACATGGCCTTTTGGAAAGCGATTAAGACACTTCTCTTTTAGTCAGTTTGTCTCCTTTAGTGGATCTCTACACTGGATGTCCTCCCCATGCTGCAGCACCAAGATACCTTTCGGTGAATGCTGCGCTTTAGATTTTCCAAAATCAAATCATAAACAAACATCTCAATAGCTTGAACATGACATCACTGCTGATTGTGGCCATTTGCCTGTTGAAAGACTTGGTGCCTATGGTGAACAAGCGTGGCCATCATGTGTGGCTTCTGCATATCTAACTCCTTTGTCCAAGGAGTCCTCCTCTCATGTCCCTGGCAGACACAGTGAGTAAAGCCTAAAGATGACCAGTGGTTACCAAAGATTGCTATTAAAATGTCTGAGAACGTTCTCCATTGCCAAGGATTGCCATACATGCCACAGGTGCTTCCACCATTGTTAATGATTTAGATGAAGTGCCGGGTTACTTGCCAATTGCTAAGCATGGCAGCAGATGTCCCTGTACTTTCCTCACTGCCAATGATTATCACCAAATGCTCAGGTACTTGCCCACTGCAATTACTGCCATCAAATGCCTTGAAACCCATGCCATTGCAATGGATTGCCAACATCTTCCGTGGAACATTTCCAAGCTAAGGTTTGCCAACAAATTCCATGGAACCTGGCCCATTGCCAAGGACTGGCATCAACTGCCTAGATAAACAAAACGCTGCTAAGGATTGCCATCAAAAACCCATGTAATTGATCCGTTGCCAAGGATTGACATTAAATGGCCAGCTGTTTCCATCACTGCCAAGGTTTGGCAAACAGTCCACAGATAGTTACCCAATCACCAAGGACTAGCACCAAATGCTGAGAACCATTTCCAACAGATGTCCCATTGCTGCTGCCTTCAAATCACCCCTCTCCCTATGGGAGAAGAGCAAAGTAATGCATAACTCTTATTCCCGGACGACTCTTCAATGGCGACTGTGGAGCAGAGTACATGACTATCAGCTCTTCCCCAGTGTAGCAGTATTGAAGAGGAGCTGGCCACAGGAAAAGAGTGAGCATTGCCGAACTCTCCTGGCCCTGCTTGCCTTGTGGTTTCTGCTGCTGTTGACAGGTGAGTGGGGCCACGGATACCCACATCCCTATTCCTGCTTGCCATGGCATCAGGAGCGACAAGCAGGCGAGGCAGAGGGAGTACTGCTTACTCGCAGCGCCCACCTAATCGTTCAAGGTTGACAGCAGGAGAAAACCCCTTAGTCAGCACAGCCTTGCAAAGGGAGAGACTTGTTTCGCCTTCTTTTGTCATCATGAAAAGAGTAGATTCACTTCATGCCAATCTCTCTGCAACACCACACACACACCCGGATTAGCACTCTAGTGTTTGTGGTACTGCAAGACATGGATGTTGCATGGTGAAGGTGGACACACAAAATAACAATGTGTGGGCTGCCCAATTTATTCCGCTGCCCTTATTCCCTGGCTAGCAATAGAAAACTCTGAAAACTCACCGATGTGAATAACATAGTTCATGATTTAAGCTTTCATCCCCAACACCGTAGGAATAGCTTACTATGTACCCAGTTCCTAAAACTTAAAAGAATAATTTCTCCTACTGGGACCTATGAGAAGGAGTGTACAGTTCTTACACAACGATTTTCCTCAACCGGCTACCCAGACAAAGTGCTAAAGGAAGCTATTGAGAAGTCATTGAGAAGGCAACGATTAGACCAAGATATAAACGATTGATCCCAAAATCCCAAACTGATGTCTTTCCCTTTAGTCATATCCTGAAATACACTAGTCAGAGTAACCAGAGATCAAGAAATATTGGAGACATATACAGGCACACAATTTGCAAGAATTTTCCCTAGACCGCCCATGATAGCTCATAAACATGGGAGAAACTTCAAAGATCAGTTAGTGAAGGCAGAGAGAAGCACATATTCCAAACAACGATTTCTACAACAACCGAAATTTGGTACATTCCCATGCCTGAACTGTCACAATTACAATATCATCATGAGAGGCGACTCTGTAAGACACCCACAGACCGGAGGTAAGAAGAATACACATCATTACTATGCAACCTGTGGCACTCGAAATACGATTTACAATCTCTGCTGCTCTGGTAGAAAATTCTACGTGGGCCAGACAACAAGAAAAGCCAAAGAGCGCTGGACAGAGCAGAAATTGCACACACGCACAGACAATGGCAAATCTCCCGTCTACAGACATTTCCATGAACATAAGCACAGTATAGCACAACTAAGACGTGTAGTCCTTGAAGTTATACATCCACCTCCGCAGGGGAAGAGCGGAGAGCGGTGAGGGGGGATTTAAGTCAAAGACTGTCCCAAAGTGATATGTTCAGGATTGATGAGCTTGATTTGCTTCACCCACAGGGTATGAAGAATTTAATGTTAGTGCATTCCTCGCCTCTTATTCATTTTGCCTTCAGTTACATTCATGACATTGTGCTCACACACGTCTATTCATTTGTCACCTGTTCAAACTCTGTTCCTATAAAGATATATTAACCATTTCTAGCTGCTCAATCCAAACACTCAGTTCTGATGATTTATGTACAATTGTGATTACAATATATTAAACATTTGTGAAATGCCATACTTATTAAGTGTGTCCTCTGAATTATCCGAGTAACACATGTACTATTGTGATTATAAAATATCCTAGTTTTTGTGAAATGTCATGTTTTTCAAGTATGACTTTGAATTACTTTAGTTATACATTGACATTTATTCCTATTTTGTGACAATTTTACTGTGAATTGACTTTGTATAACATTGTGTTTAACTTACACTATTCAATTACAACTGTTTATACCAGACTCTGTTGGTTTCCCAACACCACGCCTGAAGATTATATATGTTATTCAATTATGGTTTGGACCATATTCTTTGCCTTAACCTTAGATTGTGAGTATGTGATCTTATACACAATTTGTGAATAAAACAATTTGCACATCGCTAGATCCTACTCATTGGTTTACCATATCCTCCTTCCTATTTAATATCTGAAACTTGCTTTTTAGTTTCATTTCTCTTTTCAGTATAGTTTATGCTTTCCCTATTTGTGTCTAGTTAACTAGATTCTATTCTCTGATAGTTGTTGCTCACTTCGGCTTAATCGTATGGCTATCTACTGCTCATGCCTTTATTTATCCTAACACATCATCTCAACGCCTATAATAAATGATGTTAAGATGACTTAATCACAGTCTGTGACGTATGACATCATACATAGCAGTCATTTTTAACCACCACAAGATTTTTGGTGTTCACGGCAACACAATATAACTTTGGTCTGTAAGAACATCTTTTGAAAGAGGTAATGAGGATTTGGATCAGGGGGACGCTTTGTTCTTCTATCCATAATCTTAATATCTTCCTCCTCACGTCCTTTCAGATTTCACACTAATTTTATGGGACTTCAATCAGTTTCTCCTTGTTTCTGATAGTAGACGTAAGGTGTCTCTAAAATGATCAGCCCCTCCAAATTCTGTGTTTCACTCAATTACTTATTCTTATTCTATAATGGTTCACATTGCAGAATGAATTGGATGATTATTAAAGCGTATCGCCCTGATTTTTTTACCGGATGATTACATTACCACGATATTTTGACACTTTTATTGACTTTTATTTGAAGATATTCACAACTTTCCTTTGAAAGCTAAATTGACTTAAGAATTCATACCAGTCTATTTTGCATTGTACTATTATAAGATATAGTTTCTAAAACTTGTGTTCGTTGATTTCCTATCTAATAGATTGCATACACTTGCTCCAGATGAAAGCATAAGGATATCCCGAAATGCGTTGATCTATTGTACCACAATATACCATACTCTTTTGGAGACTGCTTTTTGAAGATTATTGGATAAATGTTTTGTTTGAATTTTATATGAAATTGATAATATTGACAAACGCTCTTACTTGAGGTCTCCTATGCATTTCATCATTCTGTAACATTAGTCATACATTTGAAAACAATACTACCTTAGTAGGCAATACCAGCCGTAGATAGTGTGCAGGGAACATGTGTGTCCTTCACTAATATCCACTCTTCTCCTTGACATTGATCCTCAGACCCACCAATGCCTCCTTCTAACAAATCAGTTCCTGTCACTTCATTGCTGAATGGAGCTGTGAACCTTTAACCAAACATCAAGCATTTTGGGAACTGTTTCATGGTATTGAAAAGACTGCAAAGCACATCATATGCTTTAGAGTTGCTACACTGCCAGGAGTTTCCCATGATCTGGCAAAATGCTTAGCTCTTTCATGTGATGGAAGAACATCAAATTGGCAAAGGCTACAGATATGCCCAATCATTTGACATAGTGCAGCTGATCATATTTTGGTATTGGGGATATATGCTACAATCCTAGTAGCTTCCAGCCCATCCTCATTAGTATTAACCATCTATTTACTTGTGGGTTGTAGGGTGCTGCACAGCCCTGATGGCAGACATGCTGCCAGAAGCAGGTCAGGCACCTTCTCATGACCATGAAGGCCCCAAGCCCCTTTGGCATCTTGGAATTGGAGAAGTGTCTGGTGGCAAGAAGGAGAGGATCTCTGACTAAGGGGAACCAATGATTGAAAGGTGCCTTGCCAAACCCTCAGTGCCACACTCTATATAATTGTCCTCGTATTACTAGAGCAGATGCTAACATCCCTGCTCAATGTTGCAAACAGAAGAATTCAAGGAAAGAATGCATGGACACATGTCACTAGCCATCATACTTTCAAGTTATCAAAGAGTACAGTAGCCCGCTTGCTCGCTTGGACTGCAACGATATCAAGAAATACATCATGGATGAAAGTTTGGGGATGGTTAGGTGGCACAAACTTTCAATTTTCTGTAAATCTGCCAGGAGCATACCCCCACATTCTTCTTTATCTGATTTGAGAGCTTTGCTGTTTTGAGGTTGGAGCCACTATTGATTCAGGGCTCTCCCCCCAGAGGGCCTTACATCAGTTGCTGGAGTCTTCTCTAGTATCCTAGCAGTACCAGTGTTTGAGGCATGCAGGCCATTTCTTAATGACTGATGACAAGCCACATGGAAGAGTTACTTTCAGGATTGATTTCCTGTGATGGAGGACTGTGTTCTGTGGGCTCTGATAGTCAAAACAATCCTCATTGTTTACTTTGATTCGAACACTACCAGAAATGATGCCAAGGAGCAAGCTTTCTGCTATCGCTTGCAAAGATTGGTATGATGACGGCAGCTTGGAGGGTTTCACCAGATCAAAACGTAAGTGCAGCCCATAATCTCTTACAAGGACCTGCATATGAAGATACCCTGTTGGTGGTTTACACTTCGCCTGCCTCATAAAGGCGTGAAAGCTATTACTCGTAAGAGTGATTATATGTCATTGTCCATTGGTTTAGTAGTAGTAGGATTTCAACAGAATGTTTCTATTCCGTCCCCAGTCAGTGAACCCCATATGTACTGGAGACTCTGGGCCTCACTATGTTGGGCTGTGCGGATAAAATGTGGCAGTAATAGTGTTACCACCACATTACCGCACCACCCAATCACGAGTTCGGGAAAGGTTGGAGGATTCACCTCCAGCTCTCGACTGAAGGTGAATGCGCCAGCTTTCCACCCATTTCTGGCACAATTATAGCGGTGCAATTACTGCCACAGTAATTGCACTAAAAATGCCCCATTGGGTCCTATGGACTAAAACAAATAGGGACTTACACCACCGCCACCACTTGTAATCCGGCAGTAATACCACCAGACCAAGTGGCGGTAACAGTAATTACATTGGGTGGTATTCCTGGAGATTTAACGCTGGGATGCCGCCCAACTTGTGAAGAGGCCCTCTGACCATCAATCAATGCATGCTGGCCTAACCTGTCAATTATATCTGAAAACCATGCGCACATTCTGAATCAGAACATTCCACAGTCTTTCACAGGCACAGCCTGTTCCTCAGACCACTTGAAATCTTTTTTTCACCCCTACAGTATTTCTATATGTATTAGAACAGCGATCTGCAACCTTTGGCCTTCCAAATGTTTCGGATTATAGCACACAACAGCCTTAGCTAGCATGGTCAATGGTGTGGGATCATGGGAGTTGTAGTCTCTCCCTTCCATTTTCCTAAGGACCATGCTTAAAGTAATGCGTAAACATCATGTAATGTGGATAGGAGACAGGTTCTGAGATTCCATTGACAGCACCCACAAGTTCAGTAGAACGTACGCATTCTTTTTATGTTCCGGATCCAACTCGTAGACAAGCATCAATACTGTACATTTCTCTTTCCATTGTCTAAACTACACTATTAAACGAGTTCTACTTCTTGAGTGGTCATGTCCCCTGCACAACAGTAAAAGAGGAATTTCTTTCACTGCTCCATTGGCACTCTCCACGCATTCCCATTTAGATTCCAGCTTAATTTCGGTGGGCAAGTTAGTCATATAGTAAATGCTGCAGCCGGGTGCTGCTGGTCCAATTTTAATAACCCTGCTGGTTTTGCCAGATCTGAAGCCGCATTTGCGTTGGCACAGGCAGCATGAAACGATCTTGAATATGCCCTCCCACCTCGTTAGTGTCCTGAAATGTAAGAGTTTTTTATGATTTCCCCCAAATAGCGGATTTTGTGGGTTTTACCCAATGTTTCTGAAAGCTGTGCTCTAAACCCATTTCAACCCATCCTTTTCATAATATTCCAGAATGTGGGCGACCCCCCCTAAAGCAGAAGTACATTTGGGCCCATTCAAGGAAACCTGTTAGAACGCTCCACTTGTATAATCCACCAGTCGCTGCTTAATATAGTTCTTCTGGAAATCTATTCTTTGGATGCCTGAGAGATGCTCCCATCTTCTTCCTGCCATATATAATTTGTTCGCATCAGTTTTAACTATGCGTGATATGGACTAATGTAAGTACATAAATATTGATAGAAGTTAAGGAGTACAAGGCCTACATTATTTCCTTCATGCCAGTCTTTTTGATAGATTCTAAATGACAAAATCGACTTTGACGAATTTTCATTAATACATTGAATGATCAGGCCTATACAATTAAGCATTAGCCCTGTGGAGAAAGTGAAAACGAACTGGGAAAATAAAAAAAATAAGGCAAAAAAACAAGATTTGTTGGGATGTTTGTGAAGATATATGCCCTCATTATGAGACTACCGGTAACCCGCAAGGGCTACAGCAGGTTACAGGCAACCTCGTCTTACCGTTACCAGAGCCCGATATCCCGGTGCCGGCGGTATGTTCCCATCCCATGGAGTCCCATTGTTAACGATGCCGGTGCTTCAGTGATTTTTCTGCCGGTAGGGGCCTGAACAGGGCAGGCCTGCTGGTCGTTTAGCGCCCATACCGGCAGACTCGGAGTAACCCGGTCTGGAACAGGTTACTCCTGATGAGGCCCATAGTCTTGGCAGGTGAACCGCCAGTAAAAAAGAAAGTCAATTAAATTAACCCTGAAGAAGACCTTTTTTTGTAAATTCGTCAGAGTGATTCATTTGCTATTCTAACATATAGGCTGTTTGTGGCCAAAAAGTTCACATTTTTAATGTGGAATTAGTTGAATTTTGTACTTTTTATGTGTGTTAAATCGTTTTTTAAGTTATTGTTGGATATACATTTTGTCTTGATAATTAAGTCAGGGAAATATGTCAAAGTAGGATGAATGCGAATGTTATTACGGATTATGTTTCTTCCCTTTACTTTTGTGTCTTCTATTGATATGTGCGAGATTTTGTAAACCGAATCACAATTAAATAAATAAATAAGCAATTTTTCTTTTTCACTGCCTCAAAGTTCCAGGACAGTTGATGCTGCAATTGCAGTTGTCCGAGTCCGTGAGCTCCTGTTGATTACCAGTGTCCATCCTTTAGCTCGTCCTTGGCAGTAGTTGTTCTGGGTGGCTCTCTATATTCGGAACTGAAGACCAGATGGGATTTAAACTGGGTGTGCACAAAGTAAGCCTAATTGGAACACATGTTGAACCTTCTGGGATCCCTCATGTGCTTTTGTGCAGCTAGCGAGGCAAACAGAGTGGCACAGTGAGAGTAGAGAGAGAGGGATGGCATTGCAGGAAAAGTCTGCAGTTGTCCTTATGTAGCCCCTCAGTACGACCTAGCGAGTTTATTTGGATTCAACTCCTAGGTAGCGTTTTAGCTACACCATTAAGTTTAGTTCATAGGTGGTGCTTCAGTACCATCTTGTGAGGCTACACAGTTTTTGCTCCAGTTTGGCGCCTTAGCCTTGACTCCTGGGTGATGCTTTAGTGCAAGAGGTAGGGAATGAAGGGTGTGGATGAGATGCGGCATTCAACAGACAGGGCACATGGAAACCTTAGCTAACTGGGGTGGTTTATGGTGCCACAAGAGTTCAGGGGGCGCTACACACCTGGCCGTGCTCCTTCTGCCATGCAGACCACCGCCCTAATTTCTCTGCCTGGGATCGGGGAGGCCAATTGCATGGCCAAATAATGAGTTCACTGGAACAAAGCCAAGCATGTTGCCTTCGCCAATACCTATTAGTAAACTACTGAGGCTCATATTCTGCTCCTGTCATGAGGTAGTACAAGGTTCTCATGAGTAGGTAATCAAAGGACATGAGTTCCTGAGTCACAATAAGTGGATAGCTCTTCCTTTCTTACCAACTGCTCTTGTACGGGGTACTCGGTTTGGCCACTACGTAAGCCAATGGAGGCATCTGCGACCAAACTGGCTTGCTGTCGCTGGACAGGGCTGATTCCAGGAATCACACACAGTGGCGTGGGCAGGCCTGCCTTTCTGCATAATACAGAGAAGGGATTACTTTACAGTGCCGCCACCGCTGCTCACTCTCTCTGAAGATGGGAACACTATAAGCAGGACCAGCCGCCATGTTGCCTGCTTTGTGATTTTCTGTGTCAGCTCATTGGCTCTCCAAGAGCGTAAGTGACTGGCACAGTGCTGATGACGTGTCGCTATAGAGAGAGATATGATTTTGGTGCACACAACATGCATGGAATTAAGTGTGGAACGGAGACATGATTTAGGGGTCGCCAGAGGTCGCAATTGTAACCTCTAAAAATAAAAATGAAAAAAACCTGATTATTTAAAAAAAATAATGTGTAATGCAAGCTCCTGGGCTGTGGCCAGCACCATGAGGCTCTTTACTTCTGGAGTGGCTGGTTTTCTTGTTCAGGCATCTTAAAAAAAGAAGAAAAAATAAGAACAGTAGTGCCACAAGTCTAACACTTTCAGCACTGACCCAGTAATGTGGTAATATGGGCCTATACACACTGATCTTAACGCTGCATATGGCGATCCATTCTTGTATGAAATGTACATCACATTATAGTGATATCGTAACCATATTTTTCGTAGTGTACAATGCTATGTGATGCCACTTCCTGTTTTGTCAACGTGTGGGGCCTTTGATACCTCTAGCTCTTGGCTGGAGGCAAACCAGTCCACCCCAGCAGAAAACACATAGTTTGGCGGTGCGGGAAAAGTGTGTGACGTATGACATCATCGTATACATAGCAGTCATTTTTAACCACCACAAGATTTTTGGCGTTCACGGCAACACAATATAACTTTGGTCTGTAACACTCAGTGTCACGGAGTACTGCCACTTTTTCCGGCACCGCCAAATTTGGGATTAGGGCCTAATAGCTTTTGATCACGTTTTTCAAATTGTCCTCATTACCAATGTCCCAATTTGATATTACGGTTGTTCCTGAACGGACAAGTTCCTTTTAAAGTTTGCAAGTTTATTTTCATGCTGCATCGTCTATATACGAAGGCCACACATGTTCTGCGCACCTGATCTGTTATGCTTGGTTCATTTTCTGTATTGCAAAACCATGCAATTTGATTTATTGGTCCTTTAATACATATCCTCGTCCATTCTGCTTGGCCTATATATTCTTGTATGCACCGCAGATCACACAATGCAGGTGTTCGTAGCCTTTCACCCACGCAGTAGGAACATTCACGCACATGTGGGCTTGATTAGCCGGGGGTTGCTTTCATTAAGCCCTGTGGCCATGGGGTTCTGAGACCCCTTCATTTATTTATTGTATTTTCCTCTGTTCATCAATGGGATATTGAAAGGCCATGGAACAATGGAAAATTGCAACACGTGTTACATTGAGGTGGGTACATGGACCCGTTATCTTCAGCCTATATTCTACATATTTCAATGGGGAGAACCCATGAAAACCAGGAATTAACCCTTTCAACTCCGGGAGCTCCAAGTCCTCCCCCCCGGAACCCCCCTTGCCCCCCAAATGAAGGCGTATAATGCATGAAATGTGCTCATTCAGCGCAATGCTATGGGAGTTCCCTTTTTTATTTATTTATTTCCATTTATAAAGCGCACAAACTGCCCTCGGGCATCGAGGCGCTGTTACAGAATATTCACTTAGATGCAGGTGGAACATAGGTACAGTATTTAGGTGCAGGTTCAGTGGTTAGGCAGCATACAGTACTCATGTTCCAATGTTACAGGGGAACCGAGGACCGGGTGCTGTTAACTAGAATAGTTTGGCCTTGGGGCCCTGGGTCAGTCAGTTTCATCAACTGAAGCGCTGTGCTTTGAAACACTGGACTTTTTACATCCGGGGGGCGTGGGGACTCCATGTTCTTGAATTCCCTGCAGCCTAATTGGTCCATTTAATACCGCACACGGGCAGCTTTCCGATGAAATATGCATTTGCCCAGAAGAGAAATGAATCGGTTAAATACGGCTCAATTAAAGCTGGACTTGAATTTCAGAGTCCTGTCGGGCTGATTCTTGAGTCAGCGGCTGATGCAGGTTGCACTGAAGACTTCAGCTTGGAGCAATACATGGCATTTAAAGTGACATGTGTGCAAACCTTCTGGTGGACACCAGGTTTGCAATCACTCTGCTGGATTTATAGTAAGCAGTGTCTCCAAGGCATGCGTACGCACGTGTCTGCAGTGTTGTATAGGGCGAGGATATGTTAACGAATGAGCACGTATTATAGTTAAAAATCTAACATTCCATTTGCGAACAAACAGGCGCAGCACAACAGGTGCAGCACAACAGGCGCAGTGCATATTACCCTGGACGTCTATCTCCTAGAATACAAACACGTCAATGCTGAAACTCACTGAACAAAATCGACTTCTTGCTGAGAGTCGCTTTTAAAGATGGCCGGTGGTTCGGCCATTTTGTGCTGTTTGTACTTATTGCAGCCCTCTGTCCTTAAGTGGGCTCTGAATGAGGCTTTCTATTTCACTGGCCATGGAATAGGCCAATAAGGCTGCCTGGGGTTTAGGAGTTCTTCGTGTGATTATGCTGGCAGTTCATTGGTGGGGTGGCCTTGAACTGCACTGACAAAGTGTCTTCCTGCAGGTGGCAGTATGGTGTCTCCCTGAGAACCTGGATGGTAAGCAGCGAGTAAAGGATAAGAGAGCTGCCCCACAGACAGCAAACATAGAGACTTGAGCAGGTATTTAAAGACCTCTTGTCAGGACTGGGAATGGACCTGATTTAATCCTGTGGGCAGATTGGCGAGCAGAGGAAAGGGTCACCCTTAGGCAACCTGCTTGATATTTCTAGGTATCACAGGAATTAAAAGATATATCCCTGTTTGTCTAAAGAACCACAGGGCTGGGAGGATAGCTCAGGGGCAACGCTCTGGTCTTTGAAACAAGATCCTGTTGAGCCGCTTGGGTTCGATACCTAAATCCTGCAGTTAGAGGCAGCAGTTTGGCAGGTAGCACAATATAAATGAGCCATTATTTCGGAGACGGGTGGAGGGAAAAGCATCAGCCCCATCACTGTAGTTGCGGCTCCACACGATTCCAGGGCAGTGGAGCCTAGGGGAAGATGCACCACACGATTCCAGGGCAGTGGAGCCTAGGGGGAGATGCACCACACAATACCAGGGCAGTGGAACCTAGGGGAGTGGAGCCTAGTGGGAGATGCACCACATGATTCCAGGGCAGTGGAGCCTAGGGGAAGATGCACCACACGATTCCAGGGCAGTGGAGCCTAGTGGAAGATGCACCACACGATTCCAGGGCAGTGGAACCTAGGGGAAGATGCACCACACGATTCCAGGGCAGTGGAGCCTAGGGGAAAATGCACCACACGATTCCAGGGCAGTGGAGCCTAGGGGGAGAGTCAGAGCTTTGACAGCAAGCGAACAAAATGTGTCTTAAGGTCAAACCAATCAGGTCTTAACCTAATGGTGTTTTCATGTTCAAAGGCGGCCTGTGTCTTTGTGCCTCGCACAGGTTTTCTAATATTCATGAATTGGAGCAACCCTTAATTTGTACATATGTTGCCGCTATTTTGACGAGTCAGACATCTTTATTGTTGGCGAAGGAAATAAAGACGACCAATCACGCTGCCTCTTGTCCTATTGCCATGCTGTGGATGCATGGTGTGCTGTTGGGAACCAACCATGTGTTTTGGGAGTTCTTCATAGGCCCTTTTCCTAGACCAGTAGGGCTCCACTCTGAGGTTCTGCACTAACCATCTGACAGGGGGAGAAGCTATTAGGCTGAACCCCAAACCCCAATTTCCTGTGATACATGTTAGCACCACGGCTCGATGCTGTACCCAGCACGAGTTCACCGGAAAACACTAAGGAGGGGTTGCACTGCTTTAACGTGTTACTGTTGAACATGTCACAGAGTCCTTGTTGGTGGCTTTTTGACTTATTGATCTCCCTGACCATCCCTTCTTTGTGATAAGTGCATCCCCTTTTGATGTTGTTTTCCCTTTTTATGTGCTTGCCTGTAGCAAGATTTAAGTCCACCATGAAAGGACGTCAATTCATCACAATGCCATGGGTAGCGGAAGTAACATCACACACCTGATATCATCACCGCCCTTGGAATCACACAGACTTTGACCCCAATGACATCACAGGAAGTGACAGAGCCAATGAGAATTAAACACTAAAATAAGTGTACAATCGATAAATAGTTCCAAAGTAGATACATGTCTTTTTAGATGCCAACCATATATAAAATAGCCTGCTTACTCAGCATGCCATGGATGCCATAATGATATGGCAAGAGCACACCAATAAGAGCAATCATAGATCAGGTGACCTGTCTTGTGATGCCCATCCAGTCTGCCAATTACTGTAATCGAAAACCAGTTAAAGCGTCATAGATACACTCTCTTCTATCCATAGGAGAATTGCAACCATATTTTCCCAGACACAGCCTTGTGCCACTGGCCCACCAGCAGTAGTTGTAAAACCAGAGTGCAGGTGGGCAGACCATGGAGATGATTTTGAGGTAGATGGATTTTGGGGGATTTTGGGTGTTTAAGTTGTGCATTTTAGGGGTACATTATTCCACTTGTTTGTTTATTTCTATTGTTCAAACCAAACGGAATCCTTTCTAGGACATCTACTTTGATTTGAAGTTCTCAGGATCACACAAGTTGGGCAAGTGGAGAAGCTGGAATTGTAGCTCTGGCGCTCTGGTTTCACATTTCCTCCAATGTCATCTTGAGTTTTGCACCAGCCTACAGTGATTTCTACATTGTAGTCTGTCAATAACAGACTCATTTGTCTGCACATAATACAGGTTATTTGCAGCACATCAAACCATATAATAAACTCACCTGATAATATAAATCTCCTATTTTAAGAAGTGTGTTAGGTAAAAGGTGTCTGATTCATTGTCTGGTTTTCTATGTAGGACTTGCTAACTATTTGATTTTTAATAACACTGCAAATAACAGATCTTCCTGTTGCACAACTTGGTGCTCCTCAGTGGGATATGAAAAGCCACACTTGCGTAGACTGCAAAGAAGGACATGTCAAAGAGGCACAGACTGAAAGTATGCATACTTGACTTGAACCGCTCCCTGCAAGTCATGATTCTGCAGAAGACACCATGGGTACTATTGTGGATAGAGTTTGGACTCCTTATGCTACAGACAAGGCTGCACTCGAGCTCTGCATGACTTTTTGTGGTGGTGAAGCAAGCATCTGAACATTTAAATGGAAGCAATGCACAGACATAAAAGGCCTAAACCATAGTAATTGATTTCAGGCAAATGGATGTTTCACAAAGCAAAAGTCATAGGGCTGAAATCATTCACTTGTTTACATATTAAGTGAATATTCAGTGGCCAAAGACATTGCCTGTGTGACCAGTGGCCGCAGAGACAGTGCCAGAGGTACCAATGGTAATGGCCAGATTTGCCAGTTGAACAGGACGTTAGCGCAGCCTTCTGCCCACCGTGCTGAGGAGGGGTAGATGGAGGATACAGCCAAAACAGTGCGGATTCGCTTTCAACAATCAAATGCCCCAAAATACAGCAGAAATACACGGAGGGCTAATGGACAGAGGTGACCCTCATGTTCCCTATCATGAAGGGGAGGGGCTTGTTAATTGCACATTTTCTAGAAATGCGATGTGAACAACTGAGCACTGCCTCTAAGATGGGCTCGCCTCATTGTTAAGACTGGAATGAGGGTGACGGTCACTGAGGTAATGTTAACTTATGGGTGATTATGACTGAATGCAC
The DNA here is from genome assembly GCF_040938575.1 of Ambystoma mexicanum. Classification (NCBI taxonomy): domain Eukaryota; kingdom Metazoa; phylum Chordata; class Amphibia; order Caudata; family Ambystomatidae; genus Ambystoma; species Ambystoma mexicanum. The sequence continues at coordinate 1,189,214,128 of NC_090922.1, forward strand.
AGAACCCGCTTAACCTTGCACCCATTACTGCTGTAATACAAAGGGAACTTTGAAATTGGATGTAGCAAAAGTATTGGGGAGTAAAGAAATAGCTCAACCCAAAATGATCGTCAGTGCAAGGCTGCCCCTTTCATAGGTCTACCAGAGGTAGCTCGATAGGCCCTCCTCTCCAGGGTCAGACGAACGGGCATTAGGGCTTCGAGCAATCACACTATTTGTTGAGTTAAGGAGCTAGCGGCACTCCTATTTGAGCAGAGATCAAACGCAAGGATCATCCCTTCGAAAGACTTTGCAATACACATAGGTCTTCATTTCAGAAAAAGTGGTGGGATCAACCAATTTGTTGGGAGAATAGCGGATGGTCCTAGTTCCATGTCGCGTGCCCGCAGTATGTAATCTGCGGTTCTGCTTTGATTATGCGCTGCTACTGCTCTCCCAGAATGATGTCATCGATGGCAGCGGCTTTGATATGAAGATGTGGCACACTGTTCTTTTCCTCTTACCACTCTCAGGGCACCCTATGGCAGTCTCTACCTTAGTGTCCTCCTGAGCGAACTATGATGGTACCCTCTAACTCTGACTCCCAGATTAGCTAATCACTAATCTTCGCTCATCCAAGAAGCCACCGCTCATTTGGCATCTGTCTGAACACCACTGGTCGGTTGTTTATTTGAGAAGTATCTTTAAGGCACCCTGTGTGGTCCATATGGCGCTTCATAGAGATGGGCCTCCTTTTCTCGTCTCAGAACTTTCTCATCGCTGGCCGCTACACTGCCCGCACTCTTCCAATCTTCATCTTCTTAAAGTCCCACGCCTTCATCTACAATATAAAGGTAGCAGAGGCTTTGTGGTATTGGCCCCCACCCTATGGAACAGGCTTCCCAATTTCATTTGGAACATTGATAAATTGGTAACCTTCTCATGATACGACATACATTCAACCCTCATCTATTTCCCTGAGTACTTATCCGTGTAATCGGCAGCGATCGTGCACTCTACGAGTACCATACCCATACACATACCCAGTGCTCATGGGTTAAGAGCTCGGAATTGACGGAGAACGCCTCCACTTTTGAAGTTCGAAACTGGGAAGGAGTAGACGCGGCACTTTAATCTTCCGAGGGCTGGTAAATTGAGTAATGTCAAATTATGTTTAAATAACAACTATGGTTTCAGCATTTAGAAGCAGGAAGTAGCCATCTGTACAAAACTGTGATACTATTATAATCGAATTTATATTTTATTATTATGTTAGTATCACTACTATTGTTATTTTTAGGTGATCTTTGTCTAAGTGTGCTGTTCCATATATGGCATAAAGTGCATAGTGCAAGGACTGTGCGTAGGCATTGTGTTCATACTGCACGCTCAAGAAGGGGTGCAATACACATTAGGTATGCAGAGCTAAATTCGGATCAATAAACATTAACATGATCAGTGATGTACAATGCATGGCTGCATGTGGCAGGTATTCAGTTTGCTGTATATTACTGTACATCTGTTCATACCCGTGCTACACAAACATGGAGTTCCTAGCAAATGTGGTTTGTCATGGATGTGGAGAATTCTCTGAAAGGATCTGCCACCAGGAATCCAGCATCTTCCTCTCACCAGAGGAGGCGGATGGCAGCAGGAGCAGCTTCAAAGCCTCCTGGCAGCCTACTGACCACCCAGATACAGAACATTCGGAATTGTCATTAGGCACTTAGGTCTAGCCCTTAATATGGCATGTGGCAATATCCGACGATGGAGTTCTTAATACGTCGAACTTTGTCTTTATAATGTACCGCTCAAGGTTCTATAGGACCCTACAAGGCTGTCTCCACCATTTCTACTGGCATTGACTTGCACCGGATCCACCCTGTTTGACCATTCCACTAGGTTAGTCTACCCTAAGCACTTATTGTAGCAGAACCAGCTGTAGGCACCTCGGAGACTTGGCAGTTTTGGTAAAGTTCTAGTCTTGGAAACCATGCACCCTATGATTGGAACCTGCGGCATGCGGGAGATGTAAGTCTCCTTGACACCGCTGTATTAGAGGAATAGGTGGGGTGGGACCAAACATTACTTGGACACTTTTATTTTGTGGGTTTACATTCAGTGTTTAAAGGGGTTTTCAAAGAGAAGAAGAGGATGCAGGGCAATCATGGCCCTGTCCCTAACCGTGCCCGCGGAGACTGAACATCTGTTCTGGGTGTTTTTTGGTATCTGCAGGTATCTTGTCTAGTAACATTTCTCCAGAAAACTAATTGGTCAAGATGTGGCCCGACTGCTAGGCAACCCATCCATTGCCAGAAAGACAATGACGAGAAACTCAGGCCACTTTTCCAGACTGCCAAAGGCTACTGAGTCATTCTCATTAATAGCCCATCAGCACCTCGAAACATTGGACTCACACCCAATGATTCCCCGAGCCACATATGATGCGGACAAGATGGGCAATATCTGTAGAACACATAGGGCTCAAGTTGACCCCGATGGTAGTGGTTTCTTGAGAAAAATGATACATTGTGAGAATAGAATGCTTCAAATCTCACACAAAGAGTGTATGAGTCCAACAGCTTGCTCGCGTGGAGTCACTTCAGCAAGGATGGTTGGTGCTGCTGGTTTGAAGCTTGTGAAAGGAACAGCCGAGAAGAGGCTGGTGTTTCAAGCGTCATTGCTAGAAGGTGGGCTATAAAATCCTCAATATTCGTTTTAGTTTTTGAAAACCTGTACTCATAAGGGTCACAGTAACTGATACAGAGAAACTGATGTTAAAGTGGAGTGAGTACGTACAAACATGTTGCTATTAACACATACGAGGCACATGTGTTTCTGTAATCACGTAAAATGCGAATCTCCTTACGTTGTTTTCATCCTCATTTCGAGTTTGGTGGAATTTCAGTAATGGTAATGATCAGTGGAGGAAATGGGAAAAAAATGGTGGGGATCCCACAAGGGCCGGGCTGGGGGCGGAGTTTAGTGGGGAGGGTGCCAGAGGAGGCAGGGTTAAGGGGGGCAGAGCTGGCAGTTGACCTCCGATCAAAGGAAATGTCCAAAATAATAGTTTAAAACGGCGCTATTTCTTTCATGCTGCTTCTTTTCCAAACTATATAACAATTCCACTTTAAACCACTTCCATGGCACTGGTGATGAGTTACTTCACTATGCTAATAATAGTTTTGACCATTGTTGCAGAGTACATTTTCTTTAAAATGCACAATTTGCATTCATTTTACCATTTTATAAAAAAGAAAAAGTCCCCTTGGGTACTATTCAAACACGGCCATTTCCGTTTGCCACAAGCAATGTCTTCTTTTACTTGACCACACCGGGCATAGCTCCTGCAACTCCCCGCTGAAAGCAGTTGTTTGGCTGCATCATGTGTGATGTTCATAGGGGTATTTCTTTATGCAATGTTTGTCGGATACATGCATACTTGTTTATTTATGCAATGTTTGTGGGATACATGTGTCCGACAAATATGGCATGAATAAATAAATATTCTGGTCCATGTATCCGACACACATTGCATAAATAAACCGGTTCGTGGCTGAGGACCAGGTCGTGGCTGGGGACTGTAACCAGAGCAGGGGTTTGGGGCGACTGACTCTGGCCGGATCCCGAGATCCGGCTTCACATCTGGTGCTGGATCTCGGATCCGGCGAGAGCCGGCCCAATGACCTGCGCTGGTAATGATTGCATGCAGTAATCCTAGAATCTTCGCAAACGTATGAGCGTAGCACCAGCCGGCAGGAACGCCCATAGGAAACATGTGCACGCTGTTGGTTGTAACTTTAAAAATGGTCTTCCCTGTGGTCATCTAGACGAGTGCAAATGAGAAGGAGGAGCGGGCAGCAGGCAAGGGAAGTGCCCGACGCTAACGAAAGTGCTCCAAACGCAGGCTTTCCTTTGTGAACACAGCCCGCGTTCCAAGCATTTCCATTGGCTAGGGGCACCTCCATGGGTGCTAATGTCCAGTAGGGCCATTATCACCTTACTGAGCTCAAAAGGGGTGAGACGGAGGACATCTGAGATGCCTATGTTTTCCTCCCCTTTGGGTGCTCCCCCACACACCTGTTTCTCCTACATCGGAGTAATGTATTAATCCAACCATTCACTGAAAGGACCCCACAACTATTACTGATGGGAAGTTTTACGCATTTCACCTCCAGCTTTTGGATGGAAGTAAAAATTTGAGGAATTTCAATGTAAAAAACAATTAAGAATCATAGTGTATTTTCAGCAGGTGGTTCTCCAAGTAATGCAGCATGAAGTAAATTGCTTGTGACCTATAATTTGTTGGGTTAAAAAAACAGATGACAATTGAACGACTGCCCGTTTTTAATGTTACCTCCAAATTCACAATTGGGCCCTCACTAGTAGTATTGCAATCTAACCTCATGGATTGCTTCAGGCGATGAAGTTAGAAAGGTGACTGTAGCAGCAGCATATGGACTGAGCTGTCAATTATTTTATAAGTCCATGTAGTTCTGGACCATATACCTGGAGCGGGGAGCCGCCATCAAAGTAGCTTTCCCTTTGCATTTCATGCTCGGCATTCCTAGGAAAAGCTGTGGGCTGAGATCCAAATCGGATGTCAGAAAAACATCTCTTGGATTGAAAACAAGAGACACGCTGATACATATTGTCTAAAAAGTGTGACCGCATCAAACAAATGAAATCCACAAAGACTCCAATGATATCTCACAAAGCTCCTGATGTCATCACGAGAAAAGAAAGGGACAGAAAATGCAAGGTCTTGGATAACACTGGAAGGCGGTGAGCTCGTGCACAGTACTCATGATATTACCGACCATTTCGAAGAGCTGGTCCACAGTCTCCAAAATGTCTCAATTACTGTTAAGGTAGCTTGAGAAATATGAATCTGTAAAGATAATCAAAGAGAGCAAATGTGTATAAATGCCAAAGAGTAGCCTCGGTAACACTGGAGCCTTGCATTAACACTAATTATTGGCCCTCACTTCAGTTATGGGCTCGAACTAGGATGACAGGATAACCCTGTGCCTCTCTACAATCTAAAAGTGAAGGATGGAAAACAAATCTGATTTTAAGGCTGAAAAATATGACCACCCTGACATAGGGACCGACCCTAGAGTAGAAATCCCTTTCAACTGGCCAACCACTCAGGGGCTCTTGTCTGCCGCGCCGAATACAGTTATACATCTGGGGATTCTTTCTGATACCACTCTCTCTTTCAGGCAGCAAGATGACACTTTAACTTAATATATCTCACCAAATTCTTCCTACAATCATACGAGTCCTCCCCTGCTAATAACAAACCACATGAGGGAACCTGTGCAAGCACCGATGATTAGCACATTAGACTATTGCACATCTGTGTACCAAGGTCTCCCAAAGTAACTTTTAAAACAAATGCAGCCAGTCCAAAGTAGGGCACCTACTCTAGTGTACAGCCTCAGCAGATGCAGCCAGGCATGGGCAGCCTTAAACTCTCTGGAATGGCGTTCAGTCGAGAAGAGACTCCCCCATTACCCCGCCAAAACACACTGTACCTAACAAACAGAAGCTACTAGAATAAAGGCCCTTGATACTTCTCCAATCAGTTCACACAGTGCACTCCATCAACAAGGGCAAGGCCTTCAAACTCTACCTACAACTGCTCTGAAAGCAAAACACATTAGTGTTAAATCCCTATTGGTACAGTATTATGGAAGGACAAAACCTACACAGATCTAAAGCAAGAAAGACAATCACAAGCGATTTAAATGAATGTGTAGTGAGGATGAAACTGCTTAAAGAAACGTGGGGTTAATTTTCCTCCACTAATGCGCTCACTCGGGCGCATCCTGACCACTAAGAACACCGGGGAACGTCTGCCACCCAGCATGGGTCATCTAGGCCCTGAATGGACTGTCATTACTCTATTGTGTCTATTCAATGTTATTCTGTTCTCCTATTTGTCTGCTCATCGAACATCCTTGTTTACCTGTTGATGTATCACCCTCATGTTTGCCTCTCATCGCATGTGGCGCCTTCAGAAATTACATTCAATAAGTAAATTATTGCATATGCTATGGACATGTGAGTATGCCATGGCCATCACCTGCTTTCTTTCTTCCGTACTCTAACCAATTATCACAAATGAGCTTCAGCTCATTACCTGCACCGGTAGTACAGGAGTGCATTCAAGGCAACTTTATTGGTTGTTCAACTCTTGGGATCCTAATAGACTGTTCAACTCATTCTTATAGCCTGTGAGAGAGGCTCTATGGGAGAGCTATTGCAGTAGTTAGGGACTGTATTCTGAGCATCTGATTGGCTAAACCATGCAATTGATGAATGACTGAAATCACCCCAGGGCCAGATGAGACCTGAACTCAATCAAAAACACCCAGAAGGAAGGATGGACACGAGTGAAGGCAAAACGTTTCCCTTAGAAAACATGAATCGGCCACATTACAAGTACGGTGGTGCAGGATAAAACGGGTGGTAATTCTGTTGCCATTATTTTTTTGTGGGTAATGGAGTTACTGCCTGTTTTAACGCACCGCTGAACTACAAGTTTGACCTTAAAGCAGAAGTTTTTCTTCCAACATCATGCTGATGGTAAATCCGCCACGCTAAGGTAAAAAAATCGGTGGATTTACCTGTAATTCCGCCAAAAATCCCCATGGAGTACTAAGGACTCCAGAAATGGAGATGAACACTTCCCTACCACCACCTGTAATCCCGTGGTAAATCCACAGGACCAAGTTGTGGTAATGATAAACGGGTTTGGTGGTAAGTTGGTGGATTTACTGCTGAATTACCACCAAATTCGTAATGAGTCCCACTGGTTTGTTTAGTATAATAGTGCAATAACTTCCCAAAGGAGCATTTGCACTTGATTGTCTCATAAAATGGCAGTGAAGTGATCAAGACATTAACACGTTTTTGAGGGGAAATGTACCATGTGCAGCAGATTCCTTGTCACATTTCATGTACATGTCAACTGTCTGTGATGGAAATCCGAGCTGCATTGTAACGTCCCAAAAAATATTCTGTCAACACAAAGAAGATTGTCGCTTTTTTAAAATCCAAACGCAATTTCTGTAGAGTACTGGAAAATCACTCATCAAGACAAGCTACAAAAATAAATGTATGTGCGATTTTTGTGTTCAGGCATCTTTTCGTTACTTGGCAGTGATTAATGGACAACTGGAAGCTTTGCGGAATAATGCTTATATGATTTACTATCCCCTTTGCAGTAAATCTGCTGAGCCTGATAATCCTAATTACACCAGTGCCCCAGTGTAAGAGAATTGTCATTTTAATTGTATTAAGTTGTATTTTACAATTTTATACTATATATTGTTTACATTGTTTACTGTATTTTATAAATCATTTGTATAAGCTATTTTATGCTAAATATCATGATGAATTGTATGCTAATTCCCGTACAAACTGAAAGATGTTGATTGACCAACTGAAAGTATATCATGTATTTCATTTAGTGTTGTTTGTTAAGGTGTTTTTGAACCATATACAAATAAATAAATAGATAAATAATAAAAAATAATGCCCCATTCAATTCCTTTTAGTAGCCCAATTGTGACAGATCTAACTTCTGTTTAATTTCAGGGCCCAGAGACAGCTGGACCTTTATTTCTGGCCAGAAAATCTTGTTCAAATCATATAATGTGTATATTCGCAGTACCTGGCTGTGCAGCAAGGGCCGACTCAGTCTGGTAACAGTACATGCCACCATTGTTAGCTGTGTGCCCCGCCAATCTGCCGTTCCCAATTAGACAATTGAATAAAATACTTTACAATAGTGAATGAACATATGCAATTATATATATAAAAAATCAAACATTGACATGAAAGTATGAAGTTAGGGTTTCACATAAATATCATTCATTTCGGAATAAAGAATGAGCTTTCCCACTAGCCTTTATTCCGGGAATCCGAGCAATCTCAAAGTGTTTCTGCCTGCATTACAGGTATTCATGTTATCTGCCAAATGATATTAGATGTTTGTAAACTAGATATACATGTATGCGCATACACACATATATATGTAAATACATATATATGTATACACACATGTACACACCCACACACATATATGCCTGATACAGATGTATAATTACATCCATATATATATATGCTACCTTTATATTGATATCTGCATGTATACATAACAATACATGTATGTAAATATATGTAAATACATTATTACAACTTTATGCAATTTATCAATATAGTGTAGAGGTATATATGTATATATGTATATATGTGTGTGCGCGTTTACATAAATACCAATATGTATATATGTGTTTGGATGTGTTTAATAGTAAGGCATATGTAAAAAAAATGTCTTCCATCCAAAAGGGATTCTACAAGATATAGTTATAAGTCTAATATATACTTTCATTTGCAATTGGAGGTCTTGTGTTAAGAAAATATTGTCTTCTGCATCCTTTCTGTTTAGTCAAATGTGACCTGTAATAGAAATATGATTCACAGGAATGACATTTCCATTTTGTGTTGTAGATGCAATATAAAAGGCATGTACAATTTGAGGCAGTGTTTTCATGGCACGTATCATTCCTCTAGAGCTTGTGTGTGCTTCTGTGCTCTGAAGTCATATGAATTCCACTTTGAGAAGACAGCAATTTAATAAAAATAAAATCACCAATGTACAGCCTCAGGCTGACAATAAAAACCGATACATAACCACATGAACATCATATTTATATAATGAATATTTTTAAAGATGATCATAAGAACATATATTATCATACATTTGGCACTAATATTTGCCATTGGACCAGCAATTGGCAACGTTTGCTTTATATGTATAAATTTCTGTTTGAACATTAGATCTTTCTAGACTTATATTCACTATTTATAAAAATATTTAGACAGTAAGCTCACGTTGAATCACTAAGTCTACTGTGTTATGGAAACTTTTCAGTAGTGAAACAGCCTTCTCATGCTCCATGTGTACAAAACTGTGTCCATTCGCCTGCAACAGACAAAAACAGTAACATGAATATTGCACACATCTGGAAAATCAATGTATTGCAAACTGAGATGTAAAATCGGAAATACAACAAGGTTTATATGCTATTTCTTTTAGTTTATTGTGATTTTGTTTACAAAACCTTACACATTTATAAAATAGCAAACATACATCAATTATAGAATAAACATGAAATGCATCATTACGAAAGAAGAAAATACATTCTTCATAAGAAGAAAGATAGAACTACATAAAAGAAAAGAGAAGGAAAAAAGTATGAAGAAAAAAGAAAAATTGACTGAATAGGAATAATAAAATACATACGATTCTTGGAGGCAATTAAAACAAACAGCTAGATGTCCTGTATAAATGCTTCACCCAACGTATGGTAAATCTCCTTGATCACATGTACATGATTATGTTAGACTTATGTGTTCCAGCCAGGAGGCAGAAGGCAACTCCACATGCTCTCATTGATATTTATGATGACATTACAAGTACATTTACCCAACCATCTATTACTCATCCCTAGGACTCAGCACATTCAAGAATAAGATGTTTCACATGTTCTAGTTTCTCCTGATTTTTACAGAGTATACAGAAACAGAGGAGCAATAATACATCTACGAGGACCCATTGTATCCAGTGTGCATAATATGTTGAGTTGGAGTCTCAAAAAAGTCATTCAGATTCTGTGGTCTAGGGAAAGGGTCAAGTAGAGTATTACATCTTCTATTAATGTATTTATAATGTGCATATATCTTGTATTTCATTAAATGATCAAGTTATATACACCAATCCCATAAGGAGATTTTATCTTTGACCTTATTTGGATTAGGAATAAGATCTTCAAGATTGGAAAATATATTTTCCTGTCCTGCCAAGCTGTCCTCACACATGATTGTTAGTTATAAGAGGTATCTTAACTGTGGAATAGGCAACTTTCAAATCGGCGTGTAGGGAATTGAGCGGCGGATTCAAGAGCTTAGAAAATAGCACCAATCTCTTCTAAAGTACAATAGAATCTAGAGATTGTAGGCCCAATTCAATTCTAGTTAAGGTTACTGGAAAACACTGGGAGAGATGTAAAGTTCGTTTTCATATGTAACCCTCCAGTTTGTCGAGGGAGAAGTCACGCGGTACATTTAAAACTTCAAGACCATATAATAAAGTTGGAATAATTTCCCCCTAATAATATTTTAACAGTGGTTTTATGGTAAATGAACAGTACTCAACATACATTTTTCTCAACTGGGCAGTCAGGTGAATGCGTTTAAGACCAGGAGTCTCCACAAGGTCGAAAAACAAATAAACAAGGAAAATATAGTCATGAACCTAACAGGATTAAGCCTTTCCCCCCATTTAATCAAGGCACTCAATAAAGGCCTCTCCTTTAGCCCATCAAGAAAATTGGACTATTTTCAAACAAATGTGGATCTCTTCAAATTCTGCAAAAAACTCAAATTGAAAAAACTTTACTCTACCAAAATCTGTAAACCTAAAAAAGCAGCACCTTCGCCTTCAACCTTCACAACTACAATGGCTGAACACACCATTACACTGTTGAGCCTACAAGATGATTCTGAAGATAAATCCATAGAAACTTTAGCATCAGAACTGAATCTAGATCTTGGACTGGCACTTGAAACCAAACTTAAATCCAAATTTAACATTTAACCCCAACCTCCCAATGACAACCTCAATAGATATTTTCCAAAAACCTGTCATCAATGACCTTAGACATCACTATTTGAATGAGCACCAAAAACAGTACAAAAAGATCAGATATAACTTGACGCCTTTGGAAATGAAAGCCATAAAGGAACTGAAAAACAACCAGGAAATTATCCTCAAACCTGTAGATAAGGGAGGAAAAATAATTCAACTTACTGCCAAGGACTACATCAAAATGGCTAACATTCACCTTCAAGACACAGAATGGAAACAAATGAACAACTACTGGCATGAACAAGGACTATTGACAGATGATGAATGGAACTATATGACACCCAATTACCCCATCACAGCAACAGCAAACTTTATACCAAAAATCCATAAGCCGTACTTGGACCTGCCACCAACAAGACCAATCATTAATGGCATAGGTTCTCTTACAGAACCAATTTCAGAATTCATCGACAAACACCTTCAACCCTTAGCGGCTAGCTTATCCTACTATATACAAGCCACCAAACACATCATCCAACAACTTATACCAGTACATTGGGAAGACAACTTCAAACTGGTCACTCTAGATGTTTTTTCACTGTATACCAGCATACTATATAACAAGGGTATCGAGACCACCGAATATATTTTGAAAACCCACTCCATTTCCTACTACTGACAAAACGCAATGATCTTAGAGATGCTCAACTTTGTACTAAACAACAATGTCTTCCTCTTCAACTCCAAGATCTATAAACAGAAACAAGGAACAGCGATGGGGGCCAAATTCGCACCGTTATATGCAAACCTCTACATGGGTCACTATGAGTTACAGCATGCATGGCAACACCCTTCACGCACAATAATAACATCATATTTTGGGGTCAATATATCGACGACATCCTGTTGATTTGGAATGGCACATCAAGACAACTAAGGGAATACCACCAGTACCTCAACAATAACTCCTACAACCTCAAGCTCACCATACAAGAAAGCACACAGAGGATCAAATTCCTAGACCTTGAACTATATGTTGCACATAATATCATACAGACCACACTCTATGTTAAACCAATGGCAGGCAACAGTACACTCTATGCTACAAGCAACCATTCACATCACACCATAACAAATATCCCCTATGGGGAATTCCTTAGAATTAAAAGGAACTGCACAACTACTGAGGAATTCGAAAAACATGTGACCCAAGCCAAACAGAAATTCCGTGACAGAGGTTACCACAATTCAAGCCTCAATAAAGCATACCAAAAAACACAACTCAGATCTAGAAATGAGTTACTACAAAACAAACCCTTGATCAAAACAACAAAGCATCAGGATATCAGATTCATCACAACATTCAACTCTGAAGCATCCATTGTTCGAAAAAGTCTACTAAAACACTGGTCAATACTTACATCAGATGAAGATCTTAGACCTTATTTGCCTGATCACCCAAATATTGCGTATCACAGAGCAAGGAAACTCAAAAACATATTATGTCCCTCTCATTTTCAACCTAAAAAAAGACTCAAAAGGACTAATACAACTTTGGAATACGCCCAAACTAAAAGGCAGCTACAAACGTGGATCCTGTGCAGTATGCAACCATTCAGTCAATTCTAAAACCACCATAATGCTACCCAATGGAAATGAACATCACATCCAAGATTTCATTAACTGCAATTCAACTTTTGTGGTCTATGGAATAGTATGCACATGCCTGAAACTATACATAGGTAGCACAATCAGAAATTTGAGAACACAAATAGTCGAACATTTAAGAACATTGAGAAACAAGGACACAAGATACCCACTCGCCAACCACTTTTTTCAACACCATGCTGCGTATGACATAAAGGACGTTTCTTTCTTTGGGAGTGAAAAAATATCCAAACCGGCAAGAGGTGGCAATCGAGAAAAGATACTGCGTCAATGTGAAGCAAAATGGATATGCCTGACAGACTTCCGACAATGAACTATCTCATTTCATTTGAACCTGTAATCAATATACATTTAAACTATATGTATTTTTGTTCCAAAACTGTAGTTTTAATACCAACATATTTCTATTGAACACTGTATTTATTCATGCATATTATGCCCTCAATGTTCTATTTAATTTAAATTCACGTTACACTATTAACCTATTTATACTAAACCTTAAGATGCCCTATAGATGTACATTTAAATCAGACCAATGTGCCTATATACCAAGAGCACTTACCTAGTCACTCTGTTCACTTAAACACCACACAGTGAACCACTTCAAAATGTATTGCTCCAGGATTTATCTAGAAGTATTACCTGCTATAATTCTCCTCCTTACCTACAGTGTCTCTGGGAACACACACTCCATAATTATTATTTTTTCTTTTTAAACATGTATCTCCTAAAAATAAGGAAGATACACGTACCAGCAAAAACCACCATTTCTTCTTCTTTTTTTTTAATTTGAAAAAACACTACAGTTTAAACACAAGGATCAAACTTTTGTTTCAAATTCCTTTCACATCCTTAAAAAAGAAGAAAAAGCAAAGAAAAATTCTAAACATTCACTCTCAATTTCCTTAATATTGTTGGTTCACATTTCACTGCATCCATTCATATCGCAATCAATCAACCATTCCAAAGTGCACAGGTTTACAGCACCCTAATGCCAAGCAATTTCACTAAGTATCAGCTTTCAGTAGCATGTCCATATAATTTACAATCCCACAGACAAGTTTTATGTTGTTCCCAGAAATGCTCCTGGTCCACCACACGTTCATATCATCGTCTATGGGTGCAACATTTCCAAGATGTAACATGTGTTGCTTTACTATCTGTTTGCACTCAATTAACAAATGTTTTAAAGATTCGATGGCTAGTCCACAAAATCGGCAAAGATTATCATTTATTGCTTTATCCTTTCTTTGCCAGAGATTTTCTTTTGTTCTTAGTGTATTTGTCCGAAACCTGAGAAATTGTTCTCGGTGATGACGAGATGGGCAATGGAGTAGATAACGGGCTGCACATTTAGTTTTTCCTGTTCGCAGCCTACAAAGTTTACTGATCGCATCTTTTTTCGTTTTTCTTGGTTTATGATCCAGGCCCAAGACTCAAATTTGTTCTTGGCACATTGTGGCCGGTTTAATATTTCTTGGTTGTTGATATCTGCTGCAGACAAAAATGACAATAGTCTGCAAAACCATGAGTTTAGTAGATTTCGACTATTTGGGTCAAACTCATTACTAAATATTTGGTACGCCAGAGTTGGTGATTCAAGAGACATCTTTTGCATTGACGGGACAGAATTCCACACAACTCTACTATGCAGCGAGTTTATTGAACATTCATGTTTCAGTAACGTCATGGATACGGAATGTGGCATTTTTAACAAACACCAAAAGCGCCCTTCCAACATATGCCATATTTGCTCACTGAAATTCCACCCCACTTCTGCACCAAAGACAATTACCGGCACAACATTTTGCAGGTAGAATCTGAGAACAGGTTCTATTGAAAAAATCCCATCATTTTTGTTAATCTTTGCTCCTTGAAGGGCAAGCTTCATCATCTTCAATTTTAATTCTATAACCCAGTGATGTTCACAGATGGAATTATTAAATTGTATTCCTAGATATCTTATGGTGTTGACGGAAGCAAGGCATTCTCCAGCCACAGACCACCTAAATGATTTGTTCTTGTTGTTATTTAGGTTGCCAATTGACACAATGTTTGTGTTTGATGTATTTATCATAAGCTTGTTAATGACCATGTATTCATACAGGCTAGTAAGCAAACGCTGAAGTCCTATTTGTGTTCTGTCTAATAGCACCAAGTCATCAGCATAGATGATACATTTGAGCGGTATCCGGTTTATCATCGGCGAAAAACAGTGGACTCGTTCCAGATGTTTAGGCAGGTCCACCAGAAACAATTTGAAAAGCTCAGCAATGAGAGGGGAACCTTGTTTGACACCCTTTAACGTCGGAATGATCTCTGATAGGTCACCACAGTTATTGAGTCTCACCCGAATCGATGTTTGGTCATGAAGTGCCATTATGGGGTAAAGAATGTTTGCCAGGCATCGCCACTTTGACAGTTTCGCCCAAAGGAGTCCTCAATTTACACTGTCAAATGCCTGCTTCCTGTCAATAAATGCAAAATGAATTATGCTGTTTGTTTTTATAGTTTCCAATTTCAAAATGGTAAGAATTAACAAATTGACATCAACCCCAACACCTTTCCTGAAGCCGGTTTGGCGTATGTCCGTGATCAGGGACACCTCAGCCCATTTGCGAGTTTTTCTTGCAAATTTGATCCATAGATCTTACCAATAGTGTCGAGAAGGGCAATTGGGCGATAGTTGTTAGGATCATCCCAATTGGCCTTCTTATAGATGGGAACCACAACTGCAGTGGTCCATGATTCTGGCAGTTGTTTAGACGTTGCAATGTTTGAAAACAGCTTTCCAATGAAGGGGCCAAGTCGTTCGCATCATTTTTGAGCGACACATTTGAGATCAGATCGGGCCCTGCGGCACATGAATTTTTTAGTGCCTTAATGGCTCTTATAATCTCCTCATGCGACATTTCAACGGCCCAATGAGTCTCTGCTAAACCGATCTTTGTCACTGGCTCAATGGAAGGTTTCTTGAAGACCATAGAAAAATGCGTTGCCCATTCATCACCTGAGATTGTATTTGTGGGTATAGGTGTACATTTGGTATGGTCCATGTTCAAGATCCACCAAATTTCTCGTGAGTTTTTTGTCACTATTAAGTTCATCATTAGTCCGGCACGATCTTGATCAACAATGATGGCGTGTGATTATGCCCAATTTTGATGAAGAGCTCTTCGGGTCCTTACTGCATCATGCACATCTTTTCTGGGCAGATATTTTTTTATGGCTCTCAGATCTTTCCACATGGCCTTTTTTGCTTCATGCATAACTTTGCTATATAGATGTTTGTGGCACCGCCCATAAAGCGTAGTCTGCTTTACATCAAAGATGTAATCGGTCAACAGTGGAATATAATCGATTCCATGTATGGCAGGAATATCCATATGCCTACTACTAAGGCTTTGGATCTGTTTTCCATTCATTCTGAGACAGTTTCCCCAGAATTGACTTCCACGGACCTCTTATATGAGGCAGCAAAAGGCATCGAGTCCATCAGGCAACAAACTTTCAGCAGATTATGGTCACTATATTTCATCGCTTGAATTTGCAGTGCAGGTCTATGACATTTGACTCAAAGTTTCTTGAGACCCATATATAATCAAGAATACTATGAGACTTTTCACAATGTCACGTCGGTTGTGCTGGGACATCCCCTTTTGCAGTTCCATTTAGCATTGAGAGGTCACGTGTACTCATGGCATTTTGCCATGTCTGACTTCTAACATCTATACCATCCACAGGCAAGCGCTTATATGACTGCAAATTTTGATCATACTGGAACCAGGTACAATTTACGTCTCTGCAGCAGATGACTGACAAGTTATTATAGGCCAGCATTGTTTTGTCAATTAGATGAGTGACAGTATTTACGAAAGCTTTAGTTCTAATTTTTGCAGGATTCCAGTATCTATTAATGATGAAAAGATATTTCCGAGAATAAATGCTTTCTTCCATGGTATGAATAATTGTGCCATGCACAAACGGATTTGGATTCACTGAGACTGGAGCCGACCATCTTTGAGAAATTCTTACCATTGTTAGTAGACCTGAAAGTGGACGGTCTTTAGCATTTTTTTCAGCCGGATTTAACAGAGATGTAAAACTGTCTCACATCGGAACTTCACGTAGCCATGTTTCCTGTAAACAGATTGCAAACACATTTTCCAGAGAAACCTCAAAATCATTAAATAAGTGTTTGAATCTGCGTGTGTTCCAAGATAGAAAGGTGTGTTGGCATTCATGGACCTCTTGTTATGGCTTGTGTTTAGCGCAAAACCTGTTTGAATTTGCTTTTTTGTCTGATGCTAAACTATGAAGATTCCGTTCTTTCCTTGGCTTTTGCGTGTTACTCATAGTTTTCTGTAAAACTGCTGAATCGACCTGCACCAATTGGTTTTCTTTTGCCTCTGCTGCCTTTTCTGGTAACGGCAAACTTTCACTATCAGGTTCCACCAAGATCTCGAAGCCAAAAAATAGCAGATCATCACGAGCTCTTAGTAAAGTACTCTGTACTCAGGCAGATTCAATATGCAGAAGCACTTGATCTGAAGACATCTCAGTGGCATATTCAACAATCTTTATGTCATCTGATTCAATCGTATGGAGCAAGGGAATGCACTTGAACAGTTTCATTACGTTTGTTCGATTTAGACTGACATCATTGTCATCACTTTGGATGTTTTGCAAGCGTATTTTACGACATTGAGGCACACTTTTAATAGTTTTGGTCTCATGAACCCTAGATTTGAAATGTACACGTTGATATCGTTGATTCAACGTGAATTTCGGATTTAGGTGTTGATCAACTGGAATTGGGTCGGCATTTCTGCCCCGGCAGTATTTCTTTGGGCTCGCTCAGCCATTTACTTCGGGATGTCCTGCGTCGCTTCATTGGCTATCTGACCATTTGCCCTCCTCATAGGAAATTCTTGAGAATTAGGAGCAGTAGATGCATTGAGAGTACTTTCTTGATCATCATGGATCATGTAAGTGCATGGATCACATACATTTATTGAAGTGGATGCGGACATTGTAACAGATGTCTCCCCATCGGAAATTATTCTTCTTCGTTTTTGTGCAGGCTTTGACTTGGCTTTGCCAGTATGAGACGCAGGGGCTTTTTTTGTGGCCACTTCTGGACATTTCGCTTTTTTGCTAAAGTCTCGTTTGAATAGGCTGAGTCTTGGAGGTGAAGATAAGTTTCTAATACATTTCTTGACCTTGGTATTTCCTGACATTTCTCCTTTCTTTGCTGTTTTTCGTGTGCAGACTTTACTTGCGGTTTCTTTTGTCACCACCGAAGTGTTTATGTTCGCTGCAGGAATGACGGACTTTGCTGCACCAGTAAAAATGCCATACGACGAAAAATGTGTCTCAGGAATACTTGATCGCTCTTGAATGTGCACTTTGGTGACAGGGCATCCATTTTTTGCATGTATAGTTTTTCTATCTCCGCTTTTAATTTTCTGCCAAGACTTGCTTTGAGAGGACACCCCCGGTCGACTAGATCGCTAACTTCTGTGGTTGGATCCAAATCAGTCGACCCTGCATGATGTGAAGCCTCTTGGTTTTGCATATTTAAATTTGAGACCGTTTTAAGAGCTGCTTGAGCCAGTTTAGGTCCTTCTGTGTCGACATTTCTTGCACACATTTCTGCGCTTACACCAGGCACAGGATTGATGTTTTTGCACATCCATTTGACGGCTTCAGGTAAACCTTCTGATAGGTTCTCATTTTGGTAACGATGGCGAGCGGCCAAGTCAGAGAGCCTTTGCTGCCACTGCACTGTAAGGTCGGCCTCACGTTGCAGTTTTTCCTTTAGGAAAAGATTGAACTTGTCAATTTGCTCCATTTTTGTGTTCAAATTTGTCAACATTGCTCCTTGATCACGAATCGTCGGGGCTAATAATCAATTTCCGCACTTTAGGCATTGAGACCGGTTCCAAGTTTGTTAAGGACAAAAGGGCTGTTTTTGGCTGCACTGTTGAGGCAAAGTCGTCCGGGATCAAAATAGCATTTTGACTCACGTTTTTGCTGCCAGGGGAGTTTGAGAGCATCCCATACAGGGACGCCGACTTTGCATGTGACATTGAATCCGAACAGTCAAGCACCGCCACAGCCGCCACCACTGGCATATCAGGTTTTAACATCGGCAAACCCACGACCTGTTTGCTTACCTTTCCGTGATTTGAGCTCAACTTCTTAGCTGCAGTCCAGGGATTTAACATACGCCGTTGCTGGAGAGTTTTATTTCGAGTCTGGGGACGGGTTTGAGAGAGTCCGCCATAACTCACTCGCCGCAGCCTGCGACGGACTGTACAGACGAAGAAACAAAGCTGCGAACACACCACGTAATGTAACAGTAGCAGCAGCTCCTCAAGGGAAGCGCTCAGACTTCTAGACAAACTGGGACCAGGACTGGCTAAATAGAAGTTCCTCAGAAGGGAGTTATTGAAAATGCCGTCCACGTACAGCGCACAGCAAACAGCCACCGTCAGAATCTCACGCCCTTTACTGATGCAGGCGTCACGCCACAAGGGCGAGAGTATGTCAATTAAATAGCCCTTTCTTCCGGGTTGGGCGTGGCTGCAGCGTTTAAGACAACATTGCCTGCACTCCTCTAATTGAAAGTTGATGAATGAAAACAGCGCGATAACGTCTGTGCTGTATCAATGAGCCGGCTCAAGCGGGTGTCTCTCCAGAGACTGCAGAGCCGAAAAGCACAGAGGTAGCACAAAGGTAGCTAAAGGTAGTTGAAGAATGACTCGCGCAACACAGCCAACAGTCAGAATCTCGCGCCCTTTACTGACGCGGGCTTCTGTCCAAAATACAAAATGGAGTCGAACGTTATGACGTCATCGAGTGCCGCGTGCGTGATCACGTCACCACGTGGTGCCGCATGTGCGATCACATCATTGCGTCATTGCGAATCCGTGCCGCCGAGGCACAATCAGCAGGCCAATCTACACAAGCAGCCAGGCCACATCAGCCACGCACACAGCAAGGCTAACAAGCCAGAGTTGGACCAACACTCAGCATGGACTAGAACTTTCTACACTCAGGTAAGACCACACACTGTGGCTCATCACCAACCCCATGACCATGTTAACCCCATTTTAGCCATACACTGTAGAAAACACAACTGGTCTGTATCTAATTATCACCTGATAGTTGTCTTAAACTTTGTATCCCCAGATCACTCTATGAGGACAAACTACTAAGAACTGAGTCCGTATATACTACAGCACACCTTGCATCTGGCCAACAGCAAATATCCATGATACAAGGGCCACCCGGACCACTTAGTATTTGCCATCCTGTGAACACATCAGAATAGTAAGTACCATTTACTGTAACCAAAACATTGAGACCATTGAGACACCCAATGTGTCTCTTATTGCCTCTTCCCTCCCCCCTCTATATTTTTTTGAACTACCACTAAATCTTAGGACTTAAACACTGTAATTTCTTTACAGCTATCGCTATCTACGCCTTCTAAACAAAAATCCTCCTGAGGAACCAGACCACCTAATCTAGAGAAACACATGTCGAGGGTTTTAACAAAGAGGGCTTCAACAAAGAACTTTAATCAACCTTTAATGATAATATATGTGAAGCAACATATATTGAAGGCACGTTCTTAAAACCTTTAATTTGTTACAATTCACCCAAATGTAACAATGTGTAATTCGACAACCCAAAACTCCAAAAACAAATTGGAGCAACAACCTTTAGATCAGTGATCCAACTACAGAACAAGCACTTACCAACAAGCTGTTTCCTATTTTTTGAAATCGGTGGACTAACCTACAACATTGCTGTCTGTAAACTTGTGAAACCAACAAGGCATCTATTTTTGTTAAAAAAATTTTTTTGTGAAATTAATGAGTTATCTACTTTGCTCTACAATCTTTGCAGTTACAAAATTGAAACAACAAGTGGCTTTACTTTGAACTTTTTTCATCTTTTCACAATTAAGGGCGCGGGGCACTATAAGGCGTTTCTATTGTTTTGATTAAGTAGCTATCAACACTGGGCAGCCGCAGTGCTAATACCATAGACCACAGCCCCCAGTACCAATCAGCACATAAAAACTAAAAATCTGTCTAACTCGCCGAAGGTTGCCTTCAAGGCTGTAAAATTTGCGTAATTTTTGCGTTTAAGTTTTAGCCTAGCTAAGATTTTCTGTGGTCTGCTCTTAGAATAAAGGTGGAACTCCAAATAGACCATATAGTTGGATGTTTCCAAGTGGCTTCCATGTAGCTGCCATGTACACTTATTGACTTTCTTGTCATGCCAACAGACCATACCTGCTAATTTTTAGCATTAATTGTAAGGACAATTTCTCATATATAATTCTCCAATCTAACCATAATAAGAGTCAGGCCAACAGGGTTTGAATCAAAGAGTATGATATCATATGCAACGGTCAACAATCTTAGCTGCCCTATTCTAGGAGGAAAAGACCTGGAAGTGTTTAATTTACGGAACATGCCTGCTAAATATAAATTAAAAAGGCAAGGTGCTAATACCCATCCCTGTCTAAGCCCTAATGATGTTGTCATTTCCTTTGTACAATTGCCAGCCATATTAAGGGGCACTTGCAAAGTCGTATCTGTGTGCAGTAAAATGTATATATTTAGTAGACCTTCTGGAATATCCCATTTAAAAGGTTAACTCCAAAGGTGTGTTCTTTCGACACAATCACATGCTGCTGAAAAGTCTTCAAAGGCCATATATAGCGGGTTAGCTAGTGCTCTACGCTGAAGACGGTTCACAATATTCCCTTTCTGAAGCCTGTCTGAAATTTTGAACTGATGTTACGATCTGAAGCCCACTTTTCCATGTCCCTAAGGACAATTGAGGCAAAGATCTTGCTTCTGGAATCAAGCAGAGCTATTGGCGATAGTTCTCCAGATTTTCTCTGGGCCCCTTCTTATGAATGGGAACTAGAAAGCTTTGTTGCCACGTTTTGGGAAGGTAGTGGTTGGGTTTACTATGAAAAAAGATACTGCTCAGGAAGATAGACCATAGGGAGAGATTTGCTTTTAAAGAGAGATTACTTGGCCCATCAGCGACTATGGCTCTTGATGTCTTGGCCTTAGAAATAAGTAGCTCTAACTCATGGGATTGAAAGCATTGCTGCCAGTATCGGAGCTTTTTTATGTCAAATGTTATATTGGCGCCTGATTTGCAGTTACATTTCACTGAATATAACATGCCCTCAACGTCTTCTAAAATTGGCTTAAGTTGGGCTGACAATTGAGATCGGTCTGTGTTATTTATTAAGGACCAAAAGCTTTTAGAATGTTTACAAATAAGAGCATTGATCATAGATTCAACATCTCCAGTATGCATTTCCATCTTATGAATCTTTATCCAGTTTTTATATTGCCTCAATAATGAGCCTTTACCCGTAGTGAACTCTGTATGTTTATTGCTCTAGATTCTCTCAAGAATGCGTATTTCTTAAAATATTTTCCCCAAGTTGTACTGTATGGTCAAATAAGTGTCTTAGCAAGTTTAGACATATTGGCCCTCATTATAAGTTTGGTGGTATTGCAGTGGTAAATCTGCAGGCATACCATCAATCAGAATCACTGTTACCACTACTTGGTCCTTGGTCCAGGCAAATTTACCACCAGAATACAAATTGTGGTAGGTGGTTTTAGTTCTCATTTTCTGGAGTCCATAAGACTCCATCGAGATTTTGGCGGAATTACCACTGGCGGTAATTTCACTGATTTTATTTTTGGTGGAAAGTTGGAGGATTTATCTGCAGCATGATGCTCCACTCCAAAGCCAAACTGAGTTTGGCGTAGTTGATAAGGTGGCAGTAATTCCATTGCTGCCACTTTTTTACAACTCCGGCATACTCGTAATGAGGCCCATTGACTTTTGTTAATGTTATTTTAGAATTTAGGTCATGCATATGTTTCGTAATTAGCTCATTATAGTTCTCTATAGTCAACTCTATATTGAATTTTTCTAGGACTACAAAGAGTTTCCTATTGAATCTCTCACATAGACGAGAGGACCAGTGGCGTTTGCTTCCAGAATGAGTATTATTCAGAAAGTGAACTACACTAGAACATTGTTTAGGCATATTGAGGGTCATGAGCGCTACTTTCATTTGTTTGAATGAATAGTGTACAAGATCTGTTAAAGAGTTCATGCAGGAGAAAAATATAGTCGATTGTACTGTAACTAGACCCCTATGCCATGTTGGTTTGCTGGGATTTTCTCCTTTAATATTACCATTTGCTCTACAAAGATCCTATGTCGTCATTAAATCAGACCATCCCTTCCCTCTTTGGATAGAATGAGGGTTTGAAGCTACAAAACCGTGGTCTTCCATTCAGAAACAATTAAGATGACCTTCTAGGATCACCCGGTTTGACCTGTGTAAGTAGCAAATGTTCTGAAGTTCTGATTGGGTTTCAATATACATTTATGAACAGGATTAGATCACCTATACATGGCATACGTGCGGCTACAATACCGTTGCACTGTGTGGGCCATTCATGCACCTAAGAACAGTATGCATTATTAAATCTGAATCGTAAGCCTCCGTAAGGACGGCCCATAATAACCTTTGCAGCTCTGTTCAGTATAATTGTGTATCCATCAAATGACGGCATATCCGTAAGCCAGACCTCTTGCAGAATAAAAACATATTAGTACCCGGCAGGAGGTCTGGGGGTGTCACAGGCTCTCAGCCAATTTGGAGGGTCAGAACGGGGGCATTACCAGCAGTAATTCTCCCGTTCCGAGCCGACTCATGGCTGGAGGCCGCCATCTTCCCCCCCGGGGAACGAAGTAAGAGTGGTTTCTTTTTTGGTCGGCATTGCAGTTCTTTTTGACAAACAATAGATGGGGCTGGAAAAGAACACTTGTGTTTTTAGAAAAAAAAAGATTTTGTGGCTTTGCTGGATTTTGAAGATTCAATTCTCCAGGGATTATCATTTGGTCATTCCCTTCTAAATTGAGCAAATTCAGGCATTTCCTTGATTTGTTGCCTTTTTTCCCCTCAGTTTTTTCCACTTAGGCGTGGGAGGAAGAGAATTATACAGTGTTATTGGATTGAGTTGAGAAGCCTCCACATATTTTTCCTCAGCCAGTTCATTGTCACTAGAAGTGTGTAGAGCATCTGAGCCTGTTTGGGTCAATCTACAGCTTTCCATCCATTGTACACATTCTTTTTCGAAATCAGTTTGTTCTTCTGAGGCCTGGTCAGTCTCAAAACTAGAGGATAAGTTGTGACTCTCCTGGTTGCCTACATTAGAGTAACATGAATTCTTTCCATTGGTGTAACCAACTTTCCTTTTCTCCTTCTTTGTGTCTTAGATTCAAGGAGTAATTTTTCTAGACGGTCCATACGATGTATATTTGGTACACATATACTCCGTGTTTTTTGGTTTCATAGAGAATACTGTTGTGGAGCCGTACCAGAGACAATAACACCAAACGCAAGGCTCAGATAGAGCTGAGATCAGTGGGTGTGTGGGCCAAAGGAGATTTCTGTTCGATAGACATCAGAGGTATTGGATTCAAGTCATCCCATCTGAGTGGATATCCAGGAGTATTGAGCCTATGCTGGGCTGGTTTGTAAGTGTGCTCTCTTTCCATTGACTCACAGAATTCCAAGAACAAGTCATTTTGGAAATGTTACCTTAATTCTATGCTCCTTAATGTCTGCCATTAGCTTTGTGTCTATACACAAATCAATAGACCGGGTAGGGTCAGATGGACTGGGTGAAATGTTGTATAACTCATGCACGATAATGCATGGCCCCTCATCTGCTACCTTGACGTTGCCATGATTGTGAATTGATGTGCTTTCTTGTTGTAGTGGCTGTGTCAATGGAGAAGCCAAGTTTAAATTGGATAAAGTATTTGGAGACGGTACTGTAATGCTCTGACCGTTGTGCTTTTTGGGGCCCAATAAGGGCAGGCTCTGGCTAAGAATTTTATAATTTTCTCATCTGTACGGTGTCTAGTCTTTTCACACAATTTCCCGATACCAACATTCACATCCATGCTTTGACACGTTACAGATGGTGTAAATTGCTTAAAATTAATTGTTCAAATGGGAAATCAGTGAAGGACCCCCTTTTTTTTGTTGTGTGTAAGTTGCTCAAAAGCCTTGGACTCAATTGTATCGGTTGGGTGGGATATAGAGGGAGAGAATGGAGAGGTGCATGAACAAAGGTACGTGGAGAGTTACTGCCACCTCTGCGGTCACAGCCAGCGTACTCTCCATTTCAGTATGATCACTCCCATGTCTTGTATGGCTACCACCTGCCATTGTCTCTGCATTGGACTGCTCTGTCCCTTTCTCGAAGTTCGCCTAAATAAGGGATACACTCCTTAGGTTGTAGCACGGTAGACTGTGACAAGACATATAGCAAGGCTAGACAGCACAGAATTTGGAAGTTTGGGTGACTTACTAAAGTTGGCTGGGTATGTTGAGCATGTAATCCAGAGTGGGTTTCTCTCGAGTGAAGGATATGCCTGTGGTGGTAGTTCCGTACCTGTTTGTGTGGTGGTCTCCACTAAAAATAAGAGCAAATAAGATTCAAGGAACAATCCGTCAGGCATCTGATGGCACTGTCATAATGGATGTACTAGCACCCGCTTTCAGGCAGCTGAGGTTACTCCATGCCTCCAACTGCCTCTAACTGAACTCTACAGTGCTCCGTGCCGAGAGAGTCTTTTTCAGGCTACTGGTGTAGCAGTATTAGGAGTCCTCCAGGAAACACACGCCAACACCAAGGGGCCCACTGCCTCCAACTGAACTCTGCAGTACTCTGCTATTTTCATTTGCACAGTGGACCATTTCTCCATTCCGACCAATTCAGGGTCATTTGGACCATCGAAAACAGAGACAGAGTTAGTTGGTTATGAACGTTTATTAGTGTGACTTGAATTACACGAATGGAAGCTCTGCACAAGTATGCATTCCCCGGCCAGTGTCCGTGAACGTGATAAGGAGGGCCATGAAAATGTTGGTCGAGACCATTACATTTACACATTTAGTGGGAAATATAATGTAAGGGCCAGACCAACCCTTACCAGATCCCCCACCACCCAAAATCCTCTTCCGGCACTTGTCCTTGGGTTCCCTTTCCTAGACTATCCCAACTTAGTCCTTCTGTCCACTTCTCCCCCTCTTTCCCTTGGCACTTGCCGCCTTGGCCCAAATAGCACTTGCTGCCTCGGCACAACCAGCACTTGCCCGCCCCTTCCATTGGGGTACCCCACTACTGTACTTCTCTCTCTACCCCTCGTCCCCCTTGCACTTATCACCTCGGCATGCACTGCACGGTAGGATTGTCACAAGACCAATATAAACGTTCCTTTGTTGTTATTCCCATGATGTCCCATGCCATCCCCACCCCACTCTTGTCTTGTTACGCCTGGAAACACCTGTGTATTAGGCGCCATACAAATGCCCAATAAAATACAATTTTACAAAAGAGTATCCGTGCCCTTAAAGTACACCCAATGGGTTAGAGTTTCTGTGGGAATGTGCCTAATTAACAGAAAGAATAAGAAACATGCAAATCCCATTATCAATATTTTAAAACAATGTTTACAGTGTTACAGGCATAGGTGCATTTCTTATGTGAACTTTTACTAATTCCCTTCATAAATTGTAAAGTGTATAATTTATGCTAGATGTTCTTTGTGAACATTGTGTCCAGTTATAAAATACAACTACACATGTGTAAATTACTCAAATAATTATTTGGTCATTCAAATTCATACTTTTGTGACTATGTCCCAGTGCAAGCTTGTAAATGACAATCCTATAGCACTGTCGGGGAATCTA
The DNA here is from genome assembly GCF_040938575.1 of Ambystoma mexicanum. NCBI lineage: Eukaryota > Metazoa > Chordata > Amphibia > Caudata > Ambystomatidae > Ambystoma > Ambystoma mexicanum. The sequence continues at coordinate 1,189,240,275 of NC_090922.1, forward strand.
GGTCGAAGGTTGATTCAATGAACAATAGCAAAAAAGAGCCATCAATCTGTGTAACTCACATAATATGCCAAAGAAACACACCGATGAGTACAGGTCTAATAAAAAACGAAATGCCGGTTATTCCAGAAGCTCAAATATGTCAGAAGTATAGATACGTATTAATTTTTGCTAGAGTTCGATGATTGTGGCTTTGTGGCAGTAATGCATTGTTATGATGTTACATATCTCATTTGAATAACAACCTTTCATTTCTTGACATGTTTTTCAGGGGGATGGGGTCCCAGATATTGTCGGTAAGAGAATGTTGAAGGCTTGGTGGCCACTGGACTCACTCCTATAATTTCCATAATTTCCCATTCGCGATCGTTTGCACACAACCCATTTGTTTCCATTCATGTTTGCACCTTGTGGAGGCAAATGGTTGTATACCTTTGAATGTCATCTTCAATCCCCCAAGTTCTAGAGCGCTTGGGGAGCATCTGGCATGACATCATGTAAAGAAGCTGAAACTATTTGCTTGCAATGAATTTCAGACATTTAGATGTTGAGATATAGCCGTGAAGCTGCAATACTGGGCCAGCTTCTGATGCTTCTTAGCAGGTTTTGTTGATCATGACAGTAGAATCAGTTGGCATTTTCAGCTTATTATGACAAGGCCTGACACCAGGCCTTTTCAGGGGTGGGAGGGAGCCTGACGCACAACAACCCTTATGGCGTCAGGATGGGTGTGGGACCCGGTCCTAGCCTCTCCTTACCTCAAGCGATAGAGGTGGCAAGGCCGCCGAGAAGACAGCAAGGCAGTGGTATGCAGAGGGACCAGCACTGGTATCCACCGTAGGAAGAACAGATGAGCTGTAAGCCGGGTTGAGGACTTTGTCTAGGTGTTATAATGGACTAGGGGGAAGGAGGGGCACTGGGAAGGCTCTCTCATGCAGATATAATCACATACACAGACATGGGCAGGCACTGAAGAAGGACATGCGCATACACAGTTCTTGTTTAAAAATAAGGCACCTTTAACTATTAGCTGAATACATTTGTAAATGTCAGATCCTATGCATTTTAAAAATCTTAGTACTGTAGATGCAAACTCTCAATCCCTTGCTTCCAGGAAAAATGTGACTTGTGCTAAACATGAACTACAGGCTTCTGCGGTGTTCACTAGCACTGGTAGAGCACACAGTGCCCAGCTGTCTACTGTCCGTCAAGAGTCCATGCAGGCTAAAAATGGGATTTACATGCTCGGTGCACAAAATGCAGAAATGGGCATATTATGAGTATTAAGAGTGGGGGAAACTTACAGGACCCAGATAAACATGAGTAGAATGAGTGGAATGTGGAGAGAATGGCTGGAAAATGTTTTTATATATAAAATGTTTATAGGTAGTAAAATGAAGGATAGCATGAGCTACAGTGTATTCTTGCATAAGCTAGCAAAATGTAGAGCAGCATGTTCTAACAGAAACCGCTGACAATTAAGAAAGCAAGGCTTTGGAGCATCCCTTGTATGGAAGAAGGATGAATTGGTATGGAGCCATGGCCTGTATCCAGTGATGTCACTACAGCAAAACAGGACTATATATACCCCTGCCTGGGACCATTTTGGCAGGGAAAGGAACGGAAGAGGGACAGGAGAAGACCGTTCAGGCAGCACAGTCCTTTGCTACCATCCTCATTTTTGTAAGATTAAACTTGTTATCCTTACAAGATAGACTCTCCATAAGCAGGTGGGTGAGGACAGGAGATGGAGGAGGACGTCCGAGAGACCAGTGGAGGGGAGTGTGGAAGGAGTGTGGTGGTTCCAGTAGAGAGAGGTTTAAGGAGTGTTTGTGCGTGGAGTGAGTTGCAAATGCAGTAGGAGTAGAGAGTAGGAGTAAGAGGAGGTAGTAGTAGTTGTAGTGGGAGGAAGTAGTAGTGGTAATATTGGAGTAGTGGTGGGAGAAGCAGTGTTAGTAATGGTGGTATTAGAAGGCAGTAGTGATAGCAGAGAGAAAAGGGAAGCAGCAGTGATAGAGAAGTGGTAGCAGTGGTAGAGGAGTAGTAGTAAGAGGTACTAGTGGTGTTAGGGAGGTGGTACTGGTTGTTGGGAAGCGATAGTGGAGTAGGAGCATTGGTAACAGCACAGAGGAAGTAGTAGTAACAGAGAGGTAGTGGTGATAAGAAGAGAGTAGTAGGAAGGAGAGGAGGAGAAAATAACAGTAGAGAGTCCAACAGAGTGGTAGTTTGAGACAGTGGTAGTAGTGAGAGAAGGCGTTTAGAAGAGAAGAAAATTCAAAGGGCGGAGGTAGGAAGTCAGAGTGTAACATCAGATGGACAGTAAATTTGTGGGAGGAGAACATTTTGATGTATAATTTAAGAGAGGGCAGGTGAGACCATGCGTGGTACAGTGCGGAAGGAGACATGGTCCTCCACCTCCTGGAATACTAATCAGGGCTACGCGAGGGAAAGTTAGAAGGCCCCTAGGGAGGAAGGCAGCTATGGTCTCAGGTAGAACAACATTAGCCCTAAAAAGAACAAAATGACAGCACGGGGTCTCCTTGCAGTAGAACTAACACCCTTTTTATGGACGCCTGGGATAGGGAGGGGGTTAAATCTGTGGAAGTCAAGTTAGAGAGGGATGGCCCTAGCACCCAAATTCCCCAAGTATCTGCTTGAACCTAAAGCCTCCCCAAGAATCCCTCAGCCAAAATATTTGCAGTATAAGTTCAATAAACACCTTTGGACTGACAGACACCGTTGGGATGGTTTTGCATACAGTATGTTATTACTTTGTTTACAAAAAAACTATATGGTTGGGGGCGGAGAATGGGGGTGAGGAAGATGACTATGATTTCCATCTGCTCCTGACTTCCTCTGGGCCTGACTGGTCAGGAATACTTCCTGGGCGACTATTGAGCCAGTTCATGACTGCACAGAGTGCAGTGAGTGGGTTGCCCTATTTTCCGATTTGTTCATGCTCCGCTGTTGGTGACACCAATGGTGGGTTGGCTAGAAGGACCTGAGTAGAGTAGTAGTTGCATAATGGTGGGTTCAAGGGCATCGCACTGGTGAGGTGAGGTAAAGACAGAGCATTTCTTCTGAAGGCAGCTGGGGAGGGATGTGACACCTGCTGGGACACCCAGTACTACTTTTGAGGACTTTCCAGTGGGATCCACACAAGTGGTTGCCACTTCTGTGACTGTCAGCTTACCAGTGACGGTGTAGGCTTTCTCTCACAGTAGTATTTGGAGAAGTGTGACCCTAATTTGCTGAACTGGTCGCGCATTCATGAGGCTTATTTGAAGATCTGTAGGGAAGGGACCCCATGGCAGTGAAAAGAGGAGCAGAGAACATTTCTTCACCCCACACTCGGACAAGGCAGCCAATGCATTTTGCAGGATCTCCCCACAAACGTGGTCATGTGGTCCATGACATTGTGGCAGCCATCACCAATTTGCACGCCAATGTAAATAAGGTGGAGATGTTGGTTACAGAGATGGAAGTCCACCCAGAAGGCATGGAGGTGAAGATTCAAGGAACTGCGCTGGTTCTGGCTGTGACAGATACACTGTTGATGCAAATGAAGAGAAGAGAAAGGCGTCTGAGAATGAAGTGCAACTCCAGAACATAGCAGGGGTCAGAGATAGGATGTCTGTTGCAGAGATAATCTTGGATTAACAGCTGGATGCTGTTGAAAAGAGGAGGCATATTAGGAATGGGAGCGTCCTGGCTAGCCCGTTGATCTGAACCCTGAGAAGGTAAGTCAAGTCCTGCAATAATGGCTAGACCATGGCATCGGGTGGCAAAGTTATGGTGACGTCTTCTTGATTAAATACCTGTTTGCATTTCATGTCCATTTTATTGATCAATATTTTACCTATGGAATCTGATAATTGTCTATGAATATTTATCTCTATGTGTTGATTTTAAAAACATAAAATGTGTTGCATATGTGTTGATTTTATAGTCTTTGATACAGAAACAAATCTATTACTGATTGACTGACCGTCTTGATTATGAAAGTCTACTGCTCTCATCACAGAAGACTAAACTAAAGAGCAGGCAGACTGTGATGACGGTTCTTTGAGATCAAGTTGCTGGCAAGAAAATTCTGGAAAAAGTGGTGATGTCTAAGGGCCTCATTACATGTTTGGTGCTCTGGAAACAAGGGTGCCACTAGCAACGTACCAGCACACTTTTCGGACCGCCAAACTGTAAGTTTGCTGGTAGGGGCACAGAACTCCCAGCAAGCCTGACCTGCCTGGGTGCTCAGTCCCCTACCGGCAGTGTTTTCACTGAAGCACCAGCACCATTAGTAATGGCGCCAGTGCTTCAGTGACCTCATTCAAATGGAGTCCTGTGGGACGCCACAGGAATGGGGATTTATCATTTCCACCGCCTGCCATAATATCCCAGTGGCACTGGCAAGTCAGGTGGTGGAAACAGTGTTACAGGGTTGCTGGTAACCCGCTGCCTACCAGCAGGTTTTACCGGCAACCCTGTAATGAGGGCCGTAATCTATGGAGTTTGGATGCAGGAGCATTTTGATTTTCCAGCTTCATTGGCAAAGCGACAGAAAGTGAACTGAGAGGTCGGAAAGACTTCAATGAGAGTGTGGGGTCTTTGCTTCTCTGTAGTTCATCACTCAGCCTCGAGTGGCGTACCAGGCCAATCACTCTGCTTCACAGATCTAGAAGCAGCAGTGACGTTCTTGGACAGGATCCTCACAGATGGAGTGACATTCAGAGGCGGGGATGCCCTTGAGGGTCTTTGTTGTCCTTACATGCTCATGGCTATGCTCCAATGTTCCATACATCGAGGGATGAGGACTTTCATGAATTCATTACTGTATATTTCGGTATGGGATGGTGACAATGACTTTTGAGGTGGGATTCATTATAGTTGTGTATTGGTGATTTTGTATGTCGTTTTTGAGTGCATTCCTGCTTTCGCACGTATCGGTCTCAACATTCTCTTAGTTCGTCTTTCCCATGCTTCCTTTCCTTTCCTTTCGTGTCCTTCTCTTCCTTTATCCCTTTTCTGTTTTCCTCTGACAACCCCCTTTTTGCCTCTTTCTTTTTGGGTTTGCTGTTCTTTGCTTGTTTGCCGAAAGTGTATTATTTTGAATTACTCGAATTTTGAAGTGATTTTTAAAACTTTTTCAGATATTGAAACGTCTTGATGGCTGGCAGTACCCAGTTTGTCATTAAGACGTTAAAAAGCTGTACAAGTTACCAGAGGTGTCGCTAGGGGTGAGAAGGCTACACCCCAGCTCTTTATTTTGTAGCCCTGAATAGAAGCTCAGGGACTACAACCAAAAGGCTAGCTAGCCCTCAGTCCAGACAGTGGAAACATTAGCCTAGCCCTGGTTCTTTTCCAAACCTAGCAACACCCCTGAGTTAAACAAAAAAGGGTTTTTAAAGAAAGCAAACCAATTCAATGCCCATTATCAGTAATTATTGAAAGTGATATAATGAATGCAGCCCTGGACCATGTGACAAAATCCCTAGGTTGCAGGCTAGAAGATTGCACTGGTGGCTGGAGACCACCACCTGGTCTGAGATGCAGTTAGAATAGTTTGTATGCAGGCAATCCCTAAAGTCCCCATCCCATCCCTAGCCCTTTAGGTAGAAGAACACACACTGCCGTGGGAACATTGTTAGTCAGTGACACGATTGTGCTTTCTCTAGGAACGTAATCCCCAGCCCTTTCCTCTCTCCACTGTCAGAAATAGGGTAGGTGCGTTGACTTGCAGATGCAGAGTAGGGTAAGTGCGTTGACGTGCAGATGCAGAGTAGGGTAGGGTAGGTGCGTTGATTTGCAGATGCAGAGTAGGGTAGGTGCGTTGACTTGCAGATGCAGAGTAGAGTATGTTGGATCAGTGAAGAGGTAGAAGGGAGAAAGCAAGAAAGAGGAGTGAGGGAGGTGGAGAGGAGTGAGAGGGACAGACGATGGCGTGGATAGAGAGGTGCGGTGGAGGTAGAGAGAAATGAAAGCGAATGGCAGAGTGCCAAGGAGAGGGAGGAGGAATAGGGAGCGCACGGGAGAGAAGGAACAGCGGAAGAAGAGACAGAGCAGAGGAGATGAAGGTGGGAGAGAGATTGGTGAATAGGGGAAGAGAGGGAGGAGAGGATAAAGAAAGTATAAGGATGATCAGTGGAGAGGATGTTCAGGGACGGAGAATGAAGGAAAGAAGGTAAAGGGGAGAAACAGGGAGAACATAGGCAAGGAGGAGGAGAGAAGCAGGAGAGGGAGCCGGGAGGAGGAGAAAAGAAGTGGGGAAGGAAGAAGAAAGGTAGAAGAAGGAAGGTAGGACAGCTTGAGACAGTTCCCAGTAAGTCAGTCTTAAGAAAGATCATATAGTGGACTATAGTGGACACACCACACCAAAGATCTAGACCACCCGCCAGGTGAGGTTACCCACTCCTGCCAGGAGGGAAAACCTGACAATCCACTGCCTAACTGCCTGATGCCCGACTTTCATCCTAAAAACCAAGCGTAACAGGGGTGGGTACCTGCAAGGAGATTCCAGGCTGAAAATGCTGAATCCTGACCCCCTAAATAACAACCAAGAAAAAGCGAGTGAAAGGCAAGAATCTAGTGTGGAATACTAGAAATGGCCGAGAGAGAGAGAGAGAGTGAGTGACTGACTGACTGCTGTCCCCCAGGACGGCGGACCCAATTCTCCCCAAGGAGAAGAGAGGATCACAGTCCTGAAGAAAGCACAAGCGACACGTGAACAGCATCCATAAGCCCACCCTGTGAGCTCAGCTACAACCTACAGCCTGTTGGTTTTGATGAAGAATAAAGGGAAAAAGGAAACTAGTGATATGCTTTAGAGAAGTGTGTTGATCCTTTAACTGTGACAAAATAATTAGGGGATGGGATGACTGTACCTCTTAGCACTGCCCATTCCCAAAACAGTCAAAACTGCAAAGTGTTTTTGTAACCATTAATCTATGTCTCCGGAAACTATTCACATTCATACACGTTTCCTCTGCGTAGGCTAAGAAAAGTCCCTGTTAGAGATCTGCATGTCCCGCGCACATCCACAAATCACAGCAGGCATCAAATTGACCTATTTCCTTCTTTGTCGCCAATGTGCCATTGGCGTTTGCTGTTACACAGTAATGTGGCTGTTTAGATGACTTCACACCGCACACACGTAGCGCGGGTGCGCACGTTCTTGGCAGCCTGCTGAGGCTCATTTTCTGCTTGCTTCATAGTCCTGCCATTATTCAGCAATGGACAGAAAAAAACAGAAGCAACAACAGCAGTACAAGAAACCACTGATTTAGTTGTACTGACTTTATTTTGTGAAACATGCACATCGGACACGTTTTCATGGTGACAGTTGTCCAAGTGATGGTCCAACAAATTCTTTGTTTTGCACTTACTGTTCTCCATCAGCTTGTCTTATTAAGCTTCAAAACAGTGTATGTTTTTGCAACTCTGACTTGACAGTCTTTCTCACACCTGCCCTTTGGAAGCCGCCTCCAGGGGGAGCTGTTTCGCACATGCTCTATCTGCTAAACCGAATGCCAAAGGAATGCAAATGTTGATTCCTCCTAGCTTCTGATGGAGAGTCAAGATTCTATTGATGGCAAGGAGGTGAGAAAAACGGCTGTGAATCTGCATAATTGGAAGCCTCCATGCCATGCTTTAGAATAAGCAGACGAAATGGAGATCAGTCAGATAAGAAATCAACAGAGTCCTCAAGTAATTTCACACAGAGGACCAGGTGAGCTTCAGGTTAAACCCATGGCAACCAGCATAAGACTGATATCAACGTGAGCATTGGAGGCAGACAAGTATGACGGTTCTCTGCTGTGACATTTGAAGGTCGTTCCGTTTTCATTTTGATTGGTTACAAAGTAGAACCATTGTTGTGCGGGAATATAATTCAATGCCGTCTGGTATATAAATATATTTGTTTTGGAATTTCTATTCTGCAAATACACCCGAGGTCTAATAGGGCTCCTGGCAAGACAGGTGCCAGTAAACTGAACATGGCCATCCTCCGAAGGCCCTCCCCTCTTCTAACTTGAACACAGTAAAGAACCTTGGATGCACCATGAACTCAGATTTGACACTATCACACCGCATCAACTGTGTCAAAATCCTGCTATCTAAATCTATGCATCTTCACCTACCGTACCGACTCACACAGACTTGCCGCAAACCTGACCATCATCCTCTCTCGCCTAGACTATTCCAACACTGTATACCTGGATGCCCCTGCACCCCAACTTAGAAAACTCCAATGGGTCCAAGACACTGCACCTAGGCTCCACCTGAGGCCTCTGTGTCCTTCACTGGCTCCCAGTCGGGCAACAGTCCCCCCCTTCACGGCTATGTGCATCATCAACCATGCCCTGCACAACACAGGTGCTGAATATCTACAACACAAGCTCACCCCCTACACACCCAACAGAAACCTGAGATCAGGCACAGATTTCAATGCCAGTGCATGACCAGTGCTCACGCATTGAAGTGTTTATTTCTTTCTCTGGATTCAGCACACTTAAATAGCTATCTGAATAAGCACGGTGCAATGGCACTCCCATTCAGAGGTGTTTACGGAATGCCTGCAGGCATGCAGGGTACATAATTATCATTCTGCTTCAACTTTGATCCACAATTTCAGCTTTTCCATTTGGATTTTCCTGAATGAAAACAGCCAAGTTCTTTTAGGACAGCCATGGATAACTAGTCTAGAGGCATATTTCAATACCTCAATACACAAAGCAAGCTTCTTACAGTTGTCCGTTTCTTATGTAGAACTGTATTGAGTACAAGTGTGACCAATCAGCCCTGACGACGACCCCTATGGGTCGAAACACGTGTCAGCTTTAGGAATTCAGGACAGGCTTTAGGAATTCAGGATAGACTCTATATTTGCATTTTGTACTCACCTTATAATCTGATGTGAGTTGTGATTGACACATGACCATAATAGGTTGTCTTTTTGAACCACTTTGTGTATCTGTTTTGAGACAGTGATATAATGCTTTTGTGACTCACGTTTGCTTTCAGATAGTGCTACTATGTCCTTTGATCAATTTGTTTTCAATTAAATTGAGAACTGTTCACATATTATTCGAAGTTTAGCAATGTATTATTGAATCCATTTAATTTGCAAAGTGTTTGAGCGCGACAAAGGAGGAAAATCAGTAATTTCCATTTGTAAAGGGTGGGTAGGGGTTAACCACCATTCCATCTCTATTGCAGCTCAACAGATAGCTTTCAAATCTACTTATCACATTTACTTAATGAGTGGTTACTAGCTCACTCCTCACCAGGTACCCCACCACAAGCTTACTTGATGTTTATAGCAGAGCCAGTCACTGAAGGAGAGCCGATACATGACTGTGCTAATTATGACGAATTCTATGATGAAATTCCCAGGGTGAAAGAAAATGCCTTAGCAGAAGGAGAGATCGTCTTCATTGACGGGTCGTCGAGGATTGATCAAAATGACAGGCAAAGATACACAGGCATTGCTGCGATGAAACACACAACAAATGGAGAATTTCGAGTGCTTCTTAGTGCATGAATACCATCTCATTATTCAGCACAGGCTAGAATTATTGGCATTGATACTTGCCATTGAGAATCACGCACACCAAGAAGAAACGGTGTACAGTACAGTGACTCCGCCTATGTGACGTCGACAGTGCACGCAGGCCTTGTGCGCTGGAAAAGGAGGGGCTACCTCCAATTGGACGGCACGCCAATGCAGCACGCAGACTTATTGGACAGTCTGATTAAGGCACTACAGCTCCCAGTGGGCATAGCAGTCGTGAAATGCGCCACACACACGAAAAGGACAGATTTTATCTCACACGGAAATCAAGCAGCAGACACGGAAGCCAAGCGTATGACATCCAAAAGTGAGACGATCATGGCAGTGGAAGTTATCCATGCCAATGAACGAATGATGGTTACACAAACTGCACCTGAGAGTTACAGTAATTCGGGGCAAACACAGCTAATGGAACTCCAAGGGGAGGCACCAAAGGAAGAGAAGAACCTGTGGAAATGTCGAGGGTGTTCTTTAAAACCCTCTGACAACTTGTGGCGACAAGACAGCACTGGTAAACCAGTAATGCCTGTAGCCCTGTTAAAAATAGCGCTGGAGCAGTTACATTATCTGGCACATATGACAAAAGAGAATCTAGCAGCAACGCTCTCTGAAGACTGGTTCATACCGAATTTAGCTCAGCACATTGCATTCTTTATTGTGAACTGTATAGGTTGTCAGCAATTCACAGCTGGGCACGCATTAAAAGTAATGAGAGGAGTCATCCCCACGCCAAATGGGCCTTTTCAGCACTTGCATGTTGATTACGTTGACATGATTCAAGTATGTAACGGGTACAGATACTTAATTGTTGTGGTGTGTACATTCTCTAGATGGATTGAGGCAGGTACATGTACACACCCAGACTCTACCTGTGCAGCCACATTTCTTGTGAGAGAGGTGTTCCCCAGGTGGGGTGTGTGCCAGACCATGAGATCAGATAATGGCCCTCACTTTGTTAATGCAATATTCAAACAGATTAGCTTGCTGCTTGGTATAAAGCACAAGTTCTTGTTGGCGTATCATCTGCAAGGTAACGGAAACTGTGAGAAGCTCAACGGCTTGTTAAAGGAAGGGATAGCCAAGTTGAAGCTTACTCTAAGGAAGGGATGGTTGCACTGCCTTCCTCTGGCACTGTATGGACTTCGGAACCAACCCGGTTCCGACCATCATTTTACGCTACACGAGATAGCCACAGGAAGAAGAATGAGAACTCCCTTGACACCCCGAGATAGAGCTAGATGTGATGCCCAGTCAACATGAGAGATTTTAGGGTCTGAAATGCAAAATTACTTGAACTGCATGACATCTTGCCTTACTGTAATTTCAGACCAGCTGCAGCGACGACAAAAGGGGGTCATGGCAGCACGGAACACAGAAGGAGATACTAATACAGACGCACCTCAAGGACTTTGTGTTCCATCCATCTTCCCTGGAGACACCGTCCTTGTGAGGAATCATACAAGGAAAAAGTGGGACGAGCCAAGATTCAACGGTCTCTTCACTGTGAAGGACTGCACTCCATCCGCAGTGAAACTACAAGGCAGAACAGCGTGGATTTTTCTCGGCGATATCAAACCCTACATCGGAGAAGGCACCCTGCCTGCACCCCAATGAGAGGAATCGACGAGCGACGGGGAAGAACCACAGCACGTGCAGACGAGATCCATGACAAGGAAGAAGGAAGCATGACTAGCCAGACAAAGAACCTTTTGCAAGTTGTGGCTTAAATTTGACACTTCCTGTAAGCAAAAAGGGGATAAGGACCTAAAAAACTGACACTCTGTGCCTCCTAGTTGCAGGGTAAAGAAGAAAAATTGCATGTATAAGCCACAACACAGACTGTTGACTATTGAACTTTGAACTAAGGCACACTTAAGCCTTGATGAGAAAAGAATATGCCAAATTTTGACTGAGGACACTTACATTGGAAGCAAATACAATATCCTGACTCGTTCCATACCGAGACCCTATTCGGAATCACTTATGATGTCCCGCAGTAGCGACATCGCCAAGGATGTGGTCACCTATTTTGATCTAGTGATAAGATCATACCCGTGATTGGTAGGAAGGCTCATCAATGTCACTGACTTTCTTCAAGATCCTGAAAACGAAAAGACAATAAGACAACTGCTCACTGTCATTGCCAAACTATTTCTCTTAGTTCCTGAGTACAGTGAGAAAGAACCAAATGTCTCAAACCCAGACGGAAATAAATGAGCTTATCAACACATTGTTCTTCCGCATAATCGAAGACTGTCCAACTCTTATCGGAAGAACAACAGATACACTCAAGTTTCTTCGAGATCCAGCAAATACAGAACACCTAAGCCACTTCCTAAATAAAATCGTAATTCTAGTTGCACTCTATGCGAACGGACAGTGCAGACATTGTTTACATTGAAGAGAGTATACAATCCTGAACCTCAGCAAGACAGGACGGATGTCCCTGTCCCTTGAAGACAGCAGGTTGGCTCACAATGTCCTCTTTCACCTAGTCACTGACTTTCCAGAGCTGGTGGGGAGACCGATCAATGTTGACGTCCTCACATTCATCAGAGATCCAGCTAATGTTGCACAGATGGGCATGCTCTTGCATGGAATTGTATTACAGATAGAGCTCTCGAACCATCAACAGAACTATCTGAGGAGACTCTAAAAAAGCTTTCCGCTGAGGGACAGATCGAGGAAGCAGTGTCAAGAATTTCATTTATTACATTTGTTATTATTTTGTCCTTATCACTTCATACTAATCAGCACATAATATGTCTTCAGGACTGAAGCAAATACGAGGAGTGGACTGGGAGCTTACTTACTTCGAACATGCAAAGTAAAGTGACTTACTGAAGTGTTACTAATTTGATTTTTTCCATAATCTAGCAAAGGAACTATGTCCTGAACTAAGAGACAATCCATCACCCGTAAGAGGGGCGACACTTTTGAAGCACCTGACACTCTTAAACACAGAACTCGAAAGACAATATTGGTTAAGGGAATACAATAAAATTGACATTTGGCGAATGATCGAGATGGGGGTCTAGAGCAGCAATCTGGTCCTCCCGCAGGAGGAGAGGTGGCCATGCTTCTCTGGAAGTAAATGCTGCCGCCTGACATACAGAACCATAATGTATTTGTGTATCATATTTATCATTGTTTTACTGTCATTAATGATCAGACCTGCCTTTTTTATAGGTGCACAAAGCGTTCCCATTCCAGTGCACTCACCTAATGATGCACTTATTAAACCCACAAACGCATCCATACCTTACATAGCCATTCCAGTCCCTAGAAGATCTGATGGTGGAGTGAATGAACTTAAAATGGATGTGATTAGCAATGATAAACACACACTCTTGGTAACAAACAAAAGGAAAAGCCGGAGACAGGGTCGGCAAGGAGTGAAGGAGAAAGATTTTTGACAACCACACGCACGCAAACACTGAATGCACACAAAACAGGCTTAGTGTCAATGACTGCAGAACCACAAACCAAAGAAGTAAGGAAGAAGATACTGCCTGCCATAAGAAACTCCACAGCAGATGTTGTGAAAAAAACAAGCAGAGTTAGGAAGAAAGCCAACAGAACCAGTTGTACCAGAAACCCTTAAGAAATTAAGAGCCAACTCAGAGGAGCTCTCTGCACGGACACAACTGATAGTAGACTCATTATGGACATTCATAGCCAAAGCAAGGAACACACAAGAGGAACTGAAGAATAAAACTGCAGAAACTGTATTGTCAAGCATATATATTCCAACACAACGGACAAGTACCAGTTACACAGTACAACCATGAACTAGACCAATGCCAGAATGGATATGAACATTTCTAGCCTGACAAAGAAAGATGTATGAAGACAAGGAAAGAGCTGCCAGACTCTTATCCACTCAAATGGCGCAGATGAGGAGGCCTGCACCATGGACCAGTATACCTGATAATCCTCCACCAAGAAAGAGCCATACAGATGCATTCAGGGATGTAGTTATAGCAAACTACAGCAAAAACACTAAGATTCAAGAGATGTATGCATGGAGATGACAATGAATTAAACGACTACCTGGACAGCACAGCACATCCGGGAAATAATATTTGGTACCAGCACATGAAAGAAGTTGGAAGACGAAGTTCAGAAGGGGAATGCTTTGTTTGTGCACTCCTACCATACAGCATGGGGAAATCCAAGATCTTCATAGCTGTACAAACCAATGTCCAGACAGCACACTGTCTCCCACACGTAGCAATGTGCAAGACCAGAGGCCAGTTCATGGGTAGTGATGCCTCACTGAACTGGGCAACTGAAGCAACTGATCCAAATGAAGACGATTATGTCTAGGACATAAAGACAAGAAACAATGGAAAGACGAAACACATTGTGATCAGATATGAGAAGCCTGGAGTTAAAGGAGCAGAGATCAGAAGAGAAACAAACCAGAAGCTAAATGTCCAAGGAAAAAATCCAGAAGAAGCTCGGAGATGGAAGAATCAAGGCAAATGCAAGTTCGGGGACCAGTGCTTTCACCAGATGGATGGGAGAAAGGGGAAGTGATATGCTGAGCATGGATGGTCTTCGGTCACTACGAGCCCACCATCAACATAGTGCTAAACGGATGCAAACCATTGTGGCCAAAGCTTGCAAAACTGCTGACATGGGTCGAAGACAGAGGAGGACCCTTACAGATAGTGCCACTGTAAAGCCCAAAATTCTGCTTCAGGAATAATGGCACTAGAAAGATGGGAGGGAATCAGAACTGTGGATGAGTTTTTGACGCTCCAGGAATGGTGCATGAAACTGCAGTAATTATGGATCATTATTGGGCGTGTGGATCCAAAGCATACATCAGACTGCCAAGAGACTAGGGAGGCATACGCACGATAGTGAACGTCCATGTTCCAGCATTGGGGATCCCGAAAAGTGACCTGAATATTGACAGTTTCCCGAAAGCAGATGCTCACCTGAGGAAGAAGAGATCTGTGGAACTGATAACTCGAATGAAAAGATAAAATTATTTCTCTGCTAAATCGGAAGAAGCCTTTCATGCAATCCCATATGAACACATGCTGTTCAGCCTCACCTCATCAGTGTTCACAACGATTTTCATGCCGAGAATCCAAGTTGGAGTAAATACTAAATGGTTGCAGATGACCAGATGGGAGTTACTGCAGACCATCAACACAACCATAAAAGGATTCAATGCGATTAAGGAAGAGTTAAGAGCCATCCGACTGATGACTCTCCAGAACAGATATGTCCTTGACATGATCACAGCCATGGATGGAGCAGTTTGTGCAAAAATTAGAGAATCATGTTGCACATTTATACCTTCTCATGATGAGGAAAATGGAACTTTAACAGAAGCCATAGGTATGCTGACGAAGCTGCAGAACCAGATGATCGACACAACTGACAAAGTTGATGGTGATAGCTGGTTTGGATCCCTATTCTCATGGGTCCCACAATGGATGGCAGACATATTCAAGTTTCTGGGAGCCCTGCTAGTGATGATATTACTAGGATTTTGTGTTATCAAGATAATAATCTATCAGTGCCAGAGAACAGCGAAAAAAGCCATAGGGATGAAGATCATGATTGATGTGTAGCCAGGATGGAAGCCTAAAGACCTGACTGATGAAGAAATAAGAGACTTTGTGAAGGCCAGCATTCACACACCAGAAGGAACAAAGTTTCTCTATCCCACGAAGCACAGAAATGATGTGGGAAGATGGGTTTACTGTAGCACAAATGGACAATGTCAACTAATGACATGGAATAAAGACGAACATGTAAGGACTGCAGGAAGTTTGAAAGGAGTAATAAAGATATGGACTCCAAAGAGACACTTCTTCAAACCATTGTGTATAGACCCAGAAGACGAAGAAGGAATGAACCCAGGTGATGGAGTGAAGATAAATATAGAAGAATTGGGTGAATTGAATCCAAGGAAGGAGGTGAAAGTGGTTGATGAATCGCCCAGAGGGGGGAGTGTAGAGGAGGTTCCAAATAAAGCCTGCACTCCAGTCGCCCATTTGGAAGTACCAGGAACGTTCACACCAAAATATGTGACGTATGATGAGCAAATAAACCAGCAGAGAGCCGCAATAGGGCTCTGCCCAGTACCTATCAGAAGAGCAACGCCTATTGAAGTACCAATACCTAGAAAACCATGGAAAGTAAGGTATCCATTAAGAAAACCCTACCAACATATGAGACGAAATGAAGATTGCCTAAGTACCGTCCCGGAAGAAACCAAAAAGGTCTTAATGGAAGACGAATGGTGACGTCACGAGGACTCGGACGGACTCATAGATAAAAAAAATTACGAACCAAGAATGACACAAAGAGACGAAATGCCCTGAGAAAAGAGATTGTGAGCTTAAAGTGATAGAAAGCTATCAAAACGTAAGAGAGTTAAGCTGTAAGCAAAATGATTACAGTCAATCAAATAACACCTGTACATATGCTTGGAACTGCAAGAAGGCTAAGAAAACAGTGAGGCTTGCTATGCTAAGTAGAAGAATAGTGCAACAAGTGCCATGATACACAATCTACCTCAAACGAAGCACAGTATTATAAGTGCACTTCCACTTTGCAAACGAAGCAGAATCAACCCAGGTTACTAAAGGCTGTATGAGCAGAGATTCATATTCTATCAAAACGAGAAGAGACGGCTGAATCGAAACTCGGCAGATGCAACTCGTGCCAGGAGAGTCAAGGTCATACCAATAGAAGGAACGCACAGTAGATACATCTAATTGAAGCGTAAGAACAGAATATCCTGTCTCTGAAAGGTCGAGTTAAGGAAGTGTAGGCAGGTGGCTGAGCTAAGTAAGAATCAAATACACAAATTGAGAGAAACAAGACAAATTCACGGTGTGGGTATCACGTGACCAGCCGAGCGAGATGGAGCACGGGTTCACATCTACGCTTGGCAGAGATATCAGAACCTTTCCAGATAGAAGATGCAGTTTCGAGGCCAACCACAGTAAAATAATTGACACATAGTTGCTGACGCGATGATTGATTGTAACCTTAATTGGAGAAATGCTGGGTAGCTGAGGGGCACACTGCACCTGGCTGACCATTCTGCGTGTTGCTAAGCAAAGTGGAAATGTATGCATGGGGTGGTGCCAACCCAATCAAAATGGACCAAATAATCTAGGGTCCTATAGTTAGTAGAACCAATGTGACATTGTACTTTTAGTGATGTCTACAGTAGTCATTTTTGAAGGAAGAGCTTAGACACCCACCTGACAGTGTTTACCCAATCCCCTCACTCCGTTACCATATACAGATATAGTACCTATATTAAAGTTACCTTTTACCTTTTCCTAACCAATAGAATTGCATGTTAACTTTTGAGTGTTACACGTCAATTATGTCGAGTTTTGAGTATAAATGTTACTACTTGTATGAAGTTCGTTGGAGTTGAAGTGAGAAGGACGATCGCATCACTGCTGATTTCCATGACTCCCCGTTTTTTGCACTTGTTATTAAACGGACTCCCTTTGCCAAACCATTGAGTTGTCATTATTGATTGGTGTTGGAGTAATACATCTGCACCCCCATCCATCTCAAGGGTGAAGCTATCTCGTCTTAAAGTACTTCGGAGCAAACCTCGGTTCTATGGGCCGGCCGGGGGTAGTACACAGTTATCATGTTTCGGCAGGCTCAGGCTCTGATCCACATTGGAAAAACAAACCCTTTCTTTTGGCGACTCCTGTTTGGGACCAGCTACACACTCCATCTCCCCACAAAATTACCTTGGAAGGATATGTGTTCCAGAGCATTGAAATGGTCCAACGGAGGCCTCCTTTGTGCAGCTATTCCTATTCTGTCCAATGAAAGTGATGCAAATAGGAGTTAGGGATGAATGCTGAAAAGCCTCTGATTTTAAAGGACACAGCGTGTCCTGTGTGGACTGTATGCACAGTCACAAATGCATCACAAGTAGCCAGAGCGAGAATGCCACCCTGGCATTCACTGCCACAGGCCTTTTCAAGGGTCAAGCATTTAAACAAGCACTTTCAATGGAAATAAGTCTAGGACCAGCGGGACGACATGGTGGGAATCTGATCGAGGCCCCGTGCTGAGACTCTCGATTAGGGATTATAAAAGTCCATGACCATCAAACCTGTTTGATGATGGCATCATGGTCAACAGAAAAGAACGGTTGGAATTGATAAAGTGCATAGTTGCAAACAAGTAGGCCCTTCATAGAGTCCAGGGCCAGATAGACATTTTTGTTATCAGATGTTGGAATTAACAGGTCATCTAAGGGAGCTGAGCGATGGAATATCAGAAGGAAGCGCATGTAGACCCTTTCCACAGTACCCCACTTTCTGCAGCACCCTACCATAGCAAGCCAAGCAGCCTACCCTAGAAGCTCTTTGTGTTGTGAATGAATGCAATCCACCCTTTGGTTGCTTCTATGGCCTCTCCTGGAGGCAACTTGCGTCAAGAGACACAGCTGCTACGGGGTCCTCTCTTACAGTGACAAGGATTTTGCAGCCACATTGACAGCTGCCCAGGAAAAAATGAAGAGACAGCACATTTCTGGGGGAAAGTGATGAGCTTCATTGTGGTGGGAAGAACTATTTTAATTCAGACATGTTGAATGGAATGACACCTGACAGAGTAAAAGTGAAAAACACAAGAAAAATGGAAACCGACAAGGTGGCCATCGTGTGTCTGTGAGAGGAGCGTTTCTCAAATGATTTCACGGGAGAGTCTGTCTAAATTATACACAGCCAAATAAAGAGACTGTGATCTGAAATCATCCTTATCAGGGGGCGGATGTGCACGCTGTGCTGCCAGAAGAGGTGCAGGAGATCCATGTGCCTCCAAGCGGTATGGTATGATAGGTTATTTACAACGTGCTTAACACCCAGACTTTTCTAAGCGTGGTCCCGGGGATCGAACCTGTGGTGCTCCGTGTCGTCTTGCTGCCAAGGTGAGCACGTTGCCCATGAGCTATCCTCCCGAGAGAAATATAGTGTATCTGTTTTGCAACACTACTTCCCTGCTGAAGATGCCATGACCATCCAAGTTGTGCCATTGTAATCACAAACTACTTTACATAATGCGAGGTGATAGTTTTAATCCTTTAACTTCCCGTCAATATATTTGTCCTTAAAAATGGGCACTGTTTTGCTTTTACGGAGTACATAGAGATCCTAAATTGGGGCGATGAGTGATCTGTGCACCCCACGTACCGCCGGGGACCTAAAGGCAAAACATTCTATTCGGTTGTGGTACTCTGGACCCCTGAGGGAGAACGGTGGGTTTTCAAAGGATTCATTGTTTTTTTATTTGTTTAGGTCAGGAAATTGTATCACCGGGCTTGAGCTTCAGGACGCTGACTTGGGTCCCAAGGCCTATTTTCATGCAGAACGACCTCCAGGTTTGGTGCTGGGAGAGAATGTGGCGATTCAATTGCCTGACCTTCAGACAGTCCTTTATTCACTGGGTTTTACAAAGATAAATCATCTCTTTCTATTGTAGTTCATGCCATCCTATATGGCGACAGCTTTCTCCATGCAGATCATCCAGCCCCCCCCCACCCCCCACCCATATAGACAGGATCACAGTCATATGTAAGGATACTCTTTTTACCTGGTTCCCATTAGCTCATCTGCCTGAATGCAATTCATGTCGTTCAAGATTCAAGTCAATCTCTCATCCTCTTCTGATCAGATTTTGTGCGACTGGCCTCCCTCACTGGAATGTACTTTGCTAGCACGGTTGCTTCACTGGCACTAGTTGGTCCCTTGGTCTCAGGCATCCTCTTTTTCCTGGTGTTTGATGCAGCAACCAGTCTTTTATCTCCACATTCTGTGTCCTCACACATTGTCCCAAAGTGTGCCTTCCTGGCGGCCTCTTTGGTTTTGCACTTCTCCATTGTCTACAGTCAGTGTTTATTGGGGCGAAGCTTTTGTGTGTGGCTCCGTCTCAGTGCAATGTGGAGAGATCCACGTGGTGCATTCGGAACTGCATCATGTGAGTGTGTGAGCATAGGAGAGAAATTATTTCCGAGTGTACGTGGTACTGTGAACTGTGGAGTATGTTTGTTGAGGCATGTCATTTGTGTGCCTAGAACTGACATTTCCCCTAATGGCTTCCTTTCATAGAGAGTTGCAGACTGTGACAGAATGCCATCTGGTGAGGGAGGATAGCCTGGTATTTCTTTTATTTTGAGCGATAAACTGATGCAGTTAATTGTGTTTCTGAAATGGAGGCCAGCTAATGAGACCCCCCTTTCATAATGCTCAATGCCAAAAACAGACAGAATGAACCCATGTGCCTTCGTTGTGACCATCTCCTAACCTCCCAAGTGGCAGAAGGGCAGGTTCCAAGGTCAGGTGCAATCCTGAATAGCTCTGAAACACTAGAATCCAACAGGCATAGGTGGCTTTTTAATCATCTGCGCCAATGGTTCAAAACATTTGAATTCTATTTGTGGTTATGCGATGGTGACTACTGAAATTACCAATTATAAATTCACATGCACGTGGATGTGATATTATTGTCAGCTTGGTGAAGTGAGCCATTCATGACAAGGCTGGGTGTTTATGAACTGTCTGGCCTGGGTTTACCCACAACAATCCTTTGGGACCATGCCCAGGATGCTTCTCTTTTGATGCCCCGGATAAAGGTCTACACAATCCTCCAGGAGACAGGAAACCTCCCCTTTGAACGGGCAATTGAAAGACATTCCAGGCATAACTACAGCCCTCTTAGACCAGAGTGCGAATGACTGCAATCCTTTTGAAGTAAGCAGGCAAAGGAAGGGACTGGAATTAGAGTAGAGAGGTTCCACCATTGTGCATTTTGTGGTGCTCCCCAAACGTCTGACTCCTCCCCACTTCCTGCATATAAAGCACTTGGAGGATGACATCAGAAGGCAAAGGACAATTGTTACAGCACCATGGATTGGACCACTGAGGATAGGCTTGCTTGGGACAAAACCCCTCCCCCTCTTAGCTGACTCATAGTTGGACTTCAAGACAAGAAGGATTCACCAGGAACTCTGTTGGGGATTTTATCTGTTGCAAAGTCCTCTGCCACAGAGGTGAAGACTGAAGGCTCCAATGAAGAGAAAAGGCCTTCTCCCGACTCATATCAAGGGCACATTTGGGGAGAAACAGCTGAGGACAAAGACCTCTGTGCTGCCTGTTTACTGGATGCAGGGTCCTGCTCAGTGGAGGTGAAGGACTCCTGCAGGTACAGACAATCATGCTGGAGTGGATGTGCAGAAAAAGGACTCCCCTTTTTCCTGGAGACCCTTAAAACAGCTCAGAACCAAGTTTTCGCTTTAAGGTGCTAAAGGACCTGTGATGCAGGATTTGGCACTCTGAGAACTTTGAATCACGGACCTGTTCTTTGAGCCATCTCGACACCAACTCCACACAGTGTAGCACATCACAGCTACGACTCAACCGCCCTCTCGCTGCTGCGGAAACACCAGACTTGCCGCATCTTCAGTGCTGATCTAGCCCAACAAGAGCATCATCTCGACCCAACATGAAAGCAGACTCAACCCACTCTTATCCATCAGCTCACCCATCTCGAACAATTACTGGGCTCAGCAGAAGCTTTGTCGCGACCCAATTCGAATGCCATCTGCCTAAAATATACCAGCCTTAAGTAGGTATGCACATGCCATGACTGACACTACCCGATCCCACCCTTCATGCCTCTCAGAGAACAGCTCAGCAGTGTTTCTTTCTCTTGCTTGCCTGCATGTCGGTTGCAATGTCCATTTAAAGGTTTCATACCGGAATACGTGGGGGAACCTCTAAAGCATTGGGCTCTTTGTGAAGGAGACATAAATCAGAAACAGACACAAACAGAAACGAGATTCCAGAGGTGAATCAATAAGCTGTCCTACTATTCCCAGCGCTGCATTCTTCCTATGGCTGATGAAGTAAGCTAGCAAATAAATGACTTTGTTATCGTAGGGTATCGTCTTCTTGCCTTTTTAAGATCAACACTATGGGCCAGATTCTCAAAACCTTTTTGGAGCAAGTGAGGAGATGTGCTAGCGCATCACCTCTCTTGCGGCAAAATAAGTGGCCGTCCAATTCACAAAGTGCATCTGATTGAGCACATCTTAGATGCTCGTGTTCAGATGCCTTTAATTGCCCTATGCTCACTTGCCCAGAGAAGGGGGTGTTTCTGACCATTTTAAAGAGCATCACGAATTCTCAAACGGGATGTGCTTTAAAATGCGCAGAAATGACGGCCATTACCCTGCATCTTTTAAAACAGGTGCAGGTGGAGGTACAAATCATGGCAGGGTCGTTTCTGACCCTGTCATGATTTGTTTTTGAAATGTGACCGCAAAGGATTAAACTGTGTTTGTCACACTAGCATCGCCATTCGCCAAACAGGATGGAATTTATTTTTATTTTGTCATTTCACCGGGCCCTTTAACCGTCTCAGTGAAATGCGCTCCCAGCACCCACGTGGATGCTGGGAGCCTATCATACATCACTGTGGTGTGACTTTTGATTTTCTGTACAGGGTGCTAGTTTAAAGCTAATGCTGAAAAGGTTAGCAGGATTTGCAACAGCAAGTTGTAAACATCTTAAAATGGTTGGTTAAAACATAGGATTCTGTTGTAAGGTGTCTAAACGAGCATAGCATAAAGCTTTGCATTTCAATCAGGAGACTAGAACAAGCAGAGCATTCTGAATGTAAAAATGTAAAAAACTGTGTATTGAAATTCCAGCTATTGCTGACTACCCTTCCATGCAAATATGTTTTCACGTACAGTTGCCATCTGATAAACTCATCCATAATGGAGTCCATATTCAATAGGTGCAGTATATCAGAATGACAATTTTAAATCAAGAAATGTTAGTGATCCAAAATCTGGCCAAAAGAGTGGATTGAGGTAGGCAGGGGAGTTGCTAGGTCTGGAAAAGGCCCGGGGCTAAGCTGATGTCGGAACTGTTGGGACTGGGGGCTAGCTAGTATTTTGGCTGTTGCTCCTGAGATTCTATCCGGGGCTACAACCAAAAGATCAGGGGCTATAGCCCCTTTAGCCCCCCCTAGCAACGCCCCTTGAGGTAGGTCATAATGAATGCCCATTCAAGGGACAGCCTCACAGCTGAGACAGCAAACAATGAGGTACTGGTCGGCATCAATGTGCTGTGAATTGATATAAAGCACAGGTCTGCCCGCTGAGACCACTTGTGTCACACATGGAACCATTCTTGAGTTTTGACTTTAGTTTCTCAGGGTTTGTGTCTGTGTGTAAATGTTTGTGGCGGAGGTTCTGCACCATGAAGGGCCACTTCGAGTAGCTACACAATCCCTGCATGCTCCCCTCCACACTTGCATTCCCTTACCCCCTCTAATCTCACTCATTCTTCCAATATTCTTCCATCCTTCTACCACTTACCCTCTACCAACTCGCCCTCTATATTTTCCCATTTGTCACTGACTCTATCCATCCATCAAATGCTTAATTTTGTTTCCCTTAACTCATTCCATTTCTCCAACTCACACTCCCTCAGTCTTCCTCCCTCCATCTCTCCTCCTCTCTCTTGACACATCATTCCTGGATGCCTCCATCATTCTTTCTTCCCTTGCTCGCCCTGTCCCAATCCCAGTTATCCATGCGCTTTCTGTCTCTCTCACACTGCCCTCCCTCCATCCACTCCTCTCCACATTTCTATCTCTAGCACACTCCCTGCCTTTCCCTCCCTTCCTCTTTCTTTCCATGCTTTTACCTACGGTCGAGAGACAGATGAACGCGTCATCCATGGCGTCGGTTCCTCTCCTGCCTCTATACCGCTGAAATGAGAGAAGCGTAGCAGTCCTGACAACTGCCCCCCTCCACCACCATATTGCAGACACGAAAGGCGTTATTCACAGAGACGACCTTATCGGCCTTACCCTGGAACGATCAAAGAACAGATAAGACTACAAGATCTGGCATACATGGACATACTGTAACCAAAGAATGATGAAGGCAAGTGATCTCATCCCGCTTCTGACACACGTAGATGCACAAGACACGAAGCAGATATGCATTCATCGCGAAGTTACACGAACATTAGATCAATCTGAATTTTTACATGAAGAACGTACATTGCACTCAATAGACACCAGAAAACACATACTCAAATACATACTCTGTAACGCAAGACACATACAACCACATATAATGTTTGTGCAGCTAAAACTGCACAGAGGACTCGGTTTTCAAATGGTCAGTTCCTTGATAGTAAAATGAGAGCTCAAGTATTCTTAAATAAGCAAAATTCCAATGTTGTACGTTTATAGTCTATCACAAAATAAACTATACAAAAGGCGCGTGGGGCACCCAAGCCTTGTTGCCAAATAGTGAGGCGGCTGTGTGAAAGGCAAATGTGAAAAGATGTAAAGAGAGGTAGCACAAGGGGATGCACCCAATTTCGAGACTTTTCTTTCTGGTGATTGTCTGTGCCCATGAAAGGCTCTGGCGATGCAAGCACGCTTGTGCCTCAGGTATGGACAGGCTGCGAGGCCATCCTTCTGCCTGCATAATAAAAGTGCCCTTGTGAGCCTGGCATTGTTTAAATCACACAAAAGGGGAGGCAGCTTTCAACTTTTCCTCACTGGGCCCCAAACGGCCAGGGTCTATAGACCAAAAAGCTAGGAGGAACTATGGCCGCTTTTAAATGAGGGTGGGTTTTGACCTACAGCTCCTTCAGGAACAATGCCTGGATTGGCCTTCGTGGAAGTTCCTGTGGGCCGCTAGATGCTGAAATGGGCTGGATAAAGCCAATACTTGAGCTCTCATTTTACTATCAAGGAACTGACTATTTGAAACATGTTAGTTTTAGAACATAGGCAGTATACTTTCATGAGACCTAAATAATAATACTGTGTGAGGACCCCCGGACCTGGGTAACCTGTAATGGAAACGTTAGGGGGTACCTTATCTTGTCTTTTACAGCCCAGTCCAAAAATGTTCAACAATGCTCTGCTTTATTTTTACAGGTTCTACCACCCCAATATACCTGTGATGCCACAAGTGAACAGGATCCAAGATGATTCTAGCCCTGAGGCTGGAGGATGGTCTTTCTCATCACAGTACCTGGCGGAGTGTCTTGGTTTTACTCCATGGGAACCTTGAAGGATGGACCCCCCTTTGCAAGGAGTCACTGGGCTGTCGAGGCCAAGAGATAAAGAGAAACCAAGTGCTCTCAGAAAGGCAGCAATTTCAGTCTTCGCGGTGGTCTTTGTTGAATGGCTGTTACTCCAGCCGTGGAAATCGTAGGAAGGTGAAACTTGCTGTGGACTCCAAAAAGGCCTGGTTGATGAAGATAAGGCCCCTGTGGAACATGAATGATTTTCGGCAGTGACGGGGTGCAGTGCCTGAAGTAGGTGTTGGGTTTCAGGATTTTGCAGGTCACCGTCTTTTGGATCTTCTTCGGTCCTGCAGCCTCACCACGGACCTCTGGATGGCTTCTAGTGACCTGGACTCAACCACTGGACTCAACCACAGACTCTCACCAAGGCTGGACTCTTGGGACATCATCTTCGGATTTTGGTGGTGGGAAGCTGTAAGGAACTCATGGTGACAACAATAAAGACAGACACAAGTGATCACTGTTCAAGGGGTGTTTATTAAACTCTAAATGCAGGGTGAAAAAATGCCTAATTTAAACCTAAATCTAAGATGGGAGCAAGCTTCAACCATTAAATGAAAAATAAGGCAGTCCTTGTGGCGTCTTGTCAAAGTAAAAGGCCTATACTAAAAATAAAACAATTGCCAAATTCTTACAACTAATTACAGAAAGAGTGTGGCATAGGTTTTCCAATAAAGAAAGAACTGTTCACAAATAATAAGTCAGGATGTGATTGTTTCCCTTCCCCACGTTTTGAGCACGGGACAAAGTGGATCTCATAGCACAGCACACCCTCAAGCTTTCCCAGCACAAGCTGACAGTTTCGTACCAGCTATCAGGTTCCTTGATGGTTAAGTCTCTTTTCAATAAAAAAATCTCTTGCCTTCGAGGCCTGATGTATCCAACAAACAAACACAAACTTCTGCTTCACGTATACTTTAGGTGATGGCTTCACCTCTGGGTCCTCCTCTTCCGGACGTTGAACTTTCAGTATTCAACAAATCAACTAAACAGTTCCTTTCCAATGAACTTTGGGTGATAAATTTCCACCCCTGGATCTCCCTCTTCCGGGCTCGGACCCCTTTCAGACGTCAGCCTCCCTCCTTTGGGTTTACTGTGGCTTTTCTTACTTTCACAGTCTTAATGTCTTTTCAAACAATTCTTCAGGCGTTGCCCCTTTTTGTCGGCTTCCCTCTGCCGGTTTCATTCTGGCCAACTTTTACAACACACTGTTCATGCGCTCATTTCACCAAGCGGGAGTCATTTCCCTTAGCTTTGCAATCATCTGTCGGTCAAAGACTTTCGACGGTACAGAGGATTTTACAAGACCCCTGTAAGACCACTTTGACCTTTTTTCACCTCTTTCCATGGGCTTTTGGTTACGGTAGTTTCTACCATCGGGTAATTGCCCAGAGTTTCCTTCCTGAGCACCCACGTGGTGCCGGACTCCTCTGTTACCGGTTTTCCCCCTCTTTCATCAGTAGTCCTTTTAAACCTTTTTAAAGTTCAAATTAGCCATCAGCTACTTTTCCTTCACCACAGTTCAGTTTCTTATCGATGCTCCCTCGACTCACCGGCTGTGATGAACCGCATGGCTTTCTTTCTCCTTCAAGTAAAGGTTGGTACCACGGAGACCAGTGTCACTCCCATCTTGGTTATCAGCTGTAACACTCACCTTGTTTCCGCGGGGGCATTGGGGCATGGTTGGAGCCCTTCCTTGGTTTGGTTCCTCAAAATCACCTTCCCCCTCCAAGAGTGGTTGGACCTCCAGCTCAGGAGATGGATGTTGCCCCTGTGTGAAGAGGAGAGGCAATGAGAATGGAGTGGGGACCCCGTGACCTTCCCCAGCCCTTTCGTGCCAGAATATGGTGGGCAAGCACTTTCCCATAGACGCGCACCTGTAGTTTTGTAATGTTGAGCTATCCGTCCTGCCTTTCCTAGCAGGGGCGCATAGAACGGACCGAGTTAACTTCACTGGCCCGTGGGAAGGTTGATCCAGGCCGGCTGCGATCAATCCAAGTATGAGCTAAGTGTTTAGTATGATAATAGTTCGGTTGGAATGACTGTATTCCGTCTAGTGGTAATTCTTGCAATCTCTCATGTATATATGCGGCCGTGTAAGCGTGTATAAGTTCTAACCTGTTTGTTCTTTTCCCTCTTAGGTGCAGGCCGACGATGGAGAATAGTGTCCGGGCCTTCGATGAAGAGTCGTGATGGCAAGAGGGCATCTCCGGCTCCGACCGTGGTGGAATGTTGGCTCGGAAGAAGACTCGACTCAGGCTGTAATGGAATGGAAGTAAGAAGAAGAGTCCGCCACAGGCCACAAACAGTTGCAGGTAAGAGGCATGTTCAGCGAAGCAGTAGCTGAAGCGCTAGCGAAGTGGAGGCTGGCAACAGGTAAGAAGCGTGCTCAGCAATGTAGCGGCAGGCAACAGGTAAGATGCATGCTCAGCAATGTAGTGGCTGGTGACAGGTAAGATGCACGTTCAGCGATGTAGCTGCAGGCGACAGGTAAGAGGCGCGCTCAGCGATTAGTAGGCTGGTAGCAGGTAAGATGCGCGCTCAACGATGTAGAGGCTGGTAGCGATGGGGCGACTGGCAGCAGGTAAGACACGTCCGCAGCGACGGAGTAGCTGGAGAGAAGGCGCTCGCAGAGATGAGGCAGAAGACTGCTGGTAAGAAGCATTCCCAGGAAATCTCGAAGATGAAGCTGTAATCCAGCGAGGCACAGGTAGGTACAGCAGAGAGCGTTATGCTGCTTGGAAGCAGAATAACGCAAAGCGAGGGCACGTAGATGAGCCAGCCTTAAATAGGCTGGTTCAGGCCCCTCCCATAGCTCCGCCTACAAACTCCACTTTGTCCTTCTTTGGGCCTGTAGCACGTGCCTTTCAGTTCTGTTCCTTGGGCCACGCCCGGCCCAGTTGCACACGCCCTAGGCCTAGAGTGTGCAGAGCACACTTTAACATTAGCCTGGTGCCAGAGGCGCCAGGACTGGGTCCAATGGGACCCTGGAGATGAGGAAGGACTGGCCCCATGACCCGTGGCCATGACATCAGCAGAGGAGGGTCTTGTGTACCGTAGACATCTGCTGAAACACACACTGGCTATTGTTTGCGGTCTTATGATTCCCTCTGTGGAGGATTCACAGTCCTTGGTCGGAAAGGGCAAGGTCGCTTCTCTCCTTGTCACCCCCTCGGTATGCAGCATCTTTCTCCTCCTCTTGAACTGCCATACTGAGTTAGCTCTTTCGTCGTGCGGTCTGCCTTGCTCGTCCTGTGCTCCTGTGCGCCACCTTTTATCCCTGTGGGGACTGGAAAGGGCCATCAGGAGTGTGTGATTCTGGTCAATTGCCTGACTTTTCCTGACCTTTGTATTGGGACATGTCAGGTAAACGGCTCTGGTGTTAGTCTGTTGTCTTTCGTGTTGTGCGAAAGTGTTCATGTGGAAAAAAGGGGGTTAGTGTTTCGGAATATCCTACGTGTTAAGATGGGGAAAAGGTTTTGAAAGAAAGGGGATACAGCGTCTCACCCATCCGTGTTCCACTCCCCAAGGACCCACATTCAGGTGATCCTCCCTCACTGGTCCACCCCCAGGATCTAGATCCAATAGTGATGGCTGTGTCCTGATCACCTGGATGACAGATCCCTGGGGACTAGCTAGGGAGACAACTTCCGGTTTCTCAAAAAACCCACTGGCAGCCCTTCCTCTACACACAGCAAACTGGAATCTTATTAGTCGGGATAAAGTGGTCAGATGTTGTGTCAGGGATGTCCTTGAAGGATTCTTTGATCAGGTGGAACTTTCACATCTCTGGGTGTCAAGCAGCACTATGCCAGGCTACCCCCTCTTCTGGGCGGTAGACAGAAATCGGCTTCCAGTGGTCATAAACCGGACCCTGGTTGACACAACTGGACTTCTTCACCTCAAGATGTCCAAGCACTCCTCTTTTGGACTTACGAAGACTCCTTCACCAGATGGCAGGCACACAGGAATGACTTCAAGTGAAGAGTAGCAGGTGCACAATAGTCCCTCGTAGCTCGGGAAGAGGTCTCCTAACCAGGTCCTTTCTTGATTCCATCCTTGGGTCAGCTCAGCCCATGAGTGCATTCATGCAGGCAGGCAGCCTTTCAGAACACTACACTGTATTCACTCCAGTTTCAGTCAGGGCTGGCCCAGGCATTGTGTCACACATACCAAAACCAGACACCCACAACACAGAATGTGAGTAGACTTCAGACTCCATTCAAACAGGTCCCACCCCAAGCGTGTACCCATAACACACAGCCCATGGGAAGGCTCCAGTCAGTCTGACAGAAGGCAGCCCCAGCGCCATATATGGTTCTTCCACCCAACAGCCAGTCAGGGAGAAGGGACAGAGTCAGGGTTTCCCAGGGCTTTCGGAAACAAGGTGGAAAGACATTAGAAGCCAATAGGCTACAGTGGCCATCTTGCCTTTCTCCAGGAATCCATTGATTCCTATGGCAGGGCCTGAGTGTCCCAAAAATGGAGGACACTCAGAGCCAATGCCAAGTCAGCATGTAGCTGCCACCAGTCCATAGCCTGCTCTGGGGGCAATACACATGTGCCCAAAAACACAACTAAGGGGTGCAAGGGTGTTTCCCCACCCATGGGTTCCATAAGGGTATCCAATGGGTGTTGTTCACAAACAGGAAAAATGAAGAGCTGCACTGCCAGAGGTCCATGCTGGACCTCAGAGGCCCAAAACACACACAGAGAAGTGGTAAGACTAGGAGGCCCTGTCCCTCCAAAAGGCATTTCCAGCATCACAGCACCCATAGTAAAATAGGTTAAAATCCTGATGAAAGCAGAGTATAATAATTCAAAACATGGTCTCCGCATGTGAAACTTAAAGTTGAAGCACAAGGGCTACTCAATAGCTCCAGACATAGAGAAGCCAAGACCTTCACTCCTTCAGAATTCTCAGAATATGGATACAAGATAGAACCAAGTTCCAAACAAAGCCTTGGCTCGTGGCCTAGGAATCAGAGATGGTGGGTTATAATAGGGAAAGGCGGCACTTCGATGTCGATCCCACGCTATAAATTGTTGCTCATGTGCAGATGACCTGCCAAGTAACCAAGGTTGGCAAAGCCAATGCCAACCGATCATTGCTCCCAAATGGTGGTGTTTTGCAACTATTGCATTAACCAATCAAGGAACGTAGAGATGACATGTATTCACCATTATCAATTTAGAGGTGGTCCCAGGTGGAGCCATCAGATACAGTAAAACTAATCAGAATACTGACCCATATAGATCATATATATGATACAACTAACCCACTCCCACCTTCCAGTAGGTTTTAGTAAGACAGATAACCCAGACAAGGCCGCGATGTTGAGTGATGCAGCTTTTTGGTGGTGACAGGGTAGCAGCGCAGATTGTAAATGCGGACGACTTGACCTTCCTTTTTGCGGCCGCAAGGTAGGAAGGTGCAGGGAGGGAAAGTAGCATTGCTACACTCCACGCAAACCCCTGACCTTGCCTGTCTGTCCCATTCTCCCTCTTTTCCATGTGTTGTTGCCCCTGCAACTGTTCCACGCTTCCCCCACCCATGCGTTACCCCTTTCCCCCTTCCCACGCTCGCTCCCTTCGCAACTTCAGCCCCACCTCCCTGCCTGGCGGGCCACATGCGTTTCCTCGCACCTTAGGCCCAGTCCCCCCGTCTTCGTGCCTGCATCCCCTCGTAACCTCTCTTCCCCCCAGTGCATTGTTGCCTGCCTGTGTCTCGCATCCTACGCCATTGTGATCATTGTATTGTCATTCCACTGCATTGTATTCACTACTGTATTGTCATTCCACTGCACTGCCTGCATTTCCTCTTACTTCCCGGTCTCTGTGGACTACCAGTGTTTGTGTTTTTTGTTTTGTTGGGTTACTATTGTTTTGTATACTTGCTGCATTGCTTGCATTTCTCTTCTTCCCCTCTAGGGCGCCTTTGACTTCTAGCCTTGTATTCTGTACTGCACTTTCATTCTCACGCCTTTGAGTTCCATTGTAGTCTACTTTTGTTGCTTGCACTGTTTTCTCCACTCACGCTAGAACCCCGCAAGACTCTCGTGTTCTTGTTCTGTGGTGTTCTTACCTGCTTGCCCTCTTGTTGTGTGAACCCCTGTGTGCCTCCCTTCTATTTGCCCCAGCGTGTGACCCCCCCTTGGTCTGGCCCCCTTAATCTCCACCCACACCCTCTATGGCACTCTCTGTTTCACCTATCTTTTCTAACTGCCATTCTATACACTATCCCATCCCTCTCACTAAGTCTGGTAAAAAAAAGCTCAAAAGGGACATCCTGGTCTCCAACCCAGGCCTCCCTATCACTGAAAGCTACACCAGTTCTTCCTCCAGATAGACCCTCACCGACATCCTCTTTGTTCTTCCCTCTTCAGGCCTATGGACGCACCATATGGTCTCTGTTCTCTCTCTTTTTTCCTCCTCTCCCATTAATGGTTGGACCCAGTGGGAGGCCCTTCTGGCCTCCTTCCACTCCTCTAAGACCATCATAATATTCAATTAAATGGTACCTTCAAGGTCCAGGGCCCTCACGCCAATCTCCTCCTTTTCGATAAACGTTTCTCTGGCCGCTCTGCCTTATCCTCCCTCTGCCACCTCTCCATCAATCTCTTCTTCCTCTCTGACTATCCTGCCATCTCCTTCTACCTCCTCTGGCCATTCCTGGGCACCTTTAACACTTCTGATGGGCATATCTCATGCCTGTACCCCTCCACGCAAGTCTTGCAAAAGTAGAAATATGTTCCACGTCGCTACTCTTAACTCTTGCTCCGCTGTAAAACACTCCTCGGACATCTGCCATCTCCTGGAAGAGCTCCTCCCCGATGCCTACAAGATCCTTTCTGAGCCAACCGTCCAGGCGGGGGAGTAGCCCTGGTGTGATGTCAGAAGTGACGTATTTTGGGCTTTTAAACAATTGTTTTGCCTTATGAAGTTAAGGGTTTTGAGACTTGTGTGCTTAACTGCTTCCCCTGATTTGCAATTGTTCAATAAAATAGGCCTTTGTCACTTACTCTGATTCTTCTGTTTTTAGGCACAGGGTTTCCCAGCCTACCTGGTCTGCACAGGGCTGGGATCTTGGGCCCTCCATTACACTACCTTCCCCCTCTTTCCTTCCTCCCCCTCCCTCTATTCATATTTACCTCTCTTCTATTTCTCTCTGCCAGTCTCTTAGGCAGCTGGACCTTCTGGTTGCACAATGATTTGCATGGCAGGTGCATTAACATGCCACGCTATCTTATTTTAGTTCACATCAGTAGCCTCTGGTTTAAAACTGCCAGGGACATGTGACCTGGGAGAGGGTGGGGGCTGACTCACCACTTAAGGGAGCGAGGGAAACAGAGAGACAGCAGCAAAATCACAGGGGTAGGGTGGTGGGAGGCAGATGAAAGAGGCAAAGAAAAGGCGAAGTTTGACAGGTTAGATGGGTGGATAAAAAGATTCAGAAAGAAAGAGAAAGTCAGAAAAGAAGGAATGGAAATAAAGTGAAGATCAAAAAGTCAAATCTAGAAAAATATAACAAATTAAAGAGAAAACTGTAAGAAAAAGTAAAAAGAGAGCATAGAGCACAGCGTGTCCACTGTCTCCACAATCAAGCTTGAGGTGATGATGAGGCAGTCATCCCACTTAGAAGTGGGCAGCACTTGCTAATTTTGCAAGATGCATGCCAAAACTTCACCAAACCTGAGCACAGCTGTAGAGCAGCCAGAAGCCCTGCCAGCCCTAGTGAGGGTGTAAACAGTCACAGCTCGATTGCCTTTTAAGACTGCCTTCACTCAATCTGGATTTTTTGTTATTTTCATTTTTGGTCCCACTTGCAAATATCCCCCATGCAAATATGTTCATAATCTACACGGCGTCATAATTGCACTCCTGCCCTCGTTGGTGAATGGGAACAGAAGCAAGTGACCCCTTTCCCCTGTGTACTCGGCGCCTATGGTGTAGGGGGCGTGCTCGCAACACTAATGTATGCACAGGGGCTGGACACCACCCCTTTGCACAACTATGCAGCCCTTCCTGAAATCTGCAGGCCACCTTTGAGGGTGACCTGCACATTTGTAAGCATTTAACAAATGAAATGGCCGCATTATCTGCACCCCGTTCATTTGCGCCATTGAGCATCTGCCCCTACATATATACATATATATATATACATATATATATATATATATATATATATTTTTTTTTTTTAGATTCACCTATGCATGGCATATGACGCTACTAAGTGATGTCTTTGGAGAGGGTCGTAGTGGGGCGTGCCAGTGAAACGGGTTAAATGGATCCTGTCTACAAAAATGCACGCATCCTGCCCTGTGGGCTGACAGGTTTATTCGTTGGATCAGTGTCCTTCGCTCAAAGGCTTTGACTCTTCCCTTGTGCTTTAACATTTGTTTTCGAAAGCCAAGCAGACGCTGAGCTTAAGCGCTGCACTTCCCAAAATAAAATGACAATGGGCCTCATTCCGAGTGTGCCGATATCCTGGTGGTAGAGGCGCTAGGATACCTGAACATGCTACTTACCTTTACCAGTATTCTCCGGATTACGAGTGCCAGCGGTATGTTGTATATCCCCATTCATAGGACTCCATGAGGGGATTTTCCGTCAGTACTGCGAAGACCTTTTTGTCCGGTAGGGCAGCTGGCTTCCTCCAGCATTTAGCTGGAGGTAACCCAGGTGCCCAACCGGCATACCCATAGTCAATCAGTCCATTAAATTGCCAGTATCCACAGATACCAGCAATTTTTTAGGGGACCGCCCATCTCGGAATGAGGCCCAACGTTTGCTGTCTGCGCCGGGGCACCTGGAGGTTTTAATAAATGAGAACTAGGAAGCTTCAGGCTAGCTAAAATGAAGCTGCATAGATTTAGGTCAGGACCGCTGGGAAGTCAGACCTTCTGCAAGCGCAAGCTCAGAACAAATGTCCTGTCCAGCCTATCTGGGATATGAAGGCTGTTTCTGATCCCTACCTTACGTACTGTGTTGATATGCATTGGCCTCACAAATCGTATGTCTTTGAAGCTAGTGCCTTACAAATAAAAGAACACATACATTAATTAGCAGCGAGCTCTATCTGATATCTGTAAGATCAAAGGGGCAAGTGGGTGGGCGACTGCATCTAGTGTCAAGATCTGGGTGCAAGCAATGTATGGCAATGGAAAGCTCAACATACAGATTGGGGGCACTAATATCCACCTAGACTGGTGGACGCTTTGGTGCATGGCTAGATCAAGGTTAAGCTAATCTACTTTGCGGTGTATTGACTTCTTTCCGCCAATCCGACCGTAAGGTGAGATAAAAAAACAACTTTAATTAATGGACAGGTTAAGTTCATACCAATTTTAATGAGAGATGATAGGATCATCCTAATGCCAAAAGAATGCATCTTGGACAACAGAAATAAGTATATCTATGTTTCCAAATATTCTAGGTTTCCCACCAGTCGCTGATGAAGGGAAAGGATTGCAAACATTAACAAACATTAGTACCCGGCACTGTGCGTCCGAGCCATACCACAGTGTAATCCTGTGGACTCACGAACGTCGTTCGCGTGCCGGGTACACACTTTTTTTTCCCAAGGCAACCTTGGAAAGGGAGAAGGGACCACATGTAGCCCCTTCTCCCTTTTCCAAGGTGGCCTTTTTTTATTTTTATTTTTTCCCATTCATCAGTACGGAGCAAGTTGGCCCAAAATGGCACCCTGTCGCTCCGTACTAATGAAGCAGTGCGTCCGTTCTAGTGTTCCTAGAACCAACGCGTACTGCAAAGAAACCTTTTCAAACGACAAAAGAAATGCCGTTTCGTCAGCCATTAGTGTTCCAGGGCTGCAAACTCGGGAAAACTAGTATCCCGAGCCTGCAGATCCTGGAATAGTAATGGCAATAACCACATCACTGGTGGGCAATTACCGCCTTATGGTAATGCCCCCGGGGCCACCGTTAAGTTCATACCATAGGCGGTAATGGCCTGCCGGCTCAGCTGTTATTGCCAGAATGTTCAAGGTCAATCAGGCCCTATGTGTCAGCTGGCACACACATAGTGCACACACTGGAGTGATTATACCGAATAACAAATAGAGAATTACATTTTTATGAATAAAAAATAACAAAAAAATACCGTTTTTACAAAAAAAATATGTGGGGCTGGGGGAAGGGGTTAAATCTGGTGGGGAAGTGGTTGGGTGGGGTTTTAAAGATGGGGAAACGAAGGGTTAAGGGGGACCCCCCCAAAAAAATCAATTCAATATTTTTTCGTAAATTTCGTTAATATTTAATTCGATATTTTTTCATTCGTTAAAAGTACAGTAAACCATGGACAGGTGGTTCAGTCATTCCAGGAAACGCTTTGCCCCCACTGTCCAGGTAAAATTACGGATTGCACTCAACAAGACGGGCCTGGCACAGTATTAGAGCAGCTACATCTTTTGCCAATGGGACGGACATTTTCACGACGCTCCTTCCGGCACCCCGCTTACACACAACCAGGTGAAGCAGTAATCAGGTCCCATTTTCAAAAGTTTGATTAGTTCTTGTTATTAGGTACACTTTTCACTGGTTTACCCAGGGAAACAGAATCCAGTTTAAATGGATGCATGCGAAAGTCAATCTCAGATACAAATCGCAGTCTCCAATCCAGCGAAGTGTACAACTAACATATGAGCAACAGAAGGGAAAGCCAATGAGATGTGATCCTCCCCACACTGGATTCCAACTCTCTAGAATTAAGCACCTTAGGCAATTGAGAAATAATTCTGACACCTTTACTTTGCTTTTCTGATATAGTGTTCGGAAGCCTTTCAGTGGCACTTTATAAGAAATGTGAAGGAAGAGCCGCAGAACGGCAGGGTCACACTGCCCACCTTGAGGGATTGCTAAATAATTAATAAACCGTGCTGCTAATTCTTTTTGTGCTATATGTGAATTGTCTGCTTACATCTCAATGGGCACTAACGAAGGGGGCAGATTCTACGTCATTAGTGGGTCAACAGCTCTGATTTGTCAAGTCATCAAGTTGTAATTAGCAGATAAATATCCTTAATGTTGTTTCCACAAAGCTAACTTATACAATTGTGTTCATAACTAATGCAGACACAAAGAAACAAAAGCGATTCCATACAATAGTGATGCATTTCAATGGGATAAACAACACCAGGAGTCCGAACCAGAGCACTGTGTAACACACAATCTAAAATCTTACATGCTGTTTCACCAACACTCTGTTATGCGTGACTTCCCACCACCCTTGCATCCTTCCCTCGGGTCTCGCAAGTCCTTCACCTTAGTCTCGACTAAAATGCTTTACTTGAAAGGGTTTAAAAGAGAGGTTCGGTTTACAGACATCGCAAAATGGTTCCCAGTTTTTGGGAATTTGGGAAGATTATGAGCAGGCGGTTATTTTTTTCATAGCCATGGTTTACCATATTTTTTACATCTAGCGGCTAGCAATAATATGGCTGCCACAAGAAGGTGTGCCAGGAGAGATGTCCTTGCCCCTGTCATAGGGTGAAGACCCCATCCCTCTGCCTCTCCTAATACTACCGGCAAATGATCCAGTAGCAACCCAATCCCACTAATGACTAATAACCGTTATTTTCACTGGCACTTCTTTGCAGTAGGCTTGCACTTTGGCCCACGTACGGGGGTCCAGGGGGCGTGCAAGGCTTTCATCCTGTGGAATCTGAGAGGTTGAAAATATCAGCAGATATATATCTTGTAAGCACATTTTTTGGTAGAGGTGCATTTGGAGACTATATAGCCTTTTGACCAGAAGGGGACTAGGACTCTGTTTCGATTGTAATTTTTTTTTTAAAGTACATTTTTATTAGCAGTTTTAATCAAAATACAGAAAACCAACATGGCCCCCCCACCCAACCTCCCCTCCCCACTACCCCTTCCCACCCAACCCCCATCCAAGAGCCGCCCATATTACAACTTTGCGTATGAAACCAGCAGTAGCTAATGCAAAATAGGTCAACTTCACAGGTCCGAATATTGACTCCTCTACACCATTCCCTCACAAGTCTGATTCGTCTTGCTGAGCAATTATGCCAAGGGGCTCCATAGCCTTGGGACACCAAGCCCGGCAGGCCCCCGCTTTTAGGTAGGACAATAAATTGGACCAGTGCGAGAGAAATCGGAAGTGGTCTCCCTGGATAGAGTAAGTAAGCCATTCCAAGGCTACAAGCGACCAGATTTTAACCATCCATTCATGTTCCTGTGGCGGGTCTTTAAATTTCCATTTCCGAGCCAATACCAGGGCTGCCGCCATCATCATCATCACGTAGAGCTTACGATCAGCATTCACTGTGAGGGTTGCTAAGACCCCATTTAAGCCCATCAAGTCCAACCCTCTGTTTTGGCCCACCCTGACTCCTACAACCTGGGTAACCACCCTTTGAACCTGGACCCAGAAATTGTCGATTTTTGGACATTCCCACCAGATATGGGCCCAGGAGCCCTCTGCCCCGCACTCCCTCCAGGACATCCTAGATGCATCAGGAAATATTTTATTTAATCTGACCGGGGTCAGGCGCCATTGGAACATCAATTTCAGCTACATTTCTCGAATTTGAATTGACCTTGTAAGTTTAGGAATCTGAGACCAGAGATTTACCCAAGCCGGCTCTGGAATCACCGTTCCAGTGTCACCCTCCCATTTCTTCACATAACTTCTACTCGACATGACTTTGATTGTAATTTTAAGCTTTCTCCCAACTAGTCATGTAAGATAACTTATCCTCCACCTCATAATTATTGAGTAATTTTTACAGATTAAAATGTGCTCTTTCTTTAGGCCATCATACATAGGGGTCCCTAGAGGTATGCAGTGCCTAGAGCTTGCTAGACGCACCAATGGGTTGGAAGCCCACAGCTGCAGCTGCATGTAACAGTATTTTTCCGTTTCCCCTATCCTGAACTCTGTTTGACATTCAGTAAATAGAAGGGTGACAACAACATTTGCCCCATAAGTTTGAGCACCCCTTTCTCCCATGCTGAGAAATCTCCTGGCTGCAATCCAAGGGGAAACTCGTGGTTGCCAGCGGTTGGGAATACAGAAATCAGACCTGGTTTTATGGCCCCTGTATCACATTGCCTTACCAAATAATATAATGTGTCCTGAGACAGTGAGGTGCTTGCTTTCTACTGGGCTGCCTATTCTATCCAGGAATGGGAGGTGGCCCAGGGGCAGTGCAGAAGCTGCTTGTTCCAGTTCTAACCAGCGAGTGTGTGGCCTGGGATGGACCACATTGTACATAGCCACTAGTTTTGAAACATACAGGTAGTTCCTGATATTTGGGATTCTCAGCCCTCCCAACAATGCAGGCCTGAGGAGGATCTTTCTTCTTACACCATGTAGTTTTTTGGCCCACATAAATGAGAATATCTTTTGCTGCAAGGTGTACATAGGACATGTGGTGGTTTTGATCGGGAGAGCCGTTAACAGACAAGCCTAGGGAATAGGTTCATTTGCATTGTGGAGATCCTTCCAAACCAGGATACTTCTTGTAGAGTCCACCTGTCAATGTCCCAGTTAAGATCTCAAATTAGGGGGGGTTATATTCTGTTTGAGTAGTTTCTTGATGGAAGCTGGAAAGCTGACTCTTAGATATTCCAAGGAATATTCAACTGATTCATACAGGTAGTTCCTCCTCATCGCGGGGGGGGGGTGTCCTAATTTGTCCCCGAGATATTCAGCATCATTGATTTGGAGTAATTTACTTTAAAGGTAGATGCCATCTGAAAGGGGCCTAATTCCTCTGTCACTGCTGACAGCATGGTGCTGCCATCTCTCATAAACAGAAGAAAATCATTGGCATATAGGGGTCTTCGTGTTGCTCTTCCACTTCTGGGAGTCTCAAAATCTTCTGGTCTCCCTCATATCCTTTGGATAAATGGCTCTATGTAAAGCATGATTATCAACAGAGAGAGAGATCACCAAACTTATCACAATTTCAAGAGGGACCTGTTAGGGCTGACAAGCCGTTCTTGAAATTGTGATACGTTTAGCGATCTCCCCATTGAGTTTTATATTGGTGAAAAAATGTTGGAAATTAGAAACCAGCATTTTTATAAATTCTGGCCTAAATCTGAAGGAAATGTGTGGTTTGTGTATATTATCCCAGTTTACCAGATCAAAAGCTTTGTTGGCATCTAGTGTCAGGATTGAGTATGGAGCCCTTAATCATTTGCTTAGTTCTAGAAGGTTGACAATCCTTATATAATCAGGAGTATTCCTCTGCTCCATGAAACCTGTTGGATCCTATTAGTATGGGCAGGACCCCCATCAAGTGATTTGCCAGAATGTTTGCGTAGATTTTATCATCTACATTTAGAGAGCTATGTAGCGGTAGGAGTTGCATTCTGCAGCATCTTGCCATGGTTTTAGAAGGAGGGGAGTAGCCGGTACAGCTAGTGCAGGTGACATCTCCGGTTTGGGAAATATGATTAAGTAAGTACTGAGGGGTTGATGGTTATGTGTAAGGTGGATGAAGGTGGTCGGAGGCGGTCTCAGCCTATACCAAACCATGCAAGGTGAAAGTCTGGATTGGCTCCCTGCTATCCTACTCACTTACAAAGGTATTAGACCATGATTTTAATAATAAGGGGGTGTCTTTAATTTGTTGGAATTCCTGAGGTTTTAATAGCTTTTTGAATACCCAAATGTTGGAGAATTTTAAGGGGAATGAGTTTATATTTTTACAGGAAACATGGTTAACGGCTGAACCTCAGATTTATTTTAAAAAAGCAAGGAAGGGAAATAGAGGACCACCATTGAGCGGCATATTAATTGTCATTAAAATTAACTTGGGTTCGGTGCCAAGGGATGTAAACGTGCATTCAGATTCAATTTTGGTGGTTAGAGTGGAATCATTTGGGGAGGGGACTGCAGGTAATATGTTCTTGGTTAACTTTTATTATGAACCGATACTCAAGATGGATAAAGAAATAAGGAAAGAGTTGGATGTAATCTTTCTAGAGTGGGTGTCCCGGTTTTCCTCTGCCCCATCATTTGTGTGGGTGATTTTACTTGTCTAGATGTCTGCTTAGAGGATGAGTATTTCTATCCAACCTCTACTTCTTAGGGAGGTAGTGGGGTTTCCTCCTATTGGAGGTGAGACTCGAGAGGATTAGGGTGGGCTAGATTCATTTGGAAATAGAATCTGTTTAGGTTGAATGGGAATGGTAGTGGTGATTGCCCAATGAAGACAACCTGGTGTGGACCTTTCTCTAGTTCAACAATAGATTTCATTTTATGTCACATGATTGGTTAGAGAGTTTTCCTTCTTGCTAAAAGTGACCATGCAATGCAAGTGCTGACGTTTGGGGTGAAAGGAGGGGCTTTGGTGGTCTCCCTCGGGGTGCCGCCAATCCTGTAACACCGAATACGACACCTGACTTCCCAGTGCCAACGGGACATTACAAGTCCCGGAAGTGCAGGAAGTCAGGCACCGGATTTTGTAAGTCCCCATTCCCATGGAGTCCTGTAGGACTTCATGGGAATGGGGACTCGTAAGCTTCTGTGTTTGGCAGGGTCAAACCTGTGGGGTGCAGTGGCCCCGGCAGGCAGACTTGTGGTGTGGCAGTCCGGAAACAAGGGTACCGGTAAGCTTACCGGAACCCTTGTTTCCAGACCACCACACTTGTAATGAGGCCCAATGTGTGGGTTTGGGGCTGCATTTTGATGGAACATTTAGGCTACACAAAACATCAGGTTTCCGGAGTCGTACTCATATTCGATTATGGTCCCTATTTATAAAAAAGGAATTCAGACCTCTCACAGTAATTACAGACCTATTTCATTAATGGACACCTCGTGTAAAATAATGGCTAGTTTTGTGTTACAAGTTTTGACTAGTTGGATGGACGGTACCCGCAGATAAAGTATGTTCCAAACTAGCTTTAGAAAGGGGATGGGAATTTCCTTAAGTGGTCTCACACTTTCTTTGATTTTGGGAAATAGATCAATTGGTAGTAGGGAGCCCCTTTATTTGGCCAATTTGGAAATGACTTCCGCGTTCAATAGAGTGGTAGGCAAAAGTTGTGGGCCAAGTTGAGCAACTGGGGAATACCAGCAGCCCTGTTAAACATGCTCTTCCAGTTCCTGTTTAATAATCTTAATTGAGATTATAATAAGTATAGAACAATATATGTTGAAAAACATTGCAGATACGCATGGAGAACATCAATTATCACAATATAATCAAAGATAATACAACAACATGTTAAAAAGACCAATTGCCAAATGAGTACAACCTTGAGACAAGTTAATAGGGGAGGCTCAAGAACAGTAAGATCTGCAATCAAAGTGAAGTACATAAAAAAAAGACTAACTGGGGGGACAAACGCAGGGACAGACAGGATACGAACACGAAGCAGTAAGATATATGGCATCAATGATACATAACCTGGGACAAAAACTGATGGTCGAATAAAAGGGGATTGGGCAATATCAAAATGAAAAAGAGATGGACTGAAAGATCAAGTGCCAAATGCTCAGGAACCATGTGATGATACATTGAAATTGTCTAGATAATGAATAAAGAAATCCCATTTGGCATTGTACTTGGGAATAGTATCCATGTAAGTGGCCATGCATAGTTCAGTTCTTTGCACATGACAGATGTTGTTCCACCAACACCTGTTAGATAAATTATGGTATTGCTTCCAGTTGGTAGTGATGAGCTTCAGAGCGAGGACAATGAGCAAATCATACAGCTTGGCAGAGGCATGAAAATTACTATTGGTGACAGCCAAGCTACCCAAAAAAAAGTTCAGAAAAGAAAGTGGAACATCAACTGCAAATATGAGTCTAAGGAATCTCCAAACCTCTTGCCAGAACTTAAAAACATATGGAAAGTTAAAGAACATGTGTTTATAGAAGGGAGGGGCACCACCACATGACCAACATTTATCATCAGCCTCTCTTTTGGATTTGGATAATTTCACGGGGGTAATGAATGCTCTGTGAATAAAGAAGATCCAATGTTGTGTTATGTTGGCTGAAGCGGATATGCCTCTGATCCTAGTGTACAATAGAGACCAAGTGTGGTCTCTGAGAGCACAGCACAGATCCTGTTCCCATTTCAAATGCACAGGCCAAACACCCATCGCAGAAGTCAAAACATTATAACATTTTGAGGCCTTGATATCAGAAACCATGGTTAGTAGCAAAAGTCCGGAGGCATAAGGCGAAAGGATGGGGTTCGAGAAAGATGGAGTGCATCAAAGCACGCATTAACCAAATGATTATAGAAATTGAAGTCAGATTCAGGAATGGGAAAGAGACTTCTTTAAGTGCTGAAAAGAGAGAATGGAGGAGTCATTGACAATTTGTTGAATGAATCTGATGCCTTTTATCCAACCAGGATTTGCGATGTAATACTGATATAATATAAGATTGTTAATCGTGATATGTTTATTGTGCCAAAGAAACAGAGAGATGTTCTTGGATGGGGTCTTGGTTTGAGGGAAGAGAAACACTCTGAGAGCAGAGACAGAGGCCTTGGTAGATGAAGAGTGATTAAATACATAGACCAGGTCAGATGTATCACAAGTGAGTGCCAAGTGTTTTTCCAACATACACCAGGAGGGAATGTCTGAGGAATTGGGAGGAGCAAACCAGCAGCGAGATTGTTTAAGAAGAAATGCAGAATGATAAAATTTGAAGTCCGGAAACTGAATCCCTCCCATGTCATTTGGAAATTGCAATCCTTTTACATTTACCACAGCACCATAAGAAATTGAGAAGAATTGAATTGATCGATTTAAAAAAGGAGACTGGGAGTAGTTGCAAATAATATAAAACAATGGGGGACAGCATCATCTTAATGGTATCAAGCCAACCCCACCAGGAAAGGTAGAGGGGAGACCACATTGAGGTTAATTCTGGAAGTCTAATTAACAATATAAGTTTGATAGTATGCGTATTAAGTTTGATAGTATCACATATAGAGGAGGCAAAACGAATACCAAGATATTTAATTGAATCATTACACTATTTAAATCCAAAGACACCTAAATCATGTTTAACACAAAAAGAGTTAACGGGTAAAAAATCGGATTTATCTTTGTTAAATTTGTAGCTGCACACTTGGTAAAATTGATGGAGTCTATTAAGCAGGTGAGGAAGGTGAAGTTTGGGATTCTTAACAAGAATAAGAATATCATCTGCATAAGCAGCAATTTTAATAATCGATTTTCCACAGGGGAT
Organism: Ambystoma mexicanum; assembly: GCF_040938575.1. Taxonomy (NCBI): domain Eukaryota; kingdom Metazoa; phylum Chordata; class Amphibia; order Caudata; family Ambystomatidae; genus Ambystoma; species Ambystoma mexicanum. Next base: position 1,189,283,193 of record NC_090922.1, read on the forward strand.
TCCAGGAATGCTTCTGTCTGATCTGATGAGTTCTAACAAGGGTTCAAGAGAGAGAATATAAAGAATGGAATTGCGGGGACAACCCTGTATAGTGCCCCTGTGTAAGGGAAAAAAGGAAGAGTATTGACCATTAATGCTAATAGATGATTTGGGACAAGAGTAGAGAAGTTTAATGAGGGAGCTAAACTGCTCGCCGCAGCCATGCTATATGAGACATTGAAACACGAAGACCCAATTAACCCCGTCAAAATCTTTTTCTGCATCTAGCACGATAGCAGCGTAGCCATGCTCATCTTTCTTGTCCCTAGAGACTACATGAAAGGGATCAAGTAATAATCTACCATTAGCAGAGATGTTCCGCCCCTTAACATACCCGACCTGGTCGGATTTTATTAAAGCGGGAAGAGAGGATGTAATTCTGTTGGAGAGAATTTTAGCAAAGATCTTACTCTCAACATTAATGAGAGAAATTGGTCTATAATTGCAGGGAGATGTGGGATCTTTTTCGGCTTTGGGGAATAAAATGAGTAGAGCTTCTAAAAAGGAACTGGAAGAGGATTTTTCGGAGATAAAGTAGGAGAATAACGATTTGAGTTTAGGGGTAAGGGAATGGGCAAAGCGATCAAAAAATTCAATAGAAAGACAATCAGGCCCTAGGGAATTTTCTTTACCCAACCCTTTAATGGCACAAGTAATTTCAGAAAGTGAGATATAAACCTCTAAATGAGAGGGATCAGTATGGGATAATAGTGTCTATTAATATTGCAGAGAAAGGAGTCAATATTCTCTGAGGGAACGATAGACTCGTGAGAGTATAGGTCTCGAATAGAATTGTTTAAAGCAATTTAAAATATCATCAGGGTGATTAAGGGAGCTGCCAAATTTATCTATGATGTGTGATATATATGTTCTTTCTTTTCTAGATTTAAGATAAGAGGCAAGAGACTTCCCAGCTTTATTGTAAGTCTGGTAAATCATGGCCTTGTTTTTTAAAAGAGTCCCTGCTGCCAACTCTGTGAGCTCATTATTCATTTGGAAACATAGGGCCAAGACCCGATGGAGGTTCATATCATTGGAATCTCGATAGAAATGTTGTTCAACGCTAGAAAGCTGGGTGTATAGATCATCAAGATGTTTTGTATGTATTTTCTTTGTTTCCCTGAATACGCCATGATGTGGCCCCTAAGGGAGGCCTTAAATGCATCCCTTTTAGTAACTACTGATGGATCACACTCAAGATTTTCTGCAAAATTGTGTTGTTGGAATTATTGGACGGATTGAATAAACTGCTGATCTTGCAACAGATAGTTATTACATTTCCATCTGGACAATGGTTTTTTAATATCCTTTAGGTTAAAAGAAGTGCAAACAGGGGCATGGTCAGAAATGATAATATTAGAGATCCAGGAGTCAAGTACCAGAAAGAGATTTGGGAGAGAAGATGCAATCTAGACGGGAAAGTGTGTCATATGGAGGCGAGTGAAATGTGTAATCTAACTGCGTTGGGTGGGAAAGCCTCCAAGAATCTAATAGGCCAGTTTCCGCAAGACAATTAACAAAGGATTTGTGGGTTTTAGAGGATTTGAACACACATTTGGATTTTTGATCCAAGAAAGGGTCGAGAACCTGATTAACATCTCCGCACAGAATAAGATTGGGAAGATTATTTTTGAGAATCATTTGTTTCATGGAGACCCAGAAGCCCAGATCAGGTAGGGTAGAACCATAGATGTTCAAAATGGAAACATGATGTGTGCCGACCTGCAGTTTGACCCATACCCAATGCCCAATGGTATAAGCATCTTGGCCCATAATCTTGAATCATAATTTTTTGTTGAGGAGAATAGCGACACCATTTTTCTTTCCCATTGCAGGACTTGCAATGACCTCTCTGATCCACAAGGATTTGAATTTCATCGCTTCAGCACATGACAGGTGAGTTTCCTGTAATACATGCTACAGATAGTTTACATTTATTGAGATGGTTCTCTTTATTGGATTGTTGCAGATCCACGTGTTCCACTCTAATAACAAACTCAAAGTAAGGCTGAACTCATCTTGTTTACTATTGTGGGATATAAGGGTGGAAGTAGGGCTTAAACAAAGATGTGTGTTATCACCCACCCATTTCAATTGGTATGGGCCTCATCACGAACTGGGCGGTATCCCGGCAGTAATACCGCCGGTTATAACGTCCAACGCTAATAGCGCTACCCAACTCGGTCCAGCGCAATTTGCGCCGGATCACGTGTTGCGGGAGGAGTGGTAAATCCCCATACCCCATTGGGTCCATAGGACCCAATAGGGTTAGGGAGTGCTATTACCGTCAGCGGTAATTAAGCTGGCTGTAATAGCACTGAAAAGGGACAAAAACTAATTTTTACCTCCAGCAAAAAGCTGATTTGGCCAGCCCCTAAATTCAGCGGTAATACCGTTAGCATGCACACGGAAGCACTCAAAAGCACGCTGTTTGCTGGGGAAGACTTTTCTTTTGGAACTGTATGTTAACATGGACACGGACGTTTTTCTTTCTACCAGCCTGGACGCCGCTTGCTGAGCGCTGAACCTGCAGTGAAGCGGACGTCCTTTACAGGCACACAGGAAGCTGCCTGACCTATCTGGGCGGAAACTGTCATTTGATTGGGCCCGCAGCGCAAAGCTCACCCTTGTGCCCGCCCACCTTAAACCCAAAAGCAGTGTGTGTAGCGCACCCGCGCGCGCACACGGAAGCACTCGAAAGCACGCTGTTTGCTGGGGAAGACTTTTCTTTTGGAACTGTGTGTTAACACGGACACGGATGTTTTTCTTTCTACCAGCCTGGACGCCGCTTGCTGAGCGCTGAATCTGCATCGAAGCGGACGTCCTTTACAGGCACACAGGAAGCTGCCTGACCTATCTGGGCGGAAAGTAAATATCCACTTTCAATTGACATTGTAATTGACATTGTAAATTTAGGACATACTGCTAATTCTCCTAATCTCTCTCGACCTAAATCTTCCTTTTTACTCACTTCTAGCTGTCATTTGATTGGGCCCGCAGCGCAAAGCTCACCCTTGTGCCCGCCCACCTTAAGCCCAAAAGCAGTGTGTGTAGCGCACCTGCGCGCACACTGAAGCACTCGAAAGTACGCTGTTTGCTGTTCACGGTTCGTGCTTCGTGTTGTGACCACCAACCTATCTTGTGTGCACAGGGGGAACTGACCTGTTGATTATGTGTTTGGATGCGAGGGCAACATAAGATAAAGCAATTACCATAAGTACGTTTCTTTAACAGGTATTTAAATCTTTGGTGCAATCTAAATACACCTTACAACCGCTGAAGTTGGGTGTTGTATATATCAATATTTTAGCTTTTTGGCTTACTGACCCGGTGGTATAGTGTGATCTTAACTAATCCCAACATGGGTAAAGTAAAATTAGCCGCCCTACGTAAAGACCACAGGGTGGACTTCTTTACTGCAGTAAGTACCCGCAGGGCTAGCCTGGCTCGCGCGGCAGCGCTTCCTTTGCCTACACCTTGTGCAGATGAAGAGGAATTGTTACAATGTGCGCAGGATTGTTCAGTTGAAATTAGGAATCTGGAGGTAAACATGGACTCTTTCCAACCAATGTTTGGTGATTATGAGATAGAATCGGTACACAATGATCCACATCAGGGGGATAAGGTTGCTGGAAATGACGCTCTTGAATCTGACACTCCGGCTATCTTTATTACTGATGACAATATGTCTGATCCTATATATGATATTCTCTCGGGGGGCATAAATGATTTTCCACCAGCTGATGATATGACGACGATGGTGGGTATTTTCAACCGAGCTATTCTGGTTGAACTTAGAAAACATAATGACTTGTTGACTACTATGGTAACAGCTATTGACAACCTTCCCAAAGCTCTACCGAGTTTACTCATACCTATTGTTAAATGTATAGAGGTATTGCCTATAGGATTAGCTGACATGTTATTTCCCATAGTGAAGGAGACAATGGTAACTTGGAATGCTGATCTGAAATCTGTACGCCACACAAATGGGGTTGAAATTGGGAGCGGTCAGCCTGATGTACCCTCTCTGCCTAAAAATAAAACATCTAGAAATAACATAGTGGCCCCTAAATTTTCAGAAATTGTGGCCAACTCTGCGAAAAAGGATACTGTCACGTCTAAAATTATCCCTAAGGGCAATGACTTAACTGAAGGTCCTATTAGGGATACTATGCCTTCTAGAGCAGAAAAAAACAAGCGAAAAAAAATAATAATAACAAAGTAAAAAAAACAGAACAAAAAAACAAATCATCTAGAAAATTTAGGAGAGACCTTGATATGAAACACATGACTGATGAGGATGCTTCGGATGCAATTGTTTGTGTGGTATCGAATTGCAGAGCCACACGGACGAATGCAGCTGAAACTGCGAAAACATCCGCTGATCAGGCAACTCAGAGTGAATATGATGAAGGAGAGGATGGAATGTATGAGGTTATGAAGAAAAAAAAAAGAGCTTCCTTTATGGATAACACGAGCAGACTGGAAAATAGTTTGAACGACATTTTTAAAATCTTTAAAGGCCCAACAAGTACGTCGATTAAGGATGTTGATTGCCTAGATACAAAGGAGCCTATTAGATCTGGTAAAAACATGAGTGGTATAGAACAGGATAAAAACAATCATACACTCTTGGCCTCTGAGGAGGTAGTGAAGCCACGATTAAGACCGATTGTACAATCAGTAAACACGGGACTATACCATAAAGACACTACGAATATTAACACACTACCTTTTACAAATACAACAATGGTAGACTCTTGTAGTAAACAGGATGAGAGATCAGTGTTGCAAGGTGTTAAAGATGCAGCACATAACCCTCACCTTGCGCCCACAGATATTGAGACAAATGTGGAGGAAATACTCAGAAATGTCCAGGATTTGATGAATGAAAATAAAAGATTGAAAGAAAAAGATAGAGTAACGGAACACACAAATAAGAGGTTGTGCACAAATGAGAAGGAAATTGTACTTCCTACTGAGATGCAGAATGCAGGGCGTACAGAATATGATATCCTATAGACAGTGATTACTGATACTAGCATAAATCGGAAGGCCAATGAACATGATCAAATTGGTGAACTCCTAAAAAATGTGAATAACATTGTAGAAGAAAATAAGAGGCTTAGAAATAAGGATACTCTGTTGAACTGCCAAAAAAAGATGAGGGCTTATCGGAAGAAGAGAGGAATGAACAGGACTATCGCTCATATGTAAGGGGGGATGGTAGGTGGCATAATGATAAAGCATCTAATGATATCAAATATCTGCAGGAGCTCAGACCTGTGGCACTTCCACATATGCCGAGTCTGATTCTATGCTCCTTATTTAAAGATGATAGAATGCAACCGCTAAATAGACCCTACATTCTCTCGTTATTTGCGGAGATATCTGAACTCAAACTTATTACTCTGCAGATATTCATATGGTTGATTTTATCGATAAGGGAAGATGGGATTTTGTAAGATTGGTGATTCCATCCCCCTTGGTTCGGTCAATGATACTGAAGGAGGCAGAGGCTCTACATCGTATGGGCTTTGACATCTTCCCATTTAAAGACCAGTCTATTCCAGTGCAAATCCCTGATAGATGTGGGATAACAGGGCAAGAAAGTGATGATCGAAGATATTACCACACTAATCAAAAAACGGATGATGTATCAGACAAACAGGATTGGAGATGGTTGGCTCCTTCTTTGCGAGACGCAATCTCCAATCTAAAGGAATTGGGTAAACCTGCATAGTTACTAATCATGTTTTGAAATTGCTATGTTGGAATTCTTGTGGCAATTTCAATCTTTTTAACAACGAATCTCTTATGTTAGATTTACATGGCTTTGATCTAATTTTGCTACAAGAAACCTGGCTGACCTCTCATGTGGGCTGGGAAGATTTTGTAGTGGAGGATTTATGTGCCACAAAAGGTGCGAGAGGCAGACCTAAGGGGGGTATACTCACAGCCACAAAGGAGTCCCCAGGTTTGCAAAAAAAAAACACTTGGAAACAAGGTCAATCGTTTCTCTTAACTGATTATTCGGTGGGAGATGGTTTGAATTTCTTCTCTCTACTGATAATCAACGTGTATTGGAACGCGAATGACTTATCCGATCAACAGCTGGAAATCAACTTAATTGATTTAGGTAAGCAAATAGATCAGTGGTCTACCAACAACACTTGTGGTCAAATAATAATAGCGGGCGATCTAAATGCAGACTGTGATGTGGACAGTTTGATGGGAGAATCCTTGCACCTCAAGATGACAACCTACGTAATTGGTAGCCAGAAACTCAGAGGATTCCTATGGCATAAATACACTGAATTGTGGGGTTTAAAGAGTATTTCAAATGACCACTATACATGGAATGCAAGAGGCTGTAAGTCCACTATTGATCATATTTTTCTAACTGATAAATTGAGTTTTTCATTGTCAAGTTTTGAAGTGAAGCATGTCTCAACAAGTGACCACTGTATGCTTGTGATGGAGTTTGAACTTTTAATCTGTGAAAGGGCCAAACAATGCTATAAGGAGGATCTTTTGCTTAACACCGCAAACAATAGGATTAAATGGTCCTTTAATTCCACCCACAAATTTACCTCTACGCTCATCGCTGAATACGATAATAATAATTTGGAACAACGTTTGCATATGTTCTCGGTAAAAGAATTCGACGGCACCATTAGATCCAAAATTAAGGACTTTTTTTAACATAAGCCTCGCAGATCTGTCAAGACAAATCATCACAAACATGCAATGGACATAGATGTTCACGAAAGAAAAAGAGAACTCAATAGGGAGCTCCGCAGACTTCGGAAACTGAGTACAGCCGATTCGGGTCATTGGGTTTCTATCAAACGAGTAAAGCAATCATATAAAAACTGGCTGAGGAGCCACAGATGTATCATTGCTCAACGGGATGGTGAACGGATGTTAGGAGCGATGAGAGGGGTGACCTCGCAAAATTTCTGGCAACTGATGAATAATGTGGACCCGACCGACTCAAGTCAAAATAATGGTAAATCCAATCCCTGAAGCTATCTGGGCAGGCCATTTTTCTAAGTTGTATAAGACCAATGACCAATGCTACTCACCCCATAGATTGAGTCCTTCACCCTGGACATCGAGATGTGAGGTAGGTATAATAAAGAGTCTCATAATAAAATCTAAAAACACAGGAGCCCCTGGGCTAAACAATCTCAGTAATAAGGTGCTAAAAGCTGACCCTCTGTTATGGGCAAGAATCTTATGTATACTTTTCAAAGACGTGTGTACACTTAAAACCATCCCGCAGTCTTGGAGGGTGTCTGTTGTCATCCCGGTGTTTAAAAAGGGTTCTCGATTGGAGCCTAGTAACTACAGACCATAGCTATCGCGGATTCAGACTCTAAAATATTTGCATCCTTGGTATTGATTGATGTTCAGAGGTGGATGGATGATAATCATATACTCAGCAATGAACCAAGTGGGTTTTAAGAAAAACTGCGGTGCGGACTGTGGTGGGTTAGTCTTGCGATGTATCCAAAGCAAAGCTTGGGCTAAGGGGAAGAGTTAAACTTTTGTGGCATCAATGGACCTTAGCAAGGCATTTGACCTTGTTGACAGGCCAATGCTATGGCATAAACTAAAATCTCTAAAAATGCCAATGCATTTATTGAACATTATTATAGAAATCTACACAGACACTAGGCTAGTTGTACGAATGAACACGGTCGGGGACCTCTCTTCCCAAATTTTAACCAACAATGGCTTAAGACAAGGATGTATGCTGGCGCCAACGATCTTTAACCTTTATGTCAGTGGAGCTCAATTTGCCTTTATGAACAGGGGTCTGGTTGCACCCAAATTGAATGGAAGAGGAATTTCGTGGTTGGCTTATGCCGATGATTTTCTCCTCTTGGACAATACCAAAGTGGGTTTACAGCGCCTAATTAAGACTTTCAAATTGTTTATAAGTAATCTACACCTAAAAATCAATCCCTCCAAAACGATCATAATTCGAATGGGACGGGCCAATAAGAAGCAGAATTCTCTCTCATGGTTCTGTGAAGGCAAACAAATTAAGTCCCAAAAAGCATTCAAATATCTAGGTTACTGCTTTATGGGCACTGAATCGGTCACGCTGTTTAAAAACCAACTTAAATCAAAAGCAGAAGTGGCTTTAAAACAGATGCGAATGTTGGAAAGAAAATGTGGAGGTTTTACGATGAAACCAATGAGGGAATTTTATCTAAGTAAAGTGGTACTGTGGATCACCTATAGCCTAGACATCTTTTCAGTAGATATTGATGATTTTCTGAAAACACTGGAAGGTATTGTCTGGAGGGGGCTTTTGTTCTTTTTACCAAATTGTATCCCCATCGAAGTATTGAGATACGAATTGGGTTTACAATCCCTCCACTCGTTAGTCGCAACTAAAAGGCTTATGTTATGGAGAAAATGCCAATTATTGGGAGTCACCAACTTCTATGCGGAAGCAGGGGCTGATGTGTCTTGCCCTTTCATGAGTGCTCTAAGCAATGAAATTGAGTTGATGCTAGAAGAAATTGGTATTGCTAAATGCACTGTTATGAACAAACCCATTAAATGCAAACAGATTATAAGGGGCATGGATTGGTCTCTGACAAAGAGTAAAGTGTTAGCGTCCAAATTGTACAATCAAGTCCACTCTTTTTGGAAACTTTTTCCGGTTATGGAATTCTACTTGACAAAATACCCCTCTAGGAGTTTTAGAAACTCCTATATGAGATTTAGACTTAATGTCATGCATACCAATTGCATTTTAAATATAAGAAATCCTTTGGAGAGAAAGAAATGGTGTCGTTTCTGTAAAGTGTTTGAAACAGACGAGACTCTAGAACATGTCATGCTGAGATGTCCTGATTTGATCAAACAAAGAACTGAATATTTTGCAGATTTATTCGACAATAGTTTTAGCAATGATCCTAATTATGTATGGTATAGAATTAGAAATGGATATTCATTGACGTTGTTTATTCGTGTAATTTCCTTTTTAAAAACAGTATGTGACTTAAGTTAGTCATTTTCTGATCTTGGATATCTGTTTTATTGTCTGCATGCTGTGATTGTGTTAAATCCTAATGGTTCATTTTTCTTTATCTTTCTATCTTGTGTATATTTTGTAAAGGTTTGTGATAAACCATGAACAAATAAACAAATTAAAAAAGAAATACCGTTAGCACCACATTTAAGGGCTCATGCCAAACTCGTGATGAGGCCCTATATCGTTGTAGAACAGGAATTTAGAGGGGTTTCCTGCTTTCCTAAAAATGTTTGCTGTTTGGAAGTAGGTTGGATGGCTTGCACTAACGACTTTATTTTGTTGAATGTAAAACCAATAAGGTTGAAAAGAAGACTGGAATATATTGGGAAATATGCAGCTAAAAACTATTTGTTAGTCAATCCCAGGAAATCGTATATATAGAAAAAATAAATCAGTACAAGACAATGCGATTGGCATATTGACGATAACAAGACGGAGGAGATGGACAATAACATTTACCTCGGGTTTATCTTTGAAACTAAAAGGTAGACATCCCTTGTGAAAGAAAAACTGGAGGCAAAGGCAGAGGCTTTTACTTTACAAATGAAGTTAATCCACAGGAAACTTTAGTTTAAGTCACTATTAACTCTGGTTTAATTTCCTATGGCCAAGTTTGCTCCTGTGATTTTTTACAGACTTGAACTGTTTCCCAAAAGTCTGCAAAAGCAGTTAAATACTATGCAAGGAAAAATATGGCGTGCAGTTTTGAAGTTGGGGGCAATATATCTGGAATTAGCCTTGTGTCCTGGTTGCATACATTCAAAGCAAATATAGTACGCCGATATTGTAAAATAAAAGGAGGGATAGGTCACAATCTGTTTGCTGAATTGGGGAAGATCTACAGAGATGGATCTGATAAATCTCCTAATGAGTTTATGAAGACGTGTGATGGATTTTTGAAAGAGGCCTCTATAAATCCCGAAGCAAAGGACTCAGAATTATAAAACTAAAACTAAAAGAGTAGGATCATGTAGAGTGTCTAGAGTCTCTGGATTGGCTGAAATTATATAAGGAGTTTATCAAAAGGCTATGGCAGGGCACAAGGCCCTCGTACCCTAAGGATGTATTTGCAAGGCGCCTTCGAGGGACTTTAGGACCTGTCTCTTATGTTTTAGACTGAAGTGTTTACATATCTTGGAGGTGGTAGGGCCGTGGATAGGTTTTCCGTTTCATGTCAGACTTATAGATCGTGTAAGAAGGACAAAGAACATACCTTGCAATACTTAATTTTGAAATGTGAAACGCTGTTGGCAAGATGTATGTTTCATTTTAATCATTTTATACATACACCCGCGGATGTCTTTTCAGATAATTTGTGGAGAGGGTTGCTAATTGCTTTGCTTGCATTCTTGAAACAAAGTTTCACAGTATTGGGCGACATTTCTGTCCAAACTAAACTGTTATTAAGTTTGGAGCACTCACATTTTATTAATATTTTATGACTATTTGATTAAGGAGTTGTCATGTGAGTCTTAGAGTTTTCTAGTAGATGTGTGCTTTTTAACAAAATGTATGGTTGTATATTTTAGTGAGTTTAATGCTGGGTATTTAAGATATGTATGTGTTTTGTATAAACGTTTATTTTTATGATCTGTGCTTATTTATGAATGAATTCTGTGAAAGGTGTTGATGTAAAATCATAGCACATTAAATAAATACAAACAGTAAAGAGATCTGTGAGGGGATTTAGTAAGAATGTTTTAAATTGATTTTAAAGGAGGGCTGAGAATCCACCTGGGCTTTATTAAGTGAGTACAGCTCTAGATTGACCTCCTCCTTGGTGATGTGCTCGTCTACAATGTGCCTCTGTCCATGAGATAATTACTTTATTTATATTTGCACACATTTAAGACTCAATCAGAACTTACAGTTATTACGAGGCATGCACATTACACCATTTACATTTCGTATCTTTCTGGATTGTCGGTTTCAGCTTTGTCAGCCAGGTATTGTCTATATCTGGCCCATATGTTCCTGGGTCTCGAGGTGGGTTGTACGGAGTCTATGGGCCTCATTCCGAGATTGGTGGTAGCCACGGCGCTATTTGTACCATGGCTGCCTCTAATACCGGGTCCGGCACCGGTCTTGTTCAATGGGGACTTACCGGTGCAGTCCCCATTGAACAAACCATTCCCCATTCCCCATTCCCGCCCACATAGTACTCAATGGTAATGGGGAGGGTGCTAATAATGGGCTCGCGACTAGCAAGCCCATTATTAGCGCCCTGGTCCCTTAGCGGGACCCGTAAGGGACGTGTGGTCAGACCACACGTTCCTTATAGTTCCCGCTAAGGGACCTCGGAATTGGGCGGTAAGGGATTACCGGCACCGGTCTCCTTACCGGTGCCGGTAATCCCTTACCGCCCAACTCATAATGACCCCCTATGTATAGTTCTTTGGTGTCATTTGTCCATATCATATCTTTATCCCAGTCTTGCTTCGTTGGGGGGGTATTGCATTTCCATGTTAGCAGTATGGCCATCTTTGCTATCAATAAACTTAAGTTCAGTAGTTTTTTCCAAGTTGGATTAATTTCCCCTCTGGCACCCAGTTAGCATAGCATTTGTGTCCATTCGATAGGATGGTCCGTCATTTCGTCTAAAGCTGCACATATCTCCGCCAATATTCCTTTAGTTTATTACATGCCCATAACATATGGAATATGTTTGCCTCTTTGGAGTGACAACTTCGGCATGTGCCTGCACTTGTTGGGTATATATGTTTCAGTTTGTCGTGGGTATAATGTGTTCTTTGCACAATTTTGTAATGAATCAGCTTATATCTGGCATTGCATGATATATTTTTGGTTAATGTGCATATCTATTGCCATTGATAGTCCTCTATCTGTTGACCAAGATCTTGTCCCATTTAGTTTTAGCATTCTGTGTTTCTGGTGGGCGAGATTGGATAATAGTCTTGTACAGCGTAGACATCGAAACTCTCCAACTGTCCGCAGTGAGCATATATCCCAGACCCAGGTTTATCGCTGGTTCCCCGCTGGGAAGTCAGGCCATAGGTTAGCTAAAGATGATTTCATGCGCATGTAGTATTATCTATGTTTGGCCATGTCGCCCACTATATCTTTAAGGTTGTCCAGGTTGCGAATCGTTTGTCTGGAAAAAATTGCCCCCACTGAACAACACCTTTGGTGGCCCAATGTGTAGCAACCTCCCTATCTAGTGTGGGTGGTATTTGGGGGTCGTCCCAGATAGGCATGCTTGGGTGGTACAGATTGTCTGTGTTGTGTATCTAAGTGATTTTGGCCCAGTCTGTGGTTGTGACCTGCGTTGGGTCAATAGAGTTGTATCGTTTGGGGCGAGATTTCATCATGTTATGAAGCAATGAGGCTGGTTTCTATGGGTGTAGCTCATTTAGTGTAGCCTTGGGGTTGAGGAAGTCTGTAGCCCATTGGGCGGCGTAGTGTGCTTGTGCTGCTAAGTAATAGAGTTTGAAATCCGGTGTTGCTAGGCCTCCTTGTGGGTATGAGTCAGTTAACACCCTCGAACTCAGTCTGGAATGTCCCCCCCATGTGAATGTGGCGCAGGCCCTCTTTATTCTGATTAACAGTGTGCACCAGGCCATACCGGAACAGTGGTGAACAGATAAAACAGTTTGGGAAGGAATATCATTTTGATAAGGGTGATTCTTCCCATCATTGAGATATGGAGGGCACTCCAACGTGTCATTTTCGCGCATAGTGCGTCCACCAGGGTGCTATAGTTCAGGGAGCGGGTCAGTTGAGCAGTCCTAGCTACATGTGCCCCTAAATACTGAATATGTATCGGGCTCCAGATGAGTCTGTGTAGTTCCTGCGGTGCAACCATTGCTTATGTGAGTGGGACAATTTTAGATTTGTTGGTGTTGAGTCTTAAGCCAGAGCACTCGCCGAATGTCTTTACCCCTGCCAGGACCTTCACTAGGTGCGATCGAGGTTCTTAAGAAATATTAAAATGCCATCGGTGTATAGTGCAATCATTTCCAATTTACCTTCAAGCCACAGTCCGTAAGCGCAATACCGGGACCTGAGTATGTCCGCCAAGGGTTCTATCACTAACTCGAATAGTAGGGGCGATAATGGGCATCCCTGCCTTGTGCCCCCTTGGAGCTCCGGAACATCCAAAAGGGTGCCATTGCTGCTTATCCTGGCATAGGGGTGCGTGTACAGTATTTTAATCCACTTAATAAAATTGGAGCCAAATCCATAATTTTGTAATAGTCTGAACAAAAAGGGCCAGTATACTATATCAAATGCCTTTTGCATGTCAAGGGAGACTGCCAACCTTGCGTCTCTTCCGGTATTGCCGCCAGAATCTTGTAACAGCGTCTGATATTCGTAGCAGTTGACCTACAAAACCCACTTGGTCCTCGTGCACCATATAGGGTATTAGTGGAGTCAACCGGGAGGCCAGTATTTCTTTATTTTGTTTTGCATCAGTGTTTATTAATGATAATGGCCTGTAAGAGCCGCAATCTTACGGTGGTTTCCCTGGTTTGAGCAGCAAGGTAATAACCGCTTCTCTGGTGGTTTCAGGCAATTCCCCCTTTTCTAGAGCCTCCGACCATACTGCATGCAGCTTGGGCACGAGGAGCAGGCTGAATTCTTTGTAAAATTCTGCCCCGAGGCCATCGGTACCTGGTGCTTTCCCGTTGGGTAACATTTTTATTGCCTCAGTTATCTCGGCCTGTGTGATTGGGCTTTCAAAGGACTCTCTGGTGGCTTCTGCTAGTAATGTTGTGGGTATGCGTGAGAGATACTGGTCTATTTCCTCATCAGTAGAGTTGCTGTGAGGAGAATATAACTTTTTATAGAAATCATAGAACGCCCCCATCACTTTGTCTGTGGTCAAAGTGCCGTCTATTTGCTTTGTGCAGGGAATGGTAGTCGGGCCCCGCTCTCCTCGTACCAATCTAGCTAGTAGTCTCCCTGGACGCTCTCTCTCCCCGTAGCGGCGTGCTGCTGTCGACCTGTCAAAATAGCGAATCTCGCGATCAACCACCTCTTAGAATTCATCTAGCTTAGTTTTAATCTCTAGTCCCAGTTGTGAGGGAGGATGGGGTCTGTACGTACTGGGTTTGTTTATCAGCAATGTCTGCCTCTCGGCGGGTCAGGTCTCTACGGATATCTTTAAGGACTCCGAATTCAGTAGACATTCCGTGCCTCTGATATAGGCTTTAAATGCCTGCCATAGTATTGATTGACTAAACACAGAACCCTCGTTTATTTCAAAGTATTCCTTGATATGTTGGGCTAATGATGTTTTATAGAGCATATCTTGGAAGGCAGCTGCTTTAAACCTGCAGGGGAGCCTGGCTATATGTAGGTCGGGGATGCGGATTGTCAGTTGTATGGGCGAATGATCAGAGAATGTCCTAGGGTATATATGTGCATCAGTGACCCAGCTTAGTACGTCATTGGCAACTAGCCACACGTCTATTCTGGAGTGCATGTCATGCACGGACGAGTAAAACGTGTATGCCCTTTTGATGGCATTCAAGGAGCGCCATGCATCTCTTAAGTTCAAATCAGACATATGGGTAAGATTCATGTGAGCAGATCTAGACAATGCCCTTCATTGATCCGACGTGCGGTCCAGGTGTATATCTAAAATGGTGTTGATATCGCCGCTGCATATCAGATATGCCGTTGGAAACTTTGCTATTTTCCCAAATAACGAGGAATAGAAGTCAGGGTCGTCTATATTAGGGCCATATATATTAAGTAACAGTACCTCTCTATCATGAAGGGTGCCATGGAGCAGGACATATCTGCCTTCTGTGTCACATTCAGAGTGGAGATGTGTGAATGGCAAGGTTTTGTGTATGAGGGTTGCGACACCTCTCGCCCGGCGTATGACGTATAGTATTGATGTGTTCCCCAAGTGGGGGCTAGTTTCCCAGCCTGTTGATGTAGTAGATGTGTTTCCTGCAGGAAAACTATTTTAGGACCCAATCTGTTAATGTATGCTAATATCTTCCTCCTCTTAATCGGGGAGCCTAGTCCCCTAACATTCCAGCTTAACATTTTAATATCTTCCTTTCGTGGTTCAGCCATTCTCTCGGATATTCGTGTGGTCATGTTCGGTATGTACCATTAACAGTGCGGTCATGCCCGTGCGTGTGCAAGTTATCTGTGTGCTTTTTCTTGTAACCTCATCTTCTTTTAAACTATGCCCCAACTCCCTCTCCCAACTCCCCTCCCCCACCCTCATAGTTCCCCGAACTTAAACTATGCCCGCTTGCCCCTCCCCTTCCCTTCCCATAAACTCATAGTGCACTTGCTACAGGGGGGACTGCAGCGACATCCTAGGCCGTTAGCTCTTATGTTTCCTCATGTCTCGGCCAGATCTGCGTATAGTTACTGTAACTCGTTGTAAGTAAAAAAGGGTGTTCATTCCTCTCTTTTAGGTGAACTGAAGTGGCTTTACCCTTTTCATTTATGGGGCTCCCCTGGGAGGGGGAGACTCCGTTATCACATCATTATTCCTTCTTCATGTTTGTTCCTCGCTTCAGGGACGCTCAACTTTAAGAGTCATCTTAATTTCTCGGTTGGTGTAGTGGCATGGGGATGTGTGTCTCCACAAAGTTTGCTGCTTTCTCCGGGAAGGTGAAGAAGTAGTTTTGTTCTGGTGTGTATTTTAAGCCTGGCTGGGTATAGCATGGCATAGGGAACTTGTCATTCGCGTAAGAGTTTCTTGACCTCTATGAACAAATGTCTTTCTTGCTGTACTGCCGGGGTATAGTCTGGGAAGATGCGAACAGTATTGGACTCCCACCTCAGTTCTTGTTTGTCCCTGGCAGTTCTCAACACCAAGTCTCTGTCGCTGTAATTCATCAAGTGCGCTATAATGGGCCTCGGGTATGCTCCAGGTTTGGGTCATGGTGCTAAGGATCTGTGCGCATGCTCCACAATGAACATGGGTGACCATTCAGGGTCCCCTAGTAGGTCAAGTAGGAGCTTTTCAACTGCTTGTTCCATAGGCCCTTTAAAGGCTTCATCTGGCATACCAATTAACCGGATGTTGTTCCATCAGGACCTGGCTTCTAAGTCCTCGCACTTGATTTTAACCGTTCCTAATTCCTTTGCCATAGTTGTCACTGTGTTTTTTAATATTTCAAGGTCATCTTCGGTGTTGGATATTCGTGTCTCAGCCTCTATGATTCGAGTTGTAGTTTTGTCCAATTGTGTCTTTATAGAAGCAACATTGGCCGTTATCCCATCCAATTCCTCATTCAATGAGGTGAATCCTTGCTGCATGGCCAAGAAGACTGCTTGCGGGTCCATCGCCGTTGAAGGTATAGCCGGTTGTGCCTGTGGTGCTTTTTTCGTGGACATCGTGTCTTACGTATCCTTTCGTGTTGCTGTTGTGTATTTCTCTATGACTGCCTTCCCTTTTTTGGGACCAAAGCCCTTTGGCATTGTACTTGCTCCTTTACTGCCTACCGCGGTACTGACGTATCGTGCAATTCTGTGTGGCTGGTTGGCAAAGGGGTGCGGTGGTCTTGTGTTGATGTTGGGCCTCTCGTGTGTCCTGGGGGAACCCCCTCTGCTGGGATCTGAGTTCTGATAGTCTGGGTGGTGATGTGGGACTATCAGGGTTCTGTGGTTATAGGTAGTCGTGGGGTGTTCTCTGTGTGTTCCCTGCTTTTCGCCTGCCTTGAAGATGTAACTAGCACTAGGGTGCGGTTGTTCAGTTTAGGAGAGCCCAACAGGGCCCTTATGTCCACATGTCCGTGGTCTCTGTCTTGTGTACACTTTACTTAGCGTATCTTCAGAGTGGTTATGAGTAAGCCCACTTCTGTAATGTGTCGAGACCTCTCTTTTATAGTCGGGGCAAGGCGTGCCCTAGCTGCCAACCTTTCCTTTAGCTACAATTCACCCTGGGGATGAATCACCCAGGCTTGGGGGCTGGTGTGTTATATTGCCAGTTGTGAGAATCTTTGCGTTGTTTTTGTTGTAGTCGCTGCTTGCTAGTAGATGGATGGGCTTGTTCTTGCTGTGATGCTCGTTGAGCCCCTCTGTGTAGTGCCTGTTCCGTGTCTCACTGCAGTGTGGAGGTGAATATAATTACTCCTGCCCCTTTTAGTATCACTCGCTGTAGCTGCCACTGCCGAGCTTAGGACAACAGGCCTGGGGATTGATGTGCCTTTCAACACCTGTGGGCTTTGTCAATGTTGATAATGTCACTGATGCATGCTGAGGCCTGCCGGCGCTCGTGGCAACCTTGCCTGCGGTTTTGGGCTCGGTTAAGCTTGGTCTCCCAACACAGTGGGGAGTTGTATGTGGGAGGGCGTTCCTTCGGTGCTCCGAGCTGGTCCTCGTCGTGTCGCACCCTTGTGGTGCGTT
This sequence comes from Ambystoma mexicanum, assembly GCF_040938575.1. NCBI lineage: Eukaryota > Metazoa > Chordata > Amphibia > Caudata > Ambystomatidae > Ambystoma > Ambystoma mexicanum. The sequence continues at coordinate 1,189,300,636 of NC_090922.1, forward strand.
TTCTAGTGCGGGCTCAAACGGAGCCGTGTGCTTTTATTGGCAGGGGGGGTGAGTCCTGTCAGGTCCCCCTCCCATCCGCGGCACCTTAATCGACGCGGTTGTTGGCAAAGCACGGTCTATCTCGTAAACCGTGATACCGAGTCAGCTGGAATCACGTGGAGATGTTCTATTGCCTTGTTGGAACGTTCATGCAGATTTATGTGCAGGTTCGACCTTTATTGGCAAAGTTAATCAGATTACAGCCCAGGATGCCTGCACGGGATCGTCCATTCCTCCTCGTGCGCAACAGCGCTCCCTCCCATGAGATAATTACTTAATGTTTGCTGAGATTATGTAGGATTGTTGGGTTTCAGGGTCTGTAGGGTCCCTGGTAAAACAAGGAGGGAAAACATTTTATCAGCACGTTTTTTATCCCTTATTCAGTGACCTGTAAAGATCCCTTTGTGTCTCTTGTGCTACTTACATGATTTTTGGATTTGGTATGACTGCTCTTAGTAGCTAATTCAGCTCCTTTCCCCTTGTATAGAAGGCTTGCTTACTGCCTCAGCCAGGCAATCTCTTAAGTGAACTTCTAGGTTGGATCCGGCAATGCGTAATTCTCAAAGTTATTTTTATTTATTTTATTTTAGTATAATTTAGCCAATTAAGCATTTTTATACATCGAAATCTAAAAATGTTTTTATAGGTAATATTTTGTTTTAAATGTATCATCTAACTAAAATGTGGTTTACTGTTAAATCCATACTTGATATCTTGTAAATAAACATGCATTGTTATTGTTTGTATTTGTTTCTTTGTGTGAAATGTTTGTATTCACATTTTCAACTCAACGGGTTCCATCTTCCTATGACAGCATTGTAACTTTTGAACTAGATTGAAGAACAATAGCCATAATGTTCTAACAATTTTCAAACCTCCCTTGTTCCCTCCCTTTTCCCCCAATATCCACCTCTGAGGAAACGCATCATGTCTGCCGGTAACAATATTCAGTGAAAAGACCATGCCTGCTTAAAAATTCCACAGCCACAGCTAGCCAATTGTGTGTTAATTTCAACCTCAAATCCCTTTCTTTTCTAGTCTGTATGCTTCCTGCGGATTTATCTCTTTCAGGCCCTCTTCTCAAACATCAAGTAGTCCCAGCTACCTTCACCTGGTGGGGCACATGGCATCTTTGTTTTGTTCCCTAGCATGCCCAACAAACGGCCACCAGGCTTCTGCATATTTAGCCAGTTCCCCCTTCTATGTGTTAGCGATTTTTTCATTAAGTATGATAACCCACATCTTATTGCACCACATTGTTAGGTTCGGACTACTCAGGGTCAGGGTCTTCCAGGATTGTGCTATGGACAACGTGGCTGCCAAAAGTTCTTTCCCTATTAGCTCTTCTGTTTTGGGTGGAATCTTTGGTTCATCAATTTGCGTCCCTAATAACCCCAGTATCAGCTGTTTGGGTTTGTGGGCATTTATTATCACCCCTAACTCAAAAAAGACTGTGTCCCAGTAGGGCGCAAATTTGGGGTATGCCCTCCAAGTGTCCATATAGGTGCCAGTCCCCTCCAGCACAACACTGCCTCGCCATTGCAGTATTTGCTTAGCTTTGTTGGGGTTTGGTACCACCTACTTATTTTGTTTGTATGATTGTTCCCAATGCTGGATGCAGGTAGTAGCGTTATGGGTCAGTTTCCATATGCGTTCTCACTCCTTCATTTGGGGAGGCTGAGCCAGATCTCTGTGCCATGCTTTGATAAAAGAAGCTTCTAGTGGTTGTACCTGAGTGATAAGGTTATTGTACATCCTTGAAATCAGGCCCTTGGTGGAAGTGGCATAGAATATGAGTGTTTCAAAGGATGTGAAGGTACGTGCTGCCCACCCGTATTTCTGTATTGTGGGCCCAGTGTTTCAACTGCCAATATCGAAACCACTCTCGCTCTCCCACCTGAAATGTGTCCTTGCAAACCTGAAATGTTTTCATCCTGGAGCCCATAAATAAATGGCAGACAAACTCACATCCTCCAGACACCCAGCTCCAGAAGTTAGAGTTCTTGTACGCCGGGGTGAACTTAGGTTTTCCTAGTACCGGGGTGGCGGGGCCCAGGAAGGTGGTGAGCCCTGGCCTAACCGCTAGTTTATCTCAGACTCTCACAGTGGTGTCTATTGTGGGTGGCTCCTTAACTGCCATTGGTCTTTCTTTGAGGGGGAAGCCAAAGGACATTGGTGAGCGGCTGCTCCACCACATCCTCCATTATTTTCCACGCCTTCAATATCGCAGAGCATATACACTCATTCAGGCTCCTCAGTTGTGAAGCAAAGTTGTAGTGCTTGAGGTCTTGGCAAGACAGGCCCCTGGACTTCTATGAAGCCCCCATCACGTGACTCTCTGTTTTTTTTTTTGCCATATGATACAAAATAATATAAGGAATTTATAACGTGCCTGTACAAATGTGTTTCTAGGCGCGACAAGACAAGGGAGGGTACAGAGGGAGGCTAAGACAAACGATCTTATAAGGCCTTGTGTCATTCAGATCGTGCAAGTGCAGGAACATAAAGTGCAGGGGAACGGGATGGGGGAGTGCAATAAAGTCAGCAAGTAAGTGCAGCCAGGACAGCGCGGCTCAGGGCAAGTGCAAGGAGGAGGGGGACTGTAGAGGTTACAGTTACAGCCCCTAGTGCACAACAGGGCCGGAGGCTGTGCAGGGGAGAACGCTCAAGATTAGCCAGGAACCCAGTGAGACTCTGAGGGTAGCCAAGCAGCCAGTCGGTGCAGCAAAAAGGCGGGTCAGCAGGGGAAGGAGGGAGAGAAAGCAGAGGAAAAAAGGAAGGTTTTGAGCTCCTTCCACAACTTCAGGTGGTCTGACTCAAGATGGTGAGGGCAAGAAGGTGGTTCCAGAGAGAGGCACCTGCAGAGGAAAGTGATCTGCTCCCTTCTCTCTGCCTGGATAAGCGTCTGGCCCTCAAAGAGCTGGAGGCACCAGAGTGAAGGGCTCGAGAAGGAAGGTATTTAGGAAGAGAGTGTTGAATGTAGTGCGGGCCACGGCCCCTGAAAGCCATGTAGACCATTCAGAGGGTGTTGAATTTGATCCGGACAGCCTCCGGGAACCAGTGGAGAGATTCCAGGGGTGGAGAGATATGGTCCCTGGGCTTGCAGCCAAGGATAAGTCTCAGAGTCCTGTTCTGGATTAGTTGCAGAGGGAGGAGAGTAGAGGAAGGCAGATTGAGAAAGAGGCTGTTACAGTACTCCAACCTAGTGAGAACCAAGGCTCTGGTGACAATGAGCTTCTGGGGGAAAGTGAGAAAAGGAAGAGTACCTCTGAGGAGGTGCAGGTGGTAGTTGGACCTCTTGAAAATGTCCATGATGTGAGGAGAGAGGGAGAGAGTGAAGTTGAAGATGACACCAAGGCTTTTTGCCTCACAGGAAGGCGAAGGAAGAGGGCCCATGGAGGGTGGCCAGAGTGAGAGAGGGAAAGCGGGAGCAGGGGTCCAAATGAGAAGGATCTCTGTCTTATTGGCATTAAAGCAGAGATCATTGGAGGTGCACCAATCCTGAATCGTGGATAGACAGTCTGAAATGTGCGAGAGAGAGAGGAGGAGGCTGTAGGGAGCCGGAAAGCGAGCTGCATCCGCATAACATTCAATGTTAGAGCAGAAGGTGGAGATAAGGTGGGCCCGAAAGGCCATGTAGAGATCGAACAGCCAGGGTGAGAGGTTAGAGCCCTGGGGAACACCACATGTGGAGAGAGAGGTGGTGGAGAGAAAGGACCCAAGTTGGACCTGGGAGGGTCGGTCCAGGAGTAAAGAGGTCAGCCACTCCAGGGCCTGATCTTTGATGCCCAGGTTCTCAAGGAATCGGTTGATCAGGATGGTGTGATTGACTGTGTCAAAAGCAGAGGAAAGGTCAAAGAGGATGAGGACAGAAGGGGTGCTGGTGTCGGGTGTTCAGGAGAGCAGTTTCTGTGCCTCTGACTGCTCTGAAGCCAGACTGGTGGTCATGGATATAGCCAACAGTGGTTTATAGTGATTGCATCGAATGCCAAAGCATCGAATACCTTAGGATCTAAAAAAAAGCAACAAAAAAAAGCATTGAATGCATTTTTTTCCATTTTATTTAATGGGAGGGGTCTCCCAACCTTATTTATTCATCCTTTAAAACCCATTATACTTAAAATAAAACCTTTACCTTTGAAAAAAATGCATTCGATGCTTTTTTTCCGATGCTTTTGGCATTCAATGCTTTGTATTCGATGAAATGACTGGATACCCCAACAATTTCACTGAGGAGAGTAAGCTGAGAGATGGCTGAGAGATGGCCAGCTTTTCCAGATGTTTGCCCAGGAAAGGAGTGATAGAAATCGGGCGCTAGTTAGCGTGACAGGTAGGATTGGTAGAAGGCTCTTTACGGAAGGGATGCACAAGGGAGTGCTTGAGGAGGGAGGGGAAAGCACCAGTGAAGAAAGAGTCATTGCAGAAATCGGCCAAGGCTGGAGCGAGGGTGTCAATGTGGTCCTTGATGGTTCTGGAGGAGCAGGGGAGCACCTGTTTGGACGACAGTTTTATAGATCGGACTTGTCTAGAAACATCATCAGTTGAGAATTGCATAATCTCTTTCTGCAGGCACTTAAGAGTCTGTTCCGGTATATAGGAACTGTTGTTGGATTCTGGCGAAATCGGCGCTGTGCACACAATTTGTCACAATCTCTGTTGTTTCAATATGTAAATAAGGAGAACTCTTGCTCTAAAGTTTTGCCATTAGGTATTTTATTGTTACTGGGGAGCTGGCACGTGTTTCGACCACACAAGTGTCTTCTTCAAGGCTGTCACATTAATACGTAAATGCAAAGATTTACACGGTGGTAGTTGGTGTCAGGTTATTTATAAAAAGTAACATAACATGAGGCCCAATTTGTGCAGTGCACGAGTGAGTAGTGCATAGTGATGCTGTTGTGGTGACACGTTGATTTAGTGACAATTATTCATACATTGAGTTAGATAAACCAACATTAAACATCGTTACAAGAATTGGTTATAGTCAGTAACAGTAGATAATTTATGCATTTAAAGACAAAAAAGGATAGAAATTATTTTTGCATTTTTGAATTTCACAATAATCCATTGTACATATTGTAAGAGTTACCACACATTTGTAGAAGATCATATTGCACCAAGGAAGAAGGGAAAAGAGAAAGTAAGCAGCAATTAGCATCAGTGTGTGAATGAGCTACTAATCTTATGAATGGTACGGGCTAATGCTTACCAATTTCAGTATTTCTGAAGGATGTGAAGATGAGGCCTAATGCCTGAATGCTGTTCTGTATATTGTGCACTGATTGGTGCTTCTGTGAAAAAGGTTAAGGCCAGCGTTAGAACTGAGCTGCTTTCTGAACAAAAGTAAGTACTGCCTATCGAATGCTGTGATGAGTTTCGGAACGGTGGTGGTGAAGTGCTGGTGGTAACAAGGGCTTAGGGGCTGGTGTGGGTAGTGGTGGGGAGGCTATGTGTCTAACATACTGAGGATGCCCAAGGGTTGGTGTGTGCATGGGTGCACCTAAGAGGAGTATGCAGCCACCTTGTGGGTCAAGTTTATGGGGGCTGTGGTGACCAGGTTTAAAGCACAACAGGCTGGGAGAATCTCCTCATGTGTTCACGTTCATGTAGTTATTGACAATCGGGTCAAGTGAAGTACTTACTATATTGTAGCCTTTCGGTCGTGAGAATGTGCGCGAGTGTGACGCATCACATTGAAAGTAACGTGTTGATGGAGACCGGTGAGTGAACCCACCACTTGAAGTACATGGTGGTGGTTTGGATGCATAAATCCTTGTGGAAAGCATGAAAGTGCGGCACAAGCAGAAGGGTTCAGAGAGGTGCCCATAAACCCTAATCCTGGTTGTGGAAATCGATATAATATTGTGACCCCAATCGCATTGTTTGAATGTATGTTGGCCTACGCCAAGTTGTCTAAAGAATACCATGTACATAGGTTCCGCGGCAAGGTCTTGACCTTATTGTATTGTGTAAGCCGCCATCTTGGATCTAGCCGCCATTTTAGGTACTCTTGCAGTGTGGAAGTCACCCTGAATCACAAAATGGAGGCCGAATGACATTTTGAGTAAGACTCCGGCCATGGTGACCTCCGCACACGTGAATAAGTAATATGTCCGCAGGCCACTTGTTAGGGTCACGAACTAAGACCTTGTCCTCTCTTTAACCTATGTGTAAATATGTAACTGTATCAGCGGAACTGATCAAATTATGTAAATTGTGTGTTCGACCTGGCTACGAACCCTAGCCACAGTTCAAAGAATGGTTAACTTGCGAGAGGGCTGGCCAATGCAGGACAAAACGTATAAAAACCCAAGCATCCCGATGATCGGTCTCTCCCACTTTCAGTGCGAACCTAACGTTGAAGGTTCGTGTGTTAGTCAGAGGGCCGAATAGCTATTCGTATGTCAATTGACTTTGGTAACTTTGTAACTTTGAAATAAAGCGCTTTGTATGGCCTTTGTAACCTGTGTTGGTGTGTTTCCTCTTGGGCTTCCCGGCCTCATATCAATTTCTCTGTTTCCACAGTTGGCGCCCGAATAGGGACCCTCAAGATTGATGCCGGATCATTGAAGGTTGACGCAGACTATCGAATCGGGATCGGACGGTGTGATTCTGCGGGCCCGACCGATGGAGACGCGATACCTCGGCAGCGCTGCACGATCCGATCCTTGGGCGATAGTCGTGGGGTCTGACACGGCATCTTGACGAGGGTCCAAATCCGAGGCGGGCAGATTTGCCGAAACCACCGAACGCAGGTAAAATTTGTTAGTTGAAGTCCTTTGTAAACCGTACGGTCCTCCTTAGGTTTGGTCAGGTGCAGTCGTGACCCGGCTCTTAATTTAACCCTGATAATTTGAATTTGGCGTATTGTATCTGCAGACACAATTATTGGACCAGGTAGCACCAATTCTTTGAGAAATGCTTGGGAAATTGTCTAGCTGCTTTAGGGCTCTGTTCCGCAGCGATCGACAATCTTTGGAATTTAGCCGTCCGGCACCACAGGAGGGGTCGCCGGCGTGTACTATGTACTGTAAGTATGGCATTGGTAGTATTGTATTTAATGACATTTGGCACAGACAGACCAGAAATGCCTCCGAATTTCAGTGGCCAATCAATGGTAGTTTTGAGATCCCCCGTATTGAATACTTAGAATCGATCTTGCTTAAGAAAAAGGGTAGGCCAGCAGCCTTTGATGTATTACAAAATTGGAAAAAGGAAGCATTGCAGCAGCTTAAAAGTAGGGATAAACATGCACGTTGTCATAAAACAAATGCCGAAAAAGCATTGTTGTATGACAAGGAAAAACGATTAGAAGAAGCCCAGAAAAAGGATAGAGCTTTTTCGCTCGAGGTCCAGAAAATTTACCCCTCTAAAGATTTCCATGTTTCCGAGGAGTTTATTGAGAAAATATTGAACGAACGGAGGCCTGATTCTTCAGCGCCACCTCCGTATGCTCCTGTGGGCACCTTGCCCGTTCCTGCTATTGTTCCCGTTGCTATTCCTACTCCCCCTGCACAGCCTACTGCTCCTAGTTCTTTGGTTGTCGCTCCTTTGTCTATTACTCTGCCTCTCTCCCCTGCACCCTTGTTAAGTCCACCTACACTTTCGATTCCGGGGAGCCCCGTGTTCGTTAAAACAGATCCCGGTGCAGGGTCAACAATTGTGACTCGTAGTACTGTTCCTGCGGGCAGGAAACAGGAACTATTTGCTTGGGCTAAGCATTGCATGGAAAAAGGTGATCAAACTGATGCATTTTCAACATTATCTAATTTGCTCGATTTTCCCGAGAAAAATGTTTTTATTGAAGGACTGGGGATTCACTTAGGGGTAATGTGGGGTAGATTGCAGACTTCGGATCTCCCACAAGGGGTGAGAGATCTGAATGCTTTGGCACTTTCGAGGGACACAGAGCAGAAAGTATATGGACATGTTGATAGGTTGTTTGAGTTTAGGAGGGATTTTGAAAGATTACAAAACGAGGATGATGAGGACGATAGGATATATGTACAGAAACAGTTCCTTTAGTGCCGGAGATCAGCACCAGAGGAAGTACGAATTTGTACCAAAGACGCGATTCGATGGATCTCGGATTCATCGATACCGCCAGATGAGGTGTATGACACATACAGTCAATACACGGTAGAGATGCAAAGAAAGGTAATCCAAGTGATGGTACAACACTTACAGGAGGAATGTATAAGGAAGATGGTTGGTTGCCCCATAGAGTTATTAGATATTTGTAAAAGAGCTTTTTCACCCGACACTTCTACAGCTGCTTTAGCGCTCGATTTGGCCCTATTGCTCAGTAAGCGGTCGGAGGTCCCTATATCTCAGTTGCCTATGAGGGAGGTCCCTCCAACCCTTGTCCCAAAAGCAGAAATCCCCGCCGACGCGGCGGCTGGTACTCCCGCGGTGCATATCCCTGCACATTACGTATCGCAGTTTGTTCACGTCCCGTTCTCTCGACAGGAAGTGAACACGATTAGACAATCAGTCCCTGATATTAGGAAAAACCCGACAGGGTTTTATAAAGAGATAGAATCCGTCCTACAGTCTTCTGTGTTCACCTTAAGTGACATGGACTTATTGTTTCCACTGCTTTTACCAGTTGATATATGGAAACAGATACGGACAGTAGATGATGTGCCGGGGCTAGGGGATACATGGGTAAATCTGATTAGAATAGATGGGGAACGGCCAGCTGGTGAGAAACCACCCCAGGTAATACTTACCTTACCCGATAGAATAGTTGCTAAACTAAAAACTATAATCCCAGAAAAAAGGATTATTTGGGACAAGCTTACGGCCTGCGTCCAAGGGAAAACTGAAGGTACTACTGAATTCTTTAATAGATTTGAACAGGTGTTCTCTGACTTCAGTGGACAGGATTTAGGCACAGAGTCGGGGAAGAGGTTGTTTGTGGACAAATTTGTACGTGGATTGTTGCCCGACATCCAGTCACAAATTATGTCCTCAGAGAGCGCTTGGCAGGCAAAATCTCAGTCAGAAGTTTTGCATATGGCTCAGTATTATGAGAATCGGGTTAATAATGAAAAAGAGAAAATCGAAAAAAGAAGGGGCGACTTAAAGACTAAGGTATTGTTGCAGCAAATTGTCAGAAACCCCAGAGGAGGTACGACACAGACTAGAGGTCAGTACATTCCAAGAGGAAATACTCCTCTGAATTCTATAAATATTAATCAGTGTGCTTATTGCCGCCAGGAAGGTCACTGGCGAGCACAGTGCCCTGCCCTTCGTCAGAGGTCAGGAGGCACATTTGGAGGTATGGGTAGGCGACCAAGGGGCCGCCCCGGAGCAGGGGGCCCTGATAGGGGTCAGCTTCTACAAGATCCACAGCAACCTTTTTCACGGGAAAATCAGACTCCGAGTATGGACTCGAGAAATATATTTGATCACCCTTCTGCTGCCTATCTTTCTGAAGAACTTCCCTTTGACGAAGTTCTGCCTTACTAGGATTGCCCGAAGCAGCGTTTGGAACCTTTACCTATTCCCGTTTTTCAGAAGGGCCCCTACGTTGAATTATTGGTGGGGAATAGGAAACACCAGTTCTTGATTGACACTGGAGCACAAAAGTGCTCCATTGACCATTCTAGGGTTCCAAACATCCCACTGTCAGGGCAAACAAACGTTTCTATAGGGTTCTCTGGTATACCAACTGTTTGTCCGGTTTCTGCGCCGGTATCTGTTTCTTTGGGTCCTTTCACAGACCAGTGCCCTTTTCTTCTTACTTCAAACTGCGGAGAAAATGTGCTAGGGTTGAATTTGTTAAAGAAACTAAATGCAGTGATTCATTGTTCCCCTGACGGAATAAGATTAACAGTTTCACCACAGCAATCCTTTAACTCCCAGTACTTGACCCGACCTCTACCTCCCGAGTTTGACATTGTCCCGGAATGTTTGTGGGCAATAGACGACAATGATGTCGGGATATTACACATCGAGCCTGTTAAGATAGTCTTGAAACATGGGGTTAAGCTACCGCGCATTCCGCAATATAAAATTTCAATTGAAGGTGAGCGTGCTCTGAAATGCATTGTCTCCGATTTTGTACATCGTGGAGTGATCGAAGAGATAACAGGTAGCTTATGTAATAGTCCGATCTTGCCAGTATATAAGAAAGGCGACAATGCAATTCCGTACCGGTTTAATAATAATAATAATAATAGATCTTCGTGCTATTAACCGGGTGGTAGCCCCACAATTTCCAATCGTGCCTGATGTAACAACGATCTTAACAATGATCCCTGCTACGGCTACACACTTTAGTGTAGTAGATTTGAAAAACGCCTTCTTTAGTATTCCGATACATGAGGAGAGCAGGTATTTGTTCGCGTTCACCTTGGGGGGACGCTCGTTTACATTCACAAGAGCACCTCAAGGGTATACTGAAAGTCCTAGTATCTATAGTAGAGCCTTAAAGGAGCAGCTCGACACCCTTGAATTGCCACCTACTTGCACGCTGCTTCAATATGTAGACGATTTGCTCTTGGCTGCAGACTCTGAGAAAGCTTGTAAGGAAGGCACTATATTGTTGCTTGTTCATTTAGCTGAAAATGGTCACAAAGCTTCACTTAAAAAATTTCAATATTGTTGCCAGGAGGTTGCCTATTTAGGCTACCTCCTGTCAAAGGAGGGGAGAAGATTGACACCTGAACGAATAAAACACATTTCTGGCATGTCTGTCCCAAAAACACAGAAGGAAGTCAGAGCCCTGATAGGGATGGCATCCTACTGTAGACTGTGGATCCCGAATTTTGCCCTAGTGGTAAAACCGATGTTGGCTTTGACGAAGAAGGGCATTTCTCTGCCACTGCCATGGGAATCGGAACATCAACGATCATTTGAGCTTCTCAAAACCGCGCTGTGTTCAGCACCGGTTCTGGGTACACCAAATTACGATAAGGCCTTTGTGTTGTTTGTGCATGAATGTGATGGATGTGCTTTGTCTGTGTTAACACAGGAACATGGAGGGAAGAATAGGCCGTGCGGCTATTATTCCTCCGCCCTCGATCCTGTTGCATGCGCTTTGCCGCGATGTCTGCGCGCTGTTGCTGCTGCCACTGCGTCTGTAAAACAGAGTGAGGGGATGGTCTTAGGCCACGATTTAATTTTGATGGTACCTCACTCTGTTGATATTCTATTGAATAAAACTCAAACGCAACACCTTACCTCTGCCCGGTTGACAAGGTACGAATTAGTCCTATTTGCTCCTCATATCCAAATTAAAAGGTGTTGTGTTCTCAATCCGGCTGAACTCTTACCTCTCCCGCAAAATATTGTTTGCGGTGATAAAGGATCACATGACTGCCTGTATGCCACCGAACAAGAAACGAAGGGCAGGATAGACCTCTCAGATACTCCTTTAGAGAATGCGGAAGGGGAGCTGTTTTGCGATGGCTCCTGCTTCAAACTTCCGAATGGCACATCTACAGCTGCTTATGCAGTTACTACTTTGAACAAGATTGTTGAAACTAAAAGGATTCCGCATAACTCCGCGCAGGCCGCGGAGATTATAGCGTTGACCCGCACTTGTGAGCTCTCCCAAGGGCATAGAGTCAATATTTATACGGATAGCCAGTACGCCTTTGGGGTGGCTCACAACTTCGGAAAACTGTGGTCGGAAAGAGGGTTTCTGACCTCACATGGGACCAAGATTCAGCATGGTCCCTTAATAGTACAACTACTTTCAGCGCTCTCACTCCCTGAACAATTAGCGACCATGAAATGTGCAGTACATCGCAAGGTCATAGACAATGTGGGCAGAGGAAATGCTTTTGCAGATTTGATAGCTAGACAAACAGCCACAGACCTTAGCACAGACATGTACACCTCGAGGGAAGTGAGAGATGTTTGTATAATAGATGAAGGCATTGGGTCTGTGCGAGACATGCAGACTGATGCCTCAGTTGAAGAGTCTAGGAAGTGGGCTGAAGGCATGGGAAAATTGGATGACGAAGGGTGTTGGGTGGACGCATCCAACGGGAAATGGTTGCTTCCGGATTCTTATGTGTTAGCAATGGTTACAATGGCACACGGTCCAACGCATGTGTGTGCCCAGCAAATTACGAAGATATTACAGCAGGTTTGGGTGAATGATAAAATTTTGGAAACTGCAAAGAGACATGTTCAGAATTGCATGATTTGCCTGCAGCACAATGTGGGTAAAGGGACAGTGACTCCAAGGGGAAGTTTCGGGCCCCCCTCTGTCCCCTTTGAAACCATTCACCTTGATTTTATTGAAATGGAGCAATGTAATAACTTGAAATGTGTTCTTGTCATCATTTGTGCTTTTAGCAAATGGGTCGAGGCCTTCCCTGTGAAAGATGCTACCGCTATGACCACCGCAAAGTTCCTTGTGAAAGATTACTTCCCTCGATTTGGACTCCCGAGGATAATTTGGTCGGACAACGGCCCCCATTTCATCGCAGCCGTAATGTTTCAAATATGTAATGCCCTAGGGATTGAGAAACGTTTTCATTCAGCTAGGCACCCTCAAAGTGCGGGGTTGGTAGAGAGACACAACGGTATTTTGAAAAACAAACTTGCAAAAACATGTGCCGTCACTAAGCTAAAATGGCCCGACGCTTTACCTATTGTGTTGTTAGCTATGCGCACCACACCCCAGACTAGAACTGGGCTCTCTCCGTTCGAGGTGGTAATGGGAAGGCCTGCTAATATTTGGGGTCTCCCTAAACCTAAAGCCCTGAGGGATGTGGATAATGTATTGCTCATAGATTACTGTAATCAATTGATCCCTCACCCGACACCACACGCTACAGAAGAAACAGAACCCTTCGCTGGTGCTACAATCTCTGATCTCGGAGTAGCAGGCAGCATTGTGAGTGCGTCGGAGAAATTCTCTGAGCCTGAGGAGCTCGGGGAGCCGTCCATTTTGTCTCCGCACTCTCTTGATCAATCACTTCCGGAAAATCTTGTTTCGAGCTCTGCGACTTCCGTTGCCACCGACACGACGCTCCCCTCAGGGAGCGACGATACTTTGCTTTTGGATTCAACAAACTTGGGTACCATCAGGTACAACCTTCGACCACGGAAATAGGACTACGGCACGAGTGTTGTGCATCTGGAAGGAAAAGAGTGATTGAAGTACTGTTGTCTTTCCTTTTTTTCGAACGAAGGAAAGGAGGGTTCTGTTGGCTAGGGTTGGGAAGGACTAAGAAATCGCGCGGCCGAAGTGCCGCCAGCAACGAACATTGGGGCCATCGATCGGGATGACCATGATGCCTGCCGCCTTCACCGCTGCTCCCCGTATTGAACTATTAGATAAGGAGGTGACCAAATCGAACAATGAACAATGTGCCTGGGCCCCGAAAACGTACTATTGTGTTCTCGTTCTGATTATTGTTACTTTTGCAACTGCTGCCGTGGGGCTTTGGTATTTTGAAGAAATGTATCCTTTGAAGCCTCTGTTACCGACCAAAATCGTACCAACTGTTTTGACTCCCTCTGTACACCTTCACACTCTGTCCCCTAGAGACTCTCGGCATAGACAGAAATATCATAATAACACTTTGATGATAGTGAAGAATGCTACGCATGCTATTTTGAATAAGAGTAATTGTTGGATCTGCACCCACTTACCACAACGTGGGAACAAGGGACTGGGATGGTATATACATCCCTTACCTTTAACAACTTCTTGCTATGCCTCTCTTAGAGCACTCTTCTTTGGCCGATGGAATGATAGCATCTCAGGGAATTTCGATGGGACTAATTTGAATGAATTTGAAAAACGTGAATTGACTCCCCTGGGATGCTCGCTTTTCGCAAATAGAAGTAAACCTAACATCGCTTCTATTAGGCCGTCTGATAAACTATCTTTTCCTTTCCAAAATCTAGTTTCTTTTAAGATGGCTCCGATAGGCAATAAGGATGCCATGCCTCCTTCTTATTCTGTGAATCATAGTCCTGATTCAGTTCCCTTCTGTGTACAAAGAAATGGCACTAGGCCAATGGGAGACTTCGAGCCTTGCGTAAATACTGTAAACTTGACTGGGGAAAATAGGCCTTTGTATGTAGGGGGACCCGTTTATTTTGTTTGTGGTAGTTTAGCTTTTCCCTGGTTGCCCAAGGATTGGCAGGGGACTTGTTATTTAGGGATATTGTTACCAGGTGTATTTATAGTCAGTACCTTAGAGGTATCTAAGGCTCGCCCGTGACGGGATAGTAATGGAGATACCCCTGGACAAGTGTTCGGGGATATAGCCAAATCAGTAGTGCCCTTTTGGGGACAAATAGCAAATTCAGAAAACATTAGGGGATTAGCGAGGGTGTTGGAGAAAACGATCAACCGGACCACGGACATACTTTACAATATGACCTTAGAGCAAAAAGCGATAAGATTGGTAGCACTTCAAAATCGAATGGCATTAGATGTCATTTTAGCTGAACGAGGTGGAGTATGTAAATTAGTGGGGTCCGCTTGTTGTGTTTTCGTACCAGATTCTTCGCCAACAATTTTTAAAGCAATTCAGAATTTACACACTCTCAGTTCTGAAGTCCATATCCCTGTAGGAGACTGGAACCTTAGTACTTGGTTTTGGGATTCCTTACGATCTTGGGGGTGGAAGGTGCTTTCTGTCATTTTAGGTATTTTAGGGATTCTGTTAGTTCTTTGTTGTTGTTTTCAATGCCTCCCGAGTATATGTGGAATGATGGGGGGATGTTGTGCTCAGGTAATGAGCGCAATAGGGCATAAGATATACACCCCGAAGACAGCATCTAAAGAGTTCATGTTGCAAGAAGTTCTTATGAACAACTTTATGGCTATTGACATTTCGGACAATGATGCGGAACCTATGGATGATGATGCCTTCAGTTATTTTCGAAAGCATTAGGAAATGATGTATTAGCACTTGGCATAGGCCAAAAAGGAGGGTCTGTGGAAATCGATATAATATTGTGACCCCAATCGCATTGTTTGAATGTATGTTGGCCTACGCCAAGTTGTCTAAAGAATACCATGTACATAGGTTCCGCGGCAAGGTCTTGACCTTATTGTATTGTGTAAGCCGCCATCTTGGATCTAGCCGCCATTTTAGGTACTCTTGCAGTGTGGAAGTCACCCTGAATCACAAAATGGAGGCCGAATGACATTTTGAGTAAGACTCCGGCCATGGTGACCTCCGCACACGTGAATAAGTAATATGTCCGCAGGCCACTTGTTAGGGTCACGAACTAAGACCTTGTCCTCTCTTTAACCTATGTGTAAATATGTAACTGTATCAGCGGAACTGATCAAATTATGTAAATTGTGTGTTCGACCTGGCTACGAACCCTAGCCACAGTTCAAAGAATGGTTAACTTGCGAGAGGGCTGGCCAATGCAGGACAAAACGTATAAAAACCCAAGCATCCCGATGATCGGTCTCTCCCACTTTCAGTGCGAACCTAACGTTGAAGGTTTGTGTGTTAGTCAGAGGGCCGAATAGCTATTCGTATGTCAATTGACTTTGGTAACTTTGTAACTTTGAAATAAAGCGCTTTGTATGTCCTTTGTAACCTGTGTTGGTGTGTTTCCTCTTGGGCTTCCCGGCCTCATATCAATTTCTCTGTTTCCACATGGTGGTGGGAGGCGCATAGATTGCCATAATAGCTGTGATTATTTGTGGGCCGAACTCCATTTTTTCCAATACTTCTCGGAGGAAGTCCCACTACAATCTGTCAAAAGCTTTCTCAGCATTTTAAGAGATTAGAATGTAGGGAGACGTCTGTTTGTGGGCTATGCTACAAGATCCAGGATAGGCACATGTTGTCCACTGCTTCGTGACCACTAACAAATCCACATTGGTCATCCCGCAACAAGCTTTGGAAGCAGACCCGCAATCCGTATTGCTATGACCGAGGTGTATATTTTCAAGCCAATGTTTAAGAGTGTGATGGGAGTATGAGGCACATAATACAGGGTCTTTCACTTGTTTGTGAAGAACCGCATGTTTGCCCCCTCCCCATTGTGTGTGAAAAACATTCCTGGACACAGGGCTTTCTCCAGTTTTCGTGCCCTTATTGCTTTCACCACTTATTCCTTCGAGAAGGGCCTTTCTGGGTCATCCCTTTCGTACCTCTCGGTGGTGCTTATTACCAATGCTGTCCCTCACTTCTTTTATTCCATTTGTTATTTTGCCTCACTTCTAGCGAGGGATTGTTTCCCAGTTCTTAGCATTTATTAGCCTCTCGGTGAACAAGAAATTCTGTTTAGGTAGTGTGACAAATCCCTAGATGTTGTCACTTTTCCCCTAGGGGGTGCCCCTTCCCATGAGGCCAAGGAGGTGAGGCCACTACCCTGACCACTACCCTGATAGTCCCCCTGGGGGTGGTATTCAGTGGATGGATCTCAAGAGGAGGGATTAGTGATGACCTGGAGAGAACATGGCATCCCCATAGCCCACCCAACTCTAACAGTCCTTCCTACCAACTCCCACCAACACTTTCCCTAGTGTTCCTATATGTCTTTTCCAAAACATCAATATAGGACGTACTGGGATGAGAAAGAAGGTTAACTCATTAAGGGACACATATCCCTTAAGTACTGAGACAAGGGAAAGACCAATGGACTCACTGGAGGACCTCATTGGCCATTCACAACTGAAGAGGGAAACTAGGAAGGAAAGAAAAGCCCTCCCTGGAGGAACTGCGAGACGTGAAGCCGAATGGAGCGTAGAATAGAGAAGGTTGCTACTGGGGACGTTGCCCTACACACGGAGTGTCCCTATCTGGTCCACTGTGGAGAGACCGACTGGAGCTATGGAGAAGCAGGCATCCAGGCACGAGAAGCAGCTGAAACTGCGGCCAACAGGGAAGACACAGCACGTAAGGAACCAAATGCGGCAGAGCCGCCGCAGCACACAGGAAAGCAGGAGGGGCTGTGAGAGGCCTGAAAGGACACAGAGAAGGGCCCGTGACTGATCGAAGAACACTGGCAAGCCCCTTTCAGGTACCTGGGTTGCGGGTACGGTTGATGGGCTTCAGAAGGGCTGAGAAGTGTCAGAACACGGGCCAGAGACCTGCACCTTTTTTATGAAGAGTAACCTAAGTTATCTTCATAGTCACAGTACCTGGCAGGATAGTGAACCAGGTCTGCAGCCCTAAAAGTGTACCCATATCCTTTTATGAAGCGCAACCCAAGTCATCTTCATAATCACACTACTGGGCAGGATGGTGAACCAGGGCTACCCCAAATGGACAAGAGAAAGAAACGGGCCTGGGACCCGCACCCATATGATTGGGAGTTCATGTACACTGTGAACATTTGAAGTACAAACCAAGCCAAGGGAAGGGAGGACTTTCCCCCTGGTAATGTGGAACTGTGAATTGTGAAAGAAAAAGGGGCAAAGAATCCAGGGGAAGGGAGGCATTCCCACTCTCAGTGTGTACTGCATACTAACGTCTGAGAAGGGCTTGTGGGAAAGAAGTTTTCCCCCCAGCCTTTGTGAGCCATGATGCCAAGAGACATCAGGAGAAGGAAGCAATACCCTCCTGGTGGTGTGTATCGTGGAGCTAAACAGAAGAAGGCCTAGGGAAGGGAGCAATTTCCCTGGCACTGTCAGAACATTGAGAATATAATACCCGGAGAAGGGAGGCATTCTCCAGGACCCCAAATAGTGATGATTGTGTATCTTGAAGCCAAAGAGAAGAATGCCTGGGGAAGGGAGTCCTTCCCCTCACACTGTGGTGGCATTGAGAACAAACTACCTGGAGAAGGGAGGCATTCTCTAAAAACCTAATAGTGAAGCAAACTATGGGCAATAAGGAGTGATGTTTGAGTTGGAACTTTGCTTTTGAATTGGAACTACATCATCACAGGCTGGAACTTTGTTTGTTTCCTGGGAAAGGAACTGAGACCTGGGGAAGGGAGCCATTCCTCAAGTGAAGTCCCCATCTATGAATGGAATTGTGGTTCATTGTCCACAAGAAGGGAGTCATTCTTCTGGAACAGGAAGATCCACAAACTTTTTTATATTAGTTACAAGTGTGAAGGACAGAAGTAGGCATTTTGACACAACAATGGACTCTTTTTTATTTACTTGGATATTCTGACCGATTCCTTTGTTCCTTAGTAGGGGCATGGACACCACTCTACTGTAAGGGTGCAGAAGGAGGAGACTGGCATACATTTTTATTTAGGCAAACATAAGGAGGAAACCTATCTCTCCCCAACTCTAAGACTGAAGGGAAGCACTAATGGTTTTCTGGCTGCTTGCAGCCTTCAGAGTTTCTTTAGTGAAAGTTGATATGTGTGCTTTTTCTAAGGCCAGGAGGATCTCCTGGATTAAGTTATTCTCTTCTGCTGCCTTAAGCTTCCTAAAATGTGCCACCTTCGCTATGAGAGAGCCTCTGATCATTGCCTTGAAGGCATCCCAGATAGTTTGAGTATCACTTTTATTATCCTAAAAAAAAATCATGGTTTCGGAGTACTCATTCTGTTATAAGTATCGAGTCCTGCGTAAGGTACGGGATCAGCTTCCATGACTTGACTCGAATCTCCTGATCCAGCACGTTCAGCACACCCATGACTGCAGCATCACCCGACACTGTAATAGGCTCTATCTCTATACACCCCCCTCAAGAGTTAACCCTTTACCGACTTAGAGTTTATCAATCCTTGAGTAGGAGGCGTGAACATTCAAGTAAAAAGTGAAATCCCTCTATCTGGGTACTTCACCCTTGATGATTATCGCAACCTCATATCTGTCAAGATTTGGTGCGCATCTGGTGCCATTTGTACCTGTCATCGCCTGTCTTGCCTAGACCTAGTCTTAGCGTTGTCAAGTACTAGATACAATTCACCCAGCAGAATGATAGGTCCTTCTGGAGCTGCATGGAGTGTGGTAAGACCGCCCCATGAAATTAATTCTGCCACTTGTTTGGGTAGTGTATTGAGGCTATCATGAGGGTTCTATCTTGAATCCTCCCCCTCAGTATAAGGTATCTTCCGTCTTTATCACTCACCGTAGTAGTTAGTTGGAACATAAGATCCAGCCGCATATGGATGGCTACCACATTATTTTCCCTTTGCCAGTGGAGAATTATTGGTTGGGGAATTGCCTGGATTTCAGCCCGAATGTGTCTGTAGATAGTAGGGGTGTCCCTTGGATCTCTGCTAGTTGTGTCTTGTGGGCCCTTGGACGTTTTAGGAGCTTCAGCCTTTTGTGTGGGGAATTACGTGCCATATATTTATTGAGGTGGCTCTGAATGTGTCCCATTAGAGTGTCAACAGATGGTTTCATTTGTTTGCCGAATGTGTGCCCTTGCCTTGGGTTCCTCCCCAATCGTTCCCTCGTCAGGTGTCTTGGTTACTGGTTTATTAGTGTGTGCCTGCATGTTTAAACTTTCCCCTCTTCTCCATCCCTTCTTTTGATGTCTTCTCCTCTTCTATTACCCCCTTACTTTAATCCCCCCTCTCATCCTCCACTCCCTCGCAACCCCATTATGTCCCCCCCATGTTCAAAGGTCAGCTGCATCATTGCCTGCAGCTAGAACATAGTGTGGCGGGCGTGGAATGGGAGCCCTCCCTGGTGATGTAATGGGAGTTTGGCCCTCCCCTGCGAAGCTCGCCCTCCCAGGCGGATTGTTCTCATCAGGTGAAGTTCATCTTTGGTGGACTATATGTTTCCTCTGGACTGGCCCCCGGTCATCGTCCAACCGCTCCTCGGGGACCTTGGCTCATGTCCTTTTATTACTTTCCCCCATAGGTGTCTTTTCTTTTTTGCTGGAGCTCGCTGCTGATAGACCATTTGGCTCCCGTATCCTTAGATCCGACTTCTTTTTGTGCACCCTCCTGGAATCGTCGTCCATCCGATTGACATTGGCGTGCTCATTTTCCGCAACCAACCCTGGCTTGCAGTAGGTGTCCTCCATCGTTGTCACCTGGCGATTCTTGGCCCACAAGAACACCAGACCAAACGGGTATGTCCTTCAGTATCCCACTTTTGCGGCTCTCAGTTTCTCAGTTGCTCTTCTGAACGCAATTCTATTCTGCAGTGTCACAGACAATAGATATTGGTAGATCTGTAGGGTTAGCCCTGGAAAGCAATCACATCCAGCTTCCTGGCCTGCTTCAGGACTTTCTCTTTCATTATGTAAGAGAGGAATTTCAACACATTCTTTGGGTCCTGTTTCAGAAACAAATGCGCAGTGAGGGAAAGGGCAGGGCAAAGAAGTTATTACAGGGTGAGCAGGCCGAGCCTACCCAGCCCTTGCTTGTCCAGGCGCAGATTTGTCCGCCCCCCCTTTGGTCGATACCCCGCCCCCAAGTGAGGTCCCCACAAAGCCATTGTCAGCCCAAAGGAAGTGCCAATTTAAGCGTAGGAAACCACAGGAGAGTGCCAAAGATCTGGTGCTACCACTGGTGGGGGGGAGCACTTACAATCGGTGGCGGTACTAAGTGCAGCACAGCCCACTGCAGAAGCTGGCACGCTGCATGTGTCAGGGGCACTGGCTATGGCACTGGGACACCCACAGGCACAAGGGGCACCAGGGTGCACAGCCCCGGCACTCCTGGCTAGCAATTTGCTGGCAACAGAGAGATTTAGTTTGGGTTTGGAGGAAATGCTGAGGATTATTTAGGGAGGGGGATGCATGCCCGCCGCAATGACCAATTCTCAGGTGGCAAGGAGTGTTTGGGAAGGTCCACTGGGACCACCACCATGCTTAGATATAGAGATGTCACCTGCTGCTACAGCTTGTACCACAGTCGTCACACTCAGCCAAGGCGGCAGTGCCTTGACTGTAACACCTAACCTGCCCCTGCTGTGGTTGGGGGGGAGCACTCCCGCAGGTCCACATGCACCGCCACTTGTCACCATTTCCCCCCTGCTTTCTGGCAGATCTTCCTAGGCTTCGCACATCCCCCTTCTGGTGAGAGAGCGGATCTGGGTGAGAGAGCGTTTTGATATATTCTCCCTGTTGTCAGTCGAAGATGCTGGCCGTAATATATCGATCAGCCTGGAAGATGAGAAAAAGAAATAAAAAAAGTATAAAGCAGATTATAATATTTTTAATTGGGAAAAAGCGTTTGCTTTGTTTGCGGCAGTATGGATGGAGAAATTCCATGAGCACGGGCCCGCCCTGTGGAAGTATAGGGAGACAATTGTAAATGAGCAAGAGCAATATGGCTCAACAGGGTGGATTAATTATGACAGGGAATTTAGAAAAAAAGATGGCCCTGATCCCCCGAAATGACCTGAGACCAGAAAGATATGGAGGGGTGGGTTTCCTTCATGGGAGGCAAGCAAAGGGTCAACTTTGTGTGGAGTGAGTCACACAAAGGCAGTCGAAGGTCTTGGTATGGAAAGAAGGACCAGAAGGACAATGGTCGGCCCTTTCACAACGGCCACAGTGACGGGGGTGGCATGACCATAGAGCCAACAGTTATAACACAGGTAGAGCACAGGAAGGTCAGAAACCAGGCAGCAATGCATGTCGTTCCTATACCAAAGCACCTGGGCCCCCAATTGCAGGTACCCCCACGAGTGCGCAAAACGTGGCGGGAGCCACCCGGTGGTGAAATGCATCAAGGGAGAAGGTGGCGGCAGGGGCCAGCGCAAAGAGAGATATTAGGGGTTTGCAGGTCAAGGGCCCCTCCCCTGTCGATTTACATGTTTTGATGGAATATTTGAACAATTACCCCAAGCACTATGAGAGGGATTTGCTTTTTGGGGGTTTTATGGAGGGATTCCACATTCCTTATGAGTGACCCCTGACTGTCTGGTTAGCCAAAAACCTACCCTCTGCAAATGATGAGCCCTTGGAGATAAGAAAAGAGAGGTAAGGAACTGGAGATGGGAAGAATCTCTGGTCCCTTCCCCCAGCCCCCTTCCACACTTCATTGTATCGCCCCTTGGCATAGCGCCCAAAAAAGACCTGGGTGAGTTCAGGCTAATACATAATTTATCATACCCCAAGGGGGATTCCGTGAACGACTGGCTCAACCCGGAGCACTATTCTGTGCACTATGCCTGTTTTGATCAGGACATGGTCGTAGTGGCCGGCAAGGACAGAGGGGCACTGTTGGCCAAGATGGACATCGAATCTGTGTTCCGTTTATTGCCAGTGCACCCAGACAGTATTCATCTTCTGGGATTCCAGTGGGAGGGTAGTTTTTATGTTGACAAATGTATGCCCATGGGTTGCTCTGTGTCATGCACATTGTTTGAGGCATTCAGCACATATTTGTAATTGGCAGCCCGCAGGGAGGAGCAAAGGAGGGGGGCATTGTCCACTACCTCAATGACTTTGTTTTCTGGCAGGGATGGGTCGGAAGATTGTGCCCTTGCACTGTCCTCATTCCAAAATTTGATGAAGAGGATAGGCATACCATTGGCTCCTGAAGACCCAGGATCCCTGCAGGATTTTAACTTTCTTGGGCATATAAATTGACACTGTGGACGGCACTTGCAGGTTGCCCAAGGAGAAGGTCAGAGGATTGGCAGCAGAAATTGCAAACAATCTGGCTAAAGACAGGACAGGACTCTACACCAACACACAATTAGAGCGCAGCTACACCCCTCGATCAATTTTGGTCTAGCTGCTCACATACAAACAATACTTCATAAACACCTCAACACTCTGATAAAATGCAGTTACACCCCTCCAAATCGGCATAGCTGCACACATAAGTGCCCTACACAGGCATAACGCAGCCTGAACCCAGTCCTGGTGACTATCCTCCAGACTGCACACATTCAACTGATTTCAAATACCACCACACCTAATTCTAGGATGCAGCTACCATCAAGCAATCGCATCAGCTGCACACATAATCGGTGCACCCAAGCACCCTATGACACCTTACTCACTGAACTGACCATGCCCACAGTCCCCGACTGCGGGCAAAACATAACATAACAATGTCTCTGGCCTAGTTCCACTGCTCGGTTGAGCTGGCCTGACTCTGTCTACTCTACACAGCATTATCCCTTTTGACTGGTCTTTTGGAGTGACGAATGCCAGTAGCTGCTGCGTTCAACCGGCAATGTCAGTGCCTTCGGCGCCCTCGATCAGCCCTCTCAGCTGCAGATCTTCCCTCCTACACTGTTTTCCAGCTCTTAGAACATGCTTAGGAACATTTAGTTTGTCTTGTTAATTTCTTCCACTGCTGTTGCATTGGCCATTGCTCTGCTCTGCAGGGCTTGGATTTCAGTTTCATTAGTGTCAACCCTTACTGTGATCTCTGTCATGGAAGAGGTGATCTTGTGGGCTGTCTCTTGAAGCTCTTCCATGAACTGTTTCCATATCTCATCCTTCAGAGTCCTCATGTAGGTTAGCAGATCCTGCCTGGTAAGGCCTTGTGTTGTGCCTTCCTGGGGCATGTCGTCTAGTTGTCTCTGCGGGCTGAGTGGCATTCGCCCTCCTTGCGCCTGCTCAGCATTGTGTTTTGAGCCTGGTATTAGCCTTGTGTTCTCCTTATGCCAAAGGGATTCCAATGGTGTACGGACCTTGCAGCTCCCCTTCTCCTTCTTCCTTCCTTGTTCTGCTGGCATGGGATGGCCCGTTGCAGGGTCCGAGGAAGCTCTTGGTTGGGGCCTATTAAAGCAAAGAGATCCAGCGACTACAAAGTTGGCCCTCCAAGCCCCTCTCCATCAGGGTCATCACGAGTTTGGTGGTAATCCTTAAACGCTATTACCCCCACATTTAAGGGTCTGACAAATCCCAGGTTTGGCTGCATTTACCCGCAGGTTTGAGCTAGGGGCAAATGCGCCGGGAAAATTCCCATTTTTGTGCGCAATTAGCGTGCACTAATTCCCCCGAAAATTCCCCATTGACCCAATGGGGAATGGGGGATTACTGTTAACGCCAAACCCGTGATCTGGCATTAACAGCGCCCGAGGGTTTGGTGGTAATGCTATTAGCCCGGGCGCTATCATGAGGCTAGTGTTTTAAATGCATAATTATGAAGTAGTCCTTCCATTAGTGCATAAGGCTCTTATTGGTGTCTATTTCTTGCTCTCTGTGGGCTAGAGCTGCAAAGTAAAGTGAGAAGGGGGGCAAATAACACCAGAGTTCCAGCCTACTTTGCAATGAAAGAGCAGTTTGAGAATATAAGAATGACCACAGACATTTTAATTTGACAAATATATGTCTGTGATAAAGCGGTTGTATGAGTAATTCAGTAAGTACATAATGCATGCTGGACTTGGTGTTCATTTTATTTTACACAGTACACACCCTAACATTAAAATGTTTGTAACATTGAATCTTATATACTGATTTCCACAGTCTTAGTATTTGGAAGTAGGCTTACTTGGCTTTGAGTCCTTGTACCGAATTTTATCACGGTCTCAGGTTAAGGATGGCAGTGCTCAGAGAATTACTATTATAGAATAAAGAAATGATCAGGGCACCTGAATGATTTACTGAAACCTGAGCTCCCTAAGCAGAAAGGTAAGGCCTCTGAACATTGAAGCAAGCGAGTCAGCACCTGTCAATAAACCACTGTTTATTGGCAGGTGAGAGAATGGGGCAGTCTGGAGACTCACTCATTATCCTAAGCTACGTGCTGAGGGTTATAGTAAGCAAGACCGTTTTAGTTCAAAGAAAGGACTGCTTGAAATATGACGACCCCATGCACCAATTTTGCCTTCCTTAGTATATTGGTTGGCAGGTTGAGCGCCACCCTAAAACCACTCTAACTTTCTAAGTTGCTGTTCTCAGTGGCCAGCTGGAACTTTTACCCATCAGGGCAGGGAACAGCATTTGTCAGACGATCAGGAGAGGGGCCAGAATATGTGTATGTCTCTCCTAGAGTTCCACCCTAGTGTCTCCCACAACCCTCAAACTCCTCTCACACAGTGCATGCAGCCACAGGCCAAAATGAAATTCCTGCTACCCCCACCTAGCCACCACTCACCTGGTGCTAAAACAGTTCCTTAACTTTGTTTTCAGAATGATGCTGAAACCCTGAAGGGTTCTTCACAATGAAATGATGGGTCAGGAAAGATAAAGGTGGAGTGTGGATACCCCAAAGGGCCCTGAGGATCTTGGTCCAAATTCTCTTGGCCTAAAGTGGGGCAGTGGCTGCAGAAAGGTGAAGGGAAGCGTGCTGATGGTGACCGAAAGGGCATTTTGGCAGAGTATAGGAGAATCAGTCCAATAGCACTTTAATCTCAACCTGCTTTGTATGATCTCTGGCCCCTTACTAGGTAACAATCTGCCTGCACTCCTTGGAAAGCCTTGTACAGCAGCTACATAATGAAACTTGGGCAAAACCACTTAGCACATCAACGGGTTTAAACGGAACATTGATATCGCCCATTGCCAATATTAAGGGAGTAACATTATTGACACTTTCATAGTCCTTGATTATGTTGTTCATTTTCGTAACACTTTACAACGGTGCAGGACTCCCCTGCCCCTCAAGTCTGTTATAGATGTTAAATATCAAAATATGCCCCCCATCCATAGGAACTGCTTCCAAACATAACAGATAATCTGAACCAGGGCGAATCATTTTCTCATCACAGTCCAATTCGGGGCTGACCAAAATTGCCAACTCCCTTTAGGTCTTCCTCTAATGCCCTTTTTGGCAGGATTGCAGAAATAGCTGAACCCCTGCATCTCTATATTCTCCACTGCCAGGTTTCCTGAAGACATACAAGGTCATATGAGTGGACAAATCTAACCCGATCTGAATCCGCCAACAGACCAGCATTCTTTACGAGTAAGGCATAGTGCTTTAAATCCAATTGTTTCATGAATTTGGCCTTCTTAAGGCCAAAAATGAGTCGGGCTGAAGCATTTTGTCCATGCTGTAATTGATACACTTGTTTCCCTGGCAGGCCAAGATAGAGTGCATTTAACAATCCAAGCAGGCAGAAATAACGGTATCATTCTGTGCTCTGAGGTAAATAGTTTTAGAAGATGATGCAGCGCTTTTAGATGGTAAAGGCAAGTCTTCCAGGGGTTCCATGGAACATTCTGGAACCACAAGAATGCTCCGATTTCGAGCTTCGGAAGCAGGTTTAGGGCGAAGGCCAATGCAGCTAGGCCAAAATGTCTCTCCACAGAGAAGTATCAGAGTCAAAATAATCCCTTCAGCTTTGGTTGGAATGAATTTAGTGCTTTTTATGCAGCCAGTTCATAATGTCTTCCATGCATTGTCTAAAGTGTAATGTTGTATGAATAGTAGCCTTGTCTAATCTCAAGGGGATTTGAGTGTCATCTGCATACATCTAAAATATCATTCCATGATAATGACGGACGCTGATAGCTGGGTGGGCTGGAGCCCGACCCTCATCATCTTCCTCATTAGGATCACGACGTGCTCCATGATCGGCTCGTGAGGCACAACGTCCTACAGAGGCTGCATCCAGGGTAAACAGACCCTCCGTGCCCCGTGTCTGTAGTGGCAGTGCAGATTACCTAATTTCTGCCTGCAACCTGCCGATATTTGGCCAGGATACCTAGCCCCTCCATGAGGAGCCGCTTGAAATGGCTGCCGGGCCTCTTTGTTTACAGGTTGCCTGCGCAACCATCCGACGAATGCAGCACGTCCCATAGGCCGGGACATCTACATCCGGCCTTGCACCTAACCGGAAGGCGTCAGCTGGCACTGACCCCAAGTAACCAGCAAAGTGTATGTTCTTCTCTGTGCCCACTTTGCAGGATGCCACCAGCTGGGTGGGCTGGAGCCCGACCCTCATCATCTTCCTCATTAGGACCACAACGTGCTCTGTGATCGGCCCGTGAGGCACAACGTCCTACAGAGGCTGCATCCAAGGTAAGCAGACCCTCTCTGCCCCGTGTCTGTAGTAGCAGTGCAGATGACCTAATTTCTGCCTGCAACCTGCCGAAATTTGCCCAGGATACCTAGCCCCTCCATGAGGAGCCGCTTGAAATGGCCGCTGGGCCTCCTTGTTTACAGGTTGCCTAGCAACTATCCGACGAATGCAGCGCGTCCCATAGGCTGGGACATCTACATCCGGCCTTGCACCTAACCGGTAGGCGTCAGCCGGCACTCACCCCAAAGAACCAGCAAAGTGCATGTTCCTCTCTGTGCCCACTTTGCAGGACGCCACCAGCTGGGTGGGCTGGTGCCCGACCCTCATCATCTTCCTCATTAGGAATCACAACGTGCTCCGTGATTGGCCCGTGAGGCACAACGTCCTACAGAGGCTGCATCCAGGCTAATCAGACCTTCTGTGCCCTGTGTCTGTAGTGGCAGTGCAGATGACCTAATTTCTGCCTGCAACCTACCGAAATTTGCCCAGGATACCTAGCCCCTCCACGAGGAGCCACTTGAAATGGCCGCTGGTCCTCTTTTTTTACAGATTGCCTAGCAACCACCCGACAAATGCAGCATGTCCCATAGGCCGGGACATATACATCCGGCCTTGCACCTAACCGGAAGGCGTCAGCCGGCACTCACCCTAAGGCACTCATTGTAAGGCACGTTCCTGTCTGTGCCTGTCCGTGCCATTACGGGCCAGAAGGGCCTCTCACGTCGCGCCCACGAACATCCACAACAGGGTAAGCTGCTCCCCCAATTTTAACTTGCACTCTGCAGCTTACTTTATGACCCATTGCCCAGGACTATTATGCTGCCGCCCAGACTCCTACAACTGACTGGTGCTGCATCTATGTCCCAATGGATTGCTGCCTCCCTCTGCCATAATTGATTGTTATTGACTATGCTCAATGGATTCCTGCCTCCCTCTGCCATAATTAATTGTTGTTGACTTTGCCCAATGGATTGCTGTCTCCCTCTGCCATAATTAATTGTTGTTGACTATGCCCAATTGATTGCTGCCCAATTGATTGCTGCCACCCTATGCCTAGAATCAACTGCATCCACCCACATTCTCACAAGTGATTACTGCCGGGCCTATATTCCAAGCTGATTGGCTGCCCCTACGAACACTACTGCTACTGCTCCCATATCCAAAATGAGGCACTGCGGCCGCCCTGCACCACAAGCTGCTAACATGACTAACATGACTAACACAGCATCATACCCCCATCCATGCTCATCCCTCCCACCCCATTCTTCCCATCCTTCTTCACCTAACCCAACCCCCAAATCACCCACACAAAACCCACTACTCACACAACACTACCCAGAAACACCAGTTCTAGAAATCAAATACTTGGCCTCCGCTCTAGGCATTGGCACAAAACCTCACAGACCAACCTTAGTAACGCACAGCACACTAACCAGAATGCACACAGCCCACCCAAGTTCATACCCCCCTCCACCACTAGGAAAGCACCCAAAATCAAAAACTGTAAACTGACCTTATCACCACTACCCAACCTTCAATGAGCCCTGATTAACGCTAGATCCCTACCAGCTCATGCCATAGAAATCTGCGACCTTCTTACCAACCTCGACCTTGGCATCTTAGCCATCACGGAAACCTGGCTTCACTCTGCCGCTCGGCCCGCTATCTCCCTAGCCATGCCACCAGGATACACCATCCTCAGACAGGACAGACCACTAACCACAGGTGGGGAGTAGCCCTCATAGTCAAGCATCATCTAGACATAAGACAATCCCCTGCTGAACTAGGAAACAACTTTGACTCCCTCACTGCTAAGATCTCACTATCCTGCAACACTACCATTACCATCAACCTAGTCTACCACACACCGGGTCCCATGGCGGACTTCCATGAAAACCTCATGCACCACCTAGCAGATAATCTAAAAACCACTACTAAAACCATCCTCCTAGGCAGTCTCAACCTGGGATTCAATGACCAAAAGGACCGACCTTCCGCAACCCTAGCTCAAGCACTTCAAGAACTAGGCTTTGACCAAAAAATACACTCACCCACACACTGCAAAGGATGCACTCTTGGCTGGGTAGCGGACCATAACTGTGGCATAGACATCAGCTCTTTCATGCCTACCACATGGTCTGACCACTCACTCATTCACTTCCTCATCCCCTCCCCTACCAGCACAGCCAAAAACAACCCCACGCCACCGGCCATGGCCAGAAGCACCAAGGAACTTAACAAAGAAAGGATCCTACCACAACTAGACACACTAATCAGCAACCTCCCTACCACCCCTGACCCAGCGATTTTGCCGGATATCTACAAATCCACCATCAGCACGGCAATAGACACTATCGCCCCTCTCAAAAAGAAAAATTCCAAAAATATCAAACACTCCAAATCTTGGTTCTCCGCAGATCTAAAAGAACTACGCACTAAAAAACATAAAGCACTGAACATTTGGCAAAGCTCCCCTAGCGCCTCCTCACTATCCTCTTATAAATAACTTGCCAAAGAATACAAAAAGGCCATCATTGCAGCCAAGTCTACATCTTACAATAATAGAATCTCCAATGCCAGCTCAGAATCAAAAGAGCTCTTTGCCATATTCAGGGAACTATCCATACCAGCCACTAAATCTAAAGAGATCGTCAAAGATGAAGCTTGGTGTAACACCATAGTCCGCCCTCCGGAACAAAATTGAGGTCCTTCAGAAATAAATTCTAACTCACCATAAAAACCTCACCCAGCACATCCAATCAGCCTCACATGCTGAAACAATGTCTGAGGCCAAAGTAAAACCGACCAAACCTTTCAAATTCAGAGAAGTTACTGAATTAGAGGTAATAGAAATCATTAACAAAATCAAACCTTCTAACTGCAAAGGTGACGTTTGCCCCGCCAAAGTAATCAAAGATTGCGTGGAAACTCTCGCACCATTCCTCAAATCATTCATCAACGCCTCCTTCAACTCCAACTCAGTCCCCGACAGCCTAAAAGAAGCCTGGGTGCGCCCACTTCTCCAAAAACCAACCCTAGACCTTGAAAATGCCAACAACTATAGACCTATCACCACCGCCCCTTTCCTGCTTACAATTCTGGAGAAGGTGGGTTACACTCAAATCCAGCAATACCTTGAAGAAAATCATATTCTAGGTAAAAGACAATCCAGTTTCCGCCATGGACACGGGACCGAGTCCGCATTACTCAACCTCAAAATTCAACTTAACAACATCATGGACAAAGGCAAACCAGCTCTCCTGCTCCTGTTGGACCTATCCGCTGCCTTCGATCTGGTCAATCATGACATCCTAGGCACGCAACTTAAAAATGAAGCCCACTTCTCGCCGCAAGCCATCTCTTGGGTCACATCCTTCCTCCAAGGTCGACTCATGAAAGTCTTCTCTGACTCAGCATGCACCACCCCGACCACCATCCACTGTGGAGTCCCACAAGGCTCATGCACAGCCCCTACACTATACAACATCTTCACGCTCCCGCTCTTCAAGGACTTGGATCATCAGGACATACCTTACACAAACTATGCCGACGACATACAAACCCTACTCCCCCTCACAGGCATCTATTAACAAGATGCCTGCGGCACTAACGAAGATCTACACAGCCATCCAAACCTGGATGGCAGCCAACGGCATCTGCCTAAATGGAGATAAAACAGAGATCCTCATAGTTGGCACCATAGAAACGCTAAACAAACTCCCACCCCAATACAAAACCTTTATCATAGACAACTCCACCATTCCAGTCTCAGCTGCAGTAAAAACTCTAGGAGTTTACCTTGACTCCACGATGTCTATTTCACAGCAGGTCAATGCCATAGCATCCTCCGCTGCACTCACCACCAAAATAATCAATGCTGTGAAACCATTTCTCTCCATGAAAAAACTGCTTGTCAATAGCCAGAGCCACAGTAGGCACCAAACTGGATTATTGTAATGCCCTCTTCCTAGGCACCTCTACAAAAAAACCTCAGAAAAATGCAAGTCATCCAGAACAAAAAGGGAACATATCTCCCAGGCCAGGAAAAACGCCCACTGGCTGCCAATAAAAGAACGCATACTCTTCAAATCCATGGCCATCACCCACAGATGCCTCTCCACAGACGTCCTGCCCTATCTTTCCGAAAGGATCACCCTCAATGCTTCCACCAGACCGATTAGATCTCACCTGACAAACCAGACAGTTGTACCCACATTCAAAAGATGCAAAGCCGGAGGCTCTAACTTCCAACACCTGGCTCCAAAAAACTGGAACGCCCTTCCTACTGCACTGAGGAATGAAAAGTCATACCTTGCCTTCCGCAAACTGCTAAAAACCACGCTATTCAACTAAAACTACACCCACACTCCCCATATGCACACCCTCCGCTCGACTCTTATGCCTGTAGGGGAGCCTCTATGTGATGTATAGCCTAAACGCTCTGACACTTGTTAACTTCAGTATGTACTGAATGCAAACTAGGTGCATCTATGTTGTGTATTGGTTATTTTCCTTGACCTCTTATAATTTCTGTATGCTCCGAATTTAAACCTTCAAATACCTACCTGTTGTATACTAAGCAATTATGCATGACATGTACTAAGTAAGCCTACCTTTCAGAGCCACGACGCCCCCGGGCAGCTGTGCGCTATACAAATGCAAATACATAAAAAATAAATAAAAGAATAAATAAATATAGGGCGAATAAACAGATTCAAAAGAAGCTGTGACAATATGCAGTCCTGGTGAACTCCACATGTCAATTCCTTAGGAGTGGATTTGTAAATTGCCAAAGAAACTGGCTGAGCTCTATCTGTTAGGTAGGAAGTAATCCATTGCAGGGTTCCCTCATGTATTCTATAAGAGTGGAGGCGCCCTATAAAGGCGACATGGTCAACAGTGTGAAGAGCCGCAGATAGATGTAAGAGTATTAAAGCCGAGACACCGCCGCCATCGGCCACTGTTCTAAGTCATCCATAACTGATACTAGCGATTATATGGTCCCTAGGACATTTACATTTTTAGCAATGGGTTGAGGTTGTGTTTTTATGATTCTTAAAAACAAATTCTAAAAAGTGGGAGCTCAGCAACAGGGTGATAGTTCTTTGGATCATTAGCGTCAATATTTTCCTTCTTCCCGAGAGGGCAACTCAATAGCATGCTTCAAGGGTTGAAGCACAAATGCTGTTTCCAGAGGAGAGTTGATAGTGTTCTGGAGATCAGGAGCCAGGGGGACTCCTAGAGCTTTCATCAGTTTTTCAGGACCTGGGTCCTAGATTCAGGCTAGAATAGGGAAATATGGCAAAGGCTGAATTGCAGCCCAACAGACTGGTGTTGGCAAGTTTTTTTCATCGAGGTGGGCCAGTTCTGTGGCCAAAGTGGACCAGTTTGATGAGTGACTTCATTGCACAGCTGGTAGTTTTGACTAATCTTACTGAACAAATATTTGTTCAAATATATTATTTGCGACACATTTTACCAGAAAACTCCTCCTTGGGTACTAGAAAAACACAACGCTCTATAACAAATGGAACATATTGCAATGTGTAACTGGGCACTTTTTCAATGGTGCTGAATAAACTTTAGGCCTCACTTGCACTCTGCTTTGGGTATTTCTGTTGGTTTGCATTCAGAAATAAGGGTTATCACTTCTGAGAAACAGATAGGCAGGTCCAGATTAACCATCAAGTAAAATTTTAATTTTCACTGGCCCCCCTAATCACAAAGGGGTCTTTTGTGATTAGGGGGCATGTTCAATTTGCAAGTTTAAATTTTATGAGGGTCTCAGCAAAGCAATTGCAGAGCAACCACCCATTAGCCAGTGAGGCACGGAATTTTCACCAGCGCCCACACAAGCAAAATGTGCTGCTGCACCAAGACTGTCTCCAACACTGTGCATGCATCACTGGCTCCCCCTCTGGCCAGGGTCATAATCAAAACGTCATGTATCAGCTACAAAGCAGTTCAATACTTGTGGCTAAACTCCACACCTCTGGAGGCTCTCACACCTCGCGTAGCAAAACTATCAAAAGGTTGCAGTCAAAGCTAGCCTGCAAAGGGAAAACTTACAAGCAGTCCTTCTCCTGCGACGCCTCGACCACCTGGAACTCAATCCCGCTAGAGGCTCGAAACACCCCTACCCTCCCCAGCTCTGAGAAGCACTAAAACCGTAACGCTTTCAAAATAATAGCCACATGCATAAACATCTCGCTCGACCTCCACCAACAGTACTGCTCTACTGTATAAAATACCAAGCCCAATCCTGGCCTCCTGTTGTAAAGCGCTCCGCTGCTCTAGAGCTAGTTTTGGAACTATTAGCAATAAAATGAAATAAAGACTTCAGTTCAGAAGGTGAGCGTGAGCAATGGAACCATTCATGACATAATCATTTAGGGGGCTTTTTTCTTTGCCTACAACTGTTCGGTGGCTAATTTAAGGTCTGTTTGGGTACTAGGCCTAAAGTTACAAAACCAACTCTCCAACATCTTTAAATAGTTCTGAGATGTCAAGTATTAAAACGCTTATCTAAACATACCTGTTCATTTTAGCAAATGACTGAATGGCTCTGCCAGCTTTGTAAAAGCTGCGCACCAGGAATAATTAAGAAAACATGAAAACACTTGTATTTCTGTAAATCACTTAAAAAGCCTAGCGCATGCTCACAAAACTACAGTATTGCTGTTTCAAAACTAAAAGGATGGGTTTTCTGGCTGGTTTATTGTACCTCAGTTTATGCAGTTCCCTAGAAAGGGTTCAGCTTTTTTTTTTTAAACATTAAACAGGAAAAAGTTAGTCGACAACCTTGTTTCTGAAGCCAATCGTTCATTCTGCATTCTGAAAAGGGCGTGGTAGCAGAATAAATGTCAGTTATTACACCTTTGGCAAGACTTGACGACATGTTTCTTCAAACCCTGATGCTCATTTGGTAGATATGGACCTTTCACTTATTCTTGCTGTTTAATTGATTTTGAATTAACTAATTATTGGTGATTTATGTAAACTTCTTGCCGGTCTCCACCAACTCCTAAGCACTGGACAGGGGATTGAATCCTTGTTATCTATTTTTCCCAGCACATGTACCTTGCTCTATTTTCATTCAGCCTATGTGGCTGCCCTTCCATAGTTCTACTACCGAGAAGAAATCTCATCTCGGCCATGAACATGATGGACATTTTAATGATACATATAATTGGTTATTAATAACGCGCTTTATACCCAGGGGTTTCTAAGCAGACCCGGGATCGAACCAGTGTATCTCTGGGTCATCTTGCTTCCAAGGTGAGAGTGTTGCCCCTGAGCTATCCTCCCTAAACATTCAATCCGTCTAATTTATGTGTGTAGCCTTGTTTTCAATCACTTGATTCTCAATTGAAAGACTTACTCGAGCCAGCAACCTCTCTTTTAGCCTCTTAAGACCGTAATTATGTTTTTAGAAGTTTCAATTTACTGAAACTCATCTAAAATCAGCAAGATCACATGCAGGCAAGATCCTCGGGAAGGCCCACAACTTTGGAAAACAGAAATATTTTTTGTATGGTGAATATATTGCAGAAAATCAACATGCTGACTATCCACAAACCACAATTTTTGGCTGTATCAATATAGGTTAACCAACTACGAATGTGGCTATTTTGAACAGTGCACGCTGCAAACTAAATCACTTTGATGGACTCTAAACTTTGGTAGCTAACCATGGTGAGATCATATGATTTTCCAAGGATAACACACTTTGGTTAAGTGATGAAGCTGGGATTTGACTCCAGTAAGAAATGCAGACACTGAACCACACATCTTCCAAACTGTAGTTGGTACAAATATGTGCTAATAGTAGTCTAAACAAATCTCCTTTGGATTTTACTATGGATAATTAGTCACACGGTTAAAGAACATCCATAATACGATCAACTGCTTGTAATCATTGTTATATACATCCCTCTCAGTTCTAATAACGCAACATCCACACTTCCGAATTGATATCCCACTAACAATGGTTACTCCCAATTACACACTCACAGCCGTGCCGGCACTCATCTATCACACATTGTTCCCAGAAAAGGCCCTGAAAGTCCATTTGGTAAAACCCATGTACAGAAACAGAAAACTATACACATTAATTGGCCAACTGAGCACTTTTCTTTATCATAGTCTTTGCTTTATAGTCACTGTTGCATATATATATTAATAAAAGTGAAAATGTCTGGGTAGCCTGGTTTGTGGCAAAGCGTTGTTCCTTATACAATACCACACTGTTTTACCAATATGCACCAAATGTTGCATAGTTACCTGTTAGGACCCTCTGGACATTACTGGCTACATGCCATTAATACACCCACCCCTTTCCCCAGATTTCGGCAAAACTCTGAATTTGTTTGTGGCTTGGCAAAGCGTTGTTCCTTACACAATTCCATACTGTTGCACCAATCTGCACCAAATTGTGCATAGTTAGATGTTAGGACCATCCGGTCATTACTGGCTACATGACATGTGGACATCCCACCCCTTTCTTTGGATTTCAGCACAAGTCAAAATGTATTTGTGACTTGGAGAAGCGTTGTTCCTTACACAATTCCACACCGTTTCCCCAATTTGCACCACATTTTGCAGAGTTACTTGTTAGGACCCTCTGGACATGACTGGCTTCATAACATTTGGACAGCCCATCTCTTTCCCCGGATTTCAGCACCTTCACACATGAGACGGTTGCCTGAAATCGATGAAACATCAATGTCGTTGTAGAAGGCCCGGGCCTGACATGAGGAGCGAAACCTGAGGTCCCATACGTTTCAAGGCCCTAGGATGCATGGATTTCG
The DNA here is from genome assembly GCF_040938575.1 of Ambystoma mexicanum. Classification (NCBI taxonomy): domain Eukaryota; kingdom Metazoa; phylum Chordata; class Amphibia; order Caudata; family Ambystomatidae; genus Ambystoma; species Ambystoma mexicanum. The sequence goes on from NC_090922.1 coordinate 1,189,336,240, forward strand.
AGATATTTGGTCCGTAATGAACTACACCATGCCAGGTTGAGGCGACAAGTGGGGAGTAAGCACAGAAGATCCCAGTATGCAGCAGCACACCAACTCTCGTCTCCCCCCAACGTCTGCTCAGGGGTATGTCAGCCAGCCAAACGCGCCCATTCAAAGTGCAGTTTACTTCAGGGTGCAAAGCACATCAAGCGATAGATAAGCGAATCGGAACAGTGACCTACAGGATCATGGGTTTTCAACAATTGATGAGAGTGCTATCATGTGTGTCGGAGAACGAGTACTTTTGCCAGTATTCAATAAAGCATCCTTATGATAATTCTTCTCCAAGGCCGCTTTCTGGGCTGTAAAAGTGCACCACTCCATGACTGATCATTATCCCAAATGAAGAGTTGCTCTGTTTGAAGCACTTATGAAAAATAGTTATTGAGCGTGTGCCTTATTAAGCATTGGTTAGTGAATTGAAGTGAGGTCCAAAGGGATGGCATGGAGAAGATACCATTCATTACAAACCCAAGAGCTCTGCATAGCATGTGGACTGTGACTTTACTGCATCATCTGCCCGCCATAAGCTGCTAATCTCCAGATGTCTTTTCTTTTTGACATCAGTATTCCAATATGTGTAAAATTTGTAAACCCCACAAAAATTCAATTTTTAGGAAGGTTCACAAGTCAGCATTTCGTGGAGACCAATAGCAGCTGCTGGTAACAGTCTCAAGGGAGTTCAGTTCAAATGTGCTTGACAAATTCTACTTCATCGATGAAGTCTTATGCTTCCATACGTTGCTGCACAGAGCACTGTTCAACAGTAGCCCTCCAGCCTTAGCAAGTCATGGAGGACTGTGCACTCTATGGAAATCACCTAGGTGAGCTGGTGGGATAGCTCAGTGATGACAGATTTCAATTCTAGTAAGATATCTCTGCAAGCTAATGTGCCTGCTCCAGAGATCTGTTAGTAATCTGCTGGTTACAGAATCCAATCAGGGCATGAAAGCACAGTTGGCTAATGTATATGCCTGTGAGATACTCTGGATCATCTGGTACCCCCTTCATATTGCACAATGGCCCCCTGGAAGTTTAATACAGCGCTGCATTTGGGAGAACAATCTGTGATAGTGATTTTGAAGCAATTGAACAATCCCCAGATTCACCCACGTCTAATTCCAGAGCATGCGATGCAGGATCCTTCCTGATCTGATCTACTTAATCATTGACAAACAAAGGCAGGGAATCGCATGGTTGTTGTGAGTGGGTTAGGCTGTTATTTTATTTGTATATTCTCATACTAATCTCATTTATAACTTGCAATAATTCTTTTATTTTATTTGGGGCTGCAAGTATCTGATTTGCAGAATATACTTTGTGGTGGGCAATCTTTTTGCCACATTTTCTTTTAGCTCGGTGTACGTTTTGTCTCAGTTGACCAAGTTCATGCGGAAATGCAGGCTGACATTTCTTTTAGCCTGCTTTTATATACCGTAAAAATGTAAATCACTAAGTCGTAAGAAGTATTGATGTTTACCTGAGATCTTGCATTCAAGAAGTTTAGTTTGAAGATAAAAAAATAGCTGTGGTTTTTTTCAGGAGGAGAATCAATATTTTGGGAAAAGATTTGGTCAACACAGATGAGGTTTTCACTCATCTCACGAAGAAGCCTACAGTAGCCTTTCCCAACTCGTAATGCAACACTGGCGCAAACATTTTCATGAACATTCTGGAGAATATTCCATCACTTGTACATCCGGATCAATCAGGTGTTATGCTGGGGGAACCAGAACTTTCCATTTCATACTTCTTTTTGTATTCTGCTCAACTGAACCACCATTGCCAAACTGTGGCAGCATTAATAGAAGTAGAAAAGCATTTGATTCTATTTCGCAGATCTACTTGTTTGGCATCATGGGGAAGATGGGCAACTTTGTTGCTTCTGCCAGGACATAGACAGGCCCCAGCTGCTCGATCTCTGCCACAAGAGGCTTCCTCCACCTGTGTTAGCCCCACGGCCCAATTCGACTTGGGCTTCACAGGTTCTAAGGGATGTCGGCCGGCTTCCTGGCTACTCCTCAGGTCCCACCATGGCTGCCTCCTTACGGAAAGGGTCCCCTGGTCTCTCCTACACAGGCCTCCCTGTTGCTCTCTTTTCTCTTCCACTGGTCTCCCTTTATACAGCTGCAACCACTTGACAGGTTGCATGTGTGTATTCTCAATTGGATCTGCCTGACTCTCATTAAAAGGGACATGCCTGACCTTGCAAGTCCTCTGCAGGCATCTCCCTCGTCCCAGTACTAGAGTGGTGAAAAGAGGTCTTAGTGTTCATTACTCTTAGTCACCTCTTCCTCGTCTCAGGACTATCAAAGCTACAATGTGGGTAAATGAGGGGAGAGGTTCTACAATAGCACATAAAGGCTGGGGGAGGGGTAGGTTGGCCATCAATAGGGAAAGGGGAATACCATGTCTTGGTTGTGGGCACCCCACTCCCAATCCCCAAGGACCCTCCACCCAGGTGATCCTCCCTCGCTTCTCCACCCCCAGGGTCAGGATCCAAAAGCAGTGGTCTTTCCCTGTTCACCTGAGAAGAGGATGCAGGTGGAGTAGGAGTGAGAAACCCCCAGATGTCTCACAGCAGGTACACAAGAGCGTATGTTAATGTACAACTCAATGTTTTCTTGCGTCTATTGACATTTGTCCACCTAAGACCCGGTGTCTCCACTCTTCCCTTTGACGATCTGTCCCCGCAATCATGATATCTGTGTGTCCTTTGACAAGGTGCCGGGCCTACTCCACTCGATACATCCAGATCCATCACCCTCTCTTATCAAATGTAGTCCTCACTTGGGCCATGCGCTCTCATTGGGGGTGGGTGGATGGGAACACACAAGGTACAGACTACCATGCACAACTCAAAGGGGCCCTTCACATTGGCCACATGACCACTGTAGTTCCTGTGTCTCGATATTCCCCTTTGTAGTTTCCATCCCTGCATTCAAGATATCTGTATGTCCTTTGGCAAGGTGCCAGAACCTATTGCTCTCGACATGCCCAGATCCCCCCCCCCCTTTTCAAAGGAAGTTCTCACTTAGGCCATGTGCAGAATACCATGTACAACTCAAAGGTGTCCTTCCTTTTGGCACTATTGGCCTCATGGCCTCCATAGAGCCTGTGTCTTCATATTCCCTTTTGAAGACCCTGTCAATGCAATGAAAATATCTGTGTGTCCTTTGACAAGGTGCCTGCCCTATTCCACTTGGCATGTCCAGATCCACCGCCCTCTCTTATCAAAGCAAGTTCTCACGTGGGCCATGCGCTCGCAATGGGGTGGGCGGGTTCCAATGCACAAGATGCAGATTACCATGTGCAACTCAAAGGGGTCTTTCTCATGGGGACCATTGGCCAAATGGCCACCCCCGATCGGGTGTCTCCATAGTCCCCTTTGAAGACTGCATCCATGCAATCAACATATCTGTGTGTTGTTTGGTTAGGTCCACGTGAAAGAATTTTTGAAAATATATGCCCCTGATGAAGAGAATATGAATCTCGAAACGCGTTGGGCCAACTTGAAAATAGTAAAAAGGAGAAGACATCTTTTCCCCTAAACTAACTGAATTATTGTATGTCATTTTTTAAATGTATTGGATTACAGAACACTGTCACTTTAAAGTTGTAACACTGAATGTGTTTTAAAAAAAATTCTTTCCTAACCCAGACAGACCTGCCATTATATCTTTTAGGCTTACTGCCTTATGGAAAGTGTGCAGGGGACGTAGCTTTCCAAAATTTGGATTTCTTTGTTCTCTAGTATATTCCAGCCTAGATACCAAGGCTGAGTTTTTCTCCCCTGCACATCAAAATTCTGTTTAAGTATTTCATCGAATATGAGTCAAAAAGTAATTCTTGTTAAATTTTACTGACAATCTGGTGTGCAAGTGTATTTCTGTGTTTTGTTGTTTGGTTAGGTGCCAGGCCTATTCCGCTTGCTACGTCCAGATGCATCCCCCTCCCTTATCAAAGCCAGTTCTCACTTGTGCCATGTGCTCGCAATAGGGGTGGGAATTCACATGGTGCAGAATACCATGTACAACTCAAAGGGCTCCTCCCTCTATGCACCATTGGCCACATGTCCACCATAGACCGGTGTAGCCATACTCCCCTTTGATGGCCCCCGTCCCTGCAATCAACATATCTGTGTTTCATTCGACAAGCTGCTGGGCCTATTGTGATTGCATCCTACTTACGCACCCCCTCCCTTATGAACAGCAGTTCTCACTTGGGACGTGCGCTTACAATGGGTGTGGGTGGGCATGTTCTCTTATGAAATTTGAAGTCATTAATCCTTCAACTTCCTTAATCTTTACATATACCGATATATGGCTATGTCACTATAGTAAATCAGGCCCATAAAAAAGCAGCGTCCAACAAAAGTTAAGGTCACTCCTTCCACGCAACAAATTCAAATACAGACCGACTTATCAAAGTGTTTATAAAGGACTTCAAATCCTTAGCAAGAAAACACCTCTGCAGTCTACTATGGATATCATCATCGTGCGGCTTGTTATCTTCATTACAGAATCTCCTCGCTGATTTTCCCAACAACAGGTAACTGAATCCTTAGTTATTACAGTTTTTGGATTTGCAACTTTGTACATTTATATTGCATTTTAGCCAATTTACATCCACAATGTATTTTCATATATCTTAATTACTTCCACATTATCCACCTTCCAATGTATAATACCTTGAAGTACTATATTACACAATAGGGTCTTTATTAATATGTAATGTTTTGTCAACACTCTTATCGTTTTGTGGCACCATAGATGATGAAAGAACCAGAAATGGTTATCTTCATGTGAACGCCCAATGACATATAAGTGTGTGGGTAGCCTGGCGGGTCAACGTTGATTACAGGGCAGTTACCAAACTCTAAAGCTTTTTTTATTTAAGAGATTTTTATTGTTGTATAAATTACAGTCATACTATAATAATTATTTTCTTTTTGTAATTTTCTTTACTAGACCTTCCAGATCATAAAACAATGCCTTCATATATTGTTTTGGGTTGCCCTAATAGCAGACATGATAAGGCTCCTGGTACAGTGATGTGCATTTATGCTAAGGATATGTCCTTTATATGAACATGGTTGCTCAACTGTGGCTTTCCAGTATCCAATTATATATATATATATTTATAAAGCGATCACACTCTTTAACATCTCTGCCAATTGCTAATGGGGTGATAGCTTGGAATTTATTTCAAAATATTGGTATTTTTTTGCCAATGTTTTAATTATGTTTGAATGGACACATATCTTTATATTTTAGACTTTGAACTGCAATATATTCTTAATTTGTGGATACACCAATAGTTCACTGCAGTAGGACTATTTTTGTCAAATTATTATAGCAGTATCTGTACTTTGGCTTAATCTTATAATGTATTGATTAAGACTTCAATCAAGGTCAGACTTAGAGGAGCGGGCCTGAAACACATGCTGTCCTACCAGGCTTGGTTCTTTGACCTCCCGAGGATGCACAATCATGGATGGACAGAGAGAAGATACATCCAAGGGAAGGAGAATAGGCGGAGGAACACAGGATGTGCAAGAGTGGCTCGACATGACCAACAGACGGACTAGTCTACAAAACTAGTTATGGAACTGATGGTTTTACTTGGATTGGTGCGACATGGCTGGAAGGCAGAAGAGTGCCCCAGGTCGTGTGTGCTCTTATTGGGCGGATAGCATTTGTTTTGTGAGGGGTCCTTGGAATTCATAACCTGACACATGGCGGGACAGGCCAAGGGATGACAGCGCATACCACTTGTGGAGAGTCCAGACTGATGGCTGCGCTATGCCACGTCCTCCAAGTTCTATTTTTGGGGGCCCTTGTTTTTGTGCCCACCCGCTGTGCAACAGCCCCAGGTATTTGTATGTGGGAAGTGGGTAAGCCTGAGCACTAAAGAAGTGGGCAGTTGTTTTTAGTTTGGGTAGTTGGGAGGGTTTATTGGGATGGTGTTTTGCCTGCACAAAGGGGTGTTTTGCCTGCAAAAAGATTAACAGTTGAATGTAGTTTAAAATCAGTGCCTAGGTTCCCGCAGTGGCAAAGGGGAATGCCACCAGGTAAGCCAGAGGCGGCTTGCCTCTTCATATTAGGCATACACTCATGGCTGGAACTATAAATGTACTAACCTGGAATGTACGGGGTCTGAATGCTTATGTAAAAAGAAATAGGGTTTACTTGTATTTAAAGAGAAGCAAAGTGGACATAGCTTTGCTGCAGGAGACACATTTGACGGCTGAAAAACTGACATTGTTAGCAAGTAAAAGGAGGGGACAAGTGTTTGGCTCTCTGTACTCTGCCTATGCTCGGGGGGGTCCAGATATGGATAGCGCGCTCATGATACCTCTCAAGGTCACGCACATTAAAACAGACAATGAAGGCAAAATGGTGCTGGTACAAGGTCTCCTGAAGCAGGTAGATACCTGTTTGACAACACGTATGCTCCCATCCAAAACACAGCAGCGTTCTTCTAATCACTATATCCACGGCTAGGACCCTATAGAAACAGTAAAATCATATGGGGGGGGTGATTTCAATTGCACACTGAACCCACTCTTAGATAGGTCAGATGCCAAATACAGCAAACCAGCCCCACCAGCTAGAGTGCTACAGATGCTCCTGAAATCATTTGATCTGGCCGATGCCTGGAGAGTACTCCACCAGGATACCAGACACTACTCATACTACTCAGCAGCACATGCAGTACATAGGAGGATAGATTATTTTTGGGGGATGAGGGAAATGGGACACCTTATCACATTTGCACAGTACAAAGGAAGGGTTCTATCGCACCATACACCGCTTAGTCTGCAGTGTCAGAACATGGCGCCTACAGCCACTTTTCCTGCATGGAGGCTCAGAGGTGAATCCTTAAAAGACCCCCCTTCCGCGACCGTATTAAAGACAACATCAATGACTATGTTGCACATAATGCTGATAGCGTGGACAGTGCAGGTACCTTCTGGGAAGCACGCAAGGTGGTAATTAGGGGAACCGCTATATCGGGGTCAGGCAGCATCCAAGCAGCCATTAATAGAGAACTGTCTCCTGCAGAGGAGCGGTTACTGATATTGGAGCAATCCCCAACCTTGCAGAAGTGCAAAGCTGAAGAGGTAGCAGAGCTCAAACAGACATGCATGGAATGCTGGGAATGGCTGGGCAAGCACAACTTTGTCAAATACATTGAGAGGCAGCATAAAGATGGCGATAAACCGGGCCAACTGCTGGCATGGCTATATAAGAAGGAAGAAAAACGTGTTCCCATTTGTTCAATTCGAACGAATAATGGGAACCTTAGCAACACTCAAAGAGGGTTGTAGGGGGTCTTCCAGGAATTCTACCAAACACTCTACCGAGACGGCCCTTCGAAGCCGAGGGCTCACTTGGAGGAGAAGCTAAATGAGATAGATCTCCCTAAATTAGGCCAGGATGAAAGGGACGCCTTGGAAGTGCCTAACACCCAAGCAGAAATACAGGACACAGTCAAAGCTTTGCCAACAGGAAAGACCCCGGGGTCGGACGGGCTTCCAAGTGAATTTTTTAAGGAATACATACAGGATTTGGCCCCGCACTTACTTAGCACCTTCACTGACTCCTACGCAGCTGGCGCCCTTCCCCCAGAACTTGAGAGAGTCCATAAATATACCCCTCCTCAAACCACATAAACCACTGGAGGAGTGTGGCTCATATAGGCTGCTGTCAATGCTTAATCAGGATAATAAGATACTGACAGCCATACTGGCAAGAAGGATGAAAAGGGTGATATGTACTTTGGTACAGCCGGACCAGACCGGATATGTGCCGGGCCGCAGTATGTCTTGGAATTTGAGGCGACTTCACCACGTGATAGACAGTACGGCAGACTGGGAGACCCTGTGTGCCATAGCCATGCTCGATGAAGTGAAGGCATTTGACTCGGTGAGATGGGACTGACTTTATGGGACACTGCGCAAGTTTGGGTTTGGGTGGACATATCATAAATGGGTTAAACTGGTGTACACTTAATCAATAGCAAGAGTGAAAATGGGAAGGAATATTTCAGAGGCATGGGAACTGGGAAAAGGACCCAAACAAGGTTGCCCTTTATTCCTACTGCTCTAACGTCCTTGCCATGGAACCAATTGCACATTATCTGCGAGCGGAATACATGGAGGAAGGCATAGAGATACACAGAGGCAGGCATCTGAAATCTAAGTATGCCGATGACACGTTAATATACATTCAGAACCCAGAAGCCAATTTGGAGCTGCTGTTAGAGGCCCTAGAACTATTTGCAAAACTGTTGGGGATCACAATTAGTAAGGATAAGTCAGCCCTGTATCCGATAGCAGGAGTGCATAAGTTGGGGCGCCAGGCGCTCTCTGATTTAGCACTACAATGGAAGGAGGCTACATTTAGATACTTAGGGGTCAATGTCTACCATGACCCAGCTAAAGAGTATAGACACAACACACAGAGGGCACTGGAGAACATCAAAGGCTCCATTAAGTTCTGGGCTAAATTGCCCCTCTCCTTGATGGGGAGGACAGCATTGTTGAAAATGGTAGTACTGCCTAGGCTGCTGCATTTGTTTCTCAATGTCCAGTTCTATACACCCAAAACCTTTCTTAAAACATTAGTAGTATTTGCAGAAGTTTCCTGTGGCAAAATGGCAGGAACAGAATTGCACTGTCAACACTACACAGGCCGTATGACGAAGGCGGTATACAGACCCCACACTTTAAACTATATTACATAGCCAGACAATTGCAATTTGTAGTGGATTGGCTAGCAGATGACCCAACCGCAGATACAAAAATGCTGCAACCCACAGGGTCAAGATACTATTCGAAGGAAGTTGTTTGGATGGAGAAGCCCAGGGAAGGCCACAGATCACACTTAGTGACCCTAGTGCTGAGAATGTGGCATAGGGCACTAGCGGCAATTGGGCTTACAGACCAGTTTTCAATACAGATACCTTTGGCAGCAGTGACAGCTCCCATAGCGCAAGCGAGTCAGAGATTACGGGTGCATTGGGAATCCCAAGGGGTTGATACGATAGGAGATCTACTACACAATACCTCTTTCATAGCCTTTGTAGAATTTGCTGATCACACAGGTTTACATCGAGGCCAATTTTTGCTGTACAACCCAATCAAGAAGGAGATTTTAGTGGATGGCCCATGCTTAGTGAATTGAAAGAAAAGCATTTCATCGTGGATACCCTATACGACATATCTGAGGGGGGGGCACACCATATCCTGGATATATGACTTTCTGCTAGCAAATAGTATTCACACCCCTCTGGCGGTAAGGGGCAGATGGGGAAGACTTGGGGGTCCCTTTCACTGACGCACAATGGACGGAAACACTTGGTTATTATAACAGAGTGTCACGGGATGCAAGACTGCAGATGATACAATTATTGATAACGCATAGAGTATATGTGACACCCCAGAGAATTTCGAGGTTTCCTGGTGCAGCACTGCAGGTATGCCCTAGGTGCAAAGTGACCGAAGCAGAGATGTTATACATGTTCTGGGCGTGCCTTGTGGTGAGTCAATACTAGCTGGAGGTGGTGAGCAGAACAGGCAGAGAAGGAGTGGAATTTTATATAAGGTCCCCTGGAGTATGCTTGCTAGGCCGCTTCTCACGTCCCAGAGGCACTAGGCACATTAACAAGATGAAGGATCTGGTATGCATAATGGGCAAACGTAGAATCACCAGGGCGTGGAAATCACCCAAGGGCCCAGACGTGCATGAGTGGTGGCAGGATCTGAAGAAATGGGCAAGGGCGGTAGCGGTGGCATGGAGGGGCCGGCACAGCGTAACCATGCAGAGAGTACGGAGGAATAACGGAATGGGAGGTCCTAATACAAACACTGTTTACGGAGAGAGATGTACACGACAGAGGGAGACAAACCCCAGCCATAAGGCAGAGGCAACCTTCTCTGAGAGGAATGTAAGGTATTGACATTGTGCAGGTGTTTGAGGCATTTGTTGGAGATGGGATTAGTGAGGGAGAGGGTTGGGGGATGGTTGGGCATATTGATTATGTAGTATAACAATGTGCATGATGTTGACACTGTATGAAACAGTGATGTGATAAGATTTTCTCTTTTTCTTGTTAAGAAAAATAAATATAACTTAAAAAAAAAAACGAAAATGTTTCCAGTCGGTAATCAGGTAAACATATACATGTGCAGTTATAGATGATCTTAAGGAATTCTGCTCTGCTTTATTGTCCAGATGTTCGCCTACTGGGTTGAATTAAGCTGTTCCACATTTGTCAATGAGGTGAACAAGGGCTGTATAAAAATACAACAATATAGGTGGATAAGAGCATGTGTTATATTATGGTATGTTACCTTCTATTTGTATAGTACCTCCTGCCATAGGTTATGTTGTTGAAGCACTTTGCCTGTCAGAGAGGCAAAGAAGGAGTTTGATAGAACATGCAGTAGTGGTGGGGAGGAGCAAAGTCGGGTAGATAGTTGGGACGAGGACGAAGGAAAGAGAGGATGATCAGGAAGGTATGAGTAGGAAAAGGTGGAGGTACTATGTGTACAATTGGACCGAAATGATCATGGGACTCAACTGTATTTTTAGTGGTGCAGTGCCGAAAGTTGAGATAGTTGGAGAGAGGTGCTCCCCGTACCAGGGGGTATGTCTGCAATGTACTTGCCGCATGGTGAGCCTGGGCATATTGAAGGCCTGTTCATGGGAACACAGATGGCAAAGCCCTTCTTCTTCCTTCCATAGGCTTCCAACAACATTTGGTAAGGGTGTTAGGTCATAAAAACTGAATTTGAAAAGGCTCCAGTGTAGTTGAACTCGTGTTTCCCATTCCAGCACCAAATAGGACACAGGCCAGAAGAGTTGGCGGTGGAAGAGCAGGCTTCACATTTTCAAATAATTTTCCTTTGAAGTACAATACACTAGATGTCTTGACCTCTTTACTTTCAACCACCTCTCGCATCTCTCGGCTCTGCAGAGTCAGGCTCCCTGCTCCCCTGGGGAGAACGCTTCATTGAACCCACAGCGGCACTGCCCAGCAGCAAGACTCTGGTTATGTAGAAGCAGAGTTGTCAACATCGCAGTTCAGAGCAGAGGGTGCAGCTGGTAGCCCCCTGCCGGTGGGAATGGCACAGCACCCCTTGATGAGGTCTCAAGTCTGAAGAAAGAGGAATCACTCCATACAGCTGCTTCCAATGTTGAGATGGACCCTTGGAGAAACAGCAGTGCAGGTAATGGCCCAACGGTTTAAGAGCAGGTATGCTGATGCTACAATAGTCAAAGGTAATAGACACTGCCTACTGCATAAGAGTAAAGTGGTAGCCTAGACGAAAAGCTAGCCTGATCAGTGGCTACAAGTACTATTCTAATAGTAGTAGCCCCAAAGTTCTGTGAAGCGTATGACTTCTTGCCAAGCCAAGGGGAGGGAGCACAACATGTGGTTCCTCTTTGGTTCTGCAATGGGGTCTGGAGTGTACATGTTCCAACACTACTTCACCATCTGATTGTAAATTGCAGGAGCAGAGTCTTTGATCTTCCTGGGTAAGAAGGGCTTATGTATGGTGCAGAAACGCCTATAGATCTTTGGGCTGGGACATACATCTAGCTTGCAGTCAGGCACACTGTACCATTCAAACATCTGCCAGCCACCAAATCAGAAGTGGTCGCCACTTCCAAACGTTTCCTGTAAACACATGTGAATTCAGGAATGTATCCCAGGCACCCATTCATACATCTGGTGCGATCTGGTCCTGGTTGGCATGAGCTCTTAACCAATGCTCACAAGAAAGCTGTACCAATGTATGGAACGGGTTTCTATATTTACCTGGTAAACATAGCTTTGCGGTGGCAACTCACTTGATTTCTAAATCCCAGTTTAAATGGGGATCTCTAAGGAACAAATACTTGATGCCCAATCACAACATAGTTGCTACAGCTATCAGTAATCTGCTAGTGCACAAACGGTTAGGAGGAGCATCCTACTCAGGGAAATAGTGGGGGCCCACTCACCATATGCAGTATGTTAACGTCCCCCTTTACCCAGGATCACTCTACATTTCTCATTATATATACTTTTTTTTCCAACATTATTTTTATTATTTTTGGCACAACAAGTCATACAGGTACTTTGAATATTACATACTTTGCAGTATTGTTGAGCCTTTAAGAGGAAAACAGCATTAGATGTACCTGAGATTTAGCTAACCATGCGTTTTCTACAAAAACAAAATTGTTAACTACAACTTCGGTCGGGGGACAAGGAGCGTTGTACACAATAGGAACAGAAGACTAAATGTTTCAGATAGGGCGTCGTTTTAAGAGTTCGAGAAGACTCTTTGGCGAGGTTTGGGGCAGATTCTTCGGCACGGTCCCTTCAGGATGCGGGGGTCTGTTCCGGGTGGTTTTTTAGGCTGCTCAGGGGTGTGGAGGAGCCTGAGCGTGCCTCGGGCATAGTTTCTGCTTTGTTCTTTTCAGTCCTGAGTTTCCATCCAGCGCAGGGCTGGGGGTTGTCTTGCCACCCCATGGAATTGTTGCACATAGTCCAGGAAGGGGGCCCATATGCGTTCGAATTTGGGCTTGTTGCCTAGTCTGATGGCTGTAACTTTCTCGGCTGCCACTATATCCCAGCATTTGGCCCACCACATTTGCGCGGATGGGCCTTCCGGGTTTTTCCAGTCTGGCGATGGTAATTTTGGCAGCTGTAAGGAGATGGGAGCAGAGTTACGCCAGGCAGACTGTTAGGGGGAATTGGCCATCTCCTGTCACCCCCAGCAGCACGATTCCTGGGTCCCAGGGGATAGTTAACCCAGTGATTGCTGTGACTTGTTCCAAAATATTCTTCCAGAATAGGGTGGCTTTCGGGCAAGTCCAGAGGAAGTGGAACAGGGTTCCTCGGTCTGAGCACCCCCTCCAGCACTGCACGGGGATAGCTTAGTTACACTTATTTAGGATTACAGGGGTTCGGTACCTTCTGTAGCATACTTTAAACACGCTTTCTTTGTTTGTTACATATTTCAAGCTTTTTTGTGCGCTGGACCAGATGTGGAGCCATTCCTCTGGTTCGATGGGTTTACCGATGTCCTCTTCCCATTTCAGCATGTATGGTTCTTTTTTAGTGTGGTCCGTTCTGTCTAGCATCTTATATAGTGCTGAGATTTTCCCTCTCGGGGGGATCCCCGAAAGGGTGAGTTCTAATGCCGTTAGCTCTCTACTACCCTGTTTCCTGACCTGGGGATTCGACAGCCAGTGTCTCAGTTGAGTGTAACGAAACCTTTCAGTCTCCGGAATTTTTAATTTTGCTTTACACTCCTCGAAGCTTAGAGAGAGGCCATTCTCGAAGAAGTCTGCCATAGTCTCTAAACCCCCCGCTCTCCACTCGTGAACTGATTTGGTGAGATTCCCGGGGAGAAGTCCGGATTGTCCCAGATTGGGGTAAGAGGTCCCATTGTGCCTCTACATTTCCACAGGCGTGCTGCCCTTTTCCAGCTAGCGTTCGTGTTCCTTGTTGCTGGTAGGGGGCCAAAGCCTTGGGTCCTTTTAGGATCTTTAAGATGGGGCAGGGTTTCTAATGGGGCTCCATTCCAATCTTCCTCCAGTTGTAGCCATCGGGGGCGGTTAACGCGTAGCTTCCAGGCGAAGGCCGGGGCTAGGTGGGCTGCAAGGCAATACCTCGCTACATATGGGACCCCCAGGCCACCTAGGACGGAGCTTGGAGCATGATGCGTTTTGGGATGCGGGACTTCTTATCTTCTCAGACGAGGTTCAAGATCTCTCCTTGCAGCTTTTGTAGGGCTTTTTCCCAGATTGGCAGGGCTTGTGCGTGGTATAGCAGCCGTGGAGTTAGATTCATTTTTATCGCCGTAATCCGGCCAAACCAGGAGATTTCTTGTTTTTTCCATCGGCTGACAACGTTTTTCAGGTCCCTGAAGAGTGCCGGAAAGTTTGTCTTGTACAGCTTCCCATTTTTGTTGGGTATTTGAACTCCTAGGTAGCTGATGCTGCTTCTTGCCCAGGGTATCCGGAACTCCGCTTCGAGATTGGATTTGAGCTTGCTTGGAATGTTGATGACCAGTGCAACTGATTTGGAGATGTTTATTGTGAACCCTGAGGCTGCTCAGAATTCTTCAAGATTTTGCCATAGGGCTCTTATTGATTCTGCTGGGCGGGTTAATGTGAGGAGCACATCGTCCGCATATAGGGCGATTTTGTAGGATTCTTTTTTGATTGTGAGGCCGTGAATTGATGAGTTTCGGCAGACCCTGTCCGCAAATGGCTCCATTGTTTGGGTACTAGGCCTAAAGTTACAAAACCAACTCTCCAACATCTTTAAATAGTTCTGAGATGTCAAGTATTAAAACGCTTATCTAAACATACCTGTTCATTTTAGCAAATGACTGAATGGCTCTGCCAGCTTTGTAAAAGCTGCGCACCAGGAATAATTAAGAAAACATGAAAACACTTGTATTTCTGTAAATCACTTAAAAAGCCTAGCGCATGCTCACAAAACTACAGTATTGCTGTTTCAAAACTAAAAGGATGGGTTTTCTGGCTGGTTTATTGTACCTCAGTTTATGCAGTTCCCTAGAAAGGGTTCAGCTTTTTTTTTTTAAACATTAAACAGGAAAAAGTTAGTCGACAACCTTGTTTCTGAAGCCAATCGTTCATTCTGCATTCTGAAAAGGGCGTGGTAGCAGAATAAATGTCAGTTATTACACCTTTGGTAAGACTTGACGACATGTTTCTTCAAACCCTGATGCTCATTTGGTAGATATGGACCTTTCACTTATTCTTGCTGTTTAATTGATTTTGAATTAACTAATTATTGGTGATTTATGTAAACTTCTTGCCGGTCTCCACCAACTCCTAAGCACTGGACAGGGGATTGAACCCTTGTTATCTATTTTTCCCAGCACATGTACCTTGCTCTATTTTCATTCAGCCTATGTGGCTGCCCTTCCATAGTTCTACTACCGAGAAGAAATCTCATCTCGGCCATGAACATGATGGACATTTTAATGATACATATAATTGGTTATTAATAACGCGCTTTATACCCAGGGGTTTCTAAGCAGACCCGGGATCGAACCAGTGTATCTCTGGGTCATCTTGCTTCCAAGGTGAGAGTGTTGCCCCTGAGCTATCCTCCCTAAACATTCAATCCGTCTAATTTATGTGTGTAGCCTTGTTTTCAATCACTTGATTCTCAATTGAAAGACTTACTCGAGCCAGCAACCTCTCTTTTAGCCTCTTAAGACCGTAATTATGTTTTTAGAAGTTTCAATTTACTGAAACTCATCTAAAATCAGCAAGATCACATGCAGGCAAGATCCTCGGGAAGGCCCACAACTTTGGAAAACAGAAATATTTTTTGTATGGTGAATATATTGCAGAAAATCAACATGCTGACTATCCACAAACCACAATTTTTGGCTGTATCAATATAGGTTAACCAACTACGAATGTGGCTATTTTGAACAGTGCACGCTGCAAACTAAATCACTTTGATGGACTCTAAACTTTGGTAGCTAACCATGGTGAGATCATATGATTTTCCAAGGATAACACACTTTGGTTAAGTGATGAAGCTGGGATTTGACTCCAGTAAGAAATGCAGACACTGAACCACACATCTTCCAAACTGTAGTTGGTACAAATATGTGCTAATAGTAGTCTAAACAAATCTCCTTTGGATTTTACTATGGATAATTAGTCACACGGTTAAAGAACATCCATAATACGATCAACTGCTTGTAATCATTGTTATATACATCCCTCTCAGTTCTAATAACGCAACATCCACACTTCCGAATTGATATCCCACTAACAATGGTTACTCCCAATTACACACTCACAGCCGTGCCGGCACTCATCTATCACACATTGTTCCCAGAAAAGGCCCTGAAAGTCCATTTGGTAAAACCCATGTACAGAAACAGAAAACTATACACATTAATTGGCCAACTGAGCACTTTTCTTTATCATAGTCTTTGCTTTATAGTCACTGTTGCATATATATATTAATAAAAGTGAAAATGTCTGGGTGGCCTGGTTTGTGGCAAAGCGTTGTTCCTTATACAATACCACACTGTTTTACCAATATGCACCAAATGTTGCATAGTTACCTGTTAGGACCCTCTGGACATTACTGGCTACATGCCATTAATACACCCACCCCTTTCCCCAGATTTCGGCAAAACTCTGAATTTGTTTGTGGCTTGGCAAAGCGTTGTTCCTTACACAATTCCATACTGTTGCACCAATCTGCACCAAATTGTGCATAGTTAGATGTTAGGACCATCCGGTCATTACTGGCTACATGACATGTGGACATCCCACCCCTTTCTTTGGATTTCAGCACAAGTCAAAATGTATTTGTGACTTGGAGAAGCGTTGTTCCTTACACAATTCCACACCGTTTCCCCAATTTGCACCACATTTTGCAGAGTTACTTGTTAGGACCCTCTGGACATGACTGGCTTCATAACATTTGGACAGCCCATCTCTTTCCCCGGATTTCAGCACCTTCACACATGAGACGGTTGCCTGAAATCGATGAAACATCAATGTCGTTGTAGAAGGCCCGGGCCTGACATGAGGAGCGAAACCTGAGGTCCCATACGTTTCAAGGCCCTAGGATGCATGGATTTCGAGATATTTGGTCCGTAATGAACTACACCATGCCAGGTTGAGGCGACAAGTGGGGAGTAAGCACAGAAGATCCCAGTATGCAGCAGCACACCAACTCTCGTCTCCCCCCAACGTCTGCTCAGGGGTATGTCAGCCAGCCAAACGCGCCCATTCAAAGTGCAGTTTACTTCAGGGTGCAAAGCACATCAAGCGATAGATAAGCGAATCGGAACAGTGACCTACAGGATCATGGGTTTTCAACAATTGATGAGAGTGCTATCATGTGTGTCGGAGAACGAGTACTTTTGCCAGTATTCAATAAAGCATCCTTATGATAATTCTTCTCCAAGGCCGCTTTCTGGGCTGTAAAAGTGCACCACTCCATGACTGATCATTATCCCAAATGAAGAGTTGCTCTGTTTGAAGCACTTATGAAAAATAGTTATTGAGCGTGTGCCTTATTAAGCATTGGTTAGTGAATTGAAGTGAGGTCCAAAGGGATGGCATGGAGAAGATACCATTCATTACAAACCCAAGAGCTCTGCATAGCATGTGGACTGTGACTTTACTGCATCATCTGCCCGCCATAAGCTGCTAATCTCCAGATGTCTTTTCTTTTTGACATCAGTATTCCAATATGTGTAAAATTTGTAAACCCCACAAAAATTCAATTTTTAGGAAGGTTCACAAGTCAGCATTTCGTGGAGACCAATAGCAGCTGCTGGTAACAGTCTCAAGGGAGTTCAGTTCAAATGTGCTTGACAAATTCTACTTCATCGATGAAGTCTTATGCTTCCATACGTTGCTGCACAGAGCACTGTTCAACAGTAGCCCTCCAGCCTTAGCAAGTCATGGAGGACTGTGCACTCTATGGAAATCACCTAGGTGAGCTGGTGGGATAGCTCAGTGATGACAGATTTCAATTCTAGTAAGATATCTCTGCAAGCTAATGTGCCTGCTCCAGAGATCTGTTAGTAATCTGCTGGTTACAGAATCCAATCAGGGCATGAAAGCACAGTTGGCTAATGTATATGCCTGTGAGATACTCTGGATCATCTGGTACCCCCTTCATATTGCACAATGGCCCCCTGGAAGTTTAATACAGCGCTGCATTTGGGAGAACAATCTGTGATAGTGATTTTGAAGCAATTGAACAATCCCCAGATTCACCCACGTCTAATTCCAGAGCATGCGATGCAGGATCCTTCCTGATCTGATCTACTTAATCATTGACAAACAAAGGCAGGGAATCGCATGGTTGTTGTGAGTGGGTTAGGCTGTTATTTTATTTGTATATTCTCATACTAATCTCATTTATAACTTGCAATAATTCTTTTATTTTATTTGGGGCTGCAAGTATCTGATTTGCAGAATATACTTTGTGGTGGGCAATCTTTTTGCCACATTTTCTTTTAGCTCGGTGTACGTTTTGTCTCAGTTGACCAAGTTCATGCGGAAATGCAGGCTGACATTTCTTTTAGCCTGCTTTTATATACCGTAAAAATGTAAATCACTAAGTCGTAAGAAGTATTGATGTTTACCTGAGATCTTGCATTCAAGAAGTTTAGTTTGAAGATAAAAAAATAGCTGTGGTTTTTTTCAGGAGGAGAATCAATATTTTGGGAAAAGATTTGGTCAACACAGATGAGGTTTTCACTCATCTCACGAAGAAGCCTACAGTAGCCTTTCCCAACTCGTAATGCAACACTGGCGCAAACATTTTCATGAACATTCTGGAGAATATTCCATCACTTGTACATCCGGATCAATCAGGTGTTATGCTGGGGGAACCAGAACTTTCCATTTCATACTTCTTTCTGTATTCTGCTCAACTGAACCACCATTGCCAAACTGTGGCAGCATTAATAGAAGTAGAAAAGCATTTGATTCTATTTCGCAGATCTACTTGTTTGGCATCATGGGGAAGATGGGCAACTTTGTTGCTTCTGCCAGGACATAGACAGGCCCCAGCTGCTCGATCTCTGCCACAAGAGGCTTCCTCCACCTGTGTTAGCCCCACGGCCCAATTCGACTTGGGCTTCACAGGTTCTAAGGGATGTCGGCCGGCTTCCTGGCTACTCCTCAGGTCCCACCATGGCTGCCTCCTTACGGAAAGGGTCCCCTGGTCTCTCCTACACAGGCCTCCCTGTTGCTCTCTTTTCTCTTCCACTGGTCTCCCTTTATACAGCTGCAACCACTTGACAGGTTGCATGTGTGTATTCTCAATTGGATCTGCCTGACTCTCATTAAAAGGGACATGCCTGACCTTGCAAGTCCTCTGCAGGCATCTCCCTCGTCCCAGTACTAGAGTGGTGAAAAGAGGTCTTAGTGTTCATTACTCTTAGTCACCTCTTCCTCGTCTCAGGACTATCAAAGCTACAATGTGGGTAAATGAGGGGAGAGGTTCTACAATAGCACATAAAGGCTGGGGGAGGGGTAGGTTGGCCATCAATAGGGAAAGGGGAATACCATGTCTTGGTTGTGGGCACCCCACTCCCAATCCCCAAGGACCCTCCACCCAGGTGATCCTCCCTCGCTTCTCCACCCCCAGGGTCAGGATCCAAAAGCAGTGGTCTTTCCCTGTTCACCTGAGAAGAGGATGCAGGTGGAGTAGGAGTGAGAAACCCCCAGATGTCTCACAGCAGGTACACAAGAGCGTACGTTAATGTACAACTCAATGTTTTCTTGCGTCTATTGACATTTGTCCACCTAAGACCCGGTGTCTCCACTCTTCCCTTTGACGATCTGTCCCCGCAATCATGATATCTGTGTGTCCTTTGACAAGGTGCCGGGCCTACTCCACTCGATACATCCAGATCCATCACCCTCTCTTATCAAATGTAGTCCTCACTTGGGCCATGCGCTCTCATTGGGGGTGGGTGGATGGGAACACACAAGGTACAGACTACCATGCACAACTCAAAGGGGCCCTTCACATTGGCCACATGACCACTGTAGTTCCTGTGTCTCGATATTCCCCTTTGTAGTTTCCATCCCTGCATTCAAGATATCTGTATGTCCTTTGGCAAGGTGCCAGAACCTATTGCTCTCGACATGCCCAGATCCCCCCCCCCCTTTTCAAAGGAAGTTCTCACTTAGGCCATGTGCAGAATACCATGTACAACTCAAAGGTGTCCTTCCTTTTGGCACTATTGGCCTCATGGCCTCCATAGAGCCTGTGTCTTCATATTCCCTTTTGAAGACCCTGTCAATGCAATGAAAATATCTGTGTGTCCTTTGACAAGGTGCCTGCCCTATTCCACTTGGCATGTCCAGATCCACCGCCCTCTCTTATCAAAGCAAGTTCTCACGTGGGCCATGCGCTCGCAATGGGGTGGGCGGGTTCCAATGCACAAGATGCAGATTACCATGTGCAACTCAAAGGGGTCTTTCTCATGGGGACCATTGGCCAAATGGCCACCCCCGATCGGGTGTCTCCATAGTCCCCTTTGAAGACTGCATCCATGCAATCAACATATCTGTGTGTTGTTTGGTTAGGTCCACGTGAAAGAATTTTTGAAAATATATGCCCCTGATGAAGAGAATATGAATCTCGAAACGCGTTGGGCCAACTTGAAAATAGTAAAAAGGAGAAGACATCTTTTCCCCTAAACTAACTGAATTATTGTATGTCATTTTTTAAATGTATTGGATTACAGAACACTGTCACTTTAAAGTTGTAACACTGAATGTGTTTTAAAAAAAATTCTTTCCTAACCCAGACAGACCTGCCATTATATCTTTTAGGCTTACTGCCTTATGGAAAGTGTGCAGGGGACGTAGCTTTCCAAAATTTGGATTTCTTTGTTCTCTAGTATATTCCAGCCTAGATACCAAGGCTGAGTTTTTCTCCCCTGCACATCAAAATTCTGTTTAAGTATTTCATCGAATATGAGTCAAAAAGTAATTCTTGTTAAATTTTACTGACAATCTGGTGTGCAAGTGTATTTCTGTGTTTTGTTGTTTGGTTAGGTGCCAGGCCTATTCCGCTTGCTACGTCCAGATGCATCCCCCTCCCTTATCAAAGCCAGTTCTCACTTGTGCCATGTGCTCGCAATAGGGGTGGGAATTCACATGGTGCAGAATACCATGTACAACTCAAAGGGCTCCTCCCTCTATGCACCATTGGCCACATGTCCACCATAGACCAGTGTAGCCATACTCCCCTTTGATGGCCCCCGTCCCTGCAATCAACATATCTGTGTTTCATTCGACAAGCTGCTGGGCCTATTGTGATTGCATCCTACTTACGCACCCCCTCCCTTATGAACAGCAGTTCTCACTTGGGACGTGCGCTTACAATGGGTGTGGGTGGGCATGTTCTCTTATGAAATTTGAAGTCATTAATCCTTCAACTTCCTTAATCTTTACATATACCGATATATGGCTATGTCACTATAGTAAATCAGGCCCATAAAAAAGCAGCGTCCAACAAAAGTTAAGGTCACTCCTTCCACGCAACAAATTCAAATACAGACCGACTTATCAAAGTGTTTATAAAGGACTTCAAATCCTTAGCAAGAAAACACCTCTGCAGTCTACTATGGATATCATCATCGTGCGGCTTGTTATCTTCATTACAGAATCTCCTCGCTGATTTTCCCAACAACAGGTAACTGAATCCTTAGTTATTACAGTTTTTGGATTTGCAACTTTGTACATTTATATTGCATTTTAGCCAATTTACATCCACAATGTATTTTCATATATCTTAATTACTTCCACATTATCCACCTTCCAATGTATAATACCTTGAAGTACTATATTACACAATAGGGTCTTTATTAATATGTAATGTTTTGTCAACACTCTTATCGTTTTGTGGCACCATAGATGATGAAAGAACCAGAAATGGTTATCTTCATGTGAACGCCCAATGACATATAAGTGTGTGGGTAGCCTGGCGGGTCAACGTTGATTACATGGCAGTTACCAAACTCTAAAGCTTTTTTTATTTAAGAGATTTTTATTGTTGTATAAATTACAGTCATACTATAATAATTATTTTCTTTTTGTAATTTTCTTTACTAGACCTTCCAGATCATAAAACAATGCCTTCATATATTGTTTTGGGTTGCCCTAATAGCAGACATGATAAGGCTCCTGGTACAGTGATGTGCATTTATGCTAAGGATATGTCCTTTATATGAACATGGTTGCTCAACTGTGGCTTTCCAGTATCCAATTATATATATATATATTTATAAAGCGATCACACTCTTTAACATCTCTGCCAATTGCTAATGGGGTGATAGCTTGGAATTTATTTCAAAATATTGGTATTTTTTTGCCAATGTTTTAATTATGTTTGAATGGACACATATCTTTATATTTTAGACTTTGAACTGCAATATATTCTTAATTTGTGGATACACCAATAGTTCACTGCAGTAGGACTATTTTTGTCAAATTATTATAGCAGTATCTGTACTTTGGCTTAATCTTATAATGTATTGATTAAGACTTCAATCAAGGTCAGACTTAGAGGAGCGGGCCTGAAACACATGCTGTCCTACCAGGCTTGGTTCTTTGACCTCCCGAGGATGCACAATCATGGATGGACAGAGAGAAGATACATCCAAGGGAAGGAGAATAGGCGGAGGAACACAGGATGTGCAAGAGTGGCTCGACATGACCAACAGACGGACTAGTCTACAAAACTAGTTATGGAACTGATGGTTTTACTTGGATTGGTGCGACATGGCTGGAAGGCAGAAGAGTGCCCCAGGTCGTGTGTGCTCTTATTGGGCGGATAGCATTTGTTTTGTGAGGGGTCCTTGGAATTCATAACCTGACACATGGCGGGACAGGCCAAGGGATGACAGCGCATACCACTTGTGGAGAGTCCAGACTGATGGCTGCGCTATGCCACGTCCTCCAAGTTCTATTTTTGGGGGCCCTTGTTTTTGTGCCCACCCGCTGTGCAACAGCCCCAGGTATTTGTATGTGGGAAGTGGGTAAGCCTGAGCACTAAAGAAGTGGGCAGTTGTTTTTAGTTTGGGTAGTTGGGAGGGTTTATTGGGATGGTGTTTTGCCTGCACAAAGGGGTGTTTTGCCTGCAAAAAGATTAACAGTTGAATGTAGTTTAAAATCAGTGCCTAGGTTCCCGCAGTGGCAAAGGGGAATGCCACCAGGTGAGCCAGAGGCGGCTTGCCTCTTCATATTAGGCATACACTCATGGCTGGAACTATAAGTGTACTAACCTGGAATGTACGGGGTCTGAATGCTTATGTAAAAAGAAATAGGGTTTACTTGTATTTAAAGAGAAGCAAAGTGGACATAGCTTTGCTGCAGGAGACACATTTGACGGCTGAAAAACTGACATTGTTAGCAAGTAAAAGGAGGGGACAAGTGTTTGGCTCTCTGTACTCTGCCTATGCTCGGGGGGGTCCAGATATGGATAGCGCGCTCATGATACCTCTCAAGGTCACGCACATTAAAACAGACAATGAAGGCAAAATGGTGCTGGTACAAGGTCTCCTGAAGCAGGTAGATACCTGTTTGACAACACGTATGCTCCCATCCAAAACACAGCAGCGTTCTTCTAATCACTATATCCACGGCTAGGACCCTATAGAAACAGTAAAATCATATGGGGGGGGGTGATTTCAATTGCTCACTGAACCCACTCTTAGATAGGTCAGATGCCAAATACAGCATACCAGCCCCACCAGCTAGAGTGCTACAGATGCTCCTGAAATCATTTGATCTGGCCGATGCCTGGAGAGTACTCCACCAGGATACCAGACACTACTCATACTACTCAGCAGCACATGCAGTACATAGGAGGATAGATTATTTTTGGGGGATGAGGGAAATGGGACACCTTATCACATTTGCACAGTACAAAGGAAGGGTTCTATCGCACCATACACCGCTTAGTCTGCAGTGTCAGAACATGGCGCCTACAGCCACTTTTCCTGCATGGAGGCTCAGAGGTGAATCCTTAAAAGACCCCCCTTCCGCGACCGTATTAAAGACAACATCAATGACTATGTTGCACATAATGCTGATAGCGTGGACAGTGCAGGTACCTTCTGGGAAGCACGCAAGGTGGTAATTAGGGGAACCGCTATATCGGGGTCAGGCAGCATCCAAGCAGCCATTAATAGAGAACTGTCTCCTGCAGAGGAGCGGTTACTGATATTGGAGCAATCCCCAACCTTGCAGAAGTGCAAAGCTGAAGAGGTAGCAGAGCTCAAACAGACATGCATGGAATGCTGGGAATGGCTGGGCAAGCACAACTTTGTCAAATACATTGAGAGGCAGCATAAAGATGGTGATAAACCGGGCCAACTGCTGGCATGGCTATATAAGAAGGAAGAAAAACGTGTTCCCATTTGTTCAATTCGAACGAATAATGGGAACCTTAGCAACACTCAAAGAGGGTTGTAGGGGGTCTTCCAGGAATTCTACCAAACACTCTACCGAGACGGCCCTTCGAAGCCGAGGGCTCACTTGGAGGAGAAGCTAAATGAGATAGATCTCCCTAAATTAGGCCAGGATGAAAGGGACGCCTTGGAAGTGCCTAACACCCAAGCAGAAATACAGGACACAGTCAAAGCTTTGCCAACAGGAAAGACCCCGGGGTCGGACGGGCTTCCAAGTGAATTTTTTAAGGAATACATACAGGATTTGGCCCCGCACTTACTTAGCACCTTCACTGACTCCTACGCAGCTGGCGCCCTTCCCCCAGAACTTGAGAGAGTCCATAAATATACCCCTCCTCAAACCACATAAACCACTGGAGGAGTGTGGCTCATATAGGCTGCTGTCAATGCTTAATCAGGATAATAAGATACTGACAGCCATACTGGCAAGAAGGATGAAAAGGGTGATATGTACTTTGGTACAGCCGGACCAGACCGGATATGTGCCGGGCCGCAGTATGTCTTGGAATTTGAGGCGACTTCACCACGTGATAGACAGTACGGCAGACTGGGAGACCCTGTGTGCCATAGCCATGCTCGATGAAGTGAAGGCATTTGACTCGGTGAGATGGGACTGACTTTATGGGACATTGCGCAAGTTTGGGTTTGGGTGGACATATCATAAATGGGTTAAACTGGTGTACACTTAATCAATAGCAAGAGTGAAAATGGGAAGGAATATTTCAGAGGCATGGGAACTGGGAAAAGGACCCAAACAAGGTTGCCCTTTATTCCTACTGCTCTACGTCCTTGCCATGGAACCAATTGCACATTATCTGCGAGCGGAATACATGGAGGAAGGCATAGAGATACACAGAGGCAGGCATCTGAAATCTAAGTATGCCGATGACACGTTAATATACATTCAGAACCCAGAAGCCAATTTGGAGCTGCTGTTAGAGGCCCTAGAACTATTTGCAAAACTGTTGGGGATCACAATTAGTAAGGATAAGTCAGCCCTGTATCCGATAGCAGGAGTGCATAAGTTGGGGCGCCAGGCGCTCTCTGATTTAGCACTACAATGGAAGGAGGCTACATTTAGATACTTAGGGGTCAATGTCTACCATGACCCAGCTAAAGAGTATAGACACAACACACAGAGGGCACTGGAGAACATCAAAGGCTCCATTAAGTTCTGGGCTAAATTGCCCCTCTCCTTGATGGGGAGGACAGCATTGTTGAAAATGGTAGTACTGCCTAGGCTGCTGCATTTGTTTCTCAATGTCCAGTTCTATACACCCAAAACCTTTCTTAAAACATTAGATAGTATTTGCAGAAGTTTCCTGTGGCAAAATGGCAGGAACAGAATTGCACTGTCAACACTACACAGGCCGTATGACGAAGGCGGTATACAGACCCCACACTTTAAACTATATTACATAGCCAGACAATTGCAATTTGTAGTGGATTGGCTAGCAGATGACCCAACCGCAGATACAAAAATGCTGCAACCCACAGGGTCAAGATACTATTCGAAGGAAGTTGTTTGGATGGAGAAGCCCAGGGAAGGCCACAGATCACACTTAGTGACCCTAGTGCTGAGAATGTGGCATAGGGCACTAGCGGCAATTGGGCTTACAGACCAGTTTTCAATACAGATACCTTTGGCAGCAGTGACAGCTCCCATAGCGCAAGCGAGTCAGAGATTACGGGTGCATTGGGAATCCCAAGGGGTTGATACGATAGATCTACTACACAATACCTCTTTCATACCCTTTGTAGAATTTGCTGATCACACAGGTTTACATCGAGGCCAATTTTTGCTGTACAACCCAATCAAGAAGGAGATTTTAGTGGATGGCCCATGCTTAGTGAATTGAAAGAAAAGCATTTCATCGTGGATACCCTATACGACATATCTGAGGGGGGGGCACACCATATCCTGGATATATGACTTTCTGCTAGCAAATAGTATTCACACCCCTCTGGCGGTAAGGGGCAGATGGGGAAGACTTGGGGGTCCCTTTCACTGACGCACAATGGACGGAAACACTTGGTTATTATAACAGAGTGTCACGGGATGCAAGACTGCAGATGATACAATTATTGATAACGCATAGAGTATATGTGACACCCCAGAGAATTTCGAGGTTTCCTGGTGCAGCACTGCAGGTATGCCCTAGGTGCAAAGTGACCGAAGCAGAGATGTTATACATGTTCTGGGCGTGCCTTGTGGTGAGTCAATACTAGCTGGAGGTGGTGAGCAGAACAGGCAGAGAAGGAGTGGAATTTTATATAAGGTCCCCTGGAGTATGCTTGCTAGGCCGCTTCTCACGTCCCAGAGGCACTAGGCACATTAACAAGATGAAGGATCTGGTATGCATAATGGGCAAACGTAGAATCACCAGGGCGTGGAAATCACCCAAGGGCCCAGACGTGCATGAGTGGTGGCAGGATCTGAAGAAATGGGCAAGGGCGGTAGCGGTGGCATGGAGGGGCCGGCACAGCGTAACCATGCAGAGAGTACGGAGGAATAACAGAATGGGAGGTCCTAATACAAACACTGTTTACGGAGAGAGATGTACACGACAGAGGGAGACAAACCCCAGCCATAAGGCAGAGGCAACCTTCTCTGAGAGGAATGTAAGGTATTGACATTGTGCAGGTGTTTGAGGCATTTGTTGGAGATGGGATTAGTGAGGGAGAGGGTTGGGGGATGGTTGGGCATATTGATTATGTAGTATAACAATGTGCATGATGTTGACACTGTATGAAACAGTGATGTGATAAGATTTTCTCTTTTTCTTGTTAAGAAAAATAAATATAACTTAAAAAAAAAACGAAAATGTTTCCAGTCGGTAATCAGGTAAACATATACATGTGCAGTTATAGATGATCTTAAGGAATTCTGCTCTGCTTTATTGTCCAGATGTTCGCCTACTGGGTTGAATTAAGCTGTTCCACATTTGTCAATGAGGTGAACAAGGGCTGTATAAAAATACAACAATATAGGTGGATAAGAGCATGTGTTATATTATGGTATGTTACCTTCTATTTGTATAGTACCTCCTGCCATAGGTTATGTTGTTGAAGCACTTTGCCTGTCAGAGAGGCAAAGAAGGAGTTTGATAGAACATGCAGTAGTGGTGGGGAGGAGCAAAGTCGGGTAGATAGTTGGGACGAGGACGAAGGAAAGAGAGGATGATCAGGAAGGTATGAGTAGGAAAAGGTGGAGGTACTATGTGTACAATTGGACCGAAATGATCATGGGACTCAACTGTATTTTTAGTGGTGCAGTGCCGAAAGTTGAGATAGTTGCTCCCCGTACCAGGGGGTATGTCTGCAATGTACTTGCCGCATGGTGAGCCTGGGCATATTGAAGGCCTGTTCATGGGAACACAGATGGCAAAGCCCTTCTTCTTCCTTCCATAGGCTTCCAACAACATTTGGTAAGGGTGTTAGGTCATAAAAACTGAATTTGAAAAGGCTCCAGTGTAGTTGAACTCGTGTTTCCCATTCCAGCACCAAATAGGACACAGGCCAGAAGAGTTGGCGGTGGAAGAGCAGGCTTCACATTTTCAAATAATTTTCCTTTGAAGTACAATACACTAGATGTCTTGACCTCTTTACTTTCAACCACCTCTCGCATCTCTCGGCTCTGCAGAGTCAGGCTCCCTGCTCCCCTGGGGAGAACGCTTCATTGAACCCACAGCGGCACTGCCCAGCAGCAAGACTCTGGTTATGTAGAAGCAGAGTTGTCAACATCGCAGTTCAGAGCAGAGGGTGCAGCTGGTAGCCCCCTGCCGGTGGGAATGGCACAGCACCCCTTGATGAGGTCTCTGGTCTGAAGAAAGAGGAATCACTCCATACAGCTGCTTCCAATGTTGAGATGGACCCTTGGAGAAACAGCAGTGCAGGTAATGGCCCAACGGTTTAAGAGCAGGTATGCTGATGCTACAATAGTCAAAGGTAATAGACACTGCCTACTGCATAAGAGTAAAGTGGTAGCCTAGACGAAAAGCTAGCCTGATCAGTGGCTACAAGTACTATTCTAATAGTAGTAGCCCCAAAGTTCTGTGAAGCGTATGACTTCTTGCCAAGCCAAGGGGAGGGAGCACAACATGTGGTTCCTCTTTGGTTCTGCAATGGGGTCTGGAGTGTACATGTTCCAACACTACTTCACCATCTGATTGTAAATTGCAGGAGCAGAGTCTTTGATCTTCCTGGGTAAGAAGGGCTTATGTATGGTGTAGAAACGCCTATAGATCTTTGGGCTGGGACATACATCTAGCTTGCAGTCAGGCACACTGTACCATTCAAACATCTGCCAGCCACCAAATCAGAAGTGGTCGCCACTTCCAAACGTTTCCTGTAAACACATGTGAATTCAGGAATGTATCCCAGGCACCCATTCATACATCTGGTGCGATCTGGTCCTGGTTGGCATGAGCTCTTAACCAATGCTCACAAGAAAGCTGTACCAATGTATGGAACGGGTTTCTATATTTACCTGGTAAACATAGCTTTGCGGTGGCAACTCACTTGATTTCTAAATCCCAGTTTAAATGGGGATCTCTAAGGAACAAATACTTGATGCCCAATCACAACATAGTTGCTACAGCTATCAGTAATCTGCTAGTGCACAAACGGTTAGGAGGAGCATCCTACTCAGGGAAATAGTGGGGGCCCACTCACCATATGCAGTATGTTAACGTCCCCCTTTACCCAGGATCACTCTACATTTCTCATTATATATACTTTTTTTTCCAACATTATTTTTATTATTTTTGGCACAACAAGTCATACAGGTACTTTGAATATTACATACTTTGCAGTATTGTTGAGCCTTTAAGAGGAAAACAGCATTAGATGTACCTGAGATTTAGCTAACCATGCGTTTTCTACAAAAACAAAATTGTTAACTACAACTTCGGTCGGGGGACAAGGAGCGTTGTACACAATAGGAACAGAAGACTAAATGTTTCAGATAGGGCGTCGTTTTAAGAGTTCGAGAAGACTCTTTGGCGAGGTTTGGGGCAGATTCTTCGGCACGGTCCCTTCAGGATGCGGGGGTCTGTTCCGGGTGGTTTTTTAGGCTGCTCAGGGGTGTGGAGGAGCCTGAGCGTGCCTCGGGCATAGTTTCTGCTTTGTTCTTTTCAGTCCTGAGTTTCCATCCAGCGCAGGGCTGGGGGTTGTCTTGCCACCCCATGGAATTGTTGCACATAGTCCAGGAAGGGGGCCCATATGCGTTCGAATTTGGGCTTGTTGCCTAGTCTGATGGCTGTAACTTTCTCGGCTGCCACTATATCCCAGCATTTGGCCCACCACATTTGCGCGGATGGGCCTTCCGGGTTTTTCCAGTCTGGCGATGGTAATTTTGGCAGCTGTAAGGAGATGGGAGCAGAGTTACGCCAGGCAGACTGTTAGGGGGAATTGGCCATCTCCTGTCACCCCCAGCAGCACGATTTCTGGGTCCCAGGGGATAGTTAACCCAGTGATTGCTGTGACTTGTTCCAAAATATTCTTCCAGAATAGGGTGGCTTTCGGGCAAGTCCAGAGGAGGTGGAACAGGGTTCCTCGGTCTGAGCACCCCCTCCAGCACTGCACGGGGATAGCTTAGTTACACTTATTTAGGATTACAGGGGTTCGGTACCATCTGTAGCATACTTTAAACACGCTTTCTTTGTTTGTTACATATTTCAAGCTTTTTTGTGCGCTGGACCAGATGTGGAGCCATTCCTCTGGTTCGATGGGTTTACCGATGTCCTCTTCCCATTTCAGCATGTATGGTTCTTTTTTAGTGTGGTCCGTTCTGTCTAGCATCTTATATAGTGCTGAGATTTTCCCTCTCGGGGGGATCCCCGAAAGGGTGAGTTCTAATGCCGTTAGCTCTCTACTACCCTGTTTCCTGACCTGGGGATTCGACAGCCAGTGTCTCAGTTGAGTGTAACGAAACCTTTCAGTCTCCGGAATTTTTAATTTTGCTTTACACTCCTCGAAGCTTAGAGAGAGGCCATTCTCGAAGAAGTCTGCCATAGTCTCTAAGCCCCCCGCTCTCCACTCGTGAACTGATTTGGTGAGATTCCCGGGGAGAAGTCCGGATTGTCCCAGATTGGGGTAAGAGGTCCCATTGTGCCTCTACATTTCCACAGGCGTGCTGCCCTTTTCCAGCTAGCGTTCGTGTTCCTTGTTGCTGGTAGGGGGCCAAAGCCTTGGGTCCTTTTAGGATCTTTAAGATGGGGCAGGGTTTCTAATGGGGCTCCATTCCAATCTTCCTCCAGTTGTAGCCATCGGGGGCGGTTAACGCGTAGCTTCCAGGCGAAGGCCGGGGCTAGCTGGGCTGCAAGGCAATACCTCGCTACATATGGGACCCCCAGGCCACCTAGGACGGAGCTTGGAGCATGATGCGTTTTGGGATGCAGGACTTCTTATCTTCTCAGACGAGGTTCAAGATCTCTCCTTGCAGCTTTTGTAGGGCTTTTTCCCAGATTGGCAGGGCTTGTGCGTGGTATAGCAGCCGTGGAGTTAGATTCATTTTTATCGCCGTAATCCGGCCAAACCAGGAGATTTCTTGTTTTTTCCATCGGCTGACATCGTTTTTCAGGTCCCTGAAGAGTGCCGGAAAGTTTGTCTTGTACAGCTTCCCATTTTTGTTGGGTATTTGAACTCCTAGGTAGCTGATGCTGCTTCTTGCCCAGGGTATCCGGAACTCCGCTTCGAGATTGGATTTGAGCTTGCTTGGAATGTTGATGACCAGTGCAACTGATTTGGAGATGTTTATTGTGAACCCTGAGGCTGCTCAGAATTCTTCAAGATTTTGCCATAGGGCTCTTATTGATTCTGCTGGGCGGGTTAATGTGAGGAGCACATCGTCCGCATATAGGGCGATTTTGTAGGATTCTTTTTTGATTGTGAGGCCGTGAATTGATGAGTTTCGGCAGACCCTGTCCGCAAATGGCTCCATTGATAGGGCAAAAATAAGCGGGGAGAGTGGGCATCCTTGCCTCGTGCCTCTAGTTATATTTATGCTGCTGGATGTGGCCCCGTTGAGGCGTATTTTCGTAAGAGGTTTTTGGTAGATGGCTAAGACCCATTTTACAAAGTTTGGGCCAAAGCCAAAATGTTGTAGGATTTTCTCTACATAGCCCCAATCGAGCATATCAAATGCTTTATGCGCATCCAAGGAGAGGACTGCTAGCCTTGATCCCAATCTGTTCGCTGAATCAATGATGTTGATGGTTCTGTGGATATTGTCTTGTGTGCCCCGTCCGGGAATGAAGCCTGCTTGGTCTGGGTGGATGATCTCTGGAAGGGAAGGGGCCAGCCGGTTTGCCAGGATCTTGGCGAAAATCTTTGCATCATTATTTAGGAGCGTTATACATTATATATACTTTTAACTTACAGTTGAAAGGGTGGAGGTGAATCTTATAGGGCTAAAACCTACTCATCCCACTGAATCGTGTACAAAAGAAAACCTTATCAATACACAAGAGTCTTGTGGCATGAATTTGACTGGTAGAAGTTAGGTTCAGCCATATGGACAGTGCTCCGAGTGAATGCATGTACCGAAGAGATGAGACCCTTAGGTTTTGCTCACAAAAGGAAACATGAAATAACAAGTATCAATCTGGTTTGCATGATTTGGCTGCCCTGTGTTCAAGTAAGGATGTTAATGTCCACTGTCAAACAGGTACTTTGGTTATCAAAGTTTTATACAGGTGTCCATGAACGTCAGTGCTGCCAGCTACTTAATCAGGAACAAGTAGCTAATAGAAAGCATTGGGTGATGGACCAGCTTCTAAGTGGTTGAGCAAGAGAGTGGTCCTGCTGCTGTGGAATCCAAAACGTTAAGGATGGGTACAATGTTAATGGGGTATAGCTCGAAAGGTTTGGGTGCCTCTAACAAGATCTGATGCTGCAGAACCACAGCCTGAGATTATCCGACAACTAACAGTCAGTGCTTTGGTTCCTCGCAAGTTTGTAGGCAAATGGTGGTGGTAACCGGTCAATGGTGATGCAGTGACAGTTCAAGTGGTTATAAAGATACAGACACTAGCTTTGCTGCAGAAGAGCTACTGGCTACTGTGGACAACTGGGGAGAAGTTGTCCAGAGCCAGACATTGCAGTCCCATTACCGGAAGGTGCATTTAGAAGCCAGCAGATGCAGTTCTGGTAGGACCAGAAATGTATGGAGCCCAAAGGTTTTCTAAGTTCTTTGGTCACTTGTTGCTTCTATGGCGCCTCAGGCTTAGCTTTGTACCAATGTTCTAGTTGTTTGCTGGTCTAGCCTCTTTAGGTTAGTCCACACAGGGATGCATAGCAAGGCTCTGAGAACAGGTGACCCTTAGGGCTTGTGACCAGACTGCACCTGTTGGGTCAGGGAACACTTGTTCACTATGGTTGGTTAAGAAATATGCTGTCTGCAGACACTGGCAGCGTCTCACCATGAAAGCAAATTACATTTTTGCAATATGAGGACAGATGGAGCTTCAACGTTTTGGTCCTCCTTACCAAGCTCATCTTCTGTTCCACCACACAAGAATACAGATTCTGCAGTTAAAAAGGGAATTATATGGCTGACAAATGTTTGAAAGTTAATTCTGCTTCCAGACCTGGGGACATTTGTCCACAGTCTTTCACATGCAATTCCAGGTATCCACTGACTCAACCAGTCACAACCAGTTCTGGTCAGTACAGTCCTCCCTTAGAGACTGGCCTCCTTCCATGACCATTTAGGGACTGCCGAGAGTATAGCCGGTTGATCTCTCTCTTAAGTTACGCACACAGTGTAGACTGCCATCAACCAGTAGAGCCCATGCCATTAAACACGTGAGGCTGCTTGTACAGGGAACAGGGTGCGCTTTAGTCAAACTACCCCTGAAAGGCGTAGGATCTCGGGTGCATGTCACAGATCCACATCTATGATCAGGCCTCACCTGAAAATGAACCAATAAGAGAAAAAGTAAAAGCACCCTTGCCAGATGTACTGTTTAGGACTTTTGTCTTCATACTTGTTGGGTAATAGTGTGATCACAAGACTCCTCCTTCACTCCCAACAACTGTTATGTGCTTTTATGTCACAAGACTATCGATTGAACTAACAGGAGATAGAGCTGTCACTCATATCCTAGACCCAGTCTTGAAAATTGCACTATCAACACCAAACAAGCATCAGCCAGGCATAGCGATCACACTACACTAAAAGCAGCTTAGGTGCGAAAGGATTTCACACACAGATTGCCATCCAATGTGGCCATCTTCAGTTGATTGTCAGCACTATCTGCAAAGTGATCCAATTGTTTGGAGGAGGAAAGGGTAGTAATGTGTCCTGGCAGGGCACACGTGGGTATATCAGTACCATCAAACCAAGCAACACCACCAAATTGAAGGAAGGTGGTTTCAAGAAAAATACACAGAGGTCAACGGCCAATGAAATTAACACAGCTTATGATGGAATCCATAACTGAGCATTGAATAAGCCCCTTATGTTCTTGTTGATGTATTATTAGGTTTTCTATATACATTTTGCATACATCTCATTCATAATTCAAGTAGTAGTAATTATTACAGAATAATAATATCAACCTTTTTAAAATAGAGCTCCATGATGCTTCTAAGCGTTATGATTTATTTATTTTATTTTTTGACATTTGTATGGCGCCTTTACATCAGAAAGTTTTTCCAGGCACCACAAGACAAAAGGAGGAGATGGATCAGGGGAGGATAAAACAACAAGAAACAGTCTACTAGGCCTTGTAACATTGGGATCGTGCAAGTGCAGTGATTAAAGTGAAAGGGGAGGCGAGGATACCCCAGGGTTGAGGCAGGGTAAGTGCTGGAGGAGCCCATGCAGGGCAGTGTGGAGGGAGGCAAGGGTACAGGTAAAAAGTGCAGTGAGCAGGGGATGGACATGACTCGGTAGGCTAGTCGAGGAGAAGTGCCTGAAGACAAGTGCATGTGGTGGGTAGTGAGGAAGACTAGTAGGGGGATGGTCTGGCCACAATAGGACTCAGAAGGGACCAGGCAGCCAGTCATTGCAACGGGGGGACATTAGCAGGAGAGGGGGAGCGGGAAGAAGAAGAGGAGGATCTTCAGTAGTTTCCGGATCTTTAGGAGATCCAGCTCAAGAGGGGCATGGAGGCAATTCCAGAGGGAGGCTCCTGCTAAGGAAAGAGATCTACCCCCCACTCTCTGCTTGGAGAAATGTTTGACCTGGAGAGAGTTCGAGCTAGAGGACCGAAGGACTCTAGCACAGAGGTATTTAGGGAGATAACATTGGATGTAGCGTGGTCCCAGGCACTAGAAAGCCTTGTGAATGATTCAGAGGGTCTTGCATTTGATCCTTGCAGCCCCCGGGAGCCAGCGGAGAGATGTTAGGGCTGAAGAGATGCGGTCCCTGGGCTTGAGGCCAAGGATAAGTCTTGCAGTCCTATTCTGGATTAGTTGGAGAGGGCGGACGGAAGTAAGAGGCATATTGAGGAAGAGGCTGTTGCGGTAGTCCAGCCTGGAGAGAACCAGAGCTCTTAAGATATTGAGTTTCTGGGGGGAAGGTGAGGAAATGGAGGATGCCTTTGAGGAGGTAAAGCTGAATGTGGGCCTTTGTGGCAAGATCTGTTATGTGAGGTGAGAAGGAGAGAGAGGAATCGAAGATGACTCCCACGTTTTTTGCCCAACAAGATAGTGAATGGAGAGGGCCCAAGGTTGGAAGCTAGAGATTAGGAGGGAACAAAGGAGCAGGAGTTCCAATGAGAAGGATCTCAGACTTCCTGGCATTAAGATAAAGATCATTAGCAGCGCAACATGCCTGAATATCAGTCAGGCAATCAGGAATGTGAGACGAAGGAGAAGAAGGAGAGGAGGCAGAGGAGGGCAGGTTAAAGGAAAGTTGTGTGTCACTGGCAAACACTGTAAATGAGGGGAGAAGGTGGAGATCAGGTGGGCAAGAGGCAATGTAAATGTTGAAAAGTCACGGCGAGTGCATAGGGCCCCGTGGAACGCTGCAGGTAGAGAGTGAGGTATAGGAGAGAAACGGGTGCTTTTGAACCTGGGAGGGTCTATTCGACAGAAATAAGAACAATCAAGCTAGTGCCCGGTCCGTGATACCCCGGGTGTCATGGAGGCAATTTAAGAGTGTGACATAATTGAAAGTGTTGAAGGCAGAGGACTGATCCAGAAGGATGAGAACAAAGGGAGAGCAGCAGTCGAGAATACAGAGCAAGTTGTCACAGGTGCTCAGGAGAGCAGTTCTGGTGCTTCTGGTCCTGGAGACAACCAACAGCTTGTGCTTTGAAAATCACTTCCATGGCACAAGTCGACTGCGAAAGTGTCATCTATACAATAAACTCTGTGCACCAGCATCGAATCAAACACCAGGGACAAGCAAAGTCTCTTAGTGCCTTCTCGTGTGAGGCTGTTGCTTAAGTTTCACAATGACAAACCATTCAGCCATTGTGTTAAAGTTAGGTAATAATTTCATCGAGAACAAGGAAAACAATTTATATATCAGAATAAATATGTAACAGTTGATTAGCAAACAGAAAAGACTGTAGATTTGGTTTAGAACTCTAAGTGTAGAGCAAGTGGCCTCACATATAAAAAGAATATTGTAGGAGGCAAATGACACATAGCTCATAGCCATTTATACAGGAAGTTAGTTTTGAGTCTGCTTGAAGCAGATGGTGCAGAATTATTATGCAATGACATTTGCATAGTTTTATACTGATTAAATTTTAATATTTAATTCCACAGTCTTTTTTGCCAACATTTTTCAGCTCTAATTGTAGTTTTGTAGTGGTTATGTGCACACTATGTCACAGAAGATTGCATATGTGTCTATAAGTGTTACTTGTTCCGTATGAATCATGCCCCCTTTGGTTTGGCACTGAAGAAGACAAATAAATAATACTGGCCAAACACTTGTACATTGGACGTAGGCCACCCCATACAGCAGATTCACAAAGCTAATAGTCATTTGCTATTCTGTTACCTTTTGTTAATCAGTTGCATGTTACCAAAGTGTAGCCCAGGTGTAAGTGGTGGATTACCTAGATGGTTTAGTTGCAGATCAATGAATCAAATCAATTATGCTTAAAGGTTTATTTTTCTACATATGAGGACAATGCCAATAGCTCATGGTAGTTAATTGCAGACTGCTAGTTGCATCTACTGTGGTAATTTGGTCTGAAATAGAGTAGTTTCTTCCTCTGTTAAAAATGTGTTGTCTACAGGATTAGGAATCCTACATTCTGACAGAAACAGAAAGCCCAGGGAGGGACCTACACGCCATTGTCTAACCATCCCCAACAGGTGGGCATGGGGAGGACATTTTGGACTTGCAAGAAGAGAAATGGCCCGTAATGGCACACTCTAGTAGAACGAATATACATAAGTCTCTAGGGTATTTGTTAAAGAAAGTGAAGAGAAGAGAAGTAAGTAGTTTTGAGGTGCAGAGGAGAGAGAAACAACCTTGACAACTAGGTTGTATAGAACAATGAGAGAAACCGCTAAATTCCCAACTTGGGGACTCACGTCCCCTGCACACTTTTATGTGTCTGGAATACCAGACCAGTAATTAAATAGTGATATAAACAGTAAAACACATGTTATTTCCAAAGGGAATTCAAGTTATCTAGGTTTGCAAAGACAAATTGTTCAAAAAATAGGCTTTAAATTAGGTGAGGTCACAAGAACCAATCTTCATTTTATTCGTAATGTTGAAGCTGTGGAAGGCCCAACGCATTTCGAGTGATTCAACACTCTTCATCAGGAGCAGATCAAGTTTCTAAAAAAGATCTGTACAATCATATTTACATAAATATTTTAACATCATATTCAAATCAAATAGTTTTTTTATGAAAACAAAATTTCAGTCATCACGGAAAGCACTCTAGTGAAAAAACAATTCTACATGCAACGAGTACTAATTGCCCTTACAATCATGGAACAGAACCCATTGTTTAATGAGAATCTTGTCATCTCTAATTGGTCTACTTAAACATGATGCATGTAAAAACCACTGTAAGATATTTAGTGTTTTACCAATTGCTCATAGTAATTCCGAGAGAGAGCTAGATCTAATGTGATGCTTGATAGCCACGATTCTTATGGTTTATCCCCTCCTCTCTTTACAGATTGGATGTAATCTCACAAACTCTGCATCTTGATTTCCTGAGTAATCCGGAGACCTTTTCTTCGTTTGCTGACATTCGTTTTACTATAATTAATCACAAGGTTAGTTTCTGTAGTTCAATATACTTGTTGCTAACTAGCATCACATTAGATCTAGCTCTCTCTCGGAGTTCCCCAAGTTGGGAACTTAGCTGTTTCTCTCAAGGATATTTTGGACCTCTCATGCACACACACCACCAAGTTTAGAGAGGAATTCCACAGTAGGCAGGGTCCCCCCACTAGAAGTCAAAGGAGAGACCCATAACCTTCCTAACCTAACCATCTCTAACACTAGGGTGGAGTGGGAACATACCTCCACGACCCATGTCCACATACAGCTAGACTTCTACAGAAGATAATTACCACACTGCAACGTATCTGCCGACTAGGATGCCAAACAATATCACAGCACGCAGGATGCTCATAGACGCCGACCACAGAAACCAAAGAGAAGAGGTAAGAACACCCCCCGCTGACCCAATACTAAAATATCATTTTTCTGCGAAATCTTCTACAGAAACTCAGATGACCACATCTCTGCACAGCAAACCGCATGTACTTCACCACACTGCAACAACATACAAACAACACATAACCATGCACAACAGCACATGGCAATCGCTCAGACTTGAAAATCAGACCTAAGCTCAGCGAACGGTGCAAACCAAAATGACGCTGACAACAGAACATCATATCTCACTTTCCTATTCTCACTGCACCCTATTAACTGCTTCCACAGCCTCCCTGTTTCACACCATCCTTTTACAGATCTGCCAGAGTGCCAGGGGACCACTACAGTGGTGATAGTGCATGTACAAGTAACCTTTACAATTAACATTACCCAATCAGTCTTACAGCGGTTTTTAATTTATATTGGTTGGTG
This sequence comes from Ambystoma mexicanum, assembly GCF_040938575.1. Classification (NCBI taxonomy): domain Eukaryota; kingdom Metazoa; phylum Chordata; class Amphibia; order Caudata; family Ambystomatidae; genus Ambystoma; species Ambystoma mexicanum. Next base: position 1,189,374,333 of record NC_090922.1, read on the forward strand.
CACCAATGAGTGATGCCAGTCTAAGTTTGGCTTTGGTTTCATTTCCCTTGATTTTTATGACTTCTATTAACTTGTATTGAATCTAGGTGGGCAAATTTGGGCAAAGGGTTGTGAGGATATTTATTTAATTTATATTTTTTAAAGCGCTCACACAGCCCGTGGGCATCGAGGCGCTGTTACAGGAATTGTTTGTTTTGTTGCGTAATAGTTTTTTTTGTGGTTTTTTTGTCTTAGTTGCGTATACCGCGCTTAAATACCCAGAGGTTGCGGACCGGGGATCGAACCTGTGTTGATTCGTGTCGTCTTGCTTCCAAGGCGTACACGTTGCCGCTGAGCTATCCTCCCGGGACGTATGAAAGACCCAAACTGGAACAATGTCTGAGCAGTTATGTCAACACCAGTAGAGGAGTTAGGTTTGCTGGTGTGTACTTAAAGATACCATTGAGGCGAAACGATACGAGGCAGTAGGTTAGGAACAGACGCCTTCTTTAATAGAAAGACTGCGATAGGGATATCACACTGAGGGTAATACTGATGATTATGACGATAATAAAAGTGTATAACATGCACCTTCAGCTAAGCAACGTCGCAAACCTTCTTAAACACGTCTAATTTAAAGTCTAACTCCAAGGGTACAGAACAAGGAGGGGTGGATTAACAATTTCCAGTGACATCACCATGTGCAGTATCAGAATAGTATTAAATATCAGTACAGAAGCAAGACAGCCTTCCAATGCACATTCTTTGGGTGGCTAGAAACTGCTACTTCCAGAAGTCTGCCTTTATCCACACCAGGACCACAAAAACAAGTTTAAATTATTAGTGATCGCATGAAGGTATGTTTTGTGGCGCAATATACAAGGGGACTTTATCATAGTACTGCCCCCTGAATCATTTTGAGTTTACCTTTTTATCATAAAGTACCTTTTTACCTTTTTATCATAAAGTAGGCAGCTTTTGTGCGTATGGTATATACAATTGTGTTTTTAAGAAATGAGCAACCTTTGAATCGATTCCAACATTTTTAAAGTAGAAATCACAGGCCTACAAAACCAGAATTATTAGAAACTTGAACCTTTACCCACATTTTAATGCCTTTGTCACCAGCACGCACAACCTACAATAACATCCGCCATCAGGGGAATTCATCCAAGATGGTGGCTGGATGTATTCTAACATTAGCTAGCAGAGCGGTGCCACAGACCACTTATCTTTTACTAACACCTGATGAAACTATAATACACAAATAAGGCACCCAGTCACAATGCACACTCACATGCCAATCACACTTAAACATGCTTGAGCATTTAGAAATGCCACAGCCAATCCTGAGCTGGGAAAAGGGGGAAATTGGGCAGATGCAAGATGCGTGAGTCAGGGACTTAGGGTCAGAGGAGCAGCATAGAGCATGGCAGAGAGGGTCAGAGGGACAAGGGAGAGTAAAGCAAAGGCGGAGGTGTGAGAAAGGTGAGTGAGTGAAAGAGCAGTGGGAGAATAAAAAGCAAAGGCGGAAGAAAGAAAAAGTGATGCAGAGCTAGAGAAGAGACATAGGAGAACAGAGGATAAGTGAAGGAGATGGGTAAGAGTGGAGGAGGGAGAAACAAGACAGGTATGGAAGATATAGTGGAGAGAGCAATAGGAATGGGGGAAGGTGAGAGAGAAAAGAGCGGATCAGGTGGAAGGGAGAAACAGAACAACCATAAATGTGTAAGAGGGGAGAAGCTGAAACAAGAAGCAAGAGGGTTGTTCACAAAGAGAGAGAGCAAGCCAGGTCTTGGAATGGTGTGGAATTTCCAAAGGTTGTGGAAGAGGAGGCCAGGGGTTGGCCAGAACAGCCGCTCAGACTACCAGGAATGGTGGTGCTAGGAATTCCACAAGTCCAGGAAGACCAACAAGTTATCCACTCAAGACCAACACAAGTCAAGAGAGAAGAGTTGGGCACTGTAAACCCCCGAACAGTGAGTAACCATTTGCTACCAGTAAGATAGAATCTTTGTGGGCGGTAGAGAGGACGTGACCAAGGGCTCCAGTCCTAAGCAGGCCAGGAAAGACATCATTACTGATGTACCTTAGCCTTTAGCTTAATTTGCTATAGAAGATAAAACAATTGTGCATTTTTAATTGGTTTCAATTCCCCTTGTTGACTGTGATATATGTTGCATTGAGCCGATGGGTTGGATTTCGAGTTCCTGATCCCTGTCGGAAGTAGATTTCTGATATCAATGGGTTGGTACGAGCTAACTGCCAACCACAACATTGATTGAGGAGAATGTGTCATTGATAAGGACTGCTGAAGAGTGGTTATTGTCCTGCTCATAATCCAATCCCGTGGCCAGTCTTCTGTTAAGAAATGAGCCCCTATAGTCCAGCTGATTTGTGAATTTTTCTTTGTCCAGATGTAATGGAAGTGAAAATGCTCTCACCAACCCAGAGGAGTGAGAAGCGTTTTGGATCTAGGCACCTTTATTCATTTGATATAGAACCATCTTTGACCAAGTCATTTCTATGATGAAAGAAGATGGAAATCAAAGACCTTTTTCTGTAGAAAGGAGAGATTTGTTATACTGAGGAGAAAATAATATGAAAGGGAATGGGACCACTTATTACCAATATTTATTTCCTATCCCTTTCAGATGGGATGTACTAGAACTGGCCCACTCCTACCTAACGGCCAGGCAGCAGGGTATAGCCAAGACCCAGGAACATGTTCTTAGTAAAATTTTCTTGCTGGATACCATGGGTTACTTAAGCCCTTTCTAGGATACTTGTATACGCTTAATAGCCAACTATGCTACGGATATCGAACAGGCTTCCCATTAAAGTATTACACCGCCAAGCAGCTCCTTAAACACCTTGTCCCCTTCATTTTAATTCTTATACACCATGTCCCCTTAATTGAGAAGCACGTCAATTAAGATGAGGATTTTCTGAATTTGGGCTTGTCCATGGAAGAGTGCCCTAGGACGTCTTTGATCAGATGAAGGAAAATAAAGTTGGGAAAAACAAGGTGAGACAGCAATGAAATCCACCCATTTTTTTCAGAAGACATGAGAAAGAAGGACACTGATCTCAAGCTTACAAATCAAAAATGTGCAAGGTTCAAAGACAAATAAATAAAATATATAAAATTGAGCTTTTATATTGCGCTTAATAATGGAGACCAGCATCTAAGCGTGGAACCGGGTTCCGAACTGCAATGCTCTGCATTTTCTTGCTTCCAAGACAAACACGTTGCCCCTGAGCTACCCTCCCAGCTCCCTCCAAATGACCGACAGTCCTTGTTACGCACACTTAAGGTTGGTGACACAGAAGGTCTTCTAGTCCTGCATCTAACATCTGAAAACAAGCTGCTGGCCCAAAGGCATGCTCCCTATCTTGCAACCTAAGTAATTGGGGACTTGAACTACACGATCCAACAACCAGACTGCTGAAAGCCAACACAAATATACCATGTAGTGTGGTTGAAGGAGTCAAAGGACCCAAACAATCCAATGGCAGCGGCCAGCACTAGCTGTGAACCTCCTGAGGAATCCCACAATTCCCCACTCCAATCAATGATCTCTGTAGGGCTATATCCATGCCAATTCCACAGCCTTTGGTTCTCTTTGGATAATTTCTGAGATGTGTTCTCCACTAAACCAGGTGAGTGAAGGATTTCTTCTATATCATACACACTCCACCAGGGAAGTCTATGCAACTTTGACCCTACCAGCTTCCCAAACCACAATGTCAGGCAGTACAGAAGGAAATCCAAATTATCTTAGAACTTCAAAACATCAAGCTCTCCAAAACTCATTGGTTGACTTTTAGATGGTAAATATGTCAGTCTCTATTGTGAATGACTACAGGTCTTGACCAAGGCAAATCCTCTAAATACTCATCTTGTTTCCTCTCTCAACTCAGAACGTGCGAGGACCCTCAAAGTAATGTTTCCCTGCTAAGAACTGACATGTTTCCTACTCTCTCTCTACAGATGACTTTGCTGACTACTTACTAAAATAATATATACGGGACACTCTGTCCATCCTTCCATCTTTCCCACTCCCTCACTCACCCATAATACTCATAATCTCCTCTCTATCCCTCTCTGAACTTCTTCTCATCCTTTGCCAATCCATCATGTGCTCCAACTGAACCCTTGCAACACACATTTCGAAGGAGCTTGCGTATGTCACCCACACTCACCTCTCCACCTTATTAAAACTCTCTCACTCTCTCAAGTGGTATCTTTCAAACCTGTTACAAAACAGCCACAGTCATACATTGTCCAAAAAAAGTTTTGAGTGCTAACCCAACAACCACACATTTTACAGATCTGCATCTTCCCTTCCTTACCACTCTAAAACCGACAGGCTTGTCTTCCACCACATAGCCAAATATTTCAAGTTAAACACATTTGTTTAGTCCCGCCAATCTGGATTCTGGTCCATACACTCCACTGAGACTGGTCTCACCCACATTACCAATTATCATACCACTGCACACCACTCTAACCTCTACTCCATTCTTATCCTTCGAGACCATTCAGCTGCATTCATCACTGTGAATCAGCCCTCCCTCATTTCAACTCTTTCCCTGCTTGCCTTAAAGGACATTGCACTCAAATGGGTGCACTCCTAGCTCTCGGAATGCTTCTTCTACTTCTTATGGGACTCGTGCACCTACTGCCTGACAACTCTCCCAGAGGGCATTCCTCAATACACTCTAGACAAACTCACTTCCTCCTTTTGGCTTTAACTATCACCTCTTTGCTTCTCCTTTACCTCCTTCACCCCCGCAATCCTTGAATGCATAACCAACTGTCTAACCACCATTCACCACAGGACGGCTCTAAGCTGTATAAGGAAGGCATGGTTATCAGAAGTACAACATACACAAGGAGTACAATCCAAGGGTGTTTATTGAACAGAACATGGCTGAGAAAAAAACCCATAACCTAAACCTAAATCTAAGCTGGGAGCAAGCTAAGACCATCAAAGTAAAAATAAAAACGCTGTTATAGTGGTGTTGTGTCAAAACAAAATGGCCCATACTAAGAAACCTATTGCCAAATCCTTAGTCTATATAACAAGAGGGTGTGGGACAATGATATGTATAACAAAAGAGTGTAGTGTAAACTGAAATGTCCATAAGGGTTTCGGTAGTTCAAAACTAGTGTACTCCCTTTCCCATGTTACATCACGGAACAAGGCGGAACAGTGGCATGATTGTGAGCACCCCTTGAGTCTATAGGCATCAGGAAGCAGTTTCTTCAGAAAAGGCAGGATCCCTTGAATCAATGTTTTTGCTTGGCATCACAAGATTTTTCCCAAGCTCTCACCATGCATGATTTCCCTCTTCCCCGGCTTTCTCCTGATACCCCTTAGTTGGGTTCACCTTCGTCTTTTGTTCACTATAGCCTTCAAATCACAGTTCAGTTAACTTTACCAGTTCTGCTAGCTTATAACACTCAGGAGTTGTTAATGTCTTTCACCGATTCACTCAGGTCCCCATTCTCTGGGCTCAGACCTTCCTCTGTAGACCCTTCTGGCTTCCCTCGATTGGGCATGAGCTTTCAAATTGCTAGCATCATACTTGTTAATAGGCTTTCATTTCAAAGTACTTGCCATTTCAATAAAGAGACTTCCGCGAGGCGTTCGCAGTTCACCGGCACTCTCTGTTATATTGTAGCAAGTGCGTTACTTTCAACAATCAGGTTTCTCTTTCTCATGGCTGCCGTCCTACACGCAACCCACAATACTGGATACAGTTCAAAGTTTTATACCAGCCTCCTCTCCCAAGGCCTTCTGGTATCTGCAGTTCTTTGTTAGCATCACAGGGCTAGTAATTCCTTAGATTAGCTTTATACTTTGTTTCACCTTTTGTGAAAGACTTTCAACTGTACGAGGGGGGGGTTTGTACCCTTAACTTTGCCATTGTATGACCACTTTCACTATTCGCATCCTCTCTCGGTTACACTCTCAAGAGCTTCAGATTTCTATTGCGGCTTCTCTCACACGCACAATCTCAGCATTCTTCATTCTTGCTACAATGTGCTTTTCGCTCACGATTTCTCAACAACCCAACAAGCACATCAAACGTTAATGTCCTTGTCATTTATCAACACAAGCCGGTCTCCCATTGCCAAATGCCTCTGCAGGAAGTCCCGCCTCCCTACTGCCTGTATTTTGGAAGCCTGAAACTGCACCATACCTGACACCAGTAGTTGTGACCATACCACGACGAGTGTTTGAGAAAAGGAATCCATTAAAAAAACCATACCAGATGTATGTATGGAGGGGAGGGGTTATACACACTATAGCGTACCACATGGAACATTCACACGTATGTGTGAATTTGCAGGCAGGGAATCACTACAAGATATCACGGGAATCACCATTAAAGCACGCACACTCTCTGATCATGCCCCAATAGTGGCGACATGGGCACACACGAATAGGAAAGCCCCTATCCCAACATGGCGACTTCGAGCAGAGGCCCGAGAGAGGGTGAGTTTGAGGAACACCTCCAGGAGGTGATCAATGATTATTTTGAGCAAAAACGAGGGCAGTGTTGAGAGTGGCGCCGTATTATGGGACGCATTCGAGGTGGTAATAAGGGGAGCGGCAATAGGCAAAACAGGAGGATTGACGGGAGCGGCCATGAGGGAGTTGAATGAACTCGAGAGGGTGATCGAATTGAAAGAACAACGAGCGGGGCTAGAGTGGGAGGAACTTGGAGAGCTGATAGAGCTGTGGACTACATCCGGTTACATGCGGAAGGAGATAAACCTAGCAGGCTCCTGGCCTGGCTTACCAGAGAGGAGAATAAAAAGGATCCCATAACGGTGCTAGAAGACCACACCGGGACAGAGATCAGGGACCAAGGGCACATTAACGCAATGTTTGCGTGTTTCTATGAGCAACTGTACGCCCCGAATCCGGAAATAGACCCGGAGGACATAACAGATGCACTGGTAGAAATAAGGTTGCCGAGGCTAGAGGAAGAACAGACTCAGCTACTGGATGCACCCCTCACGGTGAAAGAAATAGAGATGGTGATCGCAGAACTTCCCACTGGCAAAACCCCGGGCCTGGATGGGCTTCCGGGAGAGTTCTACAAGACGTACAAGAGCACCATTGCCCCGAAACTGCTAGAGACATTCCAGACACATACGAGGCCATGCGTCTCCCGACGAGCCTGTCGGAATCAATAATTGTCCCGATTCTCAAACCAGGGAAGCCCCCCAGGAAATGCACCTCCTATAGGCCGATATCCCTTATTAATCAGGACGCTAAAATACTAACGGCAGTCCTAGCCAACCGCTTAAACCAGGTAATACCCACGCTGATCCACCCGGACCAAACGGGCTACGTTCCGGGAAGGAACTCGTCCTGGAACCTCCGCAGACTTCACCACGTGATAGATGAGACAAATCGACTGCAAGACGAGAGCGTAATAGTGTCTTTGGACGCTGTCAAAGTTTTCGACTCTGTGCGTTGGGAATGGCTGGTGGGTGTACTCGCCTACTTTGGTATCGGGGAGGGGTACCTCCGATGGATCAGGTTACTATACAAGGAACCCAGAGCAAGGGTGAAAACTGGGCGATTAATTTCCAAGGAGTGGAAGATACATAGGGGAACCAAGCAGGGGTGCCCGCTATCGCCAATGTTATATATTCTGGCTCTAGAGCCATTGCGGTATTCCTTAGAGCAGAATATAGAGACACCGGACTGGACATAGATGGGGTACTCCACCAAATCTCGCTATACGCGGATGATATGCTCCTATTCATAAGCAAGCCAACCACAAACCTACCCTGCCTCCTAGAAGCGATCGGGGTGTACACTAGGCTTTCGGGCATAGCGATTAATAAAGAGAAGTCCCTCCTCTTCCCTTTGGCAGGTCTGAAACACGTCCCCCCACATTGTCTGCCGGACCTGGGTCTGACATGGGCGCCCCGCACTTTCAAATATTTGGGTATAGGGATACATCATGATACCGTTGATACCCATGCATCCAACACGCTTGTCGCTCTAGAGAGAACACAGCGGTCAATGACTTTCTGGGGGACACGCCCACTGGGAATGATGGGAAGAGCAGCCCTCCTGAAAATGGTGGTGCTGCCCCGCCTATTATACTTCCTCACGAACATCCCATACAGCATACCCAGGGCCTTTTTCACTAAACTAAATACAATAACGTGTTCATTCCTATGGGGGGGGGAGGGAGAAATAGGATCGTAATAAGGACCCTGCAGAAGGACTACGAAGAAGGGGGTATCAGACTACCGGACTTCGAGAAGTACTATTTAGCGGGGCAGCTGCAATTTGCAGTAAAATGGCTGGGGGAAGACGAAACAATAGACACTCGCATTTTCCAACCAGCACTGAAACAGTATTACCTAAGGGAAATACTGGCTCGACAGACCCCGGCTCAGAACCCTGCCGAACATGCTCAACATTGCAGTGGACTTACGGAAAAGAGTGTGGAAACTCCAAGGGGTAAAGGATCCGCAGTCAACGCAAATCCCTCTAGCGGGTCTCCTGGGAGGGAACACAAATACACGAGCAACATATTGAGCACACTGGGAGGCTAAAGGTGTAGCACAAGTCGAATACCTGAGAAGGGAGGGAAGGTGGGCGGACTTCCACGAAATGGTAGATGAATATGAAATACATATGGGTCAATTCATCCTATATACCGGCATGCTGAGAAACATCACAAGAAGATGGCCAGATTGGGAAGACCAGGATGAGGAAACGGCATTAGCCGTATGGTATGACATTGCAGAGGGAACGCACACAACCTCCATGTTGTGTGAACAGCTACTGAAGGCCAAAAACTCACAGGAACAACACACAAGGCAGCGTTGGGCGGAGGAGTTGGGGAGGCCCCTCAGTGATCAAGAATAGACTAGGGCCCTACGATACCCAAAAAAGATATCCAGAAATGCAAGGTTTAGGCAGGCGCGACTATATGTAACGCACAGAGTGTATCTCACACCCAAAAAGATGAATAAAGTCCAGACAGGAGCCCAGAGCGGGCGCCCCCGTTGCTCGTCGGAAGGAGCGGACATGGTACACATGTTCTGGTCCTGCCCAGTGATACAAGAGTTCTGGGACGGGATCAGACTCAAGATAGCGGGAAGCGGACTTCAAATCCAGGCGGAACATCCTGAAAAGTACCTACTGGGCCTCTTCTCGAGAGGGGGTAAGCATGAATCGCATCTGGTGAAGATGAAAGATTTAATAAGTATATTGGCCAAGAGAAGGATAGCAATGACATGGAAGTCAAAGGAGGGCCCGCGTGTGGAGGCATGGTGGTCAGACCTTCAGAAGTGGACGCAGGCAGAGACAGTGGTGTGGACAAGAGCAGTGATAAGAGGGGAAGGTGAAACTGCGCACAAGTTGACTGCATGGAACACACTAATACAAGACCTCTTTGGCCATCCGGAGGAGGGAAACTCCGAAGATCCCTCGGAAACAGAGGATCCATAGGCGAAATAGCAAGGCCAGACATGAAGCCCAAGAATAGAACATTATGCGTACCAGACCTGGGGCTCGACCCAACGGGAGGTCAGGACTGAACTGATAAGGTTGCTGGGGAAACTATGAAACTACAATGGAAGGGCAAGATCCGTACGAAGTGCCAATAAGCCATTTATGTTAAAGTTGTTTGTATGTTATGTGTTTTGTTGTTGTTAAAAGAAAACAATAAAGAAATAAAAAAATTAAAAAACTATAGGCCCATTACCACCGTCCCTTTTCTGCACAAGATATTGGACAAAGTCGCCTATATGCAAATCCAGCACTATTTAGAAGCAAACCACATTCTAGGCAAAAGACAGTCAGGATTCCGTCCAGGACACGGGACAGAGTCTGCCCTACTCGACCTTAAAATACAACTCGGGGACATCATGGACAAAGGCAAACCGGTACTTCTCCTCCTCCTGGATCTGTCCGCTGCCTTTGATCTTGTCAACCATGATATCCTAGGAATGCATTTAAAAAATGAGGTCCACTTCTCACCTGAAGCTATCGCCTGGGTGGCCTCCATCCTAAATGGAAGACTCAAGAAAATCTTCTCAGACTCCGCGTGTGCCTCCCCCGCCACCATACACTGTGGTGTCCCGCAGGGCTCTTGCACTGCCCCCACGTGCCACAACATTTTCACCCTCCCATTTTTTAACAATCTGAACTGTCGTAACATAGCTTATACCAATTACGCTGACAACATGCAATACTACTTCCTCTATCTGGTACCTACGAACAAGACGCTGCAGCCCTAACCAGAATCTACATTCTGAATCTACATTCAGATTCAAACTCCAAAAAGCAGGCGGTGTGAGTTTCCCTGTCTTAGCTTCCAAACTCTGGAACACTCTGCCTACTCCTATCAAAACCAAACCATTGTTCCTATACTTCAAGAACAACGCAAAAACTGTCTGTTCGCTCATGAGCTATGAGACTCCTCACTTAGTCCTGCTTCCATGTGTATTCTGGTTATACTTACATACACCCCCTATTTACTTGTATTATAATCTGCCAATCGTATTTTGTCATTATATTGTTGTATTTTTATGTAATCTCACTGTGTATTTATGAGTAATGTAACCTGTCTTCAAGAGTATGCCCCCGGTTGCCCCTGGGCCTGGTCTGCGCTTTATAAATAAACTAAACTTTAAACTTCAAACATAGCTATCCAGACCTGGATGGCTGCCAATGGCCTCTGCCTAAACGGAGACAAAACAGAGATCCTCATAGTAGGTACCAAGGAAACCCTTAATAAGCTCCCACATCAATACAAAACCTTTACCATTGACAACTCCACCATCACAGTCTCGATAGCTGTAAAAACCTTAGGAGTGTACCTTGACTCCTCACTATCCAGGGCCCACCAGGTTAATGCGATAGCTTTATCTGCAGCACTCACCACCAAGATGATCAATGCAGTCAAGCCCTTCCTCTCTTCTAAAAACTGCCTATCCATCGCTAGCGCCACAGTAGGCAGCTAATTGGACTAATGCAATGCCTTATTCCTGGGCACCCCTGCAAAAAACATTTAACAAACTCCAGGTCACACAAAATAATGCCCTCAGGGCAGCTCTGAGCATTCCCAAAAGGGAACACATCACTCAAGCCAGGAAATATGCCCACTGGCTGCCGGTAAAAGAACGTATACTCTTCAAATCACTGCCCATTACACACAGATGCTTCTCGTCCGAGGCCCCACCCTACCTATCAGAAAGAATCACCCTCAACTCTTCTAACAGACCCACCAGATCACACCTGTCCAACCAGGTCCGCATATCCACCTTCAAAAGAACCAAAGCAGGAGGGTCCACCTTTCAACACCTGGCTCTGAAAAACTGGAACACACTGCCCACTACAGTTAGGAATGAAAGATCCTACACTACCTTCCGCAAAATGTTGAAAACTACACTGTTCTGTTAGACCTAACCATTATGCATGTTCTACTGTAACCTAGCAACAGCCCAACACAAGTATGCTACCACTGTCTTCTACTGCACCAGCCAACTTACTGCTCACCTTGTCTTTGGATTGTTCCCAAGCTAAGTATTCTGTAACAGCACCACAATGCCCCAGGGCCACTGCACGCTTTATACATGCTAATAAATAAATAAATAAATCTAGTAACCACAATGTTTCCCCCCTCGAAAGGGGAGTGCATCTAAATGTGGTATTGCCTAGAACAGAGCTTCTGAACATCATTTTCTTGCTCATCCTCTGACAAACTGGCCTGCCGTCTGCTCCAAAGGCAATGCCGACACTCTGTCCGCACCAAGAAGAGAGTCCATATTCAAGCCTGCGTCTCTGCGGCATCTAACATCTCAGTCCAACTCTTTAAAATATGTAAGGAACTGGCCCACCCTGCTGGAGTCTCCACCCCTCCTCTCGCCTCCCAGGTTATTTGCAATGCCCTTGCATCTCACTTTATCTCTAAAACCCAGGACATCTTGTCCACCTTCTCTTTCGCTACCCCTCCTCTTTCTTCTACTTCTCTGCTTGATGACCGCCCTTCATCTATCCCCCTCGCTCTTTCCACTTCTTTCCTCTTTTCTCCCACGATGAGGTCCCTAGACAAGTCCGATCTATGAGAGCCTCATCAAAACAGGTCCATCCCTGTTCCTCGAAAACCATTAAGGACCACATCGATACCCTCGCTCTGGCCCTTGCTGATTTCTGCAACCTCTCCTTTGCCTCTGGATCCTTCCCCTCCCCTCTGAAGCACTCCCTTGTGCACTTCTCTCCTCAAGAAACCCACAGCTGATCATTCTTGTCCAGCTAACTATCGCCCAATTTCCATTACTCCCTTTTTGGATAAACTGCTGGAAAAGCTGGCTATCTCTCAGCTTAACCTTCATTCCAATTCTGTTGGCTCTCTCCATGACAACCAATCTGGCTTCAGAGCTGCCACAAGCACGGAAACTGCTCTCCTGAACATCTGTAAAGACCTGCTCTCCAACGCTGACTTTAACATTCCGTCTGTCCTCATCCTACTTGATCTCTCCACTGCTTTTGACACGGTCAACCATACCACCCTGCTCAATGGTCTCTATGACAACCTGGGTATCACCGATCAGGCTCTGGCCTGGCTGACCTATTTTCTCTCTGATCGTCCCTCCCAGGTACAACTTGGGTCCTTCCTATCTTCTATCTCCTTCTCTACCTGTGGTGTTCCCCAGTGGTCCAATCTCTCGCCTTGGCTCTTCAACCAAGACCTAGCAACTCAAGTCTACTGCATTTCCATTTTCTGCTCAAATTTTGAATGCTATGATGATGACACCCAACTCATCTTTAGGCTTCCTTCAGCCACCTCCTCTCCTTCCCTTATCTCTGATTGGCTAATCGCCATTCAAAATTGGTGTGCCGCCAACGATCTTTGTCTAAATGCCAACAAGACAGAGATCCTCCTCATTGGTACACCTATATCATCTTTTCCCCTTACTCCCTGGCCAGCCTCCCTTGGCCCTCCTGCTACCCCTACCTGTGATGCTAAGAACCTCTGGGTTATCTTTGACTCCACACTTTCCTTCTCTGTACATATATCTGATGTCTCTAAAAAGTCAAACTTCTTACTGCATCTCCTTAGAGGTACTCGGCCTTTCCTCTCCTTCCCCAAGAAGCTCACTGTCTCTCAAGCTCTGGTTCTCTCTAGGTTGGACTAGTGTAATAGCTTCTTTCTAAATCTACCTGCCTCCACTCTCCGCCCTTTACCAGAGGAGTAGCCAGGATTGTCTAACTAATGGGGCATAAAGCTAATCTAGTTGGGCGACTGCAGTGACATTCGCATCTGTAAATGCCCACACAGCGCTGCTGAGTGGGCGTTTACACATTTTGGGTAGGCCTTGCCCGCTCAGGCCCTACCCTATATACGCCTCTGCCCTTTACAACTAATCCAGAACAGGACTGCAAGACGTGTCCTTGGCCTCAGCCCTGGGATTGCATCTCTCCAGCTCTGAAATCCCTTCATTGGCTCCCAGTGGATGCAAGGATTACATTTAAAACACTGCATTGTCAACAAGGCTTTCTGGGGCCTGGGTCCAAAATACCTTCAACTATCCCTCTGTAAATACCTCCCCGCTCGAGCCCTTTGCTCCTCTTCTTCTAACTCCCCCAGGGTCAGTCATTTTTAAAAGGAACGAGCTGGGGGTAGATCTCTGTCTTTGGCTGGGACTTCCCTTTCGAACAGCCTCCCTGCCACCTTGAAACTTGAGGAGAACCATCTCCGGTTCCGGAAGCAGCTCAAGACCTTCCTCTTCACTTCTGCCTTTGCCCCTCTTCTGCCCTTGCTGATCTGCTTTCTCTCTCTGCGTCATGCACCTGGCCACCCTCTGTTCTTCGGGCCAGGTACCTGCTCACCCTGCCTCCCTCTTGCACTGCCTCCAGGCCACCCCTTGCACTGGGGTCTGTATCTGTAGCCATACAGTCCACCACCTACTTTTCTTCTGCACTTACCAGATACACCCTATCTGACTAACCTAGCACTTTGCCACTTGCTGGCTGCACTACCTCTGTTTATCATCTTTATTTATTTATTTATTTTACTTTCATAATTTATTCTGTTCTCTCCTCTGTTCCGCACTTTCCACTCCCCCCCCTTCCATGCACTTTCCCCATGCACTTGTGCCCTCTTAATGTCACTGGGCCTAATAAGATTGTTGTTTTTGTTCTCCCCTGTTACTATCCCTTTGCTTGGTCGCGCTCCGAAACACTTGTTTATGAGTGCTATATAAATAAAATATCATTTAATTTCATCTACAGTGACATAAGTCTTCTGTAGCAGTGCAATATCAACTTTATTGCAACAGAGTCTGTCCAGGAGGGTCTATTTCTTTGTCAAGGAGTTCACACCCTGAACATTTAGAGTCCAGATCTTCAGTTCAAAATGTTATTCCCCTATCCCTTGGTTCCAAATTGGGGATTCAGAGTTGAGTACATAATCCACCAGTACTCAAGGACTTGGTAGGGCTGTAACATTTGGGGAGCACCCCTCAAGTTTACATATGGAAAAAAATGAATGCAACTCATTATATGCTGTCTGCATTGAAACCACAACAGAAAGATATTGCAACACCTGCCATGACCTATAAGCCCCACCTCCCTAGAGAATCAAACCATTTTAGTTTTTTGAAAAGAAAGGTCTCTTGCTTAACACCAAAACTCGGAGTGAACAACACAGCCTCATCTCATGTTGGGGACACCAAGTTATGCCTTTCGTCAAGGAGAGACCTAACATAACAACACAGCATCATAATAAGGAGTAGGGGAGTTGGGCTACCTCACTATCTAGTTGAACCAGACCAGGCAATTACATCATGGCAGGGTTGTCATAAGCATGGGTCTCCAGATTGAACAGTCCCGATCTGTGCCACAAAAAGGTATGCTATATCCACCCCACATCATGAGTCACAAGATTCATCTCAAACCTCTTGGCCATAATATATTGGGGAAGGTCTTAAGAAAACAGGATTTTTGCTCCTCTACATAGGCATCTTTGTATTTTCTCACCTCAGCAAAGGTGCTTACTTTGACCTTCAAGTAGAGCAATATTGCAAGGGTAATGGGACAGAGACCACAGCAATACTGAAATGCGTAATGCACGCAGTGCATTCTGCCTAGCAGGACATTAGGCTCATGCAAGCTCATCAGCATCTCTGACCCCATTCGAGGGAATCCTGGCAGGTCCTGGGTCTGGTGAGGTTGTAGACCATCAGGCATTAGGCTACGAGGCTTCTCGCTTTGGACTTCTGGGACTTTTGTTTTCTTGATAGATGCTACTCGATGGACTCATCTTGATACAGTTATTTAACTAGGCAATTCATATTACACATCTCATCAGTAAACAAGAAAGAGCCTTGCCATTGGGCAAGCAATGTATTCTATGAGGTGGGAAGGAGGTGGGAAGGAGCACAGGTTTTTATCACGCCCTTTAAATTTGAGCAGTCGGAGTTTGTAATCATATATGAGCCTTTGTTTGTCCTAGGATTGTTTCAGATGTTGGTGGATGATTACCCAGACAAAGGTCATTCATTCTTTTATCCAGTGCACAATGTGGGTTGTGTTCACTACAGGATTGGCTTGGGCTTTCCAACCTTCCTGGAGCATTTGTAGTACATCCTGTGTCTCTCGACAATAGACTAGTTCAAATGGGACAATCCAGTAGTTGCTTGTGGGGGCTTCTGAGATGTGCAAGGAAGACATGGAAACAGGTCATCCTTGAATCAGCGCTCTTCGCAAATTAGCATGCATTATAGATGTTCCAATGTTTGGTTGAATTGTCCCACTACGCCATGATTTAGATGTTGGTAAATAAAGCTAAGTAAAGTTTAAATCTGTAGAAGGGCCTTCACCTTCCCCATCTGCTTGGACATACAAGTGGACATCTGATATGTCAGCACCTCCTTTGGGATGCCCACCTAAATAAAGAAAATTATTAGGTGTTTTAATATCTGAAAGGTAGCGCCTCTGGGTAACTGTCCGTGTAATCCTTGATATATAGTTTCCCTGCTTTGAAATGGGCAACAGATGGGTCAGGGCACCATCGCCCATTATGTATGAGCCGCATCTGAGAGCAGGACATAGCATTTAGAACTCCACATGCATTTAATAGATGAAGTAAAAGGGCACTTCACTGAGAAACCCACATGTATTTACTGGGTGAAAGGAACAGCCAAATCACTAGAATAAATATCATATGAATTTATTTTGTAGGTGAATGAGAGGCCCACAGCACTGAGAACCCAGGTGGATTTACTAGTTGAAGGAGAAGACCAAAGTGCTGAGAATTCTATGTGCATTTAATAGACGTAGGAGGAGGCTAGTGCACTGAGGACGCCATGTGCATTTTGTAGGCAAAGGAGAAGGCAAAGGAGAACCTGCATATGTTTTGTTGGCAGAGAAAAAGCAAAGCTCTCAAAATGTCACATGGATTTACTATGCGTAGGGGAAGGGTAAAGCAATGAGTACTCGATGTGCCTTTACTAGTTGTAGAAGGAGCCCAAAGACTAAGAACCACATGTGAATGTACTCTGTGTAAGGGAAGGCCAAAGTACTGAGAAGCCCACATTGCATGCATTTTGTAGGCAATTTAGAAGATCAAAGCAATGAGATCCCTACATAACTGTAGTTGTTAGAGGAGTAGCCAAATTACAGAGAACCTTACATACATTTACCAGTTATAGGGACAGGATAGTTATATCTACTGTAGGACCCTATTGTGATAGGGGCTGGGGTAAGGACCAGGAGAAGAATGCATCTGTTTGGCATTTTGCACCTGCTAGAGCATCAGCTGTTTGTATTAAACAAGCCCAGATGATTAATGTGTCTCAGAGCTGTCCACGCCAGTCAATCGGTAAGACTCTGGAAACATCAGGGTTTTCTGTCTCAAAATTATCTAATTTATTGGGAAGAAAAGTAATTTTGAATGCAGCAACTTTGCCTATGCACCAGGGGCCAGAAGATGGATTCCCAGAAGAGGAGGAAGAAGATGAGCCACCACAACCAAGGTGCAAGAGGGAGACAATATGGCATTAGCTCAGCAACAAGAGAGCAATTCACTGAGGAGGAAGAGGAGGTTATTATGCACCTCTGATTTCCCTGGAAACAGATGGCAATGAAGACCATGGCAAAGATTATGCTCCTTTCCCTGATGCAGGATCGAGAATCAGACACCTCTACTTTGAGGATACCATAGAAAGTGAGCAAGACAAAGAAAGAGGATGCAGCAATTGATTAACACTTGCAATTTTCAGTTGCATGCACTGTACGTCACTGTAGTCTTTTCCAAAAAATGGTCAGAAAAAACACATGCTAGTGGTAGAACAACTTTGTAGTCAGTCACATTAATAGCACTGGCTCCTCATTCAAGGGCACCAACACAGCATTCAGTGCAACATACACTGAGCAGAGCCCAAAAAGGAGTAAAGGTAAGGGTCAGTCTCAGCCCCTCCAAAACATCATCTTGCCCCTACCATAAATACAAGAAGTGTCTCGTAAGAGAAGATGGATACACATTTGGGCACCTCTTCCTTGTGTGATCACCTAAGATGTGTGAGAAAACTGAAGGTGGGAATGAAGGTGGGAGAGCGATGGGTGAGACGCGGTATCCCCTTCTTATGACACCTTTTCCCCATCCTACCAGAATATATTAGGAAAGCTGTAGTTATGCTATCATTGCAGTCACACTACAGTAGAAAATTGCAATGCCGACTTGGTGTAATTGAACTTTCATATGCTATGTTATGCTATGTCATGTTATCTTGAATTTGCACAGCACCCCCTGCCACAGTTTATGGCATCAAAGCACTTTGCCTGTCAGAGAAGCAAAGAAGGAGCATGATGGACCATTCACTAGTGGTAGAAAGAAGCAAAGACAGGTAGATAGCTGGGATGAGGGCGAGGGATAGATGAGATGCACAGGAAGGCATTAGAGGGAAAAGGTAGAGGTGCTATATGTATAATTGAACCAAATTTATCGTGGGAATTAACTGGATTCTATGGGGCGTGGCACCAAGAGGAGAGATAGCTGGAGAACAGGTGTTTGCTGCACCAGAGGGGTATGTCTGGAATGTATTTGCTGCATGGTAAACCTGGGCATGCTGAAGCCAGTCTCCAAAAAACACAGATGGCAAAGCCCTTCTGCTTACTTCCCTAGATCCCCAACAACATTTGGAAGGGATTATATGTCAGAAATCCGAATTTTCCAAGTTTGCAAAAGGTCCCTGAAAAGCGAGCAAAAGAACTCACCTTCTTTAGTTTCCTCATTTATGTCATGGTTACCAAAAGCCTAAGCTTGTTTGTAAAGTGTTTAATGACACAAAGCATGTCTATGGCCAGACCTTTGAGCCTTCCACACCATCATGGTGAGCTAAGGAATTTAGAATCCAACCTCTCTACTTACTCCCCTAAGCCCTGAATGGCCACAAACTGCCAGGTTCTATAGATGGGAAAGCTGGAAGGAAATATGGGCACATTTAACTGAGGGTGGGATATCAACCACGGCTTCCTTGGAAGCAGAAGACCAGAAGCCCATATGCTGTAGTGTCTGTGGAGACAGTGCATAACTTTCAACTTTCACATTTTTGGCAGGTGTCACCCACCTTGCAATCAGCTGACTCACCCACCAGACCCCCTATAGGCCTGTTCACTTCAAAGGGTTAAAATAAAAAAATGATTGTTTTCACCCGGCTTGGCGACACAAAAGGTTGAGAGCTATGACAGTACAATGCAGCGACCCACTTCTGAAATTGCCATTGACAGATAAACAGACAGACAGACACACACACACACACACACACACACACACATAGTTATTTATTGTAATCTTAATTCTTTGTGTTATTTAGAGAGAGAGTTGCTTTGTGGGCGTTAGGGACCGAATTTGGAGACTTGATAGCTCAGAAGGTAAGGTCATTTTCACACCTGCTGGCATCTATTGCATGTTTGAAGTCGATTTCAATATCCTTCAAGGCACTTATCACCAGTGAACCCTCTGCATCTATACTACATGGGTTCGCTCCATTTGATGAACTATGTTCACCATTCTCTGAAATACATTTTCATCATCTCACAAAGCTTCAGAATTTGAAAGGCTTATTTAGTTTTGATACTTATTTCAAACTACATTGTGATTCTGTTGAGCCTTACATCCATACAAACGTGTTGTATATGTAATGTCACACCTACTTAAGATGGCAATGCCATTTCCATAGTGTTTGGTTATTTTGTTCATTGTGAACGATCTCATTTCCATTCTATGGGCCTCATAACAATAGTGGCGGTCCGGAAACAACGGTGCCGGTAAACCTGCCGGTAAGCCTACCGGTACCCTTGTTTTCGGACCACCACATTTGGAGTCTGCCTGCTGGAGCCGCTGCACCCGGCAGGTATTACCCTGCCGAGCACAGTGGCCATGGTAGGTAGATCCGTCAAGGAAGCACCGGCACCGTTAGCAACAGTGCTGGTGCTTCCGTGAATCTATTCTCATGGAGTGCTATGGAACTTCACAGTAATGGGGAACAACATTTTCCGGCACCTAGCTTATCGATCCAACGGGACTTGTAATGTCCCAGTGGCAACGGCAAGCTAGGTGCTGGTAAGATGACACAAGTCCAGCGGCAACCCACCGGTAGCACCTGCTTTAGATGGAAGGACAATTTATTTTCAATTTGTTTTAATGAAAACACTCTGAGGAGTACAGAACACATGAATAGCCCTACAAGATGGCTGTTGTAGATCCATTCAGCCCCGCCATCTTGAACTCTTTGTGCACAGACCACGGTCTAACTCTCCAGCTGATATTTTCTTTTATGAAGGCAAAACCCTGAATTTGTGCAGCGGTTTTAGTCAATGCTTTCGTGCAAATGAATGGCACTCCCCTGGACAATAACTTATCTCTGACTGAGGCTTATTTGGGCAATAGCTCATGTCTTCTATTCCATTCTCCCGTTTCATCTACCAATGGCATTTTTTTCGAGGTCTCTTCTTTTCTAGCACATCAATTGGCATTGTACAACCATGATTGTAACACCTTTGGGAGATGCACAAAGCTGTGCTTTTCCAGATATCCCCCCTTTTTTAAGTATATTCATAAATTGATCTTTTGATACACCCCTTATGTACATACATTGTTACATTACAGTTTTTCCATGCTGCTCTTTGTCTAAGCTCTCGACACATTGGGGATTGTGATTTGTTACGATTTCTAGAATTGGCAAATCATTCCATCCTTATGCAAAATAGCCTTCAAATAGCCTCCGGTCAAAGACACTTAACAATGTCTCACAACAGCTTAAGGACAGAAAGAAGAAACGTGAATGATTCTAGAGGCAAGATTAGAAAATGAAGAAGTAAAACAAATGGCCGGTCCCTAACCGCCACTACAAACAAAACATTTTTTTGGTCAAAGAATACATACTTTCAGCAAAGTATAACTAAAGCAACAACGTCCCAAAAGGAATTAAAACGAATTGGGCAGGAACTGTAGGACTAAGTGATATATTTCCTCTGCCTAAAAATGTATATGATAATTTGACCAAATGTTTTTTTTAATGAAATTCAATCCATTTGCAAGGAATCCAGAGCAGTAATAAATATGAACCACAATGTCATCCTAACTCTTAATGATGATGAATTTTGACACCCTGATGGCCCGATTCTCAAGTTGGTGTTAATACCGACCTATTCTGAGGGTGGCGCAATCTTCCGAAGTTGGACTAATTGCGCCACTTTCGGAATATGGGTGCCGGTTGCTAGGAAGGGCTGAAAACCGACCTAGCAACCAACACTTTCGTTATCTCTCCTTTTGCATGGGTATTCTTGTGGCACTCCTCCAATTTCGGAACTACCTGAAATTGGCGCTGAAGTACGGTACAAAATTGGTGTCGTACAGGAGGAGTGCCACAAGAAGCATATGCACAGGAGGAGTGCCACAAGAAGCACACACCTGTTTGGGTGTGCAGATGGTGACAGATGGGTCCGACACCGGATCTTAGTTTGCAGAAGAGTGCATACTGCCATCCATGGTTCTACTATGGATGGCAGTATGCACTCGTCTGCAAACAAAGATAAATAAATGCAGTGCAGGACCCACCCCCCTTTCACGATCTGCACAACCAAACAACACATGTTTTTTTGTTTTCATCTTAGCAGCATTTTCGTTAAATAATGATTCCCTCGTTATTTAACAAAAATGCTGCCGAGATTCTACAATCCGCCTGTTTCCATAAGAAACAGGTGGATTACAGGGAAAGAACTGTTGTGCTTTGCGAAGACGCCCAGGCCCACATGAGAATAGCAGTGGTGCCTGGGCGTCAAGAAATGGCACAGTGAGTCGTGCTATTTAGCACCCTCACTGTGCCATGATGAGAATCGGGCCCTGAGTATGCCTCAATATCTTGTACTCCACAAAACGTCTGGTTCTTCTCAAAACTCTTGCAACACTTTCTTGACTCCTTGGCACTCAATAAGTCAGTTCATTACTTATTTTCGATTTTCTAAATGAGTCACCAAATTCAGGTCTGGTCTCGCAGGATTTAAAAGTGGCTGCTTTCACCCCACTTATGGATGAACAAACTGCGGATCATATGAACTTGGCCAATCTGAGATCCATTTCTTACCTAATCTGAGACCCATGAAGGAAGATCTTCACTGCCTTCTCTACACTTAAAACCTCACACAAGGCACATACAACCCAAGAGACAGGGAAGGTAACATCCTTCACATCATCATCACTGCCTTGCATACTTCTGTCTCACCTCTCCAGTGCTTCGCCACTGGTCATACCAATTTGGCAATACTGTAGAGGAGGAGCAAAATACCTCTACCAGAAGCTCCGCCCCCATGTTGACTATATGTTGGGAACCGGAAATTGCAACACGTGCAGTATGAGTGAGGATGCCTGTACCGCAAAGAATTCTTGAGACAAGGTATCCATTGAGAAAACCCTATATGCTTTCACGAAGAGACAATGGTCTTCTGGACAGAGCTCCAGAAGAAGTGTGAAAATGGATGAATAAGAGGACTGGTGACGTCATGCAAAGCAGAACTGATGCACCCTGAGGAGATACAAAAGACGAAAAAATATAGACATTCTATAAGAGCTGAAGAGGAGGTGTCGAAGATAAGCAACATTTTGGGATCGAAATGAAGATGCTCATGCAAAGAAATGCTGAAGAACATGCAAAGTCATTTTACACTTGTAAAGATGCTGTAATGCAAGTAGACGAAGTAATCCTGAGGCTGGCTACATAGTGAATAGATTGCGGCGATGCGCCAATGTAAATACATAAGAATGTATAGAATCTAGATGTTCTAGATTCAAGATTTGAACCCCGTGAATGGAAAGGGCTTGAGTGTGGCATAGTTGCAAAATAGCTGATGGCAAAGGAGAATTCAAGAAAGGCTTGCTGGACCAGCACCAAGAGTCGAGGCCACCGTGAGCCTGGTTGTCTGTCAAGAAGCTACATGAACGTGAGAAAGAAACAAACGTCTGTTTGAGGTGGAATGGAAAAACACTGAAGGAGTAAAGAGTTCATCATTTAATAGTATTATATGCAATGAAGAGCTCAAAAACGTGGTCTCCAGTCACATAATCAGATAATCAGATCGAAATAGACTTTGGGTCAAGCTACACCGAAACCAGAAGATAAGACCGTGACACACTCCCTTTTATTCTCAAGCACCTAGAGCTTCTGCAAGGCCATGCTCAAAGCCTTAATTGCATGGCAGGCCACAGGAGTGATGATAGATGTTGGGCTAATTGGGTGGGGAGGCACGACCAGGCCACCCCTCCTGACCCTCCTAACACCTGGGATAGCCAGCTTGCATGCTGCTAGCAAGTGGAATATTACTGAAGGGTACAAGTGTGCCAACCAATTGTAGAGGGCCAAATATCAGAGAGCCCTATAGTTTGTGTAACCAATGAATCGTCGTGTATTTTGTGATGATGAAAATGACTTGCACTGGTGGAGGGCTTAGTTGTCGACCTGATGTTAGAGACCCAATAACAACCTCTGTCAGTATGGAACGTATACCTAAATGTTACCAGTAAGCCTATCACATCCCCAAGTAGGATTTTGTAGTTTGCCACATAGTGTGACGTCATGACATATTTTTGCTATAAAAGTAATTTCTTTTATGTGATGCATTGAGATCGTACTGTGCGATGTCTGTTGATGTCCGTTGTAACTCCCTGTTTTAGATAATTGCTAATAAAACAGTACTAAGTTTTGCCAACTTCCTGAGTCGGTTTGATTATTGATGTATGAGTAAGTTCTGCATCCCATCCATCTCTAACTATTTCTACCTCGTCTTAAAGGGCCCAAGGTCCCAGGGTTCAATACCCTTTACCATTATTCCCACCACCCCAGGCAGGCACACCCATTGGAAACCCAGCAAACAAGCCTGAAGATAAAATCTGTCAGTGGAGGATCTCATGGAAGACCTCGCCAGCCTTCACCTCAGATGGGACGATCTATCTCAGAGAACCAGGACTTGACCCACTTGTCCAAGACTCAACACCTCCCTCGCAGCCAATATCAACCGCTATGCCTTAGTGAAAGAATGCATCCTCACACCTACACCTTCTGCACCATGCACCTCAACTAATGAAGTATCAGAAATTAAGAAAAGATTTGGCAATAATCCTGCAGCGCATCCAACCTCGCCCTGCTCAAGAAACTCTGAACTACACGCCTATGACAGAGCACCACTGTGAAGGTCAACTACTACCAGAACATCATAGCTAAGGCCAACCATGAAAGCAGAGCCCGCTTCAAAGCCATCAAGCATTGCATCAACCATCTCCCTGACCTACACGTACTGCACCCAATTGGAAAATCCACTGCCATCAACTATTTCTTCATCTACAAAATCGGTATCATCTGCCAGTACATCATCCTCCCTACCTTTATACTCAAGTCCTTTCCGACTAAAGCTCTCTTTCCTTATCTGGCAATCATTAACAGTGTCCTCACTCAAGGCACCTTCCCCTCAACCCTCAAGCCTAGACAAATCCGCATGCTTGTCAAGAAGGTAACACTGGACCATGACAACCTCAGCAACTAACACCTCATCACCGGTCTCCCAGCCAAAAGTAAGATCCTTGAGAAAGAAGCAGCCACACAACTCCTCCAATACATCAACATGAACAATCTGCTTCAGTCCCACCAATCTGGCTTTATACCCAGATGTAGCACGGAAATACTTACCATCAAGGTTATCGATGATGCCCTTCATCCTTAACAATGCCTATTCTTGCTTCCTGTTTCTCAGCTGCAATCGATACAGTAGACCACCAGACACTCACCAACGTTCTCCATTGCTGCATAGGAACCAGGGTGACTGTCCTACGCTGATTCAAATCCTACCTCACTAACTGCCATTGAGTCATTCAAATTGACTCCTCTAGATCACCAATTCTACCCATCATCTGTGGAATACAGCAAGGCTCCAGGCCAGCTGGCTCCACCCAGCATCCACGTCCACCAATATGAGGATGACATGCAGCTTTATCTCCAGATCTCCTCCATCAGAGACATCCACAGGATCAAGGCCTGCCTCAGATTGATCCATTCCTGGATGTCCAATGCTTACCTAAAGCTGAATCCCTCCAAGTCCGTAATCCTACCGCTGACCAACAACACCAAACACACTAACATCTCGACCTGGCTCTTTGCTGCAAACCTTGAGGGCTTCATATCCCAGCTGACCAACTGTGCCAAAGCCTCTTGGGTTCTACAACGACAGCCACCTCTACTTCAAGGAGAACATAGTAAGGAAGACACAAATGGCTTGGTACCAACTTTCCATCCTGCAGAAAACCAAGCCCTTCATTCAAACAAACAGATTCAGATCTGCTGTCCAAGCCTCTTCCACCTGAATGGTGGTAATGCCCTCCTGGCAGGCTTTCTGCGACTACCCTGGCATCCCTGAGATGCTGCAGCACAACTCCTTAAAGGACTCACTGGCTCCCGATGCAAGCATGTGTCACTTTCAAATCCTGCTCAATCATCTACAAGGCCACCACTCTCAAGTCTCCAAGCTAACTTGCTGAGAAGTACATCATCCTTGGAGGCCTACAAATAAAAACAGACAAATGCAGACATGCACTCCACTGATGTAGGAAGGAAAAACTAGAAGACAGGCATTCTCGGTCTACAACCTCCAGAATCTGGAACCTCCTACCTGTCAATTCTATACTCGCCCCCACACCTCTACTTACAAGAAATGGCTCTTCCTTACCACCTAGAGTCACACTTCCTCCATGCCCCACCCAGGGCTGGGCAATCTGCTCCTCCTTCCAACTCCCCAATGTTTCCCCCCTTGGTTGCTTGTCTGTCCCTTGTTGCCAAATTGAAAAACCTCCCCCTCCCCTTTTGCTTTCTCCACAATACCATGTACTGTTGCCTTGTGATGGGCGTCCCTCACCGTGTTCTTTTATCTATCACCTGGAAAGTACTCTCTTGCTTTGTGCTCTTGCCTTCTGAAAGTATGTCTGTGCTCAATAAATACCATAATTGTTTTTTTTTTATTGTGTATTGGTTTAAAACAAAACGTTCACATACATTTTTATATAAAAGAGAAAAAAGCATAAGAATACATCTTTCTCTTTCATAATTATATTTCTAATAACAAGAGAAAAGGAGAAGAATAACGAATTAAGAGCGTTAGAAAAAATACATATCAAGCAACACACACCTCAATGCTAAAAGACAATCAGGGTCATCACGAATTGGGTGGTAACCCTTAAATGCGGCGGTAATTCTATTACCGCCGCATTTAAGGGTCTGCTAAAT
The DNA here is from genome assembly GCF_040938575.1 of Ambystoma mexicanum. NCBI lineage: Eukaryota > Metazoa > Chordata > Amphibia > Caudata > Ambystomatidae > Ambystoma > Ambystoma mexicanum. The sequence continues at coordinate 1,189,400,134 of NC_090922.1, forward strand.
TCACGGGTATGGCAGTATTTACCCCCAGCTCTGAGTTGAGGGGAAACCTGCTGGGAATTTGCTGATTTTCAGCACTATTACCGCACGGTAAAACCGCCAACGGTAATGGCGCCGAAAATTCCCCTTTGGGTCCAATGGGGAATGGGGAATTCCCGAATGAGTAAGGACCGTTCTGCCAAACCCGTGATCCGGCACAAATAGTGCCGGACCGGGTGGCGGTAGCACTATTAGCACGGGCGGTATCCGGGCAGGAATACCGCCGGGAGGCCGCAAATAACCTACATATCATGAAATATGGATGTTATCAAATTAACAGCGGGTATAATTAACGAGGTTTGTCTTCCGCATAGGAGTCTCATCCAAACTTTCTGTGTTGTCAAAAGCCTATTATCATGTACATAACGGGCAAAATGTAATTCTCTGAGGGATCACAAAAGAGGGCATTCAGTAAGTAAGTGTTCTAGCGTCTCCACTTTCTCTGTGTCTAAACATAATCTGCAACACAAGCTTCTCTTTGGATATTTTTCCTTGCACCTATAATTTCGAAGGTTGGAAATAAGTTCAATCGCATGAACATTTTGCTGCATTTTTTTGTTCAAAATATATATAGATAGCATGGTAAAGAGTTAAACTTTTTTCCTCAATATATGTAAATAATTTATGTTTTGAGATCGCATCTCGCGTAGTTGTCCAATCATGCATCCATAATGTCCTTTTAACTTTATTTGGGTTAAATAATACATTATCTGGAGTCATAGTCAATGGCCTTAATAATTAATTACTATGTTGGAGCCAATTATATAATTCCTTACAGCCCCCACTCTTAGATAAATCACTTTAATTTTCAAAAAAATAATCAGGGGTACGGTCCAAGATCTTTCTGTGCAAAGACAATCTTTTCCAATTTGCTATTGCGTATACAGACAAAAGACCCAACTCATATCTAACTATCTTATGATTGTAATTGGAGTACTATTGAGCATATGTGTGGTCCTTCTCCATAACAAGGCCCCAATGTTTTGTCATTCAATTTTTGAAATTGTGTAACTTCATCCTACTCCATATAATATGCATGGTACAATTTTTGTTTTATAATATTTTATCACGGTGTGTGCCATGTGTTCTCGTGTTGCTAATTGCTGGGACAACGTTTTGGGAAGTGAGTCATAAGCAGCATGGAGAGTCTGCCTTTCGTTTTCTACCTTTAGAGGCAGGACTTAAAAAGCCCCAGAAACGCGGAGTGCGCAGTGTGCGCCACGTGTTCTCGTGTTCCCGCTGTGCCCGCGGTGTCGGGTGAAGACTGCGGAGGTATTTACGAGCTCACGCTTTGACTTTTACACGTCTTCAATCTACATAATCCTGCACTGTTCGTTGTCTGTTACTGCAACCTCTGTTCAATTGACCAGGTATCACATCTACATGGCAAGAAGTGACTGTCAATTAACTCTTGAAAATGTAACAACTGATTACAGTGACGGGAGTGTGGACATCATAGCCCCTCGCTGCTTGTGAAAAGATCTTGGTGCAATGGGAGTGTGGTAGTAGGCTGCTACTTCCATAGCCTGCTTGCACGTACTTTATATTAGTATATTCAGATAATTTGTGTATTCGCTGTGCCCACGCTGTCGGTGAAGACCGTTGAGATATCTACGGGTCCATGTTCTTACTTTTAAACGTTTCCCAGCAACATAATTCGGTGCTGTTCTTTGAACAACTGTGTTGTAACTTTTGTGCAATTGATCTGGAATCATGCCTACCTGGCCAGAATTGCTCGTTAACTACTTTTTAGAAACATAAGAATTGTGTAGCAGTGACAGGAGTGTGGTTGCCCTAGCCCCTAGCTGCTTGAGAACAGATTTAGGTGCTGCAGGAGTGTGGCAGCAGGTTGTTTCTTCCATTGCTCGCTCACACCTATTTTATATCAGTATATCCAATTAATTGGGATTTTTATTCATTTGCACTAAAATGCAGTTCCAGTCACATAACCTCTGCTGAACCTTAGGAAAGGTGGTGAGACTAGCCTGGATGTTCCCATACAAACAACAAACCGTAAGGCAGCGAAAGGAAAGACTGGTAATAAGATGCCCAGTGCCTCAAATAGAGGTACTATTCTGGCTTTTTTTCAGGGGGAGTAACCTACTATTAAACCTAGCGTGGTTCAAGAAAGTACTGACTGCCCAAACCAGGAGCATACGTCTCAAGACTCTTTGAATCTGGATTATATAGATACCAATTCTTTGTTGGATCTCTATTTCTCTATTCAGCAAAGTATGGCTGCTGCCACTGAAAACCCACCTTAGGTAGGGTCAGAGGCCATGGTGGTCAGTGCCCAGGTTATCAGATCAGCAGGGAGTTTGCCGGCAGCAATGCTTTCTCCACGCCTTTCCGTGTCACCAAATTTAATCTTGGACTCCGAAGGAGCAGTGCAAATTGAAGATTCTATTATACAGGACTCAGTTGTAAACAGTCAAACAGTGTTTGGTAAACTGAAATCTTTCACGAGATCTAAACAATTTGCAATGAAAATATTACTGAAATTATGTGGGAGGATACATGAAAATCTTCAGCAGGCTCCTAATACAACTAATTTACCCTTGGAACCAGAGGCAGCTACATCACCAAATGTTGACAATATAGAGGCCCAAATAGAAGAACGCATACCTCTTCCTGTGGTAACTAACGATGAAGTATCGGACACCTCTGCCATATTCTTTTAGTGGAAACACTGCCGCCTTGCTAGAAGAGCGGCAGTTCGCAAGATTCCTTGTGAGCCGGCTGCTTCTCTACCTCCTACAAACATTCCTGGGGAAAAAATCTAAAAAAGCTTGCAAGAAGGTGGCGCGCAGCAAGAAAAGGCAGGGGAAGGGTGTGGGCAGCCTTACGAGTTGGGTGATTGCTGACAAGATGGGGACACCATCAATGAAACTCTGGAAGATCACGAAATGAGTGCTGCCTCAATAAGTGTGCAGCCTTCTCCTAAAGACAATGATAACTTTTCCACTCCTAATGCTCCCCATCGAAGACCCTGTATGCCGGAGCCAAAATCCAAAGAAATACAAACTAATAAACAAGTGGACATAGACAGTAACTATGACAACAAGACCTGCATTATCAAGAACTTAAACCAGAAAAGCAGGGATACATGGTTGTCAAGGACTGCAGTTCTCAAACGCCTACATGTGATCCCTCAGTTACGTGTTTTGATATCCGATGATTTCGAATTTTTCAACCCACTTAAGGGAATTAACCCAAATGTTAGTGCTATCCACTGTAAACATCAATCATCGGCACAACTACTCCGAAACTTTCATATGCAACTTATGGCTCGTGGTATTGAACTTCATGTTGATGCTAATTTAGAAAATCCTGTACTACCAGTACTTACAAAGGGAAAGTCTAGTGAGTCGGGCCTTACACCTCATCTCCCCAAGAAGGACAAGGTGCAATTGGAGGGTATACAGACCATGTTGAAATGGTTGGCGGAATCACTCGCGCTAGCCATCCAGAAAAAATGTGCTTGGTCCTTAGAGTCCTGGAATACTCAGGGCTTTACCCATTTTCTATCACCAATGGGATCGCTTTTGTATATTGCACAGCGCACCTTTTTCCTTCTACAGGAGGCATTGCTGACTACAGCTACTGTGTTGGATGGTTATACATCTACCAGTCTCATGCTAAGAAAGGGAGATCCTACGGTGGTTTTATTACAGGAGTGAGGCATAATTTAAAATCATATATAATATCCTCCACCAAACATTTATTAGCAGTGGGAGTTATCATACCTCATGGGGATAATTACATCAAGCTGCTCTTAATGCATGTGTATAACCCCCCGGGGGCAGTGCTTAGAAAACAATTTCAAAAAGAGATTCATGAAACCTTTGTGAACTGGGAGAGTGGTCACGACCCTGTTTGTATCTTGATAGCTGGTGATTTGAACTGTCATTGTGCCGATACTATAGGTACAGTGATGGAGGGTACACTTTCAGCTAGAAGTAATATGATACAAACCCAGGTGGATAGTGAAGAGGCCTGCTGGTTGAGGTTTCCCCATAGCTGGGAACTTGAAATGATTAATGGTGTACCAAAAGTGACACTCCGGGGTTCATATACATGGAAGAAGGGCAGAATAGAGTCCACATTGGATTATGTTTTTGTAAACAGTGTGTTGGCTATGAAGATTGATGATCTAAGTGTAAGTACCAATTCCTGGAGTCATCATGAAGCACTCATTCTCAGTATTGGAGCTGATCCAATGCAAGTAAATTTAGTCACATATTATGAAGGCCAAGCGCGCAACATCACATCTGAAACAATCTGACATATGTACATTCCTGACTATGAATGACATTGAGAGCTGGATCATGGCCTCCTCGGGTCGACATGCTACATTGAATGTCCCCATTAAAACTAAAGACCAAAATCCTTATAAGGTATATAATAAAGTAATTTGAGATGCTAAACATAAATTTAAGAGAGATCTGCATATGGTGGAAATGGATGCACTAACACAGAATGCGTACTTACATAAGAGAAGAACCTTAAAGAATGCCTACCGCAATTGGCTAAAAAGATGGCATTGGTAAAAATAATGATGCGGCTTGGCAACATATGGTGGCTGTCCTGTATAGGGGTGATTCGTGCAGTATTTGGGCTATCCTAGGGGAAGCAAAGGGAAATACTAAACAGGTCATGTTAAACCCTATTGATGAACATGAATGGGTGAAGTTCCTGGAGCATCGTAATACTTCTCCTAGGGGCCCTATGGTAGCTCGGTTCGATTTCAACCCCCAAGATATGACAATTAAGTTCACGGAGGAGGACATCTACAAGAAAATTAAGAATCTGAAATCCTCCCAGTCCCTGATGCCGGTCAAGTGGCACAGCGAGTAGAGCGCTCACTTTGACATCCGTGCGACGCAGGTTCGAATTCCGGCAGCGCCAAACTCAGCCTTTCATCCTTCCGAGGTCGATACATGAGCACCACACATCGTGGGTAATAATAAGCAGCGCTCAGATACTTGAGGGTTCGTAGCGCTATATAAATGCGAAATTATTATTATTACAACACTCCCCTTTGGTCTTCTCTGCTTAAAATACAGCTAATTGAAGGTAAAATCTCTCGCTTCTGGCAAACTTCTATTTTGGTCCTGCTGGTTTCTGAAGAAAGGCTCTCTGCTGGACACCGGTAATTATGGATTACTGGGTATGTTAGATTCCACTGGAAAGTTATTTGCTCACTCCTTCTTAAAGAGTTGCAAAAATGGATAGAACAAGGTAACATCTTGGATAAATTCCAGAGTGCATTTAGCTCCAACTACTCAATGGTGCATAACTTGCTTGTGCTTGACTCCATGGTTAAACAGGCACAATGACCGAATAATCATCTGTTATAGAGCATATTCATTGATTTTAAAGCAGCCTTCGACACAGTTAGGAGATATCTGCTGTGGCACAAATTACATCTATTAGGATGCCCAGCAGGGATACTCTAGTTTCTAAAACATTACAGGACAACAATACTGTGTGCTTAAGGATGGACAATGGCGGAACATTAACAGGGGAGGCTACCCCGGAAGTGATTTGCGTTGGAGAGTATGCAGGCAGATAGACCACGGACGAACGTGGAATCCAAATGGAACATTAACGAGAGAGCACTCCTGTTAAACAATCAGGAGGAGTAGGAAAGGTTCCAGGGACACAGACTGGAAGCTGTTGAAGCCCCCAAATAACTGACACGACTTGAATTACACAGTCGTGAAGTTAACCGCTCGTGCCGGGAAGAAAATAAATAGGATGCAATACGTATGGAGGCAAGGCGGATAAACGATACAGGGGTCTAACCCAGCGTGACAAGAAGAACACGGGAACCCATGCGAAAAGGAATTAAAACTTCACGTCACTTGACGATTTCGGAACAGGGACCCGCCGAATTGGCTAGCAGAGATTGCACTCCCTACAGATGAGAGGCGGCTACTTCCCTTTCCGATTATCCTCACACAGCACCAAGATCTTAAAGATACGAGGCAATTGACACACATCATAAAGAATGGTGAAGATTCTCTTCTGGGTAGACTGATGGAAATGGTAATACAAACCCTTGCAGTGAAAACACAACTAGAACTCCGACAATAATTTTTGTAAAAGAAAATGCTTTTAGTAGATAACCTCTGGTTTTAGTATTCTACGTTTACTGATATGTGATGCATGTCTTACTAACCCCTTACACAAGCCCCTGAAGAATTTCCGAGTATTGGTTACAAGACACTTAAATCGGAAAGAAACATGTTGGGCACAAGTTGTGGTTGTGGAATGATTTTGTGATAATGAATGAAGAATAGAGTGAATGGAACGTGACTGAGTGAGATGTGCTTAGTGAGGTATGGCCCAGTGTGAAAATCAGCACAATATACTTTAATGGACAAGCAAGTGAACTAACCTACTTACCGATTGAAGGGGAGGAGCTCATGTATATATCGCTGTGAACGTTTCTTCTTGACTTTTACTGTAGGAGACTGAATAGGCACTTTAACAATACACCTGATGGTTTTCTTAACATTAGTATGTATTTGAAAAATAAAATATGTGTATTTTTTTTATAAATTCATGTCCAGGTAATGGTCTTCCTCACCACCATAATATGGTACTAGAATAGGACTCACCTAGAGAAGATAGCAATTACAATCACTAGATTTGTGTTTCAAAGTGTTAAGGGTCAATCCCTTTATTGTGAGGGAATGCTAGTGATGTATATCCCTCTATCTCTCCTTTTTTGTTTGATTAGGGACATTAACAGTCCCAGTTATACAAAATTGTGGCGTCAAGCAGGGCTGTGTGACGGCACCGCTCCTATACAATCTTTTTGTCTCAGATTGACCTCTACATTTGTCTAAAATAAAGGGTTGTCCCCTAAAAATGGATGACTCGCTTTGTATGGTCCTGGCATACGCAGATGATCTGGTGCTTCTGGATCATACTTTTATTGGATCCAGCGCACTGCTAATGCACTTTGGGACAATTCGGACAAGAATGGGCGGTCATTAATAGGGAGAAAACACAGATAATATTATTTACTGTGAAACGTATTGATAGACCTAGATTATTGATTCAGGCAATTGAGATCGCCTATACGTCACAGTATACATATCTGGGGTTTGAGTTTGAGTCGGGTAAGAGCTTTAAAATATGTATTGAAGCCCGTACTAGGAAGGCTGCCCAGTTAACAGCACTAATTGGACAGTTTGCAAGAATGAGGGCTGGTTACTCACTCCTTGGCATAAGGCAAATATACCCACAGTGCTTAGTTTCTGCTGTGATCTACGGCCTTGAGAGCCAGATTGACATTGACTTAGAATGGCTTCAGTTAGTAGAGGGTAGATTTCGGAGGAATTTATTGGGTTTACCTAGATATGTGCCCATGGCTATTTTGAGGCTTGAATTGGGTATTCAATCTCTGAAATCAATGGTCCTGGAGAGGAGAGCCATCTTCTATTATCAAAATGATGAGTGGACCACTGACTCCTCCCTTAAATAGCATGGGTAACATAGAGCGGAAACTAGACATGAAATCCAACTTCAGTAAGACAATGAATTTCCAATTTAAAGATATTGTTTAGACTCCTAATTGCGATGAGGTCACTCCTAATCTACGTCGATGTCTTGAAAACTGCTCAGAACTATGGGACTGGAACAAACATTTTAAGAACTTGAATTCTTTAAAAAGCTATACTTTTGTGCCCTATATTTTGTATACCTACAAAAAGATGCAACCCTACTTAACCTTGTGTCCTTCTATAGCTTTGAGGAGATTTAACCTGTTCCTCCACATTAACAGGTTACCGCTTTTGAGTCCCTTAATGGCCCTTCCGGTGCCGGAGCGTTTTTGTGTATGGTCAAAACACATATCAAGTCTGCCAGACATTCACTTACATAATGTGTAAGATTGGCTCCTTTATATATGAAGCATCTCAGTAAGTTTGTATATCATCAAGAAACGATAAAAGACTCGACATTCTGGAAGAAATGCCTGAATACTCTAAATAGCAGCCTTCATATCGCCTTATTTAGGATTTGGAAGGTTGTAGAGACATATTTAACTGTGACACAAGGAGAGGGGAACAAAAAATAGGGTGCAATGCTAGTGTCCAGCCCTTAGATCAAATGGCAGCAAGAGGTGGATGAGCAAAGGGGCATTAGATGCAAATATAAATGGTACAATGTTTGGATATAGTTGAGATAGGTGGTGAATGGCGGGATGTGACATTTGACCTATTAGTCTGAGTTAATGGATTGTTGGTTGATTAATTTTTCCATTCACTGATTGAGAATATATTCAATATTTCTATGCATTTTTAAACATTGTACTCTTGTGCCTATTATGGTGCTATACTGAAATGAAATAGTGGCTTTTGCCTTTTTGCCTTATATTACTGTGTGATTGTGATAATGGTTTGGCTGGACTTTGACCTTAATATTTATTGGTGTTTATTTCTACTGATAAATCTTATATTTGTATCCCTGTTTGTGCTTAACAATATGACGAATAATATTCTGGAATGTGTGTCGACATTAACAAGATCGAGATCAATTACTGACTGGTTACAGAAAGTTTTAGTCGTAAAGCGTACACAATGAATCACATTGGGGTAACAAATGAATAGTTATACTGTGTACATTTTACTGTAATGTGGTATTAGATTCTTATGTTATGATGACTATGAGTTGTTACTTGTTGTATTGTGTTTTGTGTTTATATTTATTGCATATGTGTAAAGTTAAAATTTTAAAACTATAACACATGAAATAAATAAATATTTATCAAAGACATTAAAGAGAAACACACATATATATATTGTATATCTTTTTCATCTGAGCCACAGATGCCATATAATATATTTAATATTGGACTGAGTTTTAAAAAAAATGTAATTGGCCTACTTTATTGTGAAGCCTAGATATATCCAGTTGTCCACTAACTCTAACCCTACATTTTTTAGATGCCAGACTTATAGGTTCTTTTTTGTTTGAAGGATTAAAGATCAAAACCTTTGATTCTTGGATGTTAATTTCCAGGTCGTTCCGTTTCATGTAGGACTCCAATCCGTTAAGCGCTTGCTGAAGACCAGTAAGGGTTCAATTGAACAGGATTAAATCATCGACATATGCCAAGTATTGCATAGGAGCAGTAGCCAAACATGGTGGAAATGATATACATTAATTTATGATGAGTAGCAAGTCCAAGGTATACAGATTAAAGAGGGTTTGCGCTAATAGACAGCCCTGTCGTAACCCTCTAAATGCCTCTGCGGGCTGAGACAAGGTCCCACATTGATCTAGTCTTACTTGAATCTTTGTATTCAGATGTAAATATATGAGTATATTCAAAAGGTGGTCTGGACAATCACACTTATGTAAATACCATAATAATACTAATGTGTATTATTATTATGTTTATCTCCCGTAAATGGCTAAGCTGATTGAAAATGTGGTGATAGTACAGTTCAAAATGTTAAAACACATGAAATCTTGGATCCTATATAAACAGGCTATGGACTAGTTCATGGCACCGCGTCTGTCACAGTCTCTATTCTAGGCAATCTAAGGTGAAGAGCAGATCAGGATTAAACCAGTGCTCTGGGGCTCCTGGAACTTTCTAGCAACTTCAGTGTCCCATAAAGCTCTTTTATCAGGACGAGGAGAGATAGGCTTTGGAAGGGAGATTCCCAATAGCTAGTACTGTTCTTATCTCACTGCAATTAACTGCAATTAACTGGCTATGCTGCCCTAATTGTTCTGGAGCTCGCGAGACCTGGATTGTAGAGTCCCCCAGGCCTCTGCATTGTCTCCACTCTATTTAACATATATTTTAGAACACTACTTGGACTCATCGAGTCCTTCAGTGTCTCAGCATATAGCTACAATGATGACTCTTTTAGTTTTTCACTTTGAAAATTACGATGATCAGTTTACATTCCAGTTTAGTGTATGCCTTTTGACCATCCACAATTGGTTGTGTCTGTACAGCCTAAAAATGAACCTACCTAAAACAGAAACACAGGTAGTGGACGAAGCCACAAAATGTGGGCTCTGTCTTGTTGCCAGTGGAACTGGGCCTTTGCTATTCATCTATGACCAAGGCGAAACACCTTGCAACCATCAAAGATGCCAATGTGTCCATGGAGACCCATTTTGGAGCTCTGGTCAGAAAAGGCTTGTTTTCACTGAAAATCCTTTAATGGATTTTTACATTTCTTACTTTCCCAATCGAGATCAGGTGTCTGGGTCCCTAGTTCTAACCATGTTTGGCTATTCCAACAGTGTCTATGTATGCCTTTCTAAAGCCAAGCTGAAATTCTTTCAACGCCTGTAGATCATGGCTGCTGACATATTGATGTGCCCTTGTGACCATGTCTCCACAGCACTCAGAGCCCTGGTTAATCGAAGAGTCAAATTCAAGGCAAAGCGCTTGATTTACATGGTATGGCATAACCATGTTCTTTCTTTGGGTTGTAAAATGTGTTCTCCCTAAGACACTTTTGATCTGCAACATCTCATTGTTTATTGCTCCCTAAAACTGGGAAAAGTAAGACTGGTGACAGTGTCTTCGAGGTATGCGCCGCCAATACCTGGAATTCTTTTCCATGGGATGTTAGACGTAAGGCAGATCCTTTCACATTCAGGAAACACATTAATCACTTATTCGCAGTTGCATTGCTTAGTTGAGTTCTGCATGATACACTAAATCAAATGTCTGTCAGCACAAGGAAACAAACGTGTTTATGTCAATGGGCTTTATACATCCAAATAACATAGCATAACATCTCCTGGCATATTTTCTTGTCACAGAGTCTGAAGTTAAGGTGGGATTTTTTAAGCTGCATGTGCCTCAGAATGATGAAAAGGCAGAGGGTTGTCCTTCACTAGAGGATGTGTTAGCCATGTGTATGGATGTAGACGCTTAAAAGTCTGGTTGGGACATGAGAAAGAGCCGAAGGTCAGAGGTCCACAACACAGTGGTGGACTCCATCACTGCAAAGAAGTTTATCAGTCAGAGCACACTCATTCCGTACATCTCCTGACACTAGTGCCGGCCGCACCAACGCAAGCTTTTGGAGAGTGAAAAAATGTAACACAGTGTGGGACTGGCACACAAATTCAGGGGACCCACTGCAGAACATACGAACAATGTCTATGTTCTTGACACATACCAACTGGTAATGATGACGGTCTGCTCCAATTCTGGCTTGGCAAGTGGCCAGTGTGTCACACGGACTGAGTGTCATGGGCCAAGGTGATGTAGACTTTGACTCTGACAGTAGTGGTTGAGGGCATTGCAAACGGAAATCTTTAGTTTTTCCTACATCCTCGATGTAGTTGGCTCTATTTTATTATTTATTTAATAATTCTTTTTTAAATGTATTTATTTATCGCGCACTGAAGATCGTAGGCATCATGACGTACAATTACACTAGCACGTAGCAGAGGGTCAAGACAGAACATGAAGTTCAACTCCAGGTTTATTTAATTATTTGAAAAGAAACGTTTTTAGGCATTTTCTGAAACTGCAGCTTTTTTTCCAGGCATAGGTCCCCAGGTAAAGGGTTCCAGGCCAGGGCTGCTCATACTGGAAAAGATCTGCCATTTCCTCTTGTTGTTTCTACTCCAGGGATGATTAGATGATAAGTGGCACGGGATGTAGAGGCCTGTTTGGTTCGTATTTCGACAACGTCTGACTCAAGTGCAAAGGTGGTTTCCAGCCAAACACTTATGGGCAAGTGTAGATACTTTTAATCACACCCTCACCGCTACTGTCAACCAGTGTAGTTCTTTTCTGAAGCTCTCTTCTTGATACAGTATAGACAATACTAATTTCCTCGTTTTGTATCACTTATAACTTCTTGATACATACTTTGTTTGCGCTGCTAAGAAATGCATTGCAATAGTCCAGTCTTAGAATGATAATGGCCCTCACAAGGGTTTCACAGTTCCTACGAGTTACCAAGGGTTTAATCTGTCTCAGAACTTTAAGGTGGTAGTGGGAATTTCTTACAACTCCATACACATGTGCCTCTGCCGAGGGAGGCTTCTTGAAAGACACCTAGATCCTTGACTTTATAAGACACTGAGCTACAATAATCTTCCACCTTAAAGGCTGTGTAATCAAATCCCAAATTCGCTCTGGCTTGCTTTGAGTTGTAGACTATAAGCTCTGTTTTGGCACTATTGAAGCACATCCAGCAAGATGTCATCCAGCTCTTGATGGCTCCATAAGTCTTTGTCAATTTTTCTGAGTCAGTTACATAATTTCCACTCGACTCCATCTATCAAGAGTTGACTGCCATCCGCGTAGTTCGTTAATTGAATCCTCATGTGTTCCAACTGGTCATAGGGTGGTCAGATATAAACATTGAACAAGGCTGGCGAAAGGCATGTGAGGAGGCCTCACCCCAGCACATACTTGACCTTCTCTTACTGTGCATGCCAGTGTTTTTCACAGGCGATCATGGTCTAATAAATTGAAAGCAGCTGACAGGTCCAACAAGATCAGCAATCCTGTCTTGCTTCATTCCAGGGTGCCAAGCATCTGAGTTTGAGGGTCAAGAAGGGTGCGGTCAGTTCCTTGGATTCCCCCGGAAAACTGATTGCATTAGGTTGAGTATGCCTGCTTCCTCTAGATTTCTTTTAATTGTGAGGCAGCAACTTTGTCCACAATATTTCAGAGGAAGAGGGTGTTGGTAATAGGCCTCAAAATTGCCACCTCTTTGGGTTTTAACCCAGGTTTCTTCACCAATGGGGTTATCACAGCTTATTTGTTCCCATCGGGGACCAATGTGTGTGCAAAGGATGCATTTACGAATCTTACAAGAAAAGGTGAGAAGAGCTTATTGTTTTTCAAGACAATTTTGGATGGGAGAGCATCACCTGGGCAAGTAGTGGGATTTTTTTTTGGCGTTCTTTCCATCTCTAATATGTCAATGGGTTTGAAATGGAATTTCGGTTGGTGACTTTCTTTTATCTTTACCTGTTTGAGGTCCCCTTCCTTGTTCAAACTATTAGTAATATTAGCACAGGCAAGGCTATCCTTGTCCGAAAAGGCTTTTTGAGCCCTGTCACAGTCCTCTTTTCCTGGCACAAACAGGTGAGACTGTACCTTGGGTTTCTCTAGGTTTCTAAAGATCACGAAGTTTTCTGTCAGTTTTCAATTTGGTCGTTAGAACAACTCTTTTTAGTTTAATGGATTTTAAGTTTGTAGAGTTTGTCCCAGAGTTTCCAGACTGTCTTGTTGATGTCCAGTTTGTGTTTCCTCCAAGCCCGCTCCACCTGTCTTTTAGATTTAGCTGTTGCTCATAGACATCTGAGAATCTTGATCTGAAGTAGAATTCATGATGCATTCGAGGCAGCTATCTAAATCCTTATCTTATTTAGATTTCTACTAATGATCCTCTTAGGGGTGTTGCGGATTTGGCGCAATTTCTCCAGCAGCGGTAGAAGACATTCAATAAATACATGGTTTTGTATTAACCACTTCAATAATAAAGTTTCGTGAACCTATCCAATCTAGGATGTTCCCTTTCGCATGTGTGGGCTCATTATGAAGGATTTCAATTCCCAAATTATTTAGAAGATGTTTTAGACATAAAACATCTTTGTCGGAAACATCTCCACCCCATCGCCTAAAGCCACCCAACACTATGGTTGCACAATTGGGTCTATTAAGGGGGGTCAGAAGGTGTATCAGGTCCTTGTTAAATGCGGGCATATCCTCTCGTGACTAATAGATGAGGACCAGATTCATACGATTGTTATCATTTGGGGTACATTTTATTTGGATAATTTCACATCCTTCACAGTTTATATTCACTTTGAAAACTCAATGTTCTTTTTGGCCAGCATGGCTACCCCTCCCCCATTGCCCTGCTGTCGATTGGGTGGGGGTAGTGAGTCCCTGCTTTTAAATAGTGCAACTGGGTTTGTTTGTATTTGGCCAGTCATGGGGGGTAGGGATGATGGGTGCACTGTCCCAGTCAGGGGGGATGTAGGTTGCTTGCTAGTGCATGACTGCCAATGATATGGAGTGTCATTTGACACTCCCTTGTGGTCAGCATCACACCTGTAGGAGGGTGCTGAAATAGTTATGTCTGTGGCACGTGATGCGCTATGATTGAACACATCATTGTGCATCCAGGAGGTATTCATGTAGTCGTGTTTGTGTTACTCTGATCAACTCGCTTCTAGCTGATTTTGCATACTACAGTGCCTGCCTCCCATCTGACAGTGGCACACAACGGAAAGCTGAAGTACTCTCACACCCAGTACCAGATAGGTGGTGAGGTCAAGGCTGGGGATATCATCAGACCTGACTTCACCCTCTTGAGGAAAGCCTGAGCCTACCTTGCACTCCCACTGCATGGGCAGACACTGCTACAGTGGCACCAGTCTCCTTCTCCGTAGCAATTTGATCGGGGACCATCTCTGGCTCCTCGGCCTAGCACTCTATGGTCTCCTGTAGCACCAGGATCTCTTTCTACCCTCTGTCTTTTATCGTCCTGCAACTCTGTGGCTGCTTCTGCCTGCTGCTCCAGGCTTACCTCCTCCTCCTCCTCCTCCTCCTCCTCTCCAACTTCAAGGTAATGGCCCACATTCTGCAGATACTGCCCACTACCTCAACCTCCCCCAGATTGGTATTCATATCCTCCTCATGCGCCATCTCCCCCTCCTCATGCTCTATCCCCTTCCTCAACCACCGTCTCCCCTTCCTCAACTACTGTCTCTCCCTCCTTAACCACCATTTTACCCTCCCCCACCCCCCGTCACCCCCGGTTTCCCCCACATCATGCGTCATCTCCAGCTCCATCTGCACCTCCTCCTCAGGCTCTGTCTCTCCCTGTTGACAGACTACCTCGACACTGATATGGAGGTTGAGAAGTCTAGTGCCTCATCTTCTCCCCTAGGCATTCCCTCTAAAGAAAAGGATATGTTGCCCAGGGTGTCAATACGCAAAACAACAAACAAGTGAGAAGGACAAAAAATGGGATTATCAAATTATGCACATGATGAGAAAAGGTTCTTGAAACACACACAATCTCTACTAAAGGTGACTGACTGCACGGGAAGATTTCTTGGCTCCCTCACACATTTTTCTTCTCATCATACACATGAAAAGAGAGGTGTTAAGAAACTTTCATTTTGTAATTGGTTTAAAAGGGATTAAAGGTATTAAGGGAAGATTGGAGATGGAGCCTATGAAACACAGACAAAGAAACAAAATTGAATAAAGCAGGGATCAGGACACAGCAAAAACACCAATAACAAATAACAAACCCCTACAAAGCACTCAAAAACTTCCAGAAAGCACTCAAAGACGCCTCCAAAACCACTACATGTTGAGTCTGTCCTGTTCCCTCCTAACATAACAGACAAACAAAGCTCAGAAAGGAAGCAGGAAGCAAGCTGAGCCTTTCAGAGGCCCTTAGACTTGCTTTGAAATGCCTCTTATTGGCTGGTCGAGTTCCACGCCCCAGTCTTGGAATGGAATTAGATGCACGCCTTAAATACTGCTGGGGGTTTGACCCCCTGAAAATCCGACGGGAATGTCGCAGTGCAGGCGAAACCTGCCCAGAGAAGCACATATTTTCTGCAGAGCAACTTTTGGGATGTTCCAGCACCCCTAATGAGGCACACTATAAAAATAAACAACTCCACCGAGATAGTGACTGTGCTGCAGATCAAATGAGCTCTGACTCCTCCTGGAGGAGCTATACGCCACATGGGTTAGCAGATGTGTCATGAAGACAGATAGGCGTTGCAGTTCAAAGTCCTCAAGCAGAAAGATGTTTAATGCCGGTACAGGAGAACGTTCATAAAACCCATAAATGCCCAGGAATCACCATATATTTCTGACAAATGTAAGTTACACACATGTCGTTGTTTTCTTTAAAAAAAATGTATAACAATACTATAATGCTACATGACATTTAGATTGCGACACATGAAAAGACGGGAAATAGGATACATTTTGACAGGCATATGAATATATTCATAGGAAAAGGTCCATTATTGCTTTCGTCCTATCTTTTTTGTTTTGATTTAAATGATAATTTCTTGCATACAGTCGACGTATTGTACATTTTGACGAGAAAAAGCTACAGTAAGTGTCCATCCACACCTTCTTCAGGACCCTAGCATTTATGCAGGTAGAACATTTTCCATACACATTTGTGCATATATTAAACCTCGAACTGAGAAAATAAAAATGTATCAACTCCAATGAAGTAATTAACTCTCAGAAGACTGCTTTGAAAAAAACACTATCAGGCACTTTGAGTGCAAAGATTGATGGTAAAACTTAATTAAGGCGAGCTCAAAGAGTTCCCATGCAGAGGTGTTTTGGGCAGGGAGGGGCAGGAACAGGATGGGAATGGCCACAGGGATTAGGATGGCCATGGGAAGCCTATGGTGGGCAAATAGCCAAACACCACTCGCTGGCTGTGTGTCCCCCCTCATATGCCATTCCTACCTATCTGTACTCTGGTGCAAATGTTTCGGCTTCTAGGTGTTGCAAGCGAAACCTAATAGCCCAAACTAATAATGGGACATAAGTAATAATAGCCCTTTTAGAACTATTTAGTGTAATGCTGTTTAATATCAAACTATTCGAGAGAAAACCTGAGTTTAATGATCAGCATGCTTGTGACTAAACGGGATAGCAGAGGATGCAAAACGAAATGTAATGATGGATGTATGCAGGCAACTGCTTCACATTTAATGTTCTGTAATTTTGTTGTTTGATGATAATGTTGAATTGCATTCAAATGTTATGAATCTAACATTATTTGTTTGCTATAACATTTTTCTTTGCAACAAGCATTAATGTAAGGTTATTTGATGTAACAGTTTGATACACTTGATCCTGGCGGTTGACAGGAGTAACCCTGTTAAACAAAGTGGGACTGCTATCTAGGGAAGGAGATCACAGTATGATACAGCGTGCTTGTTGGCCAACACATTTAGGAGCTCATGTTGGTGAGGCTTGAGTAAGACTTTAATGCCTTCAATTCACGCCTTGCCACATATTCAATCACTTTTATGGCAGGGAGGAGGGGAGGAATGCAACTTGCATTCCCCTCGCCTCTCTTCCTCTCCGCCATATAAATGCTCCAGCATTTGTACCGACATGGATTATTATGCCGGCACAAATGCTGGAGATCCCCATGGGGATCCATTGTAAACGCTGCCTGCTATGCTTGCATGGCAGGCATCATGTACAATTATGATTAAACCCTGTCTGACATGCACGCATGTAATTGTGAGCGCTGCTTGCCATGCGAGCATGCCAGGCAGAGTTTACTCACTTTGCATGACGGAGTGCAAAAGTGAACGGCAAAAGGTGGCATACACACGTGTGCATCGCTTTTTGCCCTGCACATTTGCACTCTGCCTCACCACCTCACAGGCTGGACTTCTGGAGGGAGAGGAAAATGAATGTCCTCTCCGATGTATGGGAAAATGTGTTGGTATTGAATAATCATTCAAAGTGGGATGGTGTCATAGGTGCTATATATGGTCAATCCCCTATGACACTGGACACTTGCACACTTGCTGGAGTTTGCTGAATTCTTTTTGCTGGAGGTTTCCACTGGAAGACTGGGAGTACCATCTGAGGGAGACAGCCTAAAACCTGACAAGGCCCTGCTGTGAATAGCTGAGCTATCCTTGTCTGAGCTGTGAGCGGACTCCTTTCTGTTCCCAAAAGAGTGTCCTAATGCCTGGCTGGCTTCCTGAGCTTAATAACAGCAATCTCCCATGTAACTAAACATATACCAATGATATTATATGTGTGGGGAAACTACCTGCTTTAATCTTTTCCTTGAACTGTGGGTGGGGGCAACACTGAGTAGACCCTTATGTAAGGAACTCATGGTGGTAACAGTAAAGCCAGACACAAGTGATCACAGTTCAAGGGTGTTTATTGAACAATGTTTGCAAGGTAGAAAAACTAAACCTAAATCTAAGATGGGAGCAAGCATCGACCATCAAATAATAATAAGCCAGTTCTAGTGGCGTCATGTCAAAATAAAAAGGGCCTATACTAAGAAACTATTGCCAAACCTTAAAACTAATACAAAAAAGCGAGTGGGATGGTTTTCAAGAAAACAAAGAAGTGTTCACAAATAATATGTCAAGATGCGGTTGCTTGGATCTTCCATCCCGATTTGAGCACGGGGTAAGGTGGGATCTTAGAGCACAGCACACACTGGAGCTTCCCCAGCATGAGTCGACAGTTCTGTTCCAATTTATCAGGAGCCTCGATGGCCAAGGCTCGTTTCCTTTGAAAGTCTCTTGCCTTCGAGGGCCTGATGTATTCAAACAACAAAACAAAGGTTTCTTCAACAAAGGAAAGTTTGTTTCCTGCTTTCACTCTATGGTGACGATTCTTCACCCCTCGGTCCCCCTCTTCCGGGCGCTGACCCCTCTTTAGTCTCAGCCACCCTCCAACGGGTTCACTATGGCTTTTCCTTCCTTCACAAATCTTAATGTCTTTTTAAACAGTTCCAATGGACATCCCTGTGCCGGGTTCACTTTTGTCAACACACTGGTTCTTGGGACTTTAGACTTGACCCCTTCTCGTCAGCATCACACTCACTAATTTCACATTCACAAATGTTTGCAGGATTCACTTCCCTTGCTTTGTCACAGTGCTTACGTTAAAGGCTTTTGACTGTACAGGGATTTTGCTTGACCTCCTGTATGACTAGTTTGACCTATCTTCTTGGCTCCTCTGCGGCCTTCTGGTATTTGTAGTTTCACTCAGACGGGGATCAACCAGAGTCTCTCGAGTTAGAACCCACGTGGTGCCGGTTCCCTCTACAGCTGACCTCCCCTCGACACTTTTACAGTTTACAAACTAGCTACTTTGTGTCTTTCATTCACCACAGCCCAGCTCGTATCAGGTCTCTCCTCGACCCACCGCTATGATGAACCGCTTGGCTCTCCTCTTAACTGGAGTCAAGGCCGGTACCACGGTAGCAGGAGTTTCCCTCACTGCCGCTTCCCAGCATCGACACGCTCCTTGTACCGTGGACATCTGCTGCAGCACACTCAGGCTCGGTCTGAAGTTTCTTTCAGCGAAGGGTTCGGAGGGTTTTGTCAAAAAGGGCAAGGTTGTGTCTCTCCTCATCATCCTCTCAATATCTGCTGCCTTTCTCCTCCTTTTGAATTGCCAGGTTTGATTAGCTGTCTCTTTGTGCGGTCTGCCTTGCTTATACTGTGCTCTCTTGCTCTACCTTTTATCTCTGTGGGGAAGGGAATCCGCCATCAGGTGTGTGCGATTCTGATTAATTGCCTGACTTTGCCTGACACTTTTATTGGGACATGTCAGGTAAACAGCTCTGGTGTGTTGTGCGAATGTGTTTGTGTCAGAAAGGGGGGGAGCAAGCAGTGGTTTTGAATGTCCTACATGGTAGGATGGGGAAAGGGTGTTGAAAGAAAGGGGATACCGTGTCTCACCCATCAGTGACCCACTTCCACTACCAGAGGACTCCCCATCCAGGTGATCCTCGCTCATTGGTCCACCCCCAGGAACTGGATCCAATAGTGATGGCTGTGTCCTGGCCACCTAGATGACAAATCCCTGGGGACTAGCCAGGGAGACACCTTCAGGTTTCTCACACTCCGTACACACAATAAAAAAAATAATTAATTCCCTTATAGAAAAGATCATGGGATGATTCTTGTTAAAAATCAAAATTAACAAATCGCTTTCTCAGTGTATTTTAAACACTATAGCCGATAAAGTAATTGGGTAGCCCTATTTTTCTCGTAACCTCAGACTTCTGTGACAAAAGAGGGGAGTCCCTGGTCCCAAAACCAAATCCCAAAACTCTGCCTTTCATTTGAATGTGCCATTGTCCCCAAAACGAAAATCGCTATCCATTACAAAATCCCAAAACCCTGCCTTTCATTTGAAAGTGCTGTGTCCCAAAAAAAAATCCGTATTCATTTCATGGACCAGAACCCTGCCTTTTAAAATAAAAATGAAATTCCCAATATATTCCCGCTCCCTAAACTTTGGGGTGTCACATATTACCAATGCCTGGGTTGCGTGCTGGGAGAAAAGAGTATTTTGCCAAATAAATTAAACCAAGCTTGATTCTCCAGTTAAAGGATGTACACTCTCTACTGGGGTGATCAAGTGACACTCATAGCAGAAAGGTTTGAGACTGCTTTGGGTTAAAGAAGGAACCAGGGATCCACATACTATTAATGTGCAGAGAAACCCCATGTGTAAAGCATTGGACATACCATGTGTGATTTGATTTAAATGCAAACCTGTGTTTGTCGCAATTGAAATGTTATTGAGAAATACCTGCTAGTTCATTATCACAAGAAAGTTACCTATGCACTGAAGCTATTGTGTTGCGCCATGTGGTTGGTGGCTTGTGTTATTTTCAGCATACTGTTTACTAATCCTACAATTTAAATATGTCTCTATATATTCTTCTATAAAACAGCCTGGTTGCTGGCTCACTGGTGGTACAGGGGGAGGGAGCTAGGTGGCATTATACTGGTCAGGAATCGACCCAAATAGGAATCCATTTAGCAGCTTGCTAAGCAACACCTTGGGTGGGGAGGGGAGGAACTCTGTGTTGAGGGTGGTCATCCAATAAATCGGTACATTATTGACATTTCCTCAATCTCTTTGGTTACAAATAATACAGGATATTATCTGAACTCCAGAGTAAAGGAGGAGGGACACACCCCTTTTGTTTCGGATAACGGACATAAATCCAGGAGGAATTTTGAATCAAGTCGAGAGAACCGTATGCAGGATAGAGCCTCTGATGAAGGTTTGTCTTTGAGAGGTGAAGCACTGTGTAGTTGTGGAGCTGGCAGAAGTCTGCGAGTGAGAGAATGCCTGAAGTGAATACCGGAGGCCCGGTGTAGTGAGCAGTGGAGCAACTGCTACAGGGATAAAGTGAAAGAGACTGTCCCACTTGGTGGCGTGACCACCAGGATGCCGTGGTGTTCCTGGGGCCAGCTAAACATTGCCAAGACCAGACGAACCTGGGGGATTTACCAAAGTGATCAGACCCTGAGAGCGAGTCAGTGATAGACTTGAGGAAGCAACTCAACCCCCGTGAACCAGCCCAAGTCATGAGAAGGTGGCCGGGTGGTTCAGGAAAGAGAGAGGCAACTGTGGCTAAACAAACTTTATAAAGATATAAAGATTGAAGAGGACTGGCAATGTCCTATGTGGAACCTGAAGTCTTGGTCCTGGGAGAGATCAGAAGAGTTGTTTGAGATAAAGACTGAGGAGGGCCGGCAGCTCCCTATGAGAGACAGTGAAAAGATATATTGGGGGGAAAGCCCACGAGTGACTGTATGAACCAAATTCTAACACTGGTTGTGGGAACTTGAGAAACCCCAAATATATGTCTTGGACGACAGCAAGAGAGCTGTTCAATATAAGGTTTGATGAGCACTGGCAGTGCTTTATGAGAGACATTGAGAAACCATTTGAACTTAGTGTGAATACCAGTCACTGGAGATTGAGACATCTGCAGTGTAAGCCTTTAGAGATGTTACTGGAATTGTTGTATTAATAGGGTTAAAAGGGCTAAGAATGTCCCATCTGAGACTGAGACTTGAAGAATCTAAAGTATACAAAATAAGAAAGAGAAGACTAAAAGATCACTGCCAAACGGGGTCTGAATAGGACACAGGAATGTTCCAAGACCCCAGCGAGATGAAATGTTCAATCCGTATCAAGAACTATAGAAGCTCATAACAGACAGACAATGAAACCGAGGAATATTTTTAATTGAAGCCCAGTGGAACAGATTGAAGGAATGTTACCAGTTGTTAGTTATTGTGGTAGGGCTAGTAGACGTAGGTTTTGGATGGAGAACATTTTTATTTGGACTTTTGATGACATACGAGCACCCTTATTTAGTTTTGCTAGGCAGGGACCATCCCCGTAGTAATAGGGCAAGTTAGGCATTATTATTTCACAAAACCCTTGAAAATGTCTGCAGTGCGTCTTACTCCTCCTTCTGGTCCACCACAGCTCCTAAATAGGAACACAACATTCAAAATGATCCACTTATACTTTCTGCAGCGTATTTACATAATATGCAAAATCACCTAGTTTGACTGTCCAATTATCAGCTAATAATGAAGGTGTGTGGTCCAGTCGGTAGAAGAGATCATTGGAAAGCTAGACTTGGCACCGCCACTTCCTTATTCGTTGAGCATAGGTAAGTTGAAGAAAGTTGACAAGTGCCAGCTACATTTACTTATCTGGCCTGTGACCTTCTAAGAAGTACACTGCTATGGCCTGTAAGGAGGGTGCGTTTATGAAAAACACAGCCCTACAGATAAGCTGCATACCACATTTACTCTCTTAACACAGTACAACAGGGAACACAGGAGCCTGTCCCCTGCTTCCACTTTCACACTCTACATATGTGTTCTAGATCAGTGGTACCAGGAGATCAGTGCCATTGGAAATGATCCCAGTTATTAATACTGCAGAGTCTGAAGGGAAACTTTAAGGTACAAATGTATCTTTTAGTAAGTGCTAATAAGTGCAAAGAAGTGGGAAGTACAAAAAGGTATCAGTTTTTGAAATCAAATACAATGTTGCTTTCCTAAAAACCGCCACATTGGCAATATTTCCAAAAAATGATTTAAGTAAAATATTCTTGCTTCAGAATTTATCCGCAGCCCTAGAAACATGGACTGAAGATTTAAAAAGGTGGGCCACAGAAGAAATGACAGGTCTGGAGAGGTTCAGAATAATGTGAGGTGCAAACAAGGCAGCTGCTGACGGGGGACTCTGCTGTCTCCTCCGGATACATGATCCCCATTAGTCCGGATTATGAGGTTCCATCACTCACATTTCAATTCATTAATCATCTCATTTCGGCTTTGTAGGAAGATTTGAATTTCACAGTTCATCATTATGTGTGTATGTACATGGACCAATTTTGCATATTGCACCACATCTGTTGCTTTGATAGCCCCCATAAAACTGGATTAATTAGATTCAGTGATGTAGATTACACTCACCGTCCAAATCAATCGGTATGAATTTTGTATGTAAACCAAGGAAGAGATACACACGGGACTTTTTGGCATGGGCTTCTGGCATGCTAGGCTGGATCTGTAGGACAGAATGTTCCGGTGTTCCAGAGTTAGAGGCGCTCTGAAATGGACATTGTGTGTGTTGGATATGGCCGCAGACCTTCTGCGGGGTTGCTCTCTATTACCTACCCACCGCTTTGTACCAGGCAAGCACTATATTTTGGCAACAAGCTTCCGGGATGTACAGCGGAAGCACAGAGAAGCTGCAACCACAATGGGCCTGCAGGGAAGGCAGTAGCACAGTCGGGTGAGGGAAGGTATGTTATGTGAGAATAGCTGCTTTGGTGATCGTGGCACCGGAGACATACAGAGCAGGGCAGTGCAGCGAGGTAGTGTGGAGCATGGAGGGAACTAAAGGAGTGTGTTCTCGGTGTGCACGGAGGGCGTAGGTGTGTTAACCTCAGAACGCGAGGAGCCCTGCAGACTAGGCCCACCTACACTGAGGAGCAGCTGGTGCAGGAACAGAGGAGCGAGGTGTTCAAGCAAGCATCTCACCGTCATGCACAGGCTGCGGTGGACTTTGCCAGGCAACTGCAATGCGCAGGCTCAGCATATGGATAGACTCACATGGTAACTCATTGTGTGAGGTGTCAGGCGTGCAAGGAAACTGAATCACCATTGGAGTTGCTCCAGTTAAGCACATCATGTCTTAAACGCTGTAAAAATGTAAGGGGTTGGGGGAACGAAGAAGATAGAAGAAAGCATAGTGCCACCAGTTGTACTGCTACTCCTGTTGTAACTGTTGTTTGAGTGGGGATCCACAATACATGGATACAGGGCACGAGAGTGAAAGGTGTAATCACTGGAATGATGAAAAGAAGAACTAAAAAATACAAAACCTGAGCAGGGGGTGACAGAAATTACAGTTGTACAGTGGTTGGTTCAGGTGCTGCCTTGGGTAGCTAGGTTTGTGTGGATGCCAGTAGTTTGGTCACCAGGGTTGGTACCAATGATTGTGTATGCAGTGGTAACTGAGGTGCCAGATGGGATCTGGTGTTTGCACCATTAAGGAAGACGTCCCAGCTTTCTTCAGGAACGAAATGCAGAACTTTTCAGAACTACCACATTATTAATCAGTTCGGGAAGAACTACTGGTGAAACAGAAGATGAGGTGGAAAGGGTTTGCTAATTACCTCAATGCAGCCCATGATGCAAATTATGGCATATTCAAGTAGGTATCTTTATTCAGGCAATGTCTTGGGAATAGCTGCAAAGAAAAATTTTGAAATGTACCTGCATTTATTAGAGAGGATGCAGCAGGGCTAAATGTCAATGCAGTGTCTATGAGGAAGCTTGGTAGAAACTATGAAGCCAACATCAGGGTGGTACTGCGAAGGTGCCATTTTGGTAGGGGGGGTGCAAGAAGGGAATGAAATGTTCGAACTTTACATTACAACTTGAATGAGGTCCAACCTCTTCTTGTAATTTTAGAGAACCCGTAAATTAAACACTCTGTGATGAGTTTATGTTGCTTGGCCATGTGGGTAATGAAGTGAGGAATTATGGAAAAAACGAGACTCCTTCATGAAAAAGGTTTTCATGATGATAGATTCAGGATCTAAGTACACCTTCATTCCATTCACAATGCATGCTACCAAACTGCAAGGGGTGGAATTTCAAAGGGTAGGCCTCATTCCTGTTGCATATGGGAGTGCAGATCCATTCCGATATTGGAGTTGCTTTGGGCCAAAATTGAAGTCAAGGGCAGACATACCCAAGAGAAAGTCAATGTGTTCGTAAAAGAGTCAACCCCTGTACCTGGCTAGTCCCACCAAAAGAAGTTAGAGCGCAAATTAGACCCAAAAGCCATGCCAAGATGTGAAAGATGGATCTGAAGCTAGGCCTGACCTGATGGAATGGAGAGGCCTGGATTGTTATCATTATGGCATCATTACTCTGTTATGGAATCATTAGACTCACTGTTAGAGAATCATTACTCATTGTTACCTATTATTACCCCTTTAGAAATCCAGTTATCCATTCATCCTGTTTAGTTATCCATCATCTGATTAGTATTGATTAGAAGTACATGAAATAGTAGCATTATACTATTCACATTATTACCATGCATTTGAAGAGAGAAATAGGCCCTGTTATATGAAGGGTTTGCTTAGTTATGTTATTGCCATATATGTCAAAAGAGATGCTTTTAGAATTATGTATTATGCCATTTATGTAGCGCCTAGGTTGAGAGAAACGTGCTAGGCACTATAGAGAATGAATGAGGCCTGGTATATTCGCAGAGACATGTAGAGCCATGTAGAGACATAAGACACATGTAGAATGTATTTTGTATTTTGTATGCATGTATGCATTGCACTGAGAATATGCTTTGAACATTATGTAGCGCTTGGATTTGCGAGAGAAAGCATAAACGCTAGAAAGCATGTAGCTGGCTCCTAAAGCCATTTCTGGGAGGAGACACAGAAGCACCATTTGGTTCTGTGCGAAATTGTTATGAATTAGTGTGAAAGAAAGGAATGTAAACAGTTTCTTGGCAGGCACAGATGAACTTTGTCCGAGTGGAAGGCGAAGGAGCCTTATCAGCGTGGCTTGTGTGCCGCGCAGAGAGAAAAGGTGGGAGGCAGCGCCATGGAGCAGGGAGATGGTTTGCTCTCTGAAAGAGAGAGGGATAGTGAATGATAGTGAATGGAGGAATATATGGTAAGATGCTGTATTGCAGGCAGACAGAAGGCCATGATAGAGATATGCTTTGAAATGTCACGCTGATAGAACACACAGTGTTTGATCAGAACATGGAGTGAAAGTACATGCAACACAGACTTTGAGGCACTGCTCAAATATAGAATGCTAACACACAGAGAAACAAAGGAATGCTTAAAGTAACCATAGGGATTTGTATAAGTCATTGCACAGTATAACCAGGGGAGAGGGGATTTGCTGGTTCTAGTTGTTGGAGATGAGGCTTTGGGGTAGTTGCTGCTCTGCTGGTCTGCTCTATTGGATGTTGTTGGAGATGCAGTTCTGAGATCGAGGGAGCTGATCTTTGATGATGTTTGGCGGTGGCATAGGAGAGACTTTGGGAGTACGGAAGCTTGGGGAAGCATTCTGACGAGAGGAGAGATCGATGAGCTTGGCAAACGCTTGAGGCAGTTCAAGTGACCAGACTTGGCTAGATTGCAGAATGGAGAGCTTGAACAGAGCAAGAGGGGAGTGTTGCTGAAAAAGACATGGGTGCATGGGGGAATTAGGACAGACTCACACAAAGAGCTTTGGGTTTGGGAAAGGAGAACTCAGACAGGGATTGTCTGTGAGAGAGAGTGAAGTATGGAGTGATTGGAGAGGAATGCTGAATGCTGGCATTTGCCACATGTATATTGCATTAGACATTATAGATCCAGCTAATCACAGGCTTGCATTAGAAGCCTGTAAGGCTTATAGTTATTCACTGTGTGGTAGATTTGCACCAGAAGCATAAAAGGTGCACATTCGATATTTGCATTATCTTATTGTTTGCATCATGCCTTGTTATGTATGAATAAATGTATTATATTGTTACAATTGAAGCAATTCATGTTTTTTCTTTGTGTCTTATGTTATTGCAAAGCATAGGAGTAAGATAGGTGTATGTTGTTGGGAGTAATCTAGAAGTAACAAAGTGCACATAGGCCCTGAGATACGAAAGCAGGGGGGGACATAGTGATCCACACCCCCCCCTAGGAGATTGTCTAGGTTGTCTAAGACTGATACATGATGCCCAAGGGGGGCTAGACCATGGTAGGATTTGTTTTACGGTCTCACACTTGTTTCATAAAGAGATTGCATGTCTCAAAGGTTTTAGGCACAGAGTAGAACTACAAATAAATGCCAGCCAGCTGGTCCACAAAGTCATTGGTGTGACCCTTGTGATCAAACAGGAAGTCAAGGATGAGTTACTGAAGTTAAAAAGTAAAGCGTCATCAAAATGATCGGGACTTCAACGTGAATGCTACTGCTGGTGGTGATAGGGGAGCGCCCAGGAAAACTATGTCTGTGTGTCAACCAAAGGGCATTGAACTGGAGTGTGATTTCCCAACCGACACCCACTTTTGAACATAAATGAATTTTTGATCACAGTAGGTGAGGAGAACATTTTGTCCACATTGGCTCTTAAAGCGCCCTACCATAAGATATATTTGCATTCAGAAATCTTTGACGGCATCCGTCACGCCAGAATGCCTATATGAGTTCAGATGCTTCCCACTTGGGCTGGAATTTGTGGCGGCGGGTTTCCAGAAATTCAAGTATTGTTTAATAAGGAGCCAGGAATACTATTTTATGCAATGTTCCATACTGATGTTTGGTGTACAATGAAGGTACATGACAAAAGGCTGAGTAAGGCACTATGCAATTATGTAATGACTCTCAGCAAGTAGAAGTGCCATTTTCAGAAGGATAAGACTGAATAACTGAGGCATGTTATTTCAGTGAGGGGAGCGGAACCAAATCAGGATTTGGTCGTCATGATAAGAACTCCCACCCTGCTGAAAAAAGAACAGCTGTATGCATTTCTTTACATGGCTGCATCCTGTAGTAAACAATTTTACTTGTAATACTGAATGCATGAAAACACTTCGGTATGGTACGTCCTTTGAGTGGTCGGAGGCGTGCAAGGCAGGGCTTCGACAAGCTGAAGAGGGATTTAAAAAATACACCTGCATTAGGCAAATATTTCTGTGGAAGGCGTCCAATTCTCAGCATGGAGGCATGCAGTGTGGGTTTGGGCACCACGCTCATGCAAGTGGAATATGTAGAAGAAAAGGTGATCTGTATTTGTATTTTGGTTTTGATAATGGAAGCAGTGTGCTGTCCAAGCAATATGGGGTTTCACAAACACTGTGGAAGGATACAATTAAGCAATATGCCCCTCGCCGCAGGGCCATTACTGAGTCAGATAATGCACTGTGGCATTACCTGACCCAGTAATGGCCTTGCAGCGAGGGGCATATTGCTATTAGTACCCCAGCCTGCAAGAGCGGGGTACTAAAAGCAATCTTTTTCTGTTCCAAAATGCCGCAGTGTTTTGGAACAGAAATAAAAAAATGCAATGGAAATGCCCACTATGGGGGCCATTGGGAGGGGATGCGATGGAAACAGAAGTGTTCCCGGTGCGTTCGCTCTTGAAAAAGTACAGATAAGAAGGTAAGTGGGGTTGGGGGGTTCGGAGGGTGGGGAGGGGAGGGGATTGTTTGCAGAGGGGTGCGGGAAGTAGGGGAAAAAAAACAAAAAACCTATCTGAATCCCCGGCCTTGGAGAATGGTGGCCTACAGCTGTGTGGAGGCTCGGAGCAGGGGTGGCCCCGCTTCAAGCCTCCTCATTGGCTGAGGGGCTGCCACGCCCCCCGCTGGGGACAAAGGAATGGAATCCCAGACGAGGGATTCCTGGGGAGGTATGGACCTGGCGAGGGCCAATCAAAATGCTTGTTTCATTCTGGTTGACCCTTGCCGGGTACTAATACAGGTTACGTTACCTTAGATATCCCATACTACACCGGTGGCAAATATTTACGAGTAGCAGGTCCTACGTTAACCCTAGGTATTCCAGGGAAAGCAGGGCATTTAATTCCTTCTTGAACTGTAGGAGCATTTGAGCAGTCCCAATTGCAAGAAGGATAATGTCCCAGTGGGGTGGGGCGTAGCAAAAGAAGGCCCGTTTCCTGATTTTCTGTTTGCATGGCAGTTTACTTTTGACCCTCCCAATGGTCTGGCTACTAATGGAGCTCTTCCGAACGGAGCCACAAGTTGTGTGGCTAGGTAGGCTGGTGTTCACACAATCTTTGCCTTAGATGTCATGCAGGCAGTTTTGGAGAGTATCCTGACTGGGATGGGTAGCCAGTGGAATTCTCTTAGGTTGGGGTAGATGTGGTCACATTTCTTAAATCCCATTATAAGGCATGAAATGTTGTGTTTAACAGCCCTAAGGGGACCCTGGTGTGTGGCAGGGACCACAGTGAGAAGGGCATTTCCTCCATCTATGTCTGAGATTTGGAGGACCTGGAATGACATTCTGAAATCCTCAGGCGGTAGGAAGCATTTTATCTTTCATAGGAGTGCTAGTTGAGTACCAGGTTGCTTGTGCTTCTTTGTTTATATGTTGCCAGAAGGAGCGATTGTGATCAAGAATGAACCCAATTGATTTGGCACATGGGGCCAACTGAGGTGTTACTCCATGAAGGCACATGTGTTGTATTTGATTTGCTTTTAAAGCACTTACACCTGAGCGCTTTACATAATTAACGAATTGGTACAATAGCTGGTCCGATAGCACAGCCATCAGAGCGCTCGCTTTTACATCTGTGCTGATCCTGCTGACGCAGGTTCGAATCCCGGCAAGGCCAAACTCAGCCTGTCATTCTTCCGAGGTCAATAAATGAGCACCACACACCATGGGTAATAATAAGCAGCGCTGAGATACCTGAGGGTGTGTAGCGCTGTATAAATGCTAAATTATTATTATAATAGTTCTGATGACAAGTTAACAACTGAAGAGATGAGAAAGAAGAAAAAAGAGAGAGAAGAAAACCATAATAGACGAAAATGTAAAGGTAAGTCAATGATACTGTACAAATGAAGGTCATGCAGACGAACCATTGCAAGACTAATGACATTAAAGACTCGTCAGACGCATACAATGTAAAAGGTGAAACAAATATAATTAACCAATAGAGCACAGGCAGTTTCAGGCAGTCAAAGTTGATCCCAAGTGAAGTAAACAAAGTTACTATTGCTCAAAATAAAGGTGACCGGACGGGATGCCCATGCCGCCCAATGGCCCCAGACTAATAAAAGTTGTGCCAAAGTGGCCAAAAAATATGGGCAGTTCCCAGACCCGCCTGACAGCTGACACCAGTCATAGTGCATCCGTCGCAATGCACAGCAGCAAATTAAAAGCAAAATATCACTCTGCTTATCATACCCAGGCCACTAGTCCAGTCCATTATACCATCATCACATGAGCACCGCAGCCTGAGGCCAACTCCAGTCCTTTCTCCATGTAAGAATGCTATTTGAGCTGCAGTTTGTTCTGCTTCTCCTCCCAATGGGCTCACTCCATGCTTAAGTGGGTCCGTCTATACTGGATGTAGTGCAGGATACCAGGGATGCTGTATGGCTGGGGCCGCCCGGGTTCACTTTGGGCGGTGGAGGGAGCGCACTCTCACTTGGGGGCGCTTTCTGATAACAGTTGTTCCCCCAGGCGCTCTGGAATGTGGGGCCGCGGGCTGCCCCCTCGGTGTTGCTCAGTCTCCATCCCTTGGGCGGTTCAGCAGCTGCTGCTAACAGGAGACCGCGGGACAGTTGCAGGGAGTGTGCCACCCTGCTGCATCGCACACGTCTCAGCCGCTGCCTTGGGCATGTGTCCAAATATTTTCTTTGCATGTCATTCAGCCTCCTGCTTCGATAGATGGCCTAGTAGGATGAATTCCATCTTGTTTGGAGTGAGTTACATACAGGTTGGTGCTTGTCATCCAGGATTGGATGGAAGGGTGGTACTTCCTGAGGCATGAAATGTCTTGAGTAAAATTTATTTTGAGGTATACTTGAGTATCGTAAGAGTTTTGAGATATTAGGATCACTGAAACATGACCTGAGTGGTTCCAAACAGTGATTGAAGATCACTGGGAAGAGTATTGACACCTGTGTGCAAAGGTAACTAGGCAACGGTCTTATCTGAAGGTACCCATCTGCACTATATTTGTATCTGTCCAAGAATTAGAAGCGACCCATTTGAGCACTGTGTCTCCGAACCCCATTCTATCTGTGACTAGCAGGGCTCAAATCAAGGAATAACATGGGTGGATTGCATCCATCCACTTTTTTGAGATGGTGGACGCAGTTCCCCGTGCGTTTAAGAAATAGAAAGAACAATACAAAAATAAATAATGGGTTGCATTGCCACGGCCGCGTTTCAAACCCTAGATGGGATTTGAACCCCGGCCTCGAGCCTCTGAAACGGGACACCTAACTGCAAGACCGAAGCAACCGCTGGTTATCCAGCTGCAAAATGTTGCATATTGACATGTTCTTAAGCAGACGTCTTTGGCTACTGGTTCTCATATTTAAAAGGTGCACAGCAAGGTAATATGAAAATCGGTTCCCTTGGCAAAGGCTTTTTTGTCGTGTGTGTTTATTTCAATCGTAAAAGACAGGCCTGAATGAAATTTGCCTATTTCACATTGACGTTCCGTGACGCCACTTCTCAATGCCCGCCAGTGTCCCCCCACTTTTTTCTTTAGGACTTGCGCCCTGGTGAGTAGGTTTGTAAGTGTGCATGGGTTGGCCGTATCAAACTCAGCAGGGATATCAAGACGAAATAGGAGGCAGGAGTCACCTCGATCCATGATTTGAAGAGCATCATCTATGACCTAGACAGTGGCAGGTTCCTTGTTGCCTCTGGGTCTAAATTCAGATTGATAGTCACAGAGCAGGTCATATTGGTTACTCAGATCCTGGAGTTGGTTGGAAGCTGTTTTCTCAATGATTGCTTTCTCTACCTGACTGCTTAAGGGACCAGAGGCCAAATATACAATCATTGCACAAGAGCTACAGGCAGTCAAGTGGGCCATTTCAAATGTCAGATCCTTTTCGTGGGCCACAAAGTTTAAGTGAGGACCAGTCACAATCCCTTGAAGGAGATCGTAGTTGCAGGGACTGGACAAGTATGTGGACACATGCGAAACCCACATTTATGATGTCTTTTATGTACCAGGAGCAAAGAACTAAACAACAGATTGCCTGTCATAATTACCATCAAAGGTTGAGCATGAGTGTGAGGAAGATGAATAGGAAAATGAATGAGCACTGCAGATCACTTATAAACACTGTTGGAAGGAGAATGTATCTGCATGCATAAGGAAGTGGATAGTGGTACTACAATAACACACTTCTGATGACATTTATGTATCAGGAGTGATGAACATATATAGCAGACTGTCTGTCACGATTAATACCAAAGGTAAAATATGGCTTCGAGGAAGATAACCAAGTAATGTTGGTCAACTGTGATGAATCCCAGGATATCGCCCCTGCTTTCCTGGAGGGAACCCCTTCCCATGAGGCCAAGGAGGTGAGGCCACTATCAGATAGTTGCACTGGGGCTGGATCTCAGCGGGTATATCTCATGGGAGGGAAACCCCCCTGTGGAACTGTGGCCGATTATAAGGGAAGAATGTGATATACCACAAACATCCCATACCCTCCCTAATCTCCCTACCCTATACAGGGTAACATGATTCCACACTCTTTCATGTGCCTATCTAAGGTACAGCATCCAAACACTTTCCAAAATACTGAGACGATGAAGAGGAGAGACTCTGTGTATGAATTTTGCAAAAGTACTGAGATGAAGAAGAGTCCAAACAACCAATTTCAGAGGAATAACATTAGCACTGTGACAAAGAAGAGGCACCGAGTAATGGAGAGCCTCCTCGGAACCAACTCCAACAATCTAGTCAATACAGACAATCCTTATGCTGCGGATATATAAAAAGGGAAGAGGAACTGAAGAGTTTGTTCGGATCTCCCTTGAGGAGCCGTAAGCAGGTCAGCGGAAGGGAGAAGGGAGACCAGAGGAACCAGGACACAAGGGGAGAAGTGGAAGCCTATGGAGAGGGTCAGAGGAAGAAGGACCATTTGCCCTGCTGAAAGCAGACCACAGAGGTCTGCCCGAGAGAAGAGATTGTGCTGCACATGCCAGCAGAGTAGCAGCAAGCAGCAGCTACAGAGACGCCATGGCTGGGACGGATGATGCGAGATCACAGGGCAGCAGAGATCGACTTCTGGAACCGGATGGAGCCCAAACCTAAATTTTCTAAAGGTAGGGGCTAGTGGGAACAGAGGACAGATCTGGGAACCCTGAAGAAAAGTAAAGGGGCACTGGAGTCTAAGACTGGAAAGAAAGCCTATGAAGGAGACGTTAAAGGATTAACTATATGTGAAGTAGGGGTCTGGGACCCTAATTGAAAGAAAGAGTATGCAGAAGTTATTACAGATGGAACAAGGGTCTGGGAAACCCACATGCAGAGAAGCTGCTACAACCAGTATGCAAACAATAGCAGTGCCTGGAAGGATAGTGAACCAGGTCTGCTATACTAAATAAAGAAGTCATAAGACAAAAATGTATAGTACCTGGCAGGATAGTGAGCCAGGCCCACCTTACAAATAGAAGAGAAATTGTGAAAGCCTAAGAAGGCAGAGGGAAGAAATCACACCCCTTGACATTGTGAATTGTGACAATCTAAGACAACCAAGGGAAGAGCTATACCCCTTTACATTATGTACAGTGTTAGCCTAAGACAATAAGCAAATTAAGATGGAATATTGTAAGCCATGTATAGAACATACAATCCAACAAAGAGAAAACAGCCCAACACAAATTCAAAAACGGAACAAAAGAGAAATACGGATAGAGAGAAAAAATTATAACAAACATTAGTATTCCTGTTTGTGTCCCTAATCGGAAACACTACACTCTCACTATTGTGTTAATGAGTAAATACGTTTTTAAATAGAGACAATACAGTTTGTATCACAGTAGCCAAACTGTATTGTCTCTATTTAAAAACTTTGTTACTCATTAACACAATAGTGAGAATTTAGTGTTTCCGATTAGGGACACAAACAGGAAAACTAATGTTTGTCTTTTGTTCCGTTTTTGAATTTGTGTTGGGCTGTTTTCTCTTAGTTGGATTGTCTGTTCTATACATGGCTTACAATATTCCATCTTAATTTGCTTATTGGACCTTCTCTCTTTTTATTTTAACCATGTCTTTAACAATATGTGAACCAATGTTCCATTTTGTTTGTATTGTTTATGCTTTACTGATATGCTAATCATATATCTTTTCACATGTGTCTAATGTGCTATGTCCTTCCCCCCTCCCCTTCCTTCTCATGTATTTTATATAATTTCTTTTGTACTATCAGTTGTGTGGTCTCTTGGCCCTGCCTTGAAAAGGACCAAATCGGTGGAAACACGTGTTGGCATTTTTCTGGGCCCACCCTTCAATTTGATTGAACAATAAATGTGCATTTGGACCAAATACTATATTTTGTAGAAGGCTTGGATATCTGTAGGACAGCGCTTCCTTACCACAGATCACCAGTCTGTCTATTTCTTGGATATGGTTGGGTAACCTATGCTCTGATGGTTAAGCAGCAGTCCATTTATTATCAATGAATCAATCACAGCATTTTTTATCACTAGATCCGTAATTTGCGCTCTTACACCCAGGTACCCAAACACAACTTACTCGTATCAGGAAATGGCTGCAGTATGCTGAAAAACAATGACAAAATCAGTTCAACAAAATTGAATGACTTGGACTGCTAATGCCCTTTCACCTAGATTCCAAAGAACCAGTCCAGAGGAGAACATACCTGATTTAATGACATGATAGGTTATACCCACAGGTTTCTGAGCATGGACCCGGGTATCGAATATCTGGTGCTCGGTGTTGTCTTGCTTTCAAGGCGAGCACATTGCCCCTGAGCTATCCTCCTTGATTTAATGCCTTCATACAGTTCCCATGTGAAGCAACTGTAGTTTAGCGGAGACCAATGCCCCAGTGTGGCCATGCGATAACTGGGATCAACTTTAACATGCTCTCTCAAGCCTATTCATGCCTTGCTAAAATGTAATTATTTGAAAGCATCTGCAGAGGCCTTGTTCGTGATGAAGAATTAGCAGCCAGCTTTTGCATCCACCCCTGCCCTGCACAATTATATCCCGACCAATCTTTGCAACTCTTCACTGTGGGAGAAGTGTGGACGGATTGCAGTGTAGTACAGTGGAGGGGGGAGCTCATGAGAGCAGAGAGGGTAGGTAGCAGAGGGGGGAGTAGTAGAGTGGAGAGGGGCGCATAGTAGAGCGAAGAGTGGAGAGTATTTGCAGAGAATAAAAGAGAGTAGGAGGAGTGGAAAGGAGAACATCAGAGGGATAGCAATAGCAAGGGAGAGGGGAGAAAGTAGAGGACAGGGAAAGGAAGGATAGAATACTAGTGTAAAGAGTACAAGTAAAGGACCACATGAGACCTGGGCGATTGGAAGGCACCGCTTCTAGAAAACATTCTTATTGTGGGGCTATACAGGTGCGGATTCCCATAGATTTTTCCTAGAGGAAGTGAGCTAGATAGGGGGTTGCCTTTAAGCCATCGAAACCAGTCGGTCAGGTAAAAGAGAGTACAGGTTCATAATCTCTAGAGACCGCCTTGGGGTATAGGGATGCCTTGGCTAGGAAGAGAACTGCCTTGAAAGATGAGAGAGAGAGGGGCAATGCATGGTGGGCCCTTTCTCAGTCATTTCAATGAAAATCCTCAAACTGTATTCAAGAGTCGGTATGTTCTCGAGTCCATCTGTGGCATGTGTAAAGGATGTTACAGTCTGTTAAAAGGAATCTAAACAGCTTCTGTGTCTTAAACCAGTTTTACACAGTCTTGCTTAACTAAATAGGTCCCGTGGTGGCACACAAAAAAATGACCACACTGATACATTATTTAATGAAACTGTAAATTCAGTCGAAAGACTTTAAATGTTCCATTTCCACCCATCACGTTTGCGTGCACTTCATGTTTCTGGAAATGTTGTCTCGGCATGGTTTGGTAGGCGTCCTTTTTTCTACAAGAAGGAAACATTCTATACGCATTACATTTTTCTTAACTTCCCTCTAGGAGACAGGGGTGCCTCACTTCATCCTTTCCAGGTGACAACTCTACCACTGATGGACCAATAGGAAGGGGCAGCCTTGGTGCCCCGCCTGAAGCCTTACCCCGCTCAGAGAATGGAAAAACTTTCTATAGAAGCATTTGAGAATGAATAAATTAGGGGCAAATCAATCGGGAGGATTGCTCAGCGGCAACGTGCTCCCCTTGGAAGAAAGACGGCACGGAGCACCACAGGTTCGATTCCCTGGTCCACGCTTAGACACCTCTGGGTATTAAGCGCGTTATAAATAACATATTATATCATATCACCATGCTGATCAGATGGACACACGCCAATCTTTCGTCTCTAGACTTTGGTGCCTTTCCTCCCTGGAGCAATATCTTCTGTGTTCTATAAAAAGACTCATTACACAGTTCAGGAAATATTATGGACATTTCTCTTCTCATGTAGAATTCAAATGACTCACAGTAAAAATGTGATAGGCATTCTGCCCGCGCCTCTTTCCACCCTAAACATCTTAGTGGCAGTTAGCAAATATGTGTATACTAGTTCTCTATGCTGCTATCCCTGGACCTGATGTTCTTGGGCATTTTCCAATGCACTTGTTAGGTCTTGCACCACCCCAGAAACGATAAGCAGAGAGGACCACATAACGTCTTGGTTCACCTGGGCATCTTTACGATGCTGGATTAGGTGTGTTGAAGGACCCTGTATGGCTATTAAGGCACTGTCCGCTCATTCAACTCTAGTACCCCATTCCACCCGAGTAGCTTCATCACAAGATCCACGTAGAGCTCCATTCAGAGCAGGCTCAGTGGGGTGAACCCCCTTTCCATGCCTATCAAAATGTGTTTGAGAGCCGGCTTCCATGGCATGGTTCTCTAGAACCACATCTAAGTCCCTCCACTCACACACGCTTTGGCCCTCAGCACTTTCTTCAATTCTCATAAGGTACTGTGGGGCTCAAAGCAGTACTTACCTCAAGTTGGATGGTCACACATACCGCTTGCCCAGGCCTAACAGCTTGTGCACCTATAGGGGGTCCTTTACAAGGTCCCTACTGACTTTTGTATTCAACTAAAGATTTCTATTTAACAGGAAAACAAAAATTCTGCTGCTGCTTAAGACTTTGCACCCTTCCTCCACTGACTTTGATGAACTCTTGACTCATCAGGGAATGGACTGCAGGAGCATTAGCCTTATTGAAAAGTATTGCTAAATTGTAGCTTGCGCTTGCTAGTGTTAAATAACCTTTTTCCTCCTCATGACTGAACTGTCATTTTCTGTGCTCGTTTCTGGTGCAAGCCACTACTAATGAAGTATTTACCTGAAAAAAGAGTTGCTTATGTTTTCTATTTATGGTGGTTAGTCTAAATAGTATTTACCTACCTTTGCCATGTGTATATAAAATAAATGTATATTTTATTATAGCTACAAGCGTATGAGAGTGTATTTGGACTAATGTTTTTACTGGGTTCAATGGGAGGACCTATTGCTCACATCCTCCTCCCAAGATAAACCTGGCTGCTCTGCCATTCTACCAAACCTATGGGAAGTACAGACTTCTACTAGTTGGGGCCTGTACACCAAGGCATAGTTTTATAGAGTCTCGCCTGTTGGTAGACTTTAGGAATAAGCCCCTAACATAATGTACAGAGGGAACATAATGACACTGAGGCATGGCCTCTGCTTGACAATTAGATCCCCAATTTAGTAGCCAACCCATCTCATCATCCCGTTGACTATCAAAACCATGTTGTTTGTATAAATGGGCACAAATGACCGTACTCTGCCTTCTACTGCTGTTTGCCAAGTTTCTATTTGTAACTCGAAACTAACCATGCATTTGGTGCACCTCATTTTAGTTTTTGTTTCTTGTAAAGCCTTTGCCGTCTGTAACCTTGAGCAAGGCCTTCGTACCTGTGACTAAGACATTTTCTTGCAACGGCGCCTCGATGCCCTTGGGCTGTAGTGCGCTTTACAGATTTAAAAAAGTAAAATAAAAAATAAAAGCATTAATGGCATTGAAAGGGGATCCAGTGCTAGAGGCCATGTATATCCCCTGGGTATGGCAACTTAACTGAGATTACAAAATAAGGCAAGGGATGACGTTGCAAACGAGGACCCAGGCACTTAGAGATATATAGAATCAACAACAAAACAATTAATCACAACCTGATGCTCCTTTCCCACCCTTACCCATACAGC
This sequence comes from Ambystoma mexicanum, assembly GCF_040938575.1. NCBI lineage: Eukaryota > Metazoa > Chordata > Amphibia > Caudata > Ambystomatidae > Ambystoma > Ambystoma mexicanum. The sequence goes on from NC_090922.1 coordinate 1,189,438,146, forward strand.
CTGTCTGTACCCCCTCACTTTGCTACCTTCCAAATGCACGATCGAATTACATCCGTATTCTTGTACCTATTACTGTATCTCCCGGTTGCAAAGAGCTGTACAGCTAAGTCATCTTATGGAAAATCTAGCACCTTCACAGCACAGCATGTCTGCTCTTGTCCCCTTTCCTGGTGTGTGATGTGTGACGTGATGCCTCCTGGTTAGAAAGGAATACAACTAATGTCATATAATCTGATCCGACTGTAAGCCTGCAAGGTGTTTACAACCCAAAACTATGTACTCTATCCACTGAGCTTTTATTTCAAAGGCAAATCAGGTGTCTAAAATCATTTAAACTCACATCATTAAAGAACACATAAAGCAGTGCTGTGGCACTAGAAATAGAAGCCTCCTTTTGTCTTTGTTTTTCACATTGAAATGTATTGATTTCTGTTCTTTAGCAGCAAATGCCTCTGGAAGCACTTGTGCTTCTCCTATGATCATACCTGTGGCTACTGCAGCAGGAAGCAGTCAATAGCATTCCACTAAAATGTCAAGATGTTTGCACTCCACTATCCAAAATGCTTAAAATTGATTAAATTGGACTTCACAGAATAGGCTATTTGCTTTTCAGTGAAGCTCGCACTGCACCCATTCTGTGGGTGACAAAGTCAATCTTCTGACGCAGGTGCCTTTGCATGAACAGATTTATTTCTGAAATGCATAGAATGTTATCCTATGCGTGCCTCCGTCCCAGCTGCTGTTTTCCCTGTGCCTGGCCAATTCTGCTCCGAGGCATGTGCTGGGGAGCACTCAATGCATATCTTAGTCCCAACTGAAATATTGCTGCAAAGCATGAGCATTTCTAGATTTTCTTTTACCCCTTTCAAGCCCACATCCACCCTTATGGGTGCTGAGGGCCAAAGCATGTGTGAATGGTGGGCATGCACCCGAAATGTACATATTCAAAAATAAACTGCTTGTAGGCTCATTGAGCCTCATTCTAACATTGTCGTTATCCTGGCGGTAGAGTTGCCAGGATACCAGCAAATTTAGTAACCGTTTCTGGAACCCTGTCCACCAGATTATGGGTGCCGCAGTGACGGTGTAAATCTTCATGCATGGAGTCCCATAGCACTCCATAAGGGGATGTGCAGTCATTACTGTCATCTGCAATACCGCTAATTATGTCTTTTTATGCCATTAGGGCACCTGCCTTACCTCCAGCTTTTAGCTCCAGCTTTCAGCTGGAGGTAACCCAGGTGCTCCACCGGCAAACCCCTAGTCGGCCGGTCCAGTAAAGTGCTGGTATCCATGAATATCGCAACTTTTGTACCAGACCGGATGGCTTAGAATGAGGCTCACTGTGCCTGCGACCAGTTACTCCTACACAGAATTTCTGTAAGTGTATTAGGTTGCTTGCAGCAGGTAGATGCAGGAGTGTGATGCACATTCTGGATGGTGATGCACTCCCCTGGTCACTTTAGTTAGTGAGACACATACTGCCCAACAAAACTGGCTTCACAACAAAAAACCATGTTGGTCACCAGTGGTTATTGGTTCATAGCCATCAGCGCCCGAGGCCTTTGGACATGTACATTGCTGAATCCCACAATGTAATTTACATGAGCGTAGATAATTGACCGTAGTGGACATGCAATTCGCTTGCATTGTGATTTAGTGACCACAAATGTTAATGTGAAGGTTAAGTAAAACTTAAGTCGTTAAATTCAGCCATGTGAAGATCTTAAGAATTACATGTTTCCTGGACTTTGGATATGGTTAAGTTCGCAATTTGTGGAACTACTTCCAGCACAGTGCTTGTTGCATATATGCCCCCTCAGATATTCACTTTTTTCCTCTTGAGTTGTGAACTTCTTTCAACTATTAATAAAACAAAACATGAGCTTATTGGGCTTTAATCTTTTGTTTGATGACAATCTAGAATGAGAAAGAATGCTAATATACAAGTTTCTGGGCACTGCTTTGAATCTAGATTTACCTGCAACATCAGCGGGAGGTCACCCCCCTGACCCCGTCCCCTCAAGACCACGTGTTAGTTTGGTTGCTATCCTTTAACCTTAATCTCTCTCAGGAACAAGTCCACCTACTTAACCTGAATGATAGTTATGTGGTGTTGCTTTGGAATAGCACATCCCTTAATTAACAAAGTGTTATATATTGGAAGGATGACTCGGAAAGGGAAATGGAATGTGGAGTGTTGTGGATCCACTGTGATGCATTGTGGGTTTCAGAAAAGGACAGCTGTTGGAATTAAGTGAAGGAGGTTGGCAGGCTGGGGGCTGTACAGATGGAACTTGTGTCAATGAATGTATCCTGATGTAAGGTGACGGTGCTGGGCTACCTCATTAGACAGACTAGATGATGGTCATCTTACTGATGTGCAGGATCTCTGAGCGTTCTCTCAAAGCCTGTTGCCTAGATACTGAACCAAGTGAGCATGCTCATGAACCATTCATAAGACCCTAAATAATAGACCTCAGTTATAATTATATTATGTTACATATTGCTGCTCTTGCAATCAGAGAAACAACAGAAAAGTATTTCAAACAGATGGTAGAGGGCTATCTTCAGGGGCTCACAGCAGTCCTTTCCCCAGGTTAAAACCATCAGCGGTGGTATCATAGGGTTCAGCATCAGTTACCCTGCCCATCGATATGCTCAGGAAATGGGCAGGAGCACATTTACATGTGCCTTGGCCTTGGCCAATTTTAGCCCGGTGGAGTAAAGATGAGACACATTTTATTTTTGTGTTTTATTTCATTGTTTAAAGTGCGGACCAAAGATTGAGCACAGTGGAGCGCTGTACAGGGTGCGGATAGCCAGTGTATGGGCTGGCATATTTTAAGAATAGCATCGTGCTGTGAGTTACGCTTTGTGTATGCACTGGTTACGCTTTGTGTATCCACTGGGATTAGTCCTTGATCAGATGTTGTTGGAAAAGCCACGTTTTAAGAGATTTGCGAAATTGGAGAATTGAGAGGGGATTCTGAATTGATACTGGGATCAAGTTTTAAAGGGTGTGTGCGTGACAACAGAAGGTTTGTTTGCAGGTCCTCTCTTTGCAGGTGAGTTGTTATTCGAGCCTTTTGGTCAATTTTCTGTGCAAGGAGTGTGTGTCACCACATGCTTGGAGCTTAGCCGCCAGGTACTGGTGTGATACTCGTGACTGCCTAGTAGATGATACATGCAGTCTTGAACAGTATCCTGGCCTGGAGGAGAAGCCAATGTAGTTTGCGTAGGAAAGGGGTGGTGCTGCCAAATTGCTGCACACCTGTAATAAGACGTGCTGCAGCATGGTAGACTGCTCTTACGGTAGCCAAGTGAGCAACTGGGAAATCTGTCCTTTCTTCCATCGATGT